>NC_139019.1:129104135-129704135 GCF_964374135.1 Grampus griseus
GTTGCAACTGAGGCCTGATCTCTCTTGAAAATGGAAAGGAGCAAATAATAAAAGGTGTTAAAGACAGACCAGCACCAGACTGAGACTTTCTCACTGGCTTAATCAGAAGGATTCAAACAGAACTGCAAAGTGAATAACGTCTTCACTTTGTGCTCAGGGTCATTTAGTTCCGTGTATCATCTAATGCCATCTCCCATGCTATCCAGAGGTGGGCAACACCCACCTAGTGACCGCCCCCCCCCGCCCCCCACCAAGACTGCCCAGCGACTCAGTGACAAACCTGGGCAAGAACTCAGCTTAGACTTCCTGCATCCCAGCCCCACCTCTTTTCACTATGACACACGGCCTTACCACCAACAGGGAATTCCATCCCCTCTGGATGTACTCATCTTCCCACCCCCACCCTCAGCAAGGCCTGGGAAGCAAAAGAATGAAAGCTGCCAACTATGTCCTTGCAGTGTGTACAAACCCCTCTCCCTGCCCCTGTCACAGGTAAAGAGCACTAACCACCTGGAAAGACCTGGAATCATACAGGGATGCTCTGCTCTGCTCCCTACCTACCCGCTGCAGACTCCTGCACTAAAGACACCCCCAAGAGGCAATGTCAGAGCGACAAGGATGGGAGGAAAATCCTTGAGACAAAGAGATGCAGGAGGCAGTCCATCTCCCCCAAACCACGGAGACTTTTGGCTCCAGCCGAGCATCCTGCACAGGGTCAGGGCTCCCAGTCTCTGTAAGGCAGCCAGGCGATGGCCTAGAGAGAACCGGTGACTTCAGGATCCATCTCCTGGGAGTTATGTGTGCTCCAAGATGACACATCCAACATACAGCAGTGACCCAGATCAGAGACTAAAGGTTGCAACATCCTAGGCCCTGCCCAGTGTCCCTAAGCCACACATCCTAAATCTCCCATCACTGCCCCAGGAGGAGGAACCAGACAGAAACAAAGATTTCTTCCTTTCAAACACTGTCCCTGGGGTCATGAGCCAGAAGCTCCGCTAGCTTCCTCGGACACACAAGACCCCAGCTCTCCAATGCACAGTCCAGGCAGATAGTTCATAGGGGGTAGAGGCCCCCTATGCAGACACCCACTTGACCCTCAGACTGGTGCCTCTGTTTTGGAAAATACCTCCCACTCGGGAAGAGGCCTCCACCAGCAGTTGGGTTCCCTTCCACAACCCACATGGACTCCTTGAGCTCTCTGCTGCAGTTTGGTTTCAAGTCAGGAGGTTCTGCGGTGCACTGTACAGGAGCCGGTCCCTGAGCACACGCTGCTGAGAAGAGCTGCCCCCACGGCCCTCACTTTCGCAGAATCTGCCTTGCCAATTATTAGTACAATGGGCCAATTCTCATCCTGTGTTGCTCTTGGGGAAATTATGCAGGCTGGGGAACTGGCCTAGATTGGAAACGGAACAGCAGAAGCTGCCAATTAACATGAGTTCTTTTTTTGCATCCCCTAAAGAGGTTAGTCTCTAGGGAGAACTTATAAAAGACATGATCCCAGGCCCTCTAGGAACTCCTTAGCTGCTTCGCATCTCTGGGGGTTGGGACGAATGTCCAAAGTCACTTGGTCTAACTCTCTGTCCAGTGCTTGAATCCCTTAGATGAACTCGTCAGCTACTTCCTGAATGCATCCATGTTTGAGGAACTCACCACTCTCCACAGCAGGGCATTCCACATTTGGACGGCTCTATTGATTTGAAAGGTCTTCCTTTAATTCAATCAAATCCACCTTCCCATAACTCCTCCACTTTGGTCCTCGCTTGTGAGTGAGCTTGGCCAACCACTGAGTCTCCACTCCCAGGAAATAACCAACCACTCAGGAAAATGGCACCTAAGCCCAAACTATAAGGTTTGGAAAAGCACAAGAGAAAGCCTACTGGAGCAGAAAGGCTAATAGGAAGAAGAAGGGTTGGACTATTCTCATGGCCCTGAAAGGCAAAGTCAGGTTACAGATTCAGCATGGGATGGATTCCAAGAGCCCCTAAAACTTCAGCTGTACACACATCAGAAAATCTGTGGAAAGCAGAGGAAAACAGAAGCTGCAGCCTTTACTTCTTGGGGGTTCAAACTCTCACACCAGGAAGAAAAGAAGGAATGGAAGCATTTGGAGAAAGCTGAAGCTTGGTCCAGATTTAGTAGACCTCACGTGATGGGCAACACCAGTCTCCATAGGAGGGACTGGTCTTATGGCCAAAGACCTTGGCTTCTCCTTTGAACTTCCTACTTACGCCATTAAAAAGCATCAAGTCTCTCTGCCTCAGACCTGGCTCAACCCTGCCCATGAAGATTTAAGCCATCTCTGCATTCTTGGAAGGGATGTTAGCTCAGAAACACAGAGGGAGCCTGGGACAGTCCCCCATTATGTGGGAAGAGCAAGGAAAAATATGAAAAAGAAAAAAATCTCTCTTGCACACGGGGAAGGTGACAAAACAAGACAATAGGTTAAGGGGAACAGATGAAGGGAGGGGCCTCGTCACCATAACAACAAGCCCAACAATTCTGAAAGATGGGATTTTTGTTTTTCTTTGCACCTGTCATTCTCCTCAGTACTGTCACTCTCCCCGCTCCTGGCAGAAGATAAGTTGTGAGTTTTTCACACCCACCAACAAGCTGCCTGGCTCTGGGGAGTGCAGCTGCTAAGGGAGGGGAAGAGAATGGGGTCTCCCAGAGGGTGCTCAGGGAGACTAGGATTCTGTCTTTCGCCTCCCTGGTCAAAGCTGGGAAGCATGTAGCTTCCTCATGAAACATGAACATGGCTGTTTGTACACAAATGTGTCAGAAAGTCCCCTCTTATATGGATACAGAGGAATCAGAGCTCTGGTCCTTAAATAAAAGGAATTTTTGTTCCTGCCCCAGGATACCCATCGTATTCCAACAGAGGTAGTCGAAGAGAGTCATTAACGGCAGCTCAATGGAAGGCTATGGCCTTGGGCTTCCAGGAGGGTGGGAGGGAGATGCAAGAGGGAGGGGATATGGGGATATATGTATACGTATAGCTGATTCACTTTGTTATACAGCAGAAGCTAACACAACATTGTAAAGCAATTATACTCCAATAAAGATGTTTAAAAAAAAAAAAGCCAACGGCGCACATAAGGGAAATTAGAAACCTTGCCTAAATGTAAACTCCTCAACCATGTGAGCTAAGAAGACACCAGGACCAGCCCTTCATTCTAATCCTATCCAATTATGCCAAATTTAGACAGTAGAGCTTCATCTAAGTTTGCTTTCTGACACTGGTGGTGATAGGGCCCAGGTGCTCCCTTGATTCTAGAGGTCTTCCCAGGACTGTGTGAACATAAAGAAGGATCAGTAGCACTGTGTCCTGCAAGAGGTGGCAGTGCCCATACCATCTGGCTGTCCTCTTTGTGTGGCATATGTCCCCTCACCAACATACACTGCCATCCCCATGGACCAGAGAGACCTCCTTCAGAAGTGAGGGATGCTCTCCACCTCCAGACACAATCAAATTCTCAGTCATTGGACCTTCCTCCTTCTGCAGATACATAGAATATGCCTCCTACTCTCACTTCCCTATGAAGATCTGACCACACTTCCTTCCAAGATATATTAGAAATGGACATTCCACCTTTTACATTCACGGAGGCAGATGGCCTCTTAAGGTTTTTTGAAGACAGTAACAAAAAAAAAAGATGCCCACCACTCCCTTATCCTTGAAGACAATCCACAACCAAAGTGAACTTGAAAAGACCATGAGGAAGGAAACAGAAACCACTTTGGTGACCAGGAGGCAAGATGCACTTCAGCTACTGAAAGGCTGATCAGCTGGTGAAGTCAGCGGGACTCAAGCCTTTCCTCCCGGCCTTCTTGTCTACCACCTTCCCCCAGGCCTGCTCCCCATCCATTCTCTCTGAGCTTCACTGTCAACCACTCTTCTCTAAGGTGTGAGCTGATAAGATATTGACATGCCTCCCCACCACACAGAAGAGTTCTATAGGAACTTCTATAAACCGTAAGTCCTCCAAGAACTCTAAAGACTTACTTTCCAGCAGAATTACAGAACTCCCAAACAATGAAGAGGGAGACATTTTGAGCATTCTGAAAAATCAGGCCAAGTGGGAATTTATTTGTTCAGCCAACTCTTGAACCAAGCACCCAACTCATTTTTGCACATTTCCTTTATCAGGCCGTGATACCAGAGGAGGAGAAATTCTACCCCTTTGAATAGTCATTTCCACTGCTTCCAAAGCCAGACTATGCCTTGCCAAGCGTAACCCATATTCAAGAACCATCTGCTTTAGCAATACAGGAAGCCACCAGAGGGGTATGCTTTAGATAATCCTACAGCTCTGCTGGCCCAGGCTGCTTCTTGGGAGGGAAGGGATGCTGCTATCTGCCAGCTGCAGTCCCCAAGCTCAGCCCTGCTGAATCCTGTACAATGCACCGAGTAGAACTAGGGCAGAGGCCACTGACTTGGTCAATTACTGGCCCCTTTCCCCACGCCCAGATTCCAATAGGCAGATGTCAGAGGAGTCCCTAGGACATGACATTTCACCTTTTGCGTGGCTCGCCTACAACCCCACCTGAAAAAGAACACATGGAGAGATGTAAAAGCTTTATCCCACCCAGTGCCACCAACCAACCTCCCAACCATGCCACGTGCCTGTGCCAGCTGAGGCGTGCATTTCATTTTAATTTGATGAGAAATCTGTACCTGAGCAAACAATATAAACAAAGGTGTTCGAGCCACTGTGACATCTGGGGATGAGTATGCTTCTAAGATTTAAAGATGTTCTCTTGCCTGTGTCAAGAGTCTGATTGATCCCACTCTCCCCAAGCCATTACCCTCTCCCATGACCAGCGGTTTTGTTTGGTTATTCTCACCACCTGGGGAGATGTCTCTCAGTCCCCCACTTTTGAACCCCACTAGAGGTGACAGAACTCAGGGCTGGTCTCACTAACCGATGACCTTTCTCAGGCTCCACGAAATGAGCTCTGTCCACCTCCTACTGAACATGGACACTTGTCCCCAGGACCCTAGGAATTAAGTACCCTGTTCCACGATCCTGTTCATGCAGAACCAGTGCGAGATCTTTTAGCCCAGGCAACAGAGCTTTCTAAGTTCAGCTACCGAGTCTGCCTCCAGTGTTTTTCAGCAAGCACCTCCACGAGAAAAATGACTCCAATTAAGCATAATTACTAGGATTTAATAGAGCCATTTTTCTATCTCAGTGCCTTTTTTCTATTACAAGCCCCACAGTTTTCTTTTTCCCTCAATTGGGACTCAGCACAGTAAGTTAAAGGTATACATTTGTTGATCTTTATTATACATACAATAACTGTCTTATTAAATTGAATTCAAATGCACATCTAGGAGAAAGTTCATTTTAAGTACCAACTCGCAGAAAAACACTCACAGGCATAAACAATAAGCAAGGCCAGTGCGTTGTGAAGCAGCCACGGGGTTGGGGGGCAGGAACTGAGCTGCAAAGGAAGGGACACAGTTTCCTGAAAGAATGGAGTAAGCGCAAGCGTGCAGATCTTGGTAGAAGCTGCCCTGACTTCTTGTGTCATTTCCCACCCTCAAACGTGCATTGGGGAGGAGGGGAAATCTAACTATACATTCAATGTAAACAGGGATGCTAGAAAAATTGTTATACACACATATGCTCGCACATGCATACATTTTTTCCTGGGAAACGTTTAACACACTGTCAATAAACACAAAGCCTTTCCAACTATTGTGAATGTTAAAGAGGGTGATGGGGTTGAGTGTATGTGTGTTAAAATGCTGTTTCTTGGATGGTCTCTAGCCCCTTGGCTCACTTGACTCTCCCCCCACCCCCTCCTCTTCCTAGGACAAGACAAGCGCTCTGAGCCTCAGCAATGTGGCCGGCGTGTTCTACATCCTGATCGGAGGACTTGGACTAGCCATGCTGGTTGCCTTAATCGAGTTCTGCTACAAATCGCGTAGCGAATCCAAGCGGATGAAGGTGGCATCGTCTTCCCAGGCCTTTTTCCTAACTTGTTCTGTGATACAGCTGGGTTTTCTGGGAGTCCTTTTACTAAAAAGGGTGGGGAGTGGCAGGAGGTTGAGGTCAACCCGAGGCATGGGATGACAGGAAGCTGCTTTGAGGAAGGTGACAGGGAAAGACACAGCGGTGAGAGAAGAAAGAAGATGGCACGTGTCAGGGTAAACGTAAGGCCTGAGAAAACAAATGCATCAGCCAGAGATGGGGGGCTGAGATGAAAAGTTAGCGGTTAAGTGGGCATTCAAGATAGTGTGAGGCAAGAGTGACTGCTACAAAGGTAGATCCTCCCTGAGGTCACGTTAACTGAAGTGTAGCTCCCAAGATGGGGGCGGGGGGGGCGGGTTGGTATCCTCCCTCTACAAGGTGGACGATCTTGCCATGCTCGGTGAGGGAGGTCTTTTCTTAGCCACCATATGGTAAGGTGGACTTTGGCAAAGCGGATCATGCCCCCAGAATGGTAAGCACGTTAATTAGATGACCCCAAACTACATCAAATATAGCTGAAGGCAACTAAACTGGAAAAGAGAAGAATTATGGACGAGATGAGAGCTGTCTGTAAAAACAGGAAGATTTTTCAGGGGGGAAAGAAAACATATTAGTTCTGTGGGGTCCCAAAGTATACGACAAGAGCTAAGGACTAAAAGCTATGGAGAACAGATATGAACACAGTGAGTGAGATCTACTTTTTCAGAGCTGCCTACCCCACGGTGGGATGGGTTAGCCCAATGAGCGGCAAGCAGCTCATCACTGGAGGTCCACACACAGGCCGAATAATTCCTGACAAGGCTATAGATTCAAGTATCCAAAGGGAGTTTGGATGACATGGCCTTGAAGGCCCCTCACATGTCATCATTTAGTTTCAGTAAGAAAATATTTTTGGAAGGAAGTGTTCTTCATGTGAGCAACACATAAGCAAGACATCAGGAGGAGGAAGAGAGCACTAAGACGCAATCTGTAACCTTCAGCGTTTTTAACAAAGAGCGACACAGAAAAACTACCCAGGGAACCAAACTGTGACATAGAGAGGAAGGCCTATAGGGATATCCGGGAGGGAGGAAATAGAGGCGGCTTCTACGATTCAAACCAACAGAAGTGGAAAGAAGCACAGTCATTCTGAGCAATGAACCCTGGGCTGTTACCTTCACTTGACTAGACTAAGAGGACTCATCGGTAGGATTTGCTCTCCAAGAATCTCATGCTTTCCACCCATGCGCCTTTATGCAGGTCAATCCCTCTCCCTGTCTTCTGTCCCATAGGACCCATTTAAAAGGCAACTTCCCAAGATATAATAACAAGGAATAATTAAGGGATGGTAATGTGATGGTATTCAGCCAGGGAACCTAGGAGCACCTCCATCCTACCCTTGACCAGGTCACTCAAATCCAGGTCCTCTTAGAAAGGACAAAGCACAGCAAAAGCATGGGCCTCAGATCCTAAACGCAGTGTAGACCTCCAAGGAGCTTGGCTGGACACAGCAAAGTCTCCTAGAACCTAAAAAGCTTTCTTTGCCTACTCCATCCCAAACATAAGCCTAAAGACTCTCCTATCTTACCCTCCAAAGTGAGGAAAGTTTACTCCAGAGGCAGCAAGGGGAACAGGAGACGAACTGGGTGAGCACAACTTTTACAACCCTCCAAAACCTTCCCCATGGGCCATGACACAAACCAGTGTCGCAGGATTGTCCCAGTACACATCGTAGGAACTCCCCTAGAACATACTGCAGTGTAGGATCTAAAGCAAGGCTCTGGCGACTGAATGTCTGACCACAAATCTTGCCTGTTCCTCATGTTAACTGTGTCATCTTGAACAAGGTTCAATAGCTCTCTGATCCTCCTTTTCTATAAAATGGAGCTAGTGGTAGTACAGACCTCATAAAACTGTTGTGGTTTGTATGAAAAAATTGATATAAAGGGCTCTGCAAAATGCTTGGCCCATAGTAAGCCCTCAATAAATAAGAATAACTAGAATTTATAATAATAATATATTATTATTAGTGGCCAGCTACAGCCTCCTTAAGACTTCCCTTTTATAGCCCCTACTTATATGTCCTAGGCTTTTTTAAGCTACAGAGATTGTCAGTTCCTTAAGGTAAGAAGGTGTGTCTGATTTCTCTTTGGGCATCCCACATACGTAGGGTATTAGTAAAAATTAACATGGAATTGTATCTAGAGAAAATCTCTTGGAGGATGAAGTGAGGCATTGGAAGGAGCTGCTGTTAGGTTAAGCAAACACAAGCATCAAAACAGCCCAGCCTGGAAGCACACACACCACCATCCAAAGTGCTTTTGTTCCCATCTGTTTGTACTCCCAAGATCTGATGAGACCAGGCATCCCCACGCAGGAAAGCTGGACTTCCGGCCCTTACTATGGGATGACCATGTCCCACTAATCATAGTCAGTGCCAGGTGGTGGTACCAGAGTGGCTAATGACTAAGATCTTCTTAAACCTGTACAATGTTGACCTTCACTGCTGAAGTCACAACATTCAGGTAAAGACAAGAATCCTTCTAAGAGGCCACTGAATCACGTCACAACTTCTGGGAGACATTCTCACCCTTCCCTTTCCAAAGAAAATATTGAATTTCTCAGGAGCCAACATCAGGATCTCTTGGAATCATTAATGCAAGGTCTTTCATCACAATCTTCTATAGTTAATTCCATCGGTTGGCATAACTTCTGTCCAACTCACCGAGGCTCCTAATAGAATTATTAATCTTCCACCTGCAAAAAAGATGCCTCTTTGGTCCTTATTAGTTAACCCAACCCTTAATTTTCAAAGCTCCATCAACTTCTCTCTTAGCCAAAGGAGATAAGTGATCACATTCTGCTTGCCTCTCAGACTTTCCAGGTTTGCAGTTCTCTTTATCATTCTGTACTTTGCCTTCTCCAAAGGCAGATTAACTCCTTCCAGAAGTGCAGCCTCCAGCCTCACACAGTGGACCACAATGACAGCGTCCAGGGCCTTTGGCAAGAATCTTCCCTCTTGTTTCTTTCCTTAGTCACAGTATGTGGCCAACTCTTAAGACCTGGAGCCCCTAAACCTAGTTGATGATCAGCCTCCTACTTCTCAAGAGTGTATAAGGAGCCCTTCCCCACTCTGCATGAAAAAGAGAAGAAAGAGGAAGAGGGGGTGGAAAAGAGAAAGAAGGGAAGGAAGGCGAGAGAAGAAAGGAAGGAATAAAGGAAAGATATCTTTTCAGTAACTTCCATGTTCAAAGCACTTTATATAGCACTTTATATACACTTTCATTAACCCTGTTCTTGCAATTCAACAGATGAAGAAATACGGGTTCAGAGAAGCTAAGTAGTTTTTCCAACAAGGTCACGTAAGCTCGGAGCTGGAGGAACAGGAATTAGACCTCCAGCACGGCCCCTGCAAAGCCTGGGCTCTTGGTACCAGCCAAGCTACTTCTCATAAATTTCTCTCTCCTCTCCAACCACATGGCAACAGATAATTTTTATCACCTGCTACCTCCCGTCAAAACCCCGCGCACAGCGCAGAGACAAATAAGATGCAGTCCTTATCCTTATGTTTGCCTGATCTAGCTGTTGAGGCCATCCATGGGACGTGATCCTTTGCTTGTGCATTATTGAGACCCTTTCCCCTTCGATGTCACATGAGCAGGACACAGAACAAGTGTCACAGGGATGGCGGGAGGGCACCCTGCAGGCAGTCCTTCCACAGAGACATATGGAGCACCACTGCCTGCTAGGCATTGCTCAGCGCTGGGGATACAGTCAGGAACAAACCAGGCACAACTTCTGATTTCAGGAAGCTGAGAATTTAATTGGAAGGCAGAAACAAGCAAATACGTATATGTTCAATGAGTGTTTGAAGAAAAAGGTCCATGCTCTGAAGTCCTGATCGGGGAATGGAGTGTGAGGCAGGACAGACAGGCTTTCCTGAGAAACTGATGTTTAACAGACTTGAAACAGGAAAAGAATTAACCAGGGGAAGATAATTGCTACCAAAGGATGCACAAGTATCACAGAGCCAAAGACCAGAACTCTTGCCCAGAAATGAGTGGAAAGCCAGGGAGACTGGGCACAGGAAGACTGAGGGAAAAGGAGAGCATGGGAGAGTTGGGGACTCAGAGAGGGACTTCAGGCGACCACAACATTTCAGTATAATTGAAACTGTCATACAGTAGCAGAAATATAAAACCCAATACATACTCCAAATTGAATAAAGTCTCAGATGCCCTGTCCCTCCCCTCTGCCCAGGAAAACAGACAGGAACCTGAGCCCTTAGTTGATATTAAGGACAACCAGGGTGTTTATTATTCACCACCTTGCTCCCCCAAAGAAATAATCCCCAGCCACTCCCACCCCCAGGAGAGCCTACTGACTTTTCATAATTGTAGTGGCTGTGCTGACACGGGCTGTGTGGAAACCACACATTGAGGCTTTGCACATTTCCCTGCAATTAACGCACAGCTGAGTGACGTGGTCAGGCGGAGGAGGGGGGCAACCTCCACAGCAGGCGGTCCCTCTGGCTCTCAGCAGGCATGCTAGGATGAGGTCATCACCCAGGGCTGAGCTTTTATTAGGCTGTTCTATGACATGCAGAGGCTGGGCAGACTTTTCTTAGAAAAGCAAGTAGCTGAGAAGTTAGGACGTAATCACTGCTGGAGAAATGAGTCTCTGAAGCACCAACTTGGGGGACTTTGAGGCTGGACTTTTCACTCACCCTTTTCTCCCTATCAGTTTCAAAAACAACTTATAAGGATGAACTTAAAGAATGGCTGGTATGTCAAGGATGGACAGGAGAGAACCTCAGTTCCTAGAGGCAAGGGGAGAAATGACATCAGCTTACGACTGGTTAGCTACGGGGGGGGAGGAGGACACACAGTCAGGAGGTCATCCACTTTGACCCTAGGTCACAGATAACTGTAACTTGAAACAAGTCCTCAGTTTCTCTATAAAGTGAAATCAACTCCATCAGTGTATTTCCACCTTGTTTGCGTATTAAAATCACCTGGGGAGTTTTTAAAACTCCAGATGTCCAGGCCACACACCATACCTATTAAGTCAGCATCCCTGGGGTAGGTCTCAGGCATCAGTGCTTTTTTTCCCCAGAACTCCCCAGATGATACCAACGTGTGGCCAAGTTTGAGAACTAGTGAAATAGTCATTTCTAGAAGTGCTTCCCACGCCAAAGTTTTGACTCTATTCCTCCCTTCTCCTGAGATTAGAAAGAAAACCAGTAAGTAGGTAATCCCCACCATCAATGTCAGTATGGAGTCAGTGACCTCTGAGAATCCTTCACCTTCCTTGAAAACCAATTCTCAATGACATGAACTTGGAGGGTTTTAGCTACATGCCTGGCTAAATTACCTCAGATTTTGATAGGCACCAATAGATTATGACACCAGCCTTCTCCTTTACGGTGAATTTGTCAAGTACCACCAACTTCCATGGAATATTACGGAAATAGGTGAGATCTTTTGAGAAACAAAGCCCAGGGTGATCTGTGTGAACTTTAAACTTTTTTTTTTAATTAAAGGGATGTGGCAAAGGAAAATCAGAAGATAGACATTCCAAGCTAATCCATAGAAGGTTCCACACTGCCCACACACAAAAATAAGTCGTTATTTTCTTTTCAACATTTTAAAAGTGAGAATAAGTAACCATGGATTCATCATGTTTTCTTTTCACATTTCCCCCATAGAGCATCACAGTGGTGTTTATGGGACCCTGACTTAGAAGAATGCTATCCAGGTCACACTTCCTCTTCAGTGAAGGACAACCAGGCAGAATGTAAATTAATCACATCCAGGAGTCTGAAGAGGAGACAGAATCCATGTGGGTGGAGCATCATATGGGGCAGATCTGTCTGAATCATGGATTTTTTAAAAGAAAGAATATTTTAAAACACTGTCAGAACTGCCAGTAATAAGAGGATCCTCCCAGCATAGTACAGCAGAAAGAGTAACAACTGGGTCAAAACTGCCCTGCTTACATCCGTGAGGCCACAGCAGGTTGACTGATTTCTCTGATCACTAGAATCACGCCAATGTGCAAAAGAGGAAGCCATCAACTTTTTGAGAATGGCCCTATGTGTTCGGCTTTTCTTAGACAAATTCAAGGATATCTATGGGGCCTCTAACAACATGCTAGACACGCTGGCAGGTAGCTAAGGATTGAGAAGACACGGCCCTTGCCCTTCTCCAGACATTTAGTTCTCTTAAAGAAGACAGAAGTTACATACCTGAAGCAGAATCATTGCGAGCAAATATATAATGCATGAGTACTGGCAGGGGTAGGGGGCAGGACTTGCTGGGGCAGTCTAAGACAACTTCAAGGAGGTAGGAATAAACTGAGTCTTGAAGGATGGGTAGGCTGATCTTAGAGAAAGAAACCTCTCAACTCACATACCCCTCAACTCATTCTCCTTTGTGTTGATTCCCACCAAGAAACTAAGCCCTACCTCAAAATTTCTATAGGTATCTTTCAACGGGAAGTTGGAAGTGATAGGAAGAGGGTTTAAATTTCATGCATGAAGTTTCTTTCTCGAAAGGATCTTGGAACAGAACACTTCCTCTTGTCTAATAGGATATGGTTCTAATTACAGACTGTGGTCTCGAGCATTCTCTCTAACTCATCTGATCCTGGGGTGATCACTGGAGTTCTTTTCACATCTAGAATTCCAACACTCTAGAAGTCACAAGCTTTCACAAATCAGTAGCACTGATCTGATGTGTCGGTTTAGAAGGACAGGTTACATGTGCTGATGGGAAGCAGATGACGTGCAGATATTGATCTTTGGAATTCATTCTCACTTTCTTTAGCACATGCTTCTTTCCAATTACATTATGCTGACTGTATTATTCAAACAAGTCCGACATTCCCTTAACACATACTGCTAGAGGTAGGATAGCATTTTTCTCTGGTCAGAGGTAGTTTTAAATTTTCAGCTAACAGTGATACACCCTCAATTTTCTGTTAACATTTCAACTCATTTTTCATGCAGTATAGTACCATTCTTGCTAATAAAATCAGTAGGTGCACAGATAATTACATTTTGACAAACATGGAGATTTAAAAGGTCTAGAGAGATAAGGAAACAAGCACAAGGTCACACAACTAGCTGATGTCAGAACCAGGGCTAAAACCCAAGTTTCCTAAACCCCATTTCTAGAGTCTTCTACTTGGTCCTGTTGCTATGTTTATTATCATCAATACTACCATGGCTCTGTTGTACCTTTAGAAATCACAGAAGATAAGAACAGGAAAGGATCTTAGAGATCACCCAATCCAGCACACCTTACTAAACCAAGAGCACATGAGGTCCAGAGACTTGTCCAGGGCCACAAAACAGTTTTGCGGGTTCGAGGGAAGTCAAGACTAGCATTACACATTTGGAAAAAAGTTGGACGGGGAGGAGAGTGGGGTGACATTTTAAGTCCAGTGTTGACTCATTCTCCTTGCCAATCACTGCCAAGGACCTGGGGAAGAACCCCCGGTCCTCCTGAAAAGGGTTTCTGTTTGATCCCACAGCAATCCATCAACGAAGCCATACGGACATCGACACTCCCCCGAAACAGCGGGGCAGGAGCCAGCGGTGGTGGCAGTGGAGAGAATGGCCGGGTGGTCAGCCATGACTTCCCCAAGTCCATGCAATCGATCCCCTGCATGAGCCACAGTTCAGGGATGCCCTTGGGAGCCACCGGACTGTAACTGGAGCGGACGGAGACCCCTTGGGGAGTATGCCCCGGCTCCCCCAGTTCCATCCCAAACCCTTCAGTGCCAAAAACAACAAAATGAAATGCCACCGCCACCAACCACCATGACCACAAGGAGGATGATTCAACAGATTTTCCTGAAGAATTGAGAAAACATTTTGCGGCCCCTTTTCCTTTTCTGATGTTCTTTCACCCTTTTCCTTTTGCTAAGTGAGGATGACAAATAACACTGTACTGCAATAAGGGGAGAATAACCCTGTTACATAGAGCCTGTGTCTCTGAACGTGGAGTCACTGGCGCACTAATGAGGAAGCTGTCCTGTTTTCTTTGAATTTGGTTATTCATGCGTCTTAGTGTGTGCACTATATATTTTTTCGTATTAATATCCATGGTTTGCAGGTTCTGTTAGGCCCCTTCCTTTTCCTTCTTACTCCCAACTCCCTACCCATCCCACTTTAGTTTAGTTTTTAGTTTAGTTTTCAGATTGGAGATTCAAGATTCGTTCCACCTGACAAGCAAGCAAAAGGAAAAAAGCAATTTTCAAACGAATTCATCATGGGAGCTCTCCAGATTCCCCTCCACACCTCGGCCCCAAGCCGTGGGTGGAGACCGATGCTGTTGCAGGAGTGGGCTGCCTCCCACACACAGGGCACTGCCTAGGCACTGATTTAGTTGAGAACACGTATGAAGCAACTCAGACCCAGGGTGGCGGAGAAGGTAAAGGCAGGTGTGCAGTCAGAAGAGGACTCGTGAAGTTACTACCAGAGGCTCAGATAAAGCTTCTTTGAATGTGTAACAGCCATCTCATAGGCCTTAGGTGGAACAGTGTGCTTCTTCAGAGTCAAGCTCAGCCACAAGGACTGTGTCCTTCTGCTACGCTCAAGCCCTAAAGGCACTCTGGTGGCTGAAGGGCAACTGGCCTCCTGAACCACGTAGAGCCTTGAGAAGAGCTGACATCCAGGGAGATAGCACCCCTGATTCTCACCTGTCATTTGCTTGACATCTGAGCAGGAACCCCATTGTAGAACAGACCCTCTCTTCAGAGCATCTGATGTGGGGGGGGGGGGCGGAAATGTTATACAAGCTAAATGCAAAAGAAAGCTGATAGAAGAACTTTGGAAGAGGAAGCTTCATCAAAGTCCACAAGCAATAGAACCTTCCACGGTGTGCCCTGTCCTACGACTGAGAGACCAAGTATGAAACTTAGAGTTTTGGTGACCTACGACTGAGAGACCAAGTATGAAACTTAGAGTTTTGGTGACCTAGGAAACTTGACTTTTTATGTCCATATAAAAGTGGTGTTTTAGCAGGTAGCCAGATGACCTCCTGTCATCTTTAGAAAGTAAAATGCCCCAGGCTGAATGATTTGAAGGAGGATAGGGAGATGGAATACATTGATAATAACACTGTGGGGGGGGGAACCTTAAGATTCCTGACCCCAACTTCTCACCCAAGGAGGCCAACCTTCCCCCTGGCTAAGAAAGAATGAGGACGTTGTATTCCAATGACCAGAATCAACAGGCCCATGTTTGTGACTACAACCTGAATGAAAACAAGATTGGAGAAGTGACAGGGTTTATGGAGAGAAATCCAGGCTGACTACAACTATGGCTGGGGTCTTGGGGAGGTGTGTCCAGGCACATAGCTGTCGTGGAGATCCCAGCTCTCATTCTTGGTGCGATCGGCTTCCAGCTCTCCAGCAGCCACTCTCCTGGGTGCATGATTCAGTGCGTGCCATGTGTCATCAGCTCTCATTGATCACCATATTCTGGCTTTTTCCCTTACTCCCCACTTCTATCCAGTCTCTCTGCTACGGGTTATCATTAGCAATTGACAAACGAAAGGTTTTGGAGCCTACCTACAAGTGGAGGCACCATGACTGGCTTCATCTGTGGATTCTCTCTGTGGACACCCACCATCTCTATGTCTCTTCCATCCTCCTTTCATCAGCCATAGCAAAGAACCATCAAACTCTTTGCCCTTTCAACTCAAGTGTTGTTGTTCAGTCTCTCACGTGTCAATGTGGGCATGGTACGTGAAGCAGGACCCTCAGGATGGATTGTCACTTTTTGCTACTGCCAGCTGGTGTCCTCCCCATCCCTTGATCTCTCACCAGATCCTTCCCAACCCTTAACCTACCACTGCAGAATCTGATATGAGCCACCATTAGGAAGTCTGCGTTTTGGAGGAGTTGGAAATAACCCTCTACCATCAACTTGCTTCAAAGACCTTTTGCCTTTGGCCTGGTAAGATGCCTCTTCAGCCAGTGAGCTCGCCAGTAACATGATCTGATAGGAAGAGACCACCAATGCTAGAAATGAGGGTCTATGCTATGTGGGGGTCCAAGACTCCAGCAGAAGATGTTTTTCATCGATGGAGGGGTGATGGGGAAAACAAAAGTAAGAAAAAAGTTAACTTGTATTATGTATTTTTACTACACTTTTCTTAAAAATAGAGCAATGGGAAAACTCTGAAAGAGACTGACATTTTTCTCAACAGGAATCCATACTTAACAGTTCTGGCTTTCATTAAATTTTGCTCTTTGGTACCTGGGCCTTTTATTTAACATCTCTATTTGTTTTAACTCTCTTGGCAGATGTGTGAAAGGATTTTTGCTTGATCAAACACTAAATATTTTTCTTGGTTCCTGTTTTTCTTTCAAATAACCAGGTTTTTTTTTCTTTTGGTATTTGCATAAAATGAAAATATCACCAAGAATTAAATCACTGTGGATCCATTATCTACTTTTCATATTTGTCCATTCCATTTTTGTGCCATTTCTGAAGCCAGAGCTCTAAACTGTTATTTTCTTCTTGCTAAGCCTAAGTTCAGTGCATTTTTAATGGTGACCAGTACTCCTGACTCACAAACATCTCTTCAAACAAGTCATTTCAGATGAACTAGATCATTGTGAGTTATTCATCCAAGTAAGATAACAGCAACAAAAAGACAGAATGGTATTGGTTTGCAAGGGCCATGGTTCCAATTGCATAAGGAACAGGGTTCGACTTGCAGTGGTCACGGTACCCCTAGGGAACTGGATGGCTCACAGGGGATGTCTTCCAGACATCCCCAAGTTGGAGTCCAGGTATATTTGTGATGTGCAGGTCACAACCAAAACCAAATCTAGACCAGCCTTATAAATAGATAATCTTGGCCCTCAGACCACATGACCCCCCCCTTCCTGCCTGAAATCTATTCTTCCACTCATTTGCTGACACTTAAATACCAGTGATTAAGAACGGCTTCAAGTGCTTTCTTTCCCAGAGGACTCTGCACATTAGCAGGGGTCAGAGGTCTCAAATAACAGTGGCATTTCAGGCAGCGACTGCCATGGTGTAAAAGGGCTGGGGGAAGGGAAAGAAGCTAGCAGACTTGTGTGAAGCTCCGGTCACTGTTCAGACCCACCTGCAGTCACCTCCAGCATCTAGGGTGCTTCTGAATGAAGAAGCCCTTAGCACCAGCTGCCACCTGGAGAAAACTGATCTCTGTCACCTTACCATCAAATAGTTGGGATAATGATCATAATGGCTACAAGAGCACAGGTTACCATGCATTGAGCACTTACTATGTTAAGCACACTTCATATCTTCTATATCATGACAGTGGCCTGCTAAGAAATGAGGCATCTCACACTTAAAGGGATATCACAACCTCCTCACAGTCTTGTAAGTAACAGAGCCGAGATTCTGCCTGGAATCCAAAGGCTTTACGTTGCTCATCTCCCTGTTAACCAGGTTATGATACGTGGTGGACAGGAAAATCACAAGCAAACAGTTCTCTGCCTTCCTGTAACACCAGAGCAACCGAAAATAGAATGGTTCAAGCTACACCTGCCACACCTTTGGGAAAGCCGATCTATCCTCTTGGGGCATGAGTGATCACTAATCCAGACAGGATTAGCCCAAAAGGAGAAGGGGAGGAAGAGTCACTTTGGGCTCCTTTAAAACAGATCCAGGCTAAAGAGCAGGAAGCAGGTTGGAAAGGGGACTGAAAAGCAGATCCCCTGCAAAATAGTTGGGTCAGCCTGGAGAAGGATCCTCATGGCTGTTCCGGGAAGTGGAGCTAGCTTTCTGTGCGGACAAGACCAGGATCAGTTCTGGGACTAAAAAAGGAGTTCCCAATGCTCAAAGTATCCCCATGGTAGGATTAGGCTGCCCCTGGAGTCAGAACAAACCCCGGTTGAGGAGATGCCACTGGTGTGAAAGTTGAAATATATAGGCTCTAACTAATGTTCCTTACTTTATCTTTGCACCTTTTACAGCCCTGTTCAGGTTATCTGCTGAGTAACACTCTGATACACGCTAAAAGGGGGTCAACAAGGCCCTACACAAATGGGCATGAATATCACTAAAATAGTGTCAAAAATCAACTTGTCCTCATCGAGAGACAAGATGGCAAGTTCCTTCCTTACCAAATGCTAATGTTCCCTCTAGGAAAGCATGTCTACGGAGGTCCATTCCTATCCTACACTACAGATAAGAAAACTGAGGTTCTTGAGTAAGAAGCCACTTTCTTTGCTCCTATCAGATGACTAGAATAACATTTTCTCCCTTGGGATCATGGAGATTTGACTGCCATCTGGTAACCTGGGTTCTAGTGTGAGTCTGGCCACTGACAAATAACCCTAATATAGTGCTTTATAATTTTCAAACAAGTTTTGTTTCTTGAAGTTTCCAGATCACACCCTGAGCAGAGAAGTAATGTACTAGAGTGGAAAGTGGAAAGGCCAGTAGATGAGACCAGGATTCACAATACCTGGCTTCTCCTCCTCCTGCCTTTTCAACCTAGGATAAGAAAATTAGCTACCTGAGCCTCATTTTCCTATCAAAGATATGGGACATCTGGTGTCAAAATAGGCAGTGACTCTTGACCCTAACTGCACACTGGAGTCACGTAGGGAACTTTAAACAAAATCACCAATGCCCAAGATGCATCTCCAAATACACAACCGTGCACGCACGGTTGTCATCCTTTCATTGCTGTTGTTTTGTTTTGAACTTTCAGGTGATTAAAATGTGCAGCCAGGATTGAGAACCACTACAATCAGGCCACCCTGGGGATAAAAAAATGCTCATCATGAAAACTGTGAAAATTTCAAAGCATCATATTAGGGTTGTCTGTGGCCAGACTAACACCAGAACCCAGGTTACCTGATAGCAGTCAAATCTCCAGGAGAGAAAATACCATTATATTCATCTGATACAAGGGAAGGCTAGGATACAGTCCTCAACTTGGGCTCTAAATGCTCCTTTTTACCCTTTAGGCATGTCTGTAATAATAACATTCTGCTGGGGGAAGAAAGAGACACAGGATGTTAAGAGATAAGATATAATCATCAGAGGAGCATCCTCAGGAAAGAGAGGGAGAGGAAACCACTCTGTCAAATGAGTCAGCTTTCAACACAGCCAGTTATTTTCCAAACTGGAAAACTACTTGGCTGTTTCCATTATAGACACCAAATCCCACTACCTGCATTTTTAACATTGTCCACTAGAAAGCACTGCCTATCAGCCCTATCTTCCACGGGCACTGAGTCCTGCTGGCAACAACTCTACTTCTCCTCAATAGCATGCTTGCCATTTTTATAACACTACATACAAGGGAGGAGGGAACCAGCATTTACTTAGATTAACTGCATACCAGGTAAGATTTTAGAGCTTTACAAACATCTCATTTAGTCCTCAACACAATTCTGTGAGGTGGGAATTTATCGCCCCTCCTTTGCATGTGAGGAAATGGAAGCTCAGAGTGGTTCAGAACCCAAGGTCATGCAGCCAACCAATGACTTGATCTCCATTCTAATCCCAGTTTGTCTCTCTCCAAAGTCACTACCTTTTCACTTTACTTGACTGTCTCTTAAGGAGATTTCACCATGCTAAGGAAAAGCACTGGACTAAGACAGAAAAGATACAAAGTCTATGGCCTCCATCACTGCCAATCTGTGGTTCGATCTTGGGCAACTTATTTCCCTCCTCTAGGCCTCAGTGACCTTGTTTGTGAAATGAGAGAAGGGGGATTAATCTAACTGACCTCAAAGATCCCTGGGTATAGCCTTAGGTCAGTGGTTCTCAACCAGATGCAATGTCATGCCCCCTGGGACATTTGGCAACGTCTGGAGATATTTTTGGTTACCATAACTGGGGTAGATGTTGCTACTGGAATTTAGTGGGTAGAGGGATACTGTTAAACATCCGACAACACACAGGGAAGCCTCCCACAACAAAGAATTATCCAGCCCAAAATGTCAATAGTGCTGTGGTTGAGAAACTCTGTCTTCTGTAATTATAGCATCTCAGTAGCATGTCAGGATACGGATGATAGTGAGACAAGCCTGAATAGAAAAAGATCAAGGATTCTAAGTCAGGTGAACCATCAGAGAAGATGAACAGTTACATCAATTTAGACAAGGAAGAAACTGCTGAGGCCAGAGGAAATTAGCCCACAGTGTAAATCTAGACAGGGCTGAGAAGCCAAGGCTGGTGAGTCCATCAGGCATCTAGACAGAGCTGACAGTTGTGACTGAGGAGAGAGCAGAGGTCTCTGCCTGCAGAAGTGGCTCACACTCTGGCCAGTCTCTTTTTACAAGCGACTCTACAGCCAGGACCAGTTGAGGGACCTACAGGTGAGCCTTATCTATTCCCCCAAAGCTTAATTTTTAATCCCAGAATATACATTCTTGCTTCTAACAAACACAGGCAACAAGCACCCATGTCCACAGGTAGATGTCAGATGTCATGGGGACTACAGAGGCAAATAAGAGATAGTCCGGTCTCTTGGAGAGTTGATAGAAAGGAAAAATAAGACTCATAAACACAATTAAGTATAACACGAGGTCGAAGGTAGATGGATAAAAAGGCAAAGTGCCTTTCCAGCTTCTAGAAAGGGAACTCTGAAGGCTATCTCTTCCCATCTAGATGATGCATTCACAAGACCAGGGACCTTGTCTGCCTCAGCACAATGCCTGGTACATAAGTGAGCCTCAATCATCATTTGTTGAATGACTTGATGAATGGGAGACGTATAGCTGAAATGCTCTTTGGGGAAATCAGGGAAGGAGGTGATGCCGTGTGTGTGTTGCCTTGAGTGCCTGTAGACCTTACACAGCCATAGAGAAAAGAGAAGACCTTCAAAGAAGGGGAAACAGAACAAGCCAGGGCATGAAGGCAGGATTAGGCAGGTCCTGTTTGGGAAAAAGGGCAAGTTCCTAATGCAGCTGGTACCACACAGCCAGGGCAAGCAAAGAGAAGGCTGGACTGCACGTGGGGAGCTGTTACTTAACTCATCCTGAAGTAGGGAATTGAAGTTTTCTGGGCTGGGAAAGAAATTCACTCAGGTATCAGGTATTGAGTTCAGCAAGAAACATATTTTAGTCATCTACTATATGCCAGGCACAGTGTAGGCATTTCACGCCACACCTCTCACTTAATCTCCACAGCAGGAAGCCTGTGAGGCAGAATGACCACCCCAATTCCGTACCTGAGCCAACTGAGGCCCAGAGGCAGAAGGAGAAATTCAGCCACCTAGAATTCTGGTAATTCCTACAACACAGGAACACATCATAGGAAGCCATCTGTCCTCATGACAGAGTCCAATAAAAAGCCCCAGAAGGACACTACCAGATGGAAAGAGACCCACCACCCATGGGTGGCATTTGCTTGACTACGCATGCAGCCACCAGAGAAGGAGCCAGTGATTTCTAGGGCACCAAGAGGGATCGTGCCACCAAAGACACTGTGATGAGAGGGGTTCTGGGCCCTGTCTGTACTCAGTAAAAGGGAACGATGATGGATTCATAAAGCAAGTCATGAACACAAGATGAGGAAGGACAGCTGCTTTGCAACATGTTCACCATTCCTGCCTCAGCAAAACATTCTCCTAAATTCTTAAAGGACTGTAGGGTTTCTGACCCATGGGAAATGTTGACAATAGTATCTTATATGCATCACATGGCAGGGGATCCTTGGCTAAAGGTAAGGATTCTATATATGTGTGTTTGGACTATTGTCACAGTAAGGCTGCTATTACCAACAAAGCAAACAGGACACAAAATCAGTCCATAAACACCAAGATACAGGAACCACGTGGTACAATAATTAGTGGTGGTTTGTTGAACATCTGCTCTGGGCTGGGCATTTTACATGCACTGTCTGATTTCATGCTCACATGTCCTTGGGGGAGAGAGACTTGCATTTCCATTGGATGAGTGTTTTACATAAATGAATGAGAGTCAGAACAGTTAATAAGAGTTGGTAGGGACCTTAGAAACCATCTAATCATTATTTTATCCAACCATATTTTATAAATAAGTAAACTTGAGGCCCTGGAGAGTGACTTGCCCAGGGCCACGTAAGTTCCTGGTTAGACCAAGACTAGCTAGAAGCTAGCTGTCCTGGCTCAAAGTCCAGGGTACTTTGCATGCAGCAAAGAGATCTTCTCACGTTCAAACAACCCTACAACTCAATGTCTGGCTTTTTTTTTTCTAGCCCTGTAGGTAGGGCTAGTTAAGTGTATCTGGATAAAGTGGACCATGATCTGAGGAAGGTGGGGGGTTTTTTGTTTTGGGGTTGTTTTTTGCTTTTTGTCTGTTTGTTTGGTTTAAGGCAGCTAAAATTATAATCAAGACTAGTCTCAAATCTAAATAAAGCAGGCAAATACCTAGATGGTGGGACTTCAGGACTGTGATAAAAATCTCCCCCAACCAAAAACATTTCCTTGGTGTTTACTGTGTTCCCAAAATTCCTTATCCAGGACAAAGCCCTTTATTCCACAAAGTTACGTTTCTTTGCAAGTGCTCTTGGTAGGCAAAAATATCTGGCAAATTCAAACTGTGCTTAAATGCCTGTTACAAGGTTTTTTTTTAATAGTACCTTTTGATAGGAATAGCAAAGAGGCACTTGAAGGACAGGACAGGCACAGGGAGGCGAGCAAAGAATTCCGAATGGAAAGCTAAAGGTTACTGAAGGCAGGAAGAGAAAATCAAGTATCGCGTATTAACGCATATATGTGGAATCTAGAATAATGGTACAGATGAACCGGTTTGCAGGGCAGAAACAGAGACAGAGATGTAGAGAACAAATGTATGGACACTAAGGGGGAAAATGGGGGGGGTGAATTGGGAGATTGGGATGAAAAAATTTTTTTAATTAAAAAAGTTTTTTAAACAGTTACTGAAGGCAAATGTCATGTTTTTACATTAGAAAGCCCTTGTTTTAATGCAGTTATCCAAAAAAGCAATCATGAAGAGACAGCAGAAATTGATCATTCAGCGCAAAAGCCTGAGCTTGGATGTACATGGAGTTTGAAGTGGAAATTTAAGCAGTTATCTAAACAATTCTGGGAGGAAAAAATGATTTTTTTCATTTAATTATCTATATTAAAAAATAAAATAGCCATTAGCCTTTTCTTCATCTTGCCTTGCAACTATGATCATAAAAAACAATGATTTTGGTTTTTCTTTCAAAAAAATGGGTTGTGACCTAGAGGTTCTGTCTTCACACACAGACTCAATTAGGAAGAAAAGAAAGAAGCTGTTAATTTAATTTGATGGAGCGATCAGCCTAATGAACTGCTTAGAAACGATTTAGCAATGATATAAAAACTAACTTCTCAGCCATGGGAAAACCATTAGAAAGAAACCAGTGTAATACTGAAAGTAAACACCTGTGGGTTTCGGCAACCTGGCATCCCTTCCTTTGGGGAACTGCTCCTGTTACCCTGTAATCATGTGGTCCTGGTCATGCTGCCAGTCTGAGTATCCTGCCCTTCCCCACATTCCTGGACCAGGCAATTATAGTCCCTTTTTTGCCTCAGCCACAATGATTGGACTAGACATGATCTCGTGACCCAAGTCTGGCCAATTAAAATCCTTCCCTGGGACATTTTTAATCTGCAGTTTGAATGAGCAGCAGGCCTACATTTTGAGTCCAAGCTAAAACTATCCAAGGGCTATCTTCTGAATCATAGAGATTGAGACTCCTCTGCAGGAGAAGAGAAAAAAGCCAACTCAGACAAGCCAAGATGCAGGCTGGAGGGAAAGAGTGCTGTCGGCCTTTGAGCCCCCGAACCCAGGTGCTCCAGAGGCTAGCCCTTACCAGGACTTCTCAGTGGTGGGAGTTAATCAATGGCCTCTTTTGCCTAAGCTATTCTGAGTTATATTTCCATCTCTGACAACAAGAAGAATTCTGATTCATCTATCAGTGACCAGCTAGGAACCATATAATAACTAATTAAGGAAGTCAGTAACTGAGCTCAAACCAGTTGTTTCTATGGTAGCAACTGGCTTCAGACAGGTTTGACTGAATCCAAATTTTTCCTGTCCAAACCCATTTGCAGGCACCAATGTCACCATCCTGGATTCTATGCGCCTCCATTTTGTTCTCTGCTGTCAGGGAAAAGAAGACCATCCTGCTAACCTGTCTTCTGGGGGATGCAGTGATGGTTCACTCACAAATAAGGGAAAGTTCTCTGAAAAGATGTGGTGTTAAGGAAGCAATAAAGCCTCAAAGCGTTCCTTTCTGCCCATAAAATTCTATTTTCTTCACCCTTTGGGGAAGGGCATATTAGCAGAGGGTCTCTCTCTACTTTCTCTCCCCCCACTCCTCTGTCTCTGTCTCTACCCGGCTCTCTCTTTGAATTCTTTCAGAGAGAGAAGGGGAGCTTTTATTGTTCATGTTTATTTCTGTTCTGCAGCAGAGATTGGACACCTACCGTTGGCTATCAACTTTGCCTTAAATGTGTTGCCTTTGATGGAAAGAAACAGGCCAAATGCTTAAATTCCGTGAGGATTTGAGGGCGATTGCAGAGATAAATGAGCGTATATAAAGAGAAAATGATAGAGGCAAACTGTACTGATACACAGGCCAGCAAGGCCAGGCAGCAGTTGAATGCTTTCGGAAGTCCCTGAAAAATCTCTTCCCACTCTGTTGGCTTACACACACACAAAATTCCAGTCACTCTGTTTGAACCTTTTCCTTAAAGTGATGGTTGTTCTGGAATAACAATCTTTCACGTTGGCACAGAATTCTGCAGCCACAAAGCTCTTTCATAGCTATGGTCTGTCTTGATCCACAGCAATGTCCTGAACTGTGGGCAGAGTAGAGATAATTATACCCATTTTCTAAACTACAACCCAAGACTTAGGAAGGTCAAGAGACTTGTCCAGGTTCACAGAAGCAGCAAAAGTGGGTCAGCGGGGACTGGCACATGAACCCCTGACTCATCATTTCTGTCCTCTATCAAATGATAACCCCAGACAGCTGCTGGTGATGGGATACCCCTACTGTGGAGGGAAAAAGCAAAAGTATGCATCAGCTAACTTGAGGATGTCTTTGGCTCAGGGCTGGCCCTACAAACAAAAGAATGAAAAGAAGAAAACTGATATTGTTTTGCAGGCAGAGCCAGACTGGGGTGGTCTGACAGATGTTTCTGTTGCCATCACCAGAAATTTAAGGAAGTGGCGAAGATTCTTCTTGCCACCAGAATGCCTCAAGGGGAGGCCTCCAGATGGTTGCAATGAATGCCTTCTAGGAGTGAACCAGGAGCCTTTTGAATTCCTCTCTGGGATAGGCAACCAGAGATGGTGCTGCCATCTTCCCTAATAGCACAGCCTCTGTCCTCTATATAGTGATGAAAAATATTTAAAGACATTCGATCAGAAGAGTGTCGGCTTCTCAGTCATATAACTTTCTAGAAGCCAGCCCCTGTCTGATGGCGTTACATATACTCTCTCTTTCCATGCCCATGAAAGTGGTCAGAGAGGCAGCCACAAAGCCTGCCTGTTTTCCCTTGGCCAGCATCACAGAACTGCCAGTTGGTGGAGCCAGTTTGCATTTCAGAGTTGTCTGGCTCCAAACCTGCCTTTATCCAAGCCTGGCAGAAAGATAAATGCTCAATCTTTATTAAGAACCCAGAATCATAACCTTGTAAACTGGCTCATGTTTCCTTTTTTGGAGATAGGGATTTACAATGAAAATCAGTTCTTTATCACGCCCTCTTTTCTCTCATACCCACTAAAGAAAGGATTGCTGCAGGGCCACACACATGGCCTGATTCCAGCCTCAAAATAACACTGTGAGGGGCACAGGGCAAGCACTCATATCCCCATTTTACAGATGAGCAAACAGAGGCTCAGAGGGATTTAATGGGTGGCCCAAAGTCAAACCAGAACATTTAACTACAACTCCAGAAATCTTTCCACTCCACTACCTCACCAAGCCTAGCACATGTTTAATACTCCATGAATTAATGAATTAAAAATGGATGACTCAATTCAAGGACTGCATCTCAGAAGGACTGTGCTTTCAAATTCTCAACATGCAGTCTGCCTGTCTCCTTGCCACAGAAAGCCAAGACTCATTAAATGGTCAAATCTGCAGAAGCCCCTCCTCCAGTGGACCCCCCAAGGCAGGCGGCAGCAGTGCCACTGCCTTTCGACTCGGCATTCCCCATCCCCACAGAGCGCCACCATCCCACCCGCAGGTGTGATTCCATTTGCTCTCTACCCATCTATCTTACCACTTGCTCCCTTCCACTGGCCGGCACTCTGCCAATGCCTACACTTCCCATCCGCCCCCCCCCCACCTTGACACTGGCACACAGAGCCATCTCTGCCCATCCCTCTCCCAGTCCGGCACAGCAAGAGCAAAGTGGCAAGAAGCATACGTGGAAAAGAAACGAAACTGAGTTATTTGTAGTGAGGCGGATGGACCTAGAGTCTGTCCTACAGAGCGAAGGAAGTCAGAAAGATAAAAACAAATACCGTATGCTAACACATATATATGGAATCTAAAAAAAAAAAATCGTTCTGAAGAACCTAAGGGCAGGACAGGAATAAAGACGCAGATGTAGAGAATAGACTTGAGGATATAGGGAGGGGGAAGGGTAAGCTGGGACACGAAGTGAGACAGTGGCATGGGCATATATACACTACCAAATGTAAAATAGATAGCTAGTGAGAAGCAGCCGCATAGCACAAGGAGATCAGCTCGGTGCTTTGTGACCACCTAGAGGGGTGGGATAGGGAGGGTGGGAGGGAGACACAAGAGGGAGGAGATATGGGGATATATGTATACATATAGCTGATTCACTTTGTGATACAGCAGAAACTAACACACCATTGTAAAGCAATTATACTCCAATAAAGATGTTAAAAAAAATGAAGCGTCTGTGGAATTCAAGTCAGAGGAATTCAAGTCAGAAGGCTGCAGGCAGACCAGATTGGCAGCCACAGTCCCACAGAAATGACATCCCTACCGTGCTAATCTTATTACGAAGGTGCAGCCGTGTCTGTGCCAAGGAGCAGAAGGTGCAGAGAGAACACGGATGTCTAGGACTCATAGGATTATCATTTTCTACCCGTCGAGTTAACCATACACAATTTCCCAGATTCCTGGACTCTCACCATAAAGCCAGCTAGAGAGCTGGGCGGAATGGTCACCATCTAACACATGCCTCTTGCGTGCATACTTCCAGGAGCGTGGAAACTCACCACCTCCTCCAAGTAGCTGTATCCACACTTAGCCTGCTCTGACTTTAAAAATGCAGTATATGAACTAGAGACGGTCCCTAGGCACTGGTTCTTGGTTTGCCCTTCCAAGTGTCCCCCCTCTTCCCAGAGATGTGAAAGTAGTTCTCACCTCCTCCTATACTGTACCCATCTGGGTAAACATGGCCATGGTCTCAATAATATATCGTGTGATACAGTCTCCTTACTCTCCAGGGTCATGTGAAGGATCAACTAAGGCTATATATGTGTCTATGTATGCATATATGCATATACGTGCATTTTGCAAAATGCAGTGGGCTACACCAGTTGTAAGGGAGCATTACTATTACTTCCATGGTTTGCATCCCTCCTCTGCATTCTAGTGATGCCCTAACTCATCACTCTACCCCTAAAGTGTAGCCCAAGACAGCTCAGTATCACCAACTCCCTCAGCCTCAGGATGAAAAGGAAGATACTAGCTCAGATTTCATGAGCACAATGTTAAACATTTTCATCATTACCCACTTAATCCTCACAAGAACCTGGGCTGTAAGAGACTGAGAGTGTCCTATTATAAATGAGGAAACTGAGGCCAAGAGAAAGTAAGTCATCTGGCCAAGACTGAAAGTTATAAAGGGCAGAATCAAAATTAGGGTCCACGTCTGTGGGACCCCAGAGCCTAACCATCTAACCATGAGGCTAGCAGGTTTCAGAAGTTATCTGATGTCAGAAGCCATCGTTCTGTTCTGTTCATTCATTAGGAGTTGAGAACTTTGAAAAAGGTTCCTATCCCCAAGGAGGAAGTGGTCTGGGGACGGGAGGGCAGCAGGTGGTCCAGGGTACCTCTGTCACTGTCATCCTCGGCAGCTGGAGGTCAGCCTGGACACACAGTGCTGAAGAAGCCCCACCTCTGCACGTGGCCCAGATGTTTTTTGGAGGGAGGAAAAATTGGTCATCAGTGAAAGTACAAAGACCTGGCCTCCACTCTCACAGAGACCCAGCTCTTCTCCAAGACCACTGAAGGAGTTAATTCTGGGGAAGAGGAGTCCACAGAATCTCAAAATCTCAAAACATAAGCTCTGGAAGGGATCTTCATGTTTGGGGACGAACTGAAAGCAAGGACGGCATGGTAGCTAAGAGTCAGGAATATGGGGTGTTGTGCTCAAATCCTGGCAGTTGGATAACATCGGGCAATTAGTTAATCTCTCCAAGCCTCTGTGCTCTCATCCCTAAAATGGGGATAAAGATGCCTTCCACAAAGGCTTCACTAAACCACCTCAAGCATGTTAAGCACTTTGCACAATACTGGGCACAATCTAGTCCTCACATATAATAAATGTTAGTTACGACGACCAAGGAGAAGTTAAGCAACTTCCGTGCAGCTTTTGGTTCTCTAAGTGTCATTTTCATTTTGAATTAGAGAAAGAAGAAACATTTTCCAAACCTTGTCATCATTTTGCTTTTCCTCAGTTGGCTCTCATGCAAAAAAACAAAGACAAACACACCTCTTATCTCTTGTTTTGTCCAAATCTCTGTTTCACAAATAAGGAACTGCGTCCCATAGGAGGAACAGGACTTGTCCAGTTGCCACAGAACAAGTGAGTGGCACAGAGTGTAGAACTCCCAGTCTTCCCTGACATTGGTTTCCAAGGCCCAAGATCCTTGAGGGGAATTAGGAGAGGAAAGGGAGATGGGAAATCTGCCACCCTGTGACCATTGAGGCCATCTGAGCTGATAACATGGGCTGCTTCTGCATCTGACAGAATGCCCCAAAGAGGGGATTCAGGGTGCTGAACTGCTCTCTCTCCTCCTGGGCCTCTCAGACTGGCATTAAGGAAGTTAGCATCAAATCCCCAAAGGGTGTAAATAAGCTGTGCTTAGAATCAAAACCTAAAATGAGTGATTTTGTGGCAAAGCCAGGACTAAAATTGAGATCTCCTAAATATTTCGCTCAAGAAATTGACCAACCTAGACTGCTGCCCTGTTTTGATTTTTTATTAAGACTTTATTTTTAGAGCAATTTTCGACTCATAGCAAAACTGAGAGGAAGGTACAGAGATTCCCATACACTGTGCCCCTCCCACAGACACAGCCTCCCGCGTTATCAAGAACCCCACAAGAGCGGTACATTTGTTATAATCAATGAACCTACGATGCCACATCACCATCACCCCCAGCCCATAGTTTACATTAGGGTTCACTGTTGGTGCTGTACATTCTGTGGGTTTGGATAAAGGTATCCACCATTACAGTATCATACAGAATAGTTTCACTACCCTAAAACTCGTGTGTTCTGCCTGTTCATTCTTCCCTCCTTCCCCACTCCTGGCAAACACTCATCTTTTTACTGTCTTCACAGTTTCACTTTTCCCAGAATGTCATACAGTTGTAATCAGTGCATAGCCTTTGCAGAATGACTTTGGCTACTCTGGTTTTACTGCTGTGTAACAAACTGCACCAAAATGTAGTCACTTCAAATAATCAGATTCTGTGGGGCAGGGATTTGAACAGGGCCCAGTTCCTCTCTGATCCATGATGTCTGGGACCTCAGGTGGGAAGCCTCAAAGGCTAAGCGTGGCTCACAGCTAGGGGGCTGGAATCATCTACAGGTTCCTTTAGCCTCACATCTGGCACCTGCACTGGGATGACTCAAAGACTAGGTCTGCCACTTGTAGAGTTTACATGTGGCCTCTCCACATGGCTTGCGCTCCCTCACAGTGTGGTGGTTCCCAGATAGTCATGAAGTTCAGGCTCCAAGCGTAAGTGTGATGGTGAATGAGGCATTTCCCTTTATAATCTTCCCTCAGAAATCACGTGGCATCCCTCCCATTATACTCTCTCAATCAAAGCAGTCACAAGCTTACCCAGAGGCAACGGGAAGGGATGAAGATGCTACATCTCAATGGAAGGAGTGTCCAAGAATTTGCAAGCATTTTTTTTTAACGCACAGCTGCCATTGTGTGTGCACCTCACCAGCCTAAAAACAACCTTAAGCTTCTCGAGGTCAGGGCCATATCTTACACTTCCTTTCTCCTCAACCCTAAGCTGAAGCAGGGACTCTATGCTTAAATGAAATTAACATTTTTAAAAATTTTTATTGGAGTATAGTTGCCTTAAAATATTGTGTCAGCTTCTACTGTTACAGCAAATTGAATAAGCAATACGTATACATGTATCTGCCCTTTTTTGGAGCACTGAGTAGAGCTCCCTGTGCTACTGATATTGAAATTAACACTGATCCAAGCCCCAACCTGTGACTGTGGGTTCCTGGCAGGGCTCTGGTCAGGATTGGCTCTTAGTTGTATACTATCCTTCCTCCCTTTTTTGCCCCACTTTCCTCACCTACTCCATTGCTGAGACCTGTCACAGTTCTACTTCAAGATATATCAGAAGTCCCCACCTCCACTGATGACATCGGAGCACAATTCCCCAGCTAAAAATCTTTCACCGACATTTAACGCTCTTAGAACCAAAGGATGGGTAGTCTGCAGGCCCTGGCGCATGCCGACCCCTCTGACCTCACTCAGCTTTTTTCCACTCCCACTCACTGTGCTCCAGCCTCCTCCGATGCCCTAAGCCCTTCCCACCTCCAGACCTTTGTACTTGCCCTGCTTCTCAGAATGCAACTTCTTGCACTGCAGATATTTGCACACCTGCTCATTCTTACCCTTCAGATGTCAGCTCGAATGTTTCCTAAGAAAGGCTACTTGAGCAGCACCTATGGTCCTGATATACCAGTTATTCTAACCCGTGATGACTGTGATGTTTTTATACTTTTTTTCTGTATTGTTTCTCACAGGTGCGGGGGCCCTTGTCACTCGTGTTCACTGCTCTGCCCTCTGCACCTAGAATCCTCTCTGGACCCACAGTATGTGCTCAATAAGTGTCTGTGAAATGAATGAGCCAGATGCAATGCTTCATTGCTTCTGGGAGCAGAAGAAATTAAGCCTATAACTTTATTTACTCTTAAAAAGCAAATTACAGTGATTCCCTACACTTGCCGGTGATCTGGTCGACAGAGGCTGCACTTGATCAGATAGAACGGAAAGAACTGGAGACTATTAGTGCTTTGGCAGTGTCCTCAGAGATCATTTAATTTCTCACTTTGGAAATGAGAAAACTGGAACCCAGAGAGGCCACAGGATTTTACCCAAGACCATATCCATTTCTTCATAATACAATATTTCTTGGTGTTTAATTTCTTTAATTAAATAAGCAATTGTCCATTGAAAAAAATGAAAACTATACAGAAATTTGTCTCATAAAGATTGGAGCTCCTGTATTTCCACTCTCTTCTCCAAGGTAGACTGCTATGTCTGCTTTGGAGAGAATCCTCCCAGAAGTCTTTGCGTGTGCTTATAAATAAATATATGTGCATATTGATACGTCTATAGCTTCACCATAACACTTGCCTATCTTGCAAATTAGCTTAGACTTAGAAATAAAAAGGCTTCTTTATGAATGTATTTTTTTTAAATACCAGCAACCACAGAAGTTTCAAGGAAAGGGATTCCATTCTGTGCTCTCCAGTGACAGAGGGAAGACCTCCGTGCAGATGGCTGGCTGAAAGGACTCTAGGGGATTGACCACACAGGAGCCAGGGAACAAATGAACTTTGCTCTCTTCAACTACTCAGGTCTGGCTGATTTGGGTGGTGAGTGAAATTCTAAACTTTCCTGGTGACTGAACACTGACTGATTTATAGGAATTGATTCATCTCAAAAACCTCCTATACCTTCGATTGTAGGAGTCAAAACTAGAAGAAAGGGAAAGAAAACGGTTACAAAAGGAAAGTAGTGGAGGGGAGCCATAAGAAGGGAGGGAGAGGAGTTTACCAATTAAGAAGAGAAAGCTGGAGTCAGGCTGGACTCAAACCTTGAGGCCTCACTGAGCCTCAGTTTCCCCATCTGTAAAGTGGGGATAACAGCAGTTCTAGTGGCATGGAACCTGATACGTATATACCACCCCAACAGAGGAGTCATTTGTAAAGTGAAGAGGTGGCATTGACTGTGCCCCAGATCCTTCTCTGTTACATTTGATTGATCAGGTGAGACAATAATTAGACTTTGTCACGAATCATAAATATTCAAGATCTTTAAAAGATAGAAGTTGTTCATTATACCAGGCTCAAAGAGATGCTGGGACCAGGAAGTGGCATAACAGGCCCTGCATTCTTGTTCTCTGTAGCAAGAGGAGTATGGAGAAACCCCACACCCGGCTTCTGAGTCCAAGATGGTGCATCTGTGAAACAAACACAACACATCTTGCCCTCCCCTAAGGACCAAATGTGGTCTGGGATGCTGGGGTGCAGTGCGCCTGATGCAGTAGATGCCTTACCAAACACGGAATGTGTGAGTAAAGGAGTGGATGGGTGAGTGGAAAAGGCACGGGATATGGAAACAGTGGCCCAGGCTCCGTCACTTACCTACCAAAAGTCCTTGTAAGTCACCCTCTCTCATCCTAAGTTCCCTCATCTATGATCCACAGATATTCCACCATTAATTCTAAGACACACATTTTTCACTTTTAACATCTCCGATGGGGGCAGTGAGCAAGCTCAGCTCAGGGTCAGCTTAGTGGATGCACTGTGAGGATAGGGGATGCACTGTGCAGGGCCCACTATTCTTTTAGGAACTCACAAAAATGTTTAATTTCTTCTAAAATTGGAAGAAAGAATGTACTTTTAGGTCAAATAAAATGTTTCAATATATAATTATACATTGTATACCAATACAGACATAAAATGTAATTTTTAATATTTTTTATGGAAGAAGGGGCCCATGGAAGTCATAACATGACCCTGGCTTAGCCCTCCTCCCAGCCCAAGAAGATGACCCTTTTGTGGGACCCTAGAACTCCACAGCACACTGCTTGAGAACCACAACACTGCCCTAGGGGCATTAGATAAAAAAGGGAACAGACTTGTTTTGAATGTCCCCAAAGAATAGAACTTAGATGACTACTCAACATGCTACGAAAGAAACTCTGAAGTGAAGGGAAGTTTGCACCCACTTCCAATGCCAACAGCCTATGATTCTCAACAGTTATCGAATTTGTGTCTTCCTAACTTCCAAACATAGATGCTAGTGTTTCCCCAACTAGATGTTTCCTCTGCATTGAGGGTGAGAAGACAGAGTCCAACAAGAAATTGGACTCAGAAGACCAATTTCTGGTTTCTCAGAAGACCAGGGAAAACCTCCCTGGACCTCATGTGTAAATTAAGGGCAAGTGAATTTTAGGGTCCTTCACCCTTTCAAATTCTTAGATTTAAACTTGAAAGAGAAAAAGGAAATGGGCTGTATGAAGGTATACAAAATAAATGGTTACATTTTGCAATAGTGTTTCTCCTATTTTAGAAAACAGAAAAGCCTTTTAGACTGCCGAATTTCTATATTTCTTTTTTCAAAAAAAAAAAAATGGTAGTGACTAAAAGCTGCTAACCAAAATCCATTTTCTCTTCTTCCTAGGCACACATGTAGACTACATTTCCCACCATCCCTTGCATGTAGCCATGTGACTGAGCTTAGCCAATGAAAGATAAGCAGAAAGATGTATGCCACTTCCAGGCTGACCCATTAAAAAGCTCCATGAATAGTACTCCATGCTTTTCTCCTTATACAGCTAAGGACTGGATGGCAGCATGGAATAGCTACCTTACCACATCCCACTCATTAGAACTTCTTTTGACTGTATGTGAGCCAGAAATCAACTTCTATTTTGCTGTGCCATACACGTTTTAATCTATTTGTTACTATGATTTGGCGTGCCCTAACTAATACAACCCCAAACCTCAAATCCAGCTTCTTTTAGAATACACAATGGAAAATCAGTCTTTAATACAGCATTTTCTTAAAAAGCCCTGAAGCTTGTCTATGCAATAGCCACAGTTGCCTTTTAAAAATATGTAGGACAAATGCATTTAAATATTGACCCAGCTTATCCATCAAAATGTGAACTCCTGATAAAAGAGAAATAGAACTTTGGACTTAGATGTGGTCCCTGTGTATGTATCTGACAACCCATTTTTCCTGTCTTCTCTTTGATACTTGCAAGAAGCTTCTTATTTATGATTCATGAAAACTGCTCCTAAAGAGGGAAGATGAATCAATGACCCCATTTAGGCCAGAAGTCATCTTTCCCTTTTCTGATTTCCAGGGCCACTGTATCATTCATATGGAATCCTTCCGATTTACTGTGTAACCTAGTTATTTTGTGCCTATCTTCTCTTCTTAATGAATGCTCATCCAGGGATGTCAGGCACCATCTGCCCCACTACTACTAAACTAACTGTCCCACTCACCACCTCTGCTGCCCAAGAAGCTGAACCTAACACAAGTAAACCCAATCCCTAGGCTACCCGGCAACCTCCTGTGGCCTGGCATCAAGAGAGGGACTGGACCAACCCACATCTGTCTCTAGGGAAGGAGGAAGAGGGGATGTAGGAAAATGAAAGAATTGCCAGCAGAACAAGACCATGAAAGGAGGCATCAGAGCTGAGTCAGGACCACGATGAGGCCAAGCCAGGTGCAAGATTAATTTATGGAGGAATTAGAAGAGCACAGAGGGTGAGGAGGAGCTGCCCTTGGAAGAGGGAAGAATGAAGCAGTTTCACAGAAGGATGTAGAGCCTACAGAGAGTAAACATGAGAACACAAACTGATTAAGAGGCCCAGTCTGGGCTTCCCTGGTGGCGCAGTGGTTGAGAGTCCGCCTGCCGATGCAGGGGACACGGGTTCGTGGCCCGATCCGGGAAGATCCCACATGCCACGGAGCGGCTGGGCCCGTGAGCCATGGCCGCTGAGCCTGCGCGTCCGGAGCCTGTACTTTGCAACGGGAGAGGCCACAGCAGTGAGAGGCCCGCGTACCGCAAAAAAAAAAAAAAAAAAAAAGAGGCCCAGTCTAAGGTCCCCCAAAATCCCCACTTTAAGCTACAGTACCTGTGCCTCTCCAAGGAAAATCCCACCCAGCACTAATATAACTTGAAGGGTTTGTTTGCAACCAAAGTACCTCTCCGGATTAGCTTCCTGGTTCATTCCTATATGCCCCCGTACCCAGCAGAATGCCTAGCCTATGTATAGCACTACTAATGACTTTCAAATAAAATAGGTTTCCTTTGATATTCATTCATTTGTTTATTCAACAAATAATTAAAATTTTTGAGTACCTACTGTATACCAACTGGAGATGCAGCTGTGAATAAAACAGCAAAGGTCTATACTCAGAACTTACATTTTAATAAGGAAGAGAACATTAATAAGCAATAAGCAAACAAAGAGTTTAACAGGTACTCTGAAAGACACAGAGTGTTGTGAGAAACTGGGTGGAGGCGGTGGGGAGGCTTTTCAGTAGAATTATTGGGGAGCCCCTCTAAGATGATGTTTGAGCAGAGAGCTGACCAACGTGAGGTAGCCAGCCATGGGAAGAGGTGGGGGAAGAGCCATATGTGCCAGAGGGCAAAGGGAGAACGTACTTCCTAAGGCTGGAGTGAGCTGGAGGGTCTGAGAATGCAAACAGAGGTCTAGAGCAGGGTAAGTACAATGGAGCTGAGACCAGAGGGAGAGGACCCGGAAGGGAGACCACCTTGGGAGAGCGGTGCAGGAGATCATTTTAGAGGCAGTATGGTAAAGTGGAAGGGAACTAAGAAGGAACCCATTTAGCAGTCCTTCCTTTGACGGTTTCAATTCCCTATACATACATCAGGGGAGGGGTGATGTTCCATATGGACTCACCACAACAGCCAGAGTCCACTGTCATGAGTCGGTGCACACGCCATACCAGTTGTTAAGTATTGTGAATATCACCCTTGCATCAGAGGCAGCTATGTGAGAAGCACAGAATTATCTATCAAGTGCAGGGGAGGAAGAAGAGAGGCATAATAGACATCCCTTATCATCTACAGTCCACAGTCAAGTTAGGTAATAGAGACATACAGGAATAACTCAATTATGACACATCAAAGCCTTTCCTGTGTTCGCGATAGAGAGAGAGTGCTTTAAAAACAAGGGGAAGAAAAAAAATTAAAAATAAATAAAAAATAAAAACAAGGGGAAGGAAACATGAAGAACTGGGAAAGGAATCTTGGCAGAGGGGAAACCTGAACAGGTACTTGAAGCTATGATGGGATGATACAGGACAGGAGGGTAAAACAAGCAGAGGGGAAAGCCTGAGTGAAAATACAGGGGTTGAATATCAGGGTACATGTGAAGAGCTGTGAAGGGACTGGCACTGAGCGGGGTAGGGGAGGCAAGAAACAGTGTGTGAGAGGAGAGAAGAGGCTAGAAATACTAAATTGGGACGAGCTCCTGAGGGCTACGTATGCCTGCCTCAGCCTCCACTTTCGTCTGTCGGCCACAGAGAACATGTGAGAAGCGGCATGGCACTGTGTACAATTACAGACTGCTCTTCGCCACGTTCCCACTGCTTGAGCGGGCAAACTCTTCTTCTCTGAATCAGTCCCCTCATCAGTAAAAATGACAAAATACCAAACTTCACTGGGCTGTTGAAGATGAAAATATAAATGTCTATCGTAGAGTAAATACTCAATAAATACTGGTAGTTGTACTGTGATGGGAGATTTCTGATGAGGCGAATGACATAGATCTTGTTTTGGAAGTCACTAGTTGAGGTCGGAAGGAGGAGGGACTGGAGGTAGGAGAGAGGTTGGCAGCAGAGAGACCATATTTAAATAATAATTCCCAGAGCTGAAGGGAATCATAAATGTCATCTAGCTTACCCTCTCATTTTACAGTTAAAGTTCAAAGAGAGGATGTTACTTGCTAGAACCCAGATATCTTAACTCCCAGTATAATGCTCTGTTCCTTACACACTGTTTCCCTGACCTTTTCTTTACCCCTTAGCCAGCCAAAAACTCAGATCCAAAACAAAACAAAATTTACAACTCATACAGGTTTCTGGGACCTGACACCTGGAATTTAAGGCAAACTAGAAAAAGATGCCATTTTTCTGGCTCAAATGAGAGTGACTAGCATTAAAAGCCACCTTTACCCCCAAGCTAACATTTGCAAACCTTGAAGTTGATGATTCATTTACATCTGAACCTGAGTCTTAAGGGGGCATTGTAGAGAACAGCCCCTAGACCTGCAACAGCTCACCCCCTTTGAGGCTAATTGCATGTGAATGCTTGAGTTAAGAAGACATCATTAAAAGTACATTAAGTTTAATTATGCCAGCAGCATCAGGCAGCGAGAGGCACAGCTGAATGCAGAATGCATCGTTAGATAAGACCTAATCCATTAGATTCTTATTTGTTAAGAAAATGTGTCTCATCTGTAAGCGTCACCACAAGTAGTGGCTGGGAAACTACCTCCCAGGTGAGGCCATTTCCACCACCCATGGGGCCTTCAGTGATATACACTGCCAGTATCTCAGAAACTGACATTATAATGCCACTGACTTCTAGTGAGGCAGCAACGGGGAGCAGCCTTCCTGGGGACAGGGCCTGGCTTCCTTCTGTCCTTTGTGTGGTATGACCAGAGTTCTGGGATAGAAATCAAGGGACTTGGGCTCCATCATTTTCTTACTCACTTCCTAGCTGTGTGATATTTGAGCAAGTTATTTAACCTCTATGTACCTTGGTCTCCTCATCTATATAGTAAGTTACGAGGATGTGGAAAAAAGGGAGCCCTCGTGCATTGTTGGTGGGAATGTGAACTGGTACAGCCACTAGGGAAAACAGCATGAAGGTTCCTCAAGAAATTAAAAATAGAACTAACTACCTTCTGACCCAGGATTCCACTCCTGGGTATATATCCAAAGGAAACAAAACCACTATCTAGAAGAGACATCTGCATTCCCATGTTCAGTGCAGCATTATTCACAATAGCCAAGTATGGAAACAACCTAAACGTCCATTAACAAATGAATGGATAAATAAGAAGTGATACACATACACAATGGAATATTATTCAGCCTTAAAAAAGAAAGAGATCCTGTCATTCATGACAACATGAAAGAACTTGGAGAGCATTATGCTAAGTGAAACAAGTCAGACAGAAAGATAAATCCTGCATGATATCACTTATATGTGGAATCTAAAAAAATGATACAAATGAAGTTATTTACAAAACAGAAATAGACTCATAAACATAGAAAACAAACTGACGGTTACCAAAGAGGAAGGGGGGCTGGGAGGGAGATAAATTAGGAATTTGGGATTAACAGATACATACTACTGTATATAAAATAAACAACAAGGACCTACTGTATAGCAAAGGGAACCATTCAAAATCTTGTAATAACCTATTATGGAAAAGAAGCTGAAAAAGAATATATATAACAGACCCACTTTGCTGTATACCTGAAACACTGTAAACCAACTATACTTCAATTTTTTTAAATGTTAACAAAAAAGAAAGAAAAGAAACCACACATCATCTCAATGCATGCAGAAAAAGCATTCAAGAGAAGTTAAGTATAAAAACGCTCCATAAACTAGCAACAGGAGAATACTTCCTCAATCTAATTGAGGGCATCTATCCAAAAAACTACAGTTAACATCTTATTTAATGGTGAAATACTGAATTCTTTCAATCTAAGATTGAGGAAAAGAAAAAGGATGTCTGTTCTCACACTTCTATTCAACATTGTGCTGGAGTGGCTAGTTACAGCAATAGGCTGAAAAAAAAGATAGAAAAGGCATAAAATCTTGATGAAAAGAAGTAAACCTGTCTTTACTCACAAACAATATGATTTTTTAAATAGATAACTTCAAGGAATCAAAAAAATTCTATTTGAACTAGTAAATGAACTTAGTGAAGTCCAAAAATAAAAAGATATGCAAAAAAATTAATTATATTCCTATACATTAGTATAAAGAACTAAAAATTAAAGTTATACCATTTACAACAGCATCAAAAAACTGAAATACACAGGGAGGACCAAGTATATTCCTATCTGCAGGTTCCATATCCTGGGATTCAACCAACCTTGGAATTCAATCTGGGTTGGTTGAACCCACAGAGGCAGAACCCATGAGTAGGAAGAACCAATTGTACTATGACATTTTATATGAATAGAGACTTGAGCATCCCTGAATTTTAGCATGCACAGGGGTGTTGGAACCAGTTCCCTGCTACCCAATACCACATATTGAGAGATGACTGTAAATTTAATTGAGAGAATGAAGACCTGTATGCTGAAAAGTATAAAACATTACTAAAAAAAATAAATATAAAAAAGAGTTAGTTATATCATGTTCATGGTTTGGGAGATAATATTGTTAAGATGTCAATTTCTCCTCAAATAGATCTGTACCGATTCAGTGTAATGTGAATAGGCTTTTTAAAAAATTGACAAGCTGATTCTAAAATACTGTATAGAAATGTGAGGGACCTAGATTAGCCAAAAGAATTTGGAAAAATACAGAAAAAAAGTTGTAGGACTTACACTTTCTGAAGACTTACTATAAAAACTAAAGAAATCGGGGCTTCCCTGGTGGCGCAGTGGTTGAGAATCTGCCTGCCAGTGCAGGGGACACGGGTTCAAGCCCTGGTCTGGGAAGATCCCACATGCCACAGAGCAACTGGGCCCGTGAGCCACAACTACTAAGCCTGCGCGTCTGGAGCCTGTGCTCTGCAACAAGAGAGGTCACGACAGTGAGAGGCCCGCGCACCGTGATGAAGAGTGGCCCACGCTCGCCACAACTAGAGAAAGCCCTCACACAGAAATGAAGACCCAACACAGCCAAAAATAAATTAACTAATTAATTAATTAAATTTTAAAAAACTAAAGAAATCAAGACAATGTGGAATTGATGCAAGGATTAAAAAAATATCACTAGAACAGAAGAAAGAGTTCTCGAATAGACCTAAACATAGATGGCCAATTAATTTTCGACAAAGATGCCACAGTAATTCAATGTGAAGAAGACAGTCTTTTCAACAAGTGGTGCTGAAATGAATGAATATCCATAGAGAGAAAAAAAATGAACCTGTACTCCCCTCTTTATATCATACTTTAAAAATCAACTCAGCATAAAAGCACAAAACTAAAACTGTAAACTTTCTACAAAAAAAAATTGAAGAATATTTTCATGACCTTGGGGTACATGAAGCACTAACCATAAAAAAAGATGGACTGAATTTGTTAACATTAAAAACTTTAAAACAAAAACTATATTCATATGTTTATGTAACATATCAACATAAATAACTTGAAAGACACTGTTAAAATTAAAATGCAGGCTAAAGACTAGGGGATAATATTTGCAATACAATAATTTGACAAAGGACTTATATCCAAAAATATAGAAAGAACACTTACAAATCAGTAGTAGGAAGAAAAGCCACCCCCCAAAAGGCAAACCACTTGGACACTTCACAGAAGTCTATATACGCATGGCCAATAAGTAAACTGAAAGATGCTCAGCATCATTAGCCATGAGAGAAATGTACATTAAATCTCAAATGGCATACCATTTCATCAGCCACCAGATAGACTAAAAGAAAAATGTCTGATAATACCAAGTGTTGAAAAGGATGTGGAGCAACTAGAACTCTCATACATTGCTGGTGGGAATGTCAAATGATACAACTACTTCAGAAAATACCTTAGCAGTTTGGTATACAGTTATTTACTTACACGCCTATTCTGTGACCCAGAAATTCAACTCTGCAGTAGGCAGCCTTTAAGACAGTCCCCAGTAATCTCTATTTCCTGCTATGCATAGCCTGTACAATTCCCTTCCCTTGAGTAACTTGAGTCTAACCAATGGAATACAGCAACACTGAGGGGATGTGGCTTCCATTATTAATTAATGTGCCTTCCATTTCCATTAGATGACAAGACTGTCATTTCTATCTTGCTAACAGGCTCTCTCTGTTGCCTTCTCAGTGTATATGCTTTCGTGAATCAAACTGACATCTTGGAGAGGCCTACATGGCAAGGAACTGAGGACAGCCTCCAGCTAATAGCCTGCTAAAACTGAGGTCCTCAGTTCAACAGCTCCCAGGAACTGAATCCTGCCAACAAGTACATGAGCTTGTAAGTGGATCACTCCTCAATCAAGCCTTCAGATGAGATCCCAACCCTAGCTGACACTTTGACTGCAGGTTTGTAAGAGACTTTGAAACAGAGGACCTAGTTAAGCAGTGCCTAGGTTTCGGATCCATAGAAACTGAGATAATATGTGTTGTTTTAAATCACTAAATTTGTGGTAATTTGTTATGCAACAATAGTATTAACTGATAGGCATTTTCCCAAGAGATTAAAACATATGTCCTCAGAATGATTTGTACAAGAATTTCCATAGCACCATTATTTATAATAGTCTAAAACTAGTAATGTTGAAATAGGTGAGTGGATAAACAAACGGACTGCTACTCACCTGTGTTAATAACATGTTAATTACTTTCAGTGGTTTGATTGCTAAAAGGATGCATGAGACTCAAACAGTTTATCCTTAGGAAACAACCTCAACATAAGCAAAGGATAAAAGACAGCAATAATAGGTCATCTTAAGAACAGACTTCTTTCTGCTTCTGTGATTGCGTTGGGTTGCCCAAGACCTGCATTGTCTCCAGTTCTCAAACCACCACTGGTATGCATGCAAAGAATCTCACAACCAGGAAGCCAAAGGTCTGCTTGGGGTAGGGGTCTCTTACAGTGAAATGGTCTGGTAGGTACATTACAGCCATATGTCCAACATCTACTGTCAACCCTCCACAGGCTCTACCAAAATCGGGTGCAAACCATCAGTCCAATTATTATCAGTAAGCAAAGATGACAGGCTGGCACATCCTGGCCCAAAACCACTCACATGCACATGGTTGTAAACATCATTTGTCCCCAGTTATTACATTCTCTAGCTTTGGCCCAGGGTTAATATCAGGCACCTCTAGAGATAAGCATAGGATCATCTGGCTGAGATTAATTCATGCTATCCATGAGCAATTAAAAGAAACAAACTGCTGATAGTCACACAATGATGAATCTCCAAAACATTACGTTAAGCAAAAGAAGCCAGAAATTTACAGTTTTCCTAGAACAGGCAAAACTAAACTAATAGCGATAGAAATCAGAAAGTGCTTGTCTCTGCTGGAGAGAGAGAGAAGGTGCACTAGTGGGGAAGTGAACAGAAGAGCACATCAGGGAACTTTCTTAAGTTATGAGGAAGTTCTATCTCTCGATGGTGTATCTATTTGGCAGATAAATGCATTGGTCTCTCTCTTCTGTCTTCTTCCATAGTGACTACAGAGACCATGTGTTCCAGATGGTACAAGTATAAAATGGCAGAGTCTCCATAGTCTGGGGCCCTGAGTAACACTGGAGTAGAGTCTGTCACTGACCCATGTTGGACATGTACCATAAATAAGAGATAAATTGTATGTTAATCCAGTGATATTTTGTCATTGTTACTACACTTCAGCATAGCCTAGTTTATCCTAATAATATACTTTTTCTCTATATCCCCCATAGCATTTCATATACTTTCCTGAAACAACAGTTCTCCATGAATAGATGTTGAATGAAAATAATCAAATCCCCATGATGTCTCTGAAAGTAAGAAAATATTTGACTTGGGCAAGGAAAATGGAAGAATCTAATGGAAAAAGCTTAAAAACTTTTTCAAGGAACCTATTCCCATCACATCTTCCAAATGAAATGGAAGGCTGTAGACTATAAATGAATCAAAGACCAGGCTCTAGAATCAGGTCTTGGTCCAAGTTCCAACTTCTCCACTTACTAGCTTTGTGTCCTGGGCAAATTAGGTAACCTTTCTGCTAACCTCAATTTGTCTGTAAAATAAGGCTAATAATTAGATGAGGAAATGTATAAAGTGGTTTACACAGTGCTGGCGCACAGTGGAGATTAATAAATGTTAGCCTCTATTATGGACTGAACTGTTTGTCCCCTCCTCACAAAAAAAAATTAATTCATATGTTGAAACCCTAAACCCCAATGTTTATTTGGAGACAAAGCCTTCAAGGAGGTAAATAAGATTAAATGAGGTCATAAGGGTGGGGTCCCAATCCAATAAGACTAGTGTACTTATAAGAGGAAAGAGACCCTAGAGATCTCTTTCTCCATGCATGTACACAGAGAAAAGGCCATGTTAGGGTACAGCAAGAAAGTGTGTCAGCAAGCCAAGAGGAGAGGTCTCACCAGAACCCATTCATGCTGGTACCTTCATCTTGGACTTCTAACCTCTAGAAATGTGAGAAAATAAATTTCTGTTGTTAAGCCACCCAGTCTGTGGTATTCTTTTATGGCAGCCAGAGCAGACAAATACAGCCTCTTAACATCCTCCTTTTCACCTTACTAAACATCTTCAATAAATGTTCTTGCTTAGAAGGATTTTTTTTTCATTCTTTTGTTTAACAAATGAATGTGCCTACTATGTGCCTGACACTCTATGGGGCACTGGGTCTTGAACAGTGATTAACACAATGTCACCACCCTCGTGGAAGGCTACGTTCTAGTGGAAAAGACAATAACTAAATGAACAATAATCATACATCATCAGGTATTGATAAATGCAGTGAAGAAAAATAAAGCAACATCAGGGGATAGGAAGTGACAGGAGCTGCCACTTTTTTAAAATAAATTTATTTATTTATTTGTTTGTTTTTATTTTCGGTTGTGTTGGGTCTTCGTTGCTGTGCACAGGCTTTCTCTAGTTGCAGTGAGCGGGGGCTACGCTTTGTTGCGGTGCGCGGGCTTCTCATTGCGGTGGCTTCTCTTGTTGTGGAGCACGGGCTCCAGGCGCGTGGGCTTCAGTAGTTGTGGCCCGCGGGCTCCGTAGTTGTGGCTCGCAGAGCACAAGCTCAGTAGTTGTGGTTCATGGGCTTAGTTGCTCCATGGCATGTGGGATCTTCCCAGACCAGGGCTCAATGCATGTTCCCTGCATTGGCAGGCAGATTCTTAACCACTGCGCCACCAGGGAGGCCCAGGAGCTGCCACTTTATACTAAATGGTCTGACAAGTCTCTGAGGGACCACTCCCAGGTAGAGGGAAGAGCCAGCACTAAGGTTCCCAAATGGTAACACATGCATCAAATTCAGGGATAGCAGAGCCAATGTGGCTGAAGCAGAGGGAGCAAGAGGGAGAAGAAGGGAAAAGTAAGTGAGAATGGGAGCAAGAACCGAGATAATGTAGGGCCTTATGGGCCACAGGAGGAACTCTGGCTCTTATTCTGAGAGATGGAAAGCTAGTGGGGCAGGGGGACAGATGTTTAGGCAGAGAACAACTTGATTTGACATATATTTAAAAGAACCACTCGTGGCTCCTGGGCTGCTGAGTGGAGGATGGACTCGGAGCTGGAGGTGGGGGAAAAGGCCACAGCAGGGAGGCCAGTCGGCAGTTTACTGCAACAGTCCAGGCAAGAGATAACAGTGGGCTAGTCTAGGGAGGTCACGTGGGACGGTGAGAAGCGGCTGGATTCTAGATATATTTCCAAGGAGGATTTGCTCCTGGATTCAATGTGGATTATCAGAGAAAGAAACGAGACAGGGCTTCCCTGGTGGCACAGTGGTTGAGAGTCTGCCTGCCGATGCAGGGGACACGGGTTCGTGTCCCGGTCCAGGAAGATCCCACATGCCGCGGAATGGCTGGGCCCGTGAGCCATGGCCGCTGACCCTGCGCATCCGGAGCCTGTGCTCTGCAACGGGAGAGGCCACAACAGTGAGAGGCCCGCGTACCGCAAAAAAACAAACAAAAAAAGAAACGAGACAGGGAGGAAATCAAGGATGTGGATGGAGGAGGAAAGGCTCTTGCAAGGAGACAAGAGGATATGGGCTTTAATCCTTGGCCCTGCTTCTGACCTGCCATATATGACCCCACAGCCTCTCGGTGTGTTGGATGATAAATCTTCACAGTGGGATTAACCATACTTGCCATGCCTCTGAGAACCATGTGAAGATCAAATCATGCTCAAAATGCTTTGAAAAGGAAGCAGCACAGATCACTGAAAGGTCATCCTTTATTTATCTCCAAACACAGAACCTCCATCAACTGCCGCTGCTGCTGCCCCCCTGGCTGCCCTGTCTTCCCCTCCTCTCTGGGATGCAGTGATGCAGCAGGTCATAAATAATGCTGACACAGAAACCATCACTATCTTGAACAGTGGACAGCATGGGGCCCCCGGTAAGTTATGATGGCCCAGCATCCAACCTCAGGGGGCTCAAGACAATGAGTTCCTCACTTTCCTAGCACAGGCATCCCTGAAAATGAACAAGTGAACAGGATCAGGGGCTTCTGAGGACACCGTCTTTGCCTCTAGCTGCCCACTTGTACAATGGCCATAGCACAGCATGCCTTGTCCCTTCATGGTGCTGTGTTCCTAATTTTCAGTGCAAGGAGTTTTGGCACTCGTGGGGAAAATTTAATTCCAATTCAAGAAAAGCAGAAATCGTCCCCTGGACTCACTGTCCCTGCTTTGTTTTTCTCCATACACCTATCACCACCTGACATATGATAAATTTTACTCACTAAGTGTCTCTCATCTCCACCTGTAAAATACAAGCTCCTTGAAAGCAGGGACTTCTGCCTGCTCTGTTCTAAGTGCCCAGAAAAGTGGCTGACAGGCAGCAGAGACACAATAAATCTTCATCGAATTAACTGATGGATGGGTTTTTGAAAAGTCCTTAACCATTTCTGGACATCACATTAAAGGTTTCCTTTCTTTTAAAAAAATATATAGACATTCACAAAATTGTGGCATATAAATCCAGGGGGTTTAAAGAAACCTTGAAGTCCATCCATGAGCCAATCCCTTCAAAAATCCATAGGATACAGGAGAACCTAGCCCAGAAGCCCCAGATACTAGATTCTAACCCTAGCTTCACCAACACCTTGCCACGTTGCTTTGGACAAGTCATTTCCATAATCTGAGTTTACTCTTCTGATCTGTAAACCAGCTGGAAGGGGCAAGGTGATCTATAATGTCCCTTTTAGATCGGGCATTTTTAATTTTCTTTCACTCTGCAGGTGGAAAAACTCAGACTCACAGAGTAAAAAGCACTAGTCAGTCCAAATGACACCCATTCCAAACTATTTCCATGGGCTTTCCAACTGGAAAAAGACTTTGGGTGGATCTGGTGTGTTTGCAGATGCATCTCTCTTGCTGCCCTACCTCCTTGCTTCTGAATAAGCCTGAAAACTTGGTGAATAAAACATAATAAAATCTTCTGCTGGCCCCTGCTGATAGGTAGAACACATCCTTAGAGATTCAAAGGGCTTTCTCTCATCTAGTGCAGAGCCCCCAGCCTCCTTCATGCCTCTCCTCTCCCATTTCCTTCTGCCTTTAGAATATTCACAGCTCTCCTTGGTGGCCTGGATTAGATTGTACCAATGTGGCTATATACTTTCAATTAAAATACTTTCTTTAAAAAAAAATAGCCACTGGCCCAGATTGACTCTGGCTTAATCTGGAATGTTTCCATTACCCAAGGCTATGCGTCTCCCTGCTCTTCCACTGCCAAGATGTTGATTCCGGCTCAAGACTTAATCATTATTTTGTATTGATTTGACCCAATTTCAGAGCTATGAAATTTGGCCACAGAGTTGATTCAGCTATTCTTATCAGCCTGCCTTTTTTCATATTTTCTTATCCAAGAGACTCATCCATGTGATATAAATTCAAGGTCACAATCAGGTAAGACAGGTTTGACATATGGAAAAAAGGTGTTTGGGAAAGGCCACAAATCTGGGCCTGGCAAAGTGCTTAGTTCATAACAGGTATTCAGTTGTTATAGGGAAAGGTAGAAAAATGGATGAATATTAGATGACCTCTGGCTGTTGCTTCCACATCTAACTGTCAGATTCTCTGAAGACCAGGGCATTAGGACGATGTTTCCTGCACCTTTTGCTCTTCCCAAATTTTCTGTGTGTTACTTCCCCAAATTAGAGATCAGGACCCTTACTAAGTACAGGGTACTTAGTACTTACTAAGCCAAGTACAGGAAAAAACACCTTTGTAACTGTATCACTTCCTGTGACTGCCGTAACAAATTACAATAAACTTGGTCGCTTAAAACTATAAAAATTTATTCTCTCATAGTTCTAGAGGCCGGAAGTCTGAAATCTGTTCCACTGAGCTGAAATCAAGTGTCAGCTGGGACACATTCCCTCCAGAACCTCTAGGGGAGTATCCATGCCTTTCCTTTTTCAGCCCCTGGTGGCTGTCAGCATTCCTGAGCTTGTGGTCCCATCATTTCAGTCTTTGCCTCTATGGCCACTTTGCCCCCTCCTCTTTCATGTATATAAAATCTCCTTCTGCCTTGGTTTTATAAGGACACTTGTGTTGGATTTCACGACAACCATATATTCCAAGTTGATATCCTCATCTCAAGATCTTTAACTTAATAACATCTGCAAAGAGTTTTGTTTTGTTTTTTCAAATAAAGTAACATTTACAGGTTCCAGGAATTAGGATGTGAACATATCTTTGGGGAGCCATTTTTTTAGCCTACATTCAGAGATGCTCACCCAGGAAGGCCAGCCTAGACGGTAACACCCCTGTCCCCACTCTTAACTGGGTATGAAGACAGATCCTTCCTGTCATATTATTCTCCTTGAAGGTAGTTTTGGAAAGTTACTTTAATTCTTCTTACCACTATTATTATTATTTTAGAAGGAGAAAATTTAGAGAAGAGAATGAAGAGGAAGATCCTTCCTTCCTGCTGGTAGGGGGGCAAACAACTTCATGCTGGCCCAAGACATTAGAAGTCAGACCCATGGATAGTCAGGATGTCAGACAATCTGGGTAAATTACAACTAGAACAAAGTCTGTTAGCAGAGCATGGCAGGAGCAGCAGGGGCCACTATCCTCATTGTTCAAGGCAAGAGGGCCAAATAGTCCCTGGGCAAAATTAGAAATAAAATAATGGTGAAGGCCCTTGGCGCAAATTTTTTTAGAGATTTTCAGTGGCTTTTTACAATGTGTCCAGACCTTCATGGTCAACCGCTCTTCACTTAAAGGGACCCCACACCTCAGGCCAGGCTTCTTTCCTGATGGGACAAGTAGCCCACTAAGAAGTCCAGCATGGGGCATCCACATTACCACCTATTTTAGGGCCCAGCTCAGTGCCCTGGCTGCAGGGCCCTGACAGAAACCCACCAAGTTGCCTAGTAGTTGCCTCTTAGGAAGCAGGATGGAGACAGAAACGCCTCTGAGTCTGCCTTCACACTACCATACGTCCCTGTAAGTGAGGACCGGAAAAAGGAAATTGCGTTAAAGATCATACAAATAGATGGAGAGATATACCATGTTCTTGGGTTGGAAGAATCAACATTGTGAAAATGACTCTACTACCCACAGCAATCTACAGATTCAATGCAATCCCTATCAAACTACCACTGGCATTTTTCACAGAACTAGAAAAAATTTTTCACAATTTGTATGGAAACACAAAAGACCCCGAATAGCCAAAGCAATCTTGAGAACGAAAAACGGAGCTGGAGGAATCAGACTCCCTGACTTCAGACTATACTACAAAGCTACAGTAATCAAGACAGTATGGTACTGACACAAAAAAAGAAATATAGATCAATGGAACAGGATACAAAGCCCAGAGACAAACCCATGCACATATAGTCACCTTATTTTTGATAAAGGAGGCAAGAATATACAGTGAAGAAAAGACAGCCTCTTCAATAAGTGGTGCTGGGAAAACTGGACAGCTACATGTAAAAGTATGAGATTAGAACACTCGTAACACCATACACAAAAATAAGCGTAAAATGGATTAAAGACCTAAATGTAAGGCCAGAAACTATCAAACTCTTAGAGAAAAACATAGGCAGAACACTCTATGACATTAATCACAGCAAGATCCTTTTTGACCCACCTCCTAGAGAAATGGAAATATAAACAAATGGGACCTAATGAAACTTCAAAGCTTTTGCACTGCAAAGGAAACCATAAACAAGACGAAAAGACAACCCTCAGAATGGGAGAAAATATTTGCAAATGAAGCAACTGACAAAGGTTTAATCTCCACAATTTACAAGCAGCTCAATAACAAACAACCCAATCCAAAAATGCGCAGAAGACCTAAACAGACATTTCTCCAAAGAAGATATACAGAGTGCCAACAAACACATGAAAGAATGCTCAACATCATTAATCATTAGAGAAATGCAGATCAAAACTACAATAAGATATCATCTCACACTGGTCAGAATGGCCATCATCAAAAAATCTAGAAACAATAAACGCTGGAGAGGGTGTGGAAAAAAGGGAACACTCTTGCACTGCTGGTGGGAATGTAGGTTGATACAGCCACTATGGAGAACAGTATGGAGGTTCCTTAAAAAACTACAAATAGAACTACCATACGACCCAGCAATCCCACTACTGGGCATATACCCTGAGAAAACCATAATTCAAAAAGAGTCATGTGGGCTTCCCTGGTGGCGCAGTGGTTGAGAGTCCGCCTGCCGATGCAGGGGGACACGGGTTCGTGCCCTGGTCTGGGAAGATTCCACATGCCACGGAGCGGCTAGGCCCATGAGCCATGGCCACTGAGCCTGCGCATCCGGAGCCTGTGCTCCGCAACGGGAGAGGCCACGGTAAGAGGCCCGCGTACCGCAAAAAAAAAAAACAGAGTGATGTACCAAAATGTTCATTGCAGCTCTATTTACAATAGCCAGGAGATGGAAGCAACCTAAGTGTCCATCAGCGGATGAATGGATAAAGAAGGTGTGGTACATGTATACAGTGGAATATTACTCAGCCATAAAAAGAAACGAAATTGAGTTATTTGTAATGAGGTGGATGGACCTAGAGTCTGTCATACAGAGTGAAGTAAGTCAGAAAGAGAAAGACAAATACCATATGCTAACACATATATGTGGAATCTAAGGGAAAAAAAATGTCATGAAGAACCTAGGGATAAGACGGGAATAAAGACACAGACCTACTAGAGAATGGACTTGAGGATATGGGGAGGGAGAAGGGTAAGCTGTGACAAAGTGAGAGAGTGGCACGGACATATATACACTACCAAACGTACAATAGATAGCTATTGGGAAGCAGCGGCATAGCACAGGGAGATCAGCTCGGTGCTTTTTGACCACCTAGAGGGGTGGGATAGGGAGGGTAGGAGGGAGGTGCAAGAGGGAAGAGATATGGGAACATATATGCATAACTGATTCACTTTGTTATAAAGCAGAAACTAACACACCATTGTAAAGCAATTATACTCCAATAAAGATGTTAAAAAAAAAAAAAGGAAATTGCAGATGAAGTAAGGAAATCTTCAAAGCAGAAAGTTGCCCCAGATTTGTGGCCTTGCATTAAATGCACTGCATTTCCTGGGCAACTTCCCATAATTGGCTAAGAAATCACGCAGCTGGGGCTTTCGCTCAGCCCAGGGAGATGGAAATGACTTGTAGTTCCCGCAAGCAGAGGTTTTTCATGTTTCTCCCCAGGGTAACCCGACTATTTGCTGTCACACAGAGCATATTACTGCCTCGATTTGTTCTTTTTACCTTCCTCAGGAGACCGGATGCCACTAGAAAATATTCCTCTCTTACAGACGCCGTATGTGTCCTCCTACTGGCCTCCTCCAAAGACTTCTTACCACCTTCTCTCTCTCAGATGTCCCATCTTTCCAAGTCCCACTACCAAGAGCTGAGATGGCCCACATCATTTTTCCCCTGGGTTATTGAAATAATCTTCTCAATGATCTCCCTACTCCAGCCTCAACCCCAGTTCATCCTGCATATCCCAAGATTATCTAACAGTTTCATCATGTCACACTCCTGCGGGGAACCCCCCATTGCCAACCACAACAATTCTGTGGGTAGTTTCCATCAACTGTCAAGTGTAACACCAAGTATCAACATGTGAAAAACACTTAAGCTACTGGTAACACCAAGTATCAACATGTGAAAAACACTTCAAGCTACTGGAGATTGCCAACAATGTATTCATTGTGTAGAGTAGGCTACATTCAAAGGCATCCTTATAATAAAGTAAGTCACAGTCACTGACTCATCCTGATATAATTTCTCAAGTTAGAGAAAAATGGGTGAATTTTTTAGTCAGCAAAGGAGGAATTTCATATGACTCATGGCCTCCTACGTGTGCTCTTCCTTTTGCTACAACTATGAATTACTGAAGTGGTATGGAGTGGACTTTATAGGGACTGCCATTTTTTAGAGTTATACTCACAGGCTAAACCACATCATTACATCTGTTTGGTACCCTCATCTTGTAATAACCACTTGATGAACTTTCTCCGCATTTAAGTGTTTGTGATACAGGAAATGAGAGGAGTCCAAAGCTAGTTCAGATAAAAGATTTGCCAAAGCTAATGATGTGAATGATCAGGAGGACATGTCACCCCCATGAAGCTGCCAGTGACAGGGAAAAGGCACTACAGCTTTGAACATGAGCATCAAACCGAAACTCTTAAGAGCATAATGCAGGTGTAGACACAATGGAGCGGCTTCTCATGCCTGCATCTCCACAGAGCAGGCTCAACCAGGGGATTTATGAGCTTTCCAGTGGCTAATGCATCTCCTGAACACTGAGGACAGCTAATTTCTAATATGGAAAACAGCAGAGAGAGATGATAGAAGAATGAACAGTTTCTCTCTCTGCTCATTGCACATGGATAAGAATACTATAAGACACATCTAGAGCATCAACAAAGCACCTGTACGTGATGGGAGCAAAATCTGCTATAACATAGACAAATTTTATGTCAAAGCTGGTAAATTCTGTGACTTTTCATTTACCTACATAATGTAACAGAATTTATTTATGCCTCTTCTTTCATGAAATATTCTCACTTCTATGGAAATACAGTGGATATCTAAATCCAAAACTCTTTTCCTAAGATAAAATTTAATTGTGAAAAGATTAATTTATTTATTCTCCTTATAAATTGCGATGTTTAAAGAACCTTCAGTGTTTCATTTTGTTGTTGCCTGCTTGTAAAATTCTCTTACGAATACCAGAATAAAAAAGAGTATGGTAATATCTGCTTTACTTCCCTGGAAATGTGAGTTTTGTGTCTGCTGGGTAGGGAGTGAGTTGGGAGGTGGGGTCAAAATCTATACATGCTTATGACATTGTGTGCATAGAAATATCAAAAGTTATATCTGTATCATCAAACAAATGAAAAAAAATAAAGTACAGAACAGCTGGGTTTTCAAACTCATGTCTCAAATGCTCTTTTCAGTTTTTTCCATATTCCCCAGCTAGATTCCATGTGCTCCATCCATATTGCTTTTCTCACTGCCCACGGAGTGGACCTTGCTTAGACGCCTCTCTTCCTTTGTGTCTGGCTCCTCTGTACCTGGAAAGTCGGCCTGCTACTCTCCATCTTTTAATACCAACCTCAGTTCCCACCTCCCACATCTAAGAAGCCTCTCCTGGACACCTTCTGCCAACAGTCCAAATACATCAGTGTACATAAAGAGAAGGAGAGAGGAGAAAGTGTATTTAAAATCCTGAGCCACTTCCCAGAGATTCTGACTCATAGACCTTGGAGCCCAAGAATCTGTATCTTAAAACCTCAAGAAGTCAGAATAAGGTACAGGTGGTCCACCAACCATGTGAGTCACTGCAGTGATGTGGCTGCCACGACCCTGCCCTCTGACTAATACATAAACATCGACTCAGTTAAACCTCATTCAATCCAGGTCTATATTGTGTCCCCACCAGACTACCTTCTTTCCTTTGACTCTTCCAGCACATGGAAAACAAAATAAACCTAAGCTGATGGCAATGGATACTAAACACAATGTTGACAGGCTTTCTGAAATACCACCAAATGCAGGACCCTCGGACCTCACCATATTTGATACAAAATTTCAGGCTCTGGAGTGTCTCTTCCCACACATGGCATTCCTCCATCCTTCCGCATGATTTAGGCGTGGTTCATTCCCTACTGCAGATCATCATAGCAACTCCGCAGGTAATGCAAAAAGTGACAGACCACCCTGCTGGAGAAGGCTGAGGGTAGATTTAATGTAACAGCACTCTGGTGGCTAAAAGAGACGCCCAGTTGATTTCCCCAAAAGGCTAAACACACACACACACACACACACACACACACACACACACACATATTTATAAATATATGTGTGTGTATAAAATATATATATATTACATTTTCCAGAAAGAGTGATTTAGATTAAACATACCAAACACTGCCCCGACTAAAATAGTCATCAGGCTGGGATGGGAGATGGAGGTGAATCCCATCATCTCTGGATGATCAGAGACCATCAGATCTAGGAGGAAACATAGCAATCTATCCATTTCCACACACAGAAGTCCTCTTACTAGAGGGGAAAGAAAATGTGTGTGTGTGTGTCTCCTGCTACCCCATACTAGCTCCTCTCCCAGTGTCCTGGTCCCACTCCTGTCTTTGACTTCGAGGACTTTGTTCCATCAGTAAAATCCTTATTTATTCTTCTTAAAATTGAGTGTATTTTCTTCTCATCATAACAATATACACAGGCTCTTTTCCTCTAGACATGAGCCAGCAGCCTTCTTCCAACTCCCACAAGGGTGGGGAGGGGGACCCCAACCATGAAGGTACTCTGGAGAAGCTGAGATGAAAGATGGGTCTGGGAGACATCTAATGTATCATGAATCAAGGCAAGCTGTGCATTTTTAGTTTAAATGAGGCAAATTATCTTTTTTAAGAAAATACAAATTCACTGCTGAAATATTAGAAAAAAATAAGAAAGCACAAAGATAAAACAAGCATAAATTCACTACCAAAATATAATGTTAAAATGTGTCTTTTCGGCATTTGTTCTATACACGTATGTATTTACAGGTTTTACAAAATTGATATTCTATAAACAGCCTTGTGAAACATGATCATTTCAAACTTTGGTAATATTTCATGAATATTTTCTCATCAATAAATGCCCTTTTGCAAAATGATTAACAACAACATACTCTTTCGTTAATGAAAGACCGTAATTTATTTTAACAATCCCATATTGTTGGCCTTAACCTTGTTTAAAATTTTTCACTATTCTAAAACGCTTTTATTCACTCATGGGCAACATCTCTTAATATTTCCTTAGGATAAATTCCTAAAGGTGATATTGCTGGGTTAAGAGGCGTGCATTCTTCCCCAATGTTCAAAGCAGCATTATTTATAATTGCCAACGTATGGAAGCAACCTAAGCGTCCATCAACAGATGAATGGATAAAGAAGATGTGGGGTGTGTATATATATATATATATATATATATATATATATATATATATATATATATACACACACACACACAATGGAATACTTCTCAGTCATAAAAAAATGAAATACTGCCTTTTGCAGCAACATGGATGGACTTGGAGGGCATTATGCTACATGAAATTAGTCAGAGAAAGACAAATACTGTATGATAGCACTTATATACGGAATCTAAAAAATACAACTAGCAGGTAAAACAAAAAAAGGAGCAAACTCACAGATGTAGACAACAAACTAGTGGTTACCAGTGGGGAGAGGGAAGGTGGGGAGGGGCAATATAGACACAGGGGATAAGAAAAAAGGATTATTAGGGGATTATATGAAACAGTGTGTGTGAAACTTTTGAAAATTATAAAGCATTATAACCTCTAAAAAATCTCTCATTCAGTTAAAAATAAATTTAAAAATAAATGTTATTTGTTAAAAATGTGTGGTTTAAATGCTTTTGGACTATCTCATCTCTGCCTTAACTTCTTCTCAGTGTCCCACAGGTACAGGTCAGTTCTGCTATAACACTTGTTTTGAAAGGCTAATTTGTTGCAACATGATTGATATATCAGGGTATATAATACATATTTGAGCATAATGCAAATTTTACATTTGCTTATGTATAATTTCCTCTACAAGAAACAAAATGTACACATGAAATCACCTTACACATCCAACAGCTGCCTTGGTTCACCACACGCATAATGAGCTACATCCATCCACACAGATGTGTTATGACTTTCCTCCAACTTTGGACAGCCCTCCTTCCACTTCACCATAACTCACGAGTGCAATCTTTCTGATGCCCACTTCCACAAGCAAAAGTTCTGGTCTTTTGCAAGGTGAAGGTCCATATATACTGCATTTATTTTAATTTTTTCAAGGGGGGGCCGAGCCTCATGGCATGTGGGACTGTAGTTCCCCAACCAGGGATCGAACCTGCACCCCCTACACTGGAAGCGTGGAGTCTCAACCACTGGACCACCAGGGAAGTCCCTACTGCAGTTTTTACGTATTTCTTAACCATTTAACTTGTAAAAATTATGCTACCATTTTTGCACGTCACATGTGACACATCACATTATAACAAAACTGACTGTACCTGAAACTTAACATGGCTGAAACAACCTCAATTAGTAATCATGGCACAAACCTCCTCCTTTCCTATGTCATCTCAGAAGATGCTATCAACATCTACCATTACCATTACCAGTTAGAAGCCTGGGCATCACCCTCCAGCACCATGATTAGCGATAAAAACAACAGGTTCCCTTTACTGTGTGCTTATTAAGTAACAGGCAGAGTATTAAGTATTATTCTCTTTGATTTGCCATCAATTCAATTCTACTTCCAAAATATTCATTAGATTGTACTTCCCACTTCCTCCATTCTGTCAGGCTCTCGTTAACAACTGCACGGACCACTGGAATATCCCCCAACAGATAGCAAATATTCTCTGCTCCAATGCTTACATTAATTATGCTGCTTACTCTGCATGGTATGACCTTCCTCCTTTTTGTACATGATGAAATTCTGCTGAATCCTGAAGCAACAGCTCAAACGGTAAACCCTTCTTCATTTCTCTGGGAAGCTGTTTATCTGTATGTTTACAGCACCATTTTCCCTCAAAATAATTTAAATGAAATATATTACAAATATATGGCCAGCTTTTATTCATATGGCTAATTGTTTCATTAGTTCTTCTTAGTCATGTATGTAGCACTCATGAACCCCCAGCTCCCAATAAACCCTAGGATTCTGACAAGACTCCACCTCTATCAACAAGGACCTTCCCACTACCCAAGCAAACCATTATGCTCAATTTCATGTTCATCCTTCCCTTGCTTTCATTTTTTACCATTTCATTGCATCTGTGTATATTCCTAAAATTTGTTTTATTTTGACTGTTTTTAACATCATAAAAGGAATAGCATGTTGTAGGTGATTACTGAGAACATTTTTTGCTTAGGATTATATTTTAAGGCTCATCCTCATTGTTTATATCACCATGATTCATTTATTTCACCAACTAATATATGTCCATCATGTAAAGCTTATTGACTGGGTAATTCAGATCTTCTAACCTCTTGCTTATATTTCTGCATCCTTATCAAAAGAGGAATATTAAAATCTCCCATGATAATGATATACTTATCAATTTCTTCTTGAAGTTTGATCGATTTTTGCATCAAATTCTTTGAGATAATTGTATTTAAATTGTTATATCTTGATGAATTGAATCTTTCACCATTCCCAGTAAATTTTCCAGTAAATTTTCCACCATTCCCAGTAAATTTTCCATTTTTATATTATTTGTAATCTAACATATTATATAATAAAATGTTATTGTTTAAAGTCTGATATAACTATACCAGCATTCTTTGGTTAGTCTTTATCCAACACGTCTTTTTTCTTTAATTTATTTTATTACTTTCAACCTGTGTGTGCTATTATGCTTTTGGTGCAGATCTCATACATTTTTTTTAAATCCAATCTGTCCATCTTTATCTTTGAACTGGCAAGTTTGGTCCATTTACACTAATTGTGTAAATTGGGGTTATCATATATTTGGAGCTGTTTCTACCATCTTAAATTATTATTTCTTTTTTCATCTTTTCCTATATATTTTTTTAAATTCTTACTTTATCTTTTTAATTTTAAGACAACATGAGGAATTTAGCACATTCTCACGCTATTTGATTTTGCCTTCATACACTTATCACATTGGTATTACCTATTACTGACTTTAATTCTGGGCTACTAAGGATATATTCTTATTCTCTCATTCTCTTTCTCTATTTTAAAAAGTATTTGAAAGTACTCAATGGTCTTCCTGCAACCAAGATTCTATTAAAAATTCTGTCTTAAACTAACTCCTTTGCAGGGGACCTCTTCTTTGGAAACATTTAGAATTTATCTTTGTCTTTTGATATTCTTAAACATTACTGTAATATTCTTATTTCTTCTTTGATACTCCATACACCCTTTCAATATGAAATATTTCCTCTCTTTTTAATTGAAAATATAAGATAACTGTAGACGCACATACAGTTGTAAGAGATAATACAGAAAGAGGTTCTAGGCTTTGCTCAATTTCCCCAAATGGTAATATTTTATACAGGAAGATTTTTGCTTGGTTATTTCTCTGATTGGTTGTTCTTATTTCATACTCAGTATCTGTTCTGATCTCCTTTTAGGCTAATTCAAGATTCTTGGTCATCTGGTTTGTTTGTTTTTCTAATATTTCTGCTTCTGACAGAATCGCGATTCTTTTTTTTTTTTTTTTTAAATATCATGTCTCCAAAAGTCTTTTTATGTTGGCCTGACCCTGGGGTTATCAGCTACTCTGCCAGGCTTTGAACACAGGATGAAACCTGATCCCTATGAGTGTCAACCCAAAGAAGCTTGGGATACGATGAGGTGGTGTAGGGCCCCTGGCACAAGGTCACCCTTGTCAAACCTCCACACCCCACAAAACAACAGCTCATGAATGGGCTTTAGCTTTTACCTACTCCCCGTCCACTATCAGCCACTGATGAGTAAAAATATTAGAGGGAACAACTCCTTAAATTGTAATTCACTAGTCCTAGGACTAGAGGAAGACATGGGGAAGCCGTTACCCTAATAATGAGTCCCCACTGATTTTCCTCAGTTGCTCACAGCATGAGACTTCTGCTGTGTCCTGATTTACTCCTGAAGACACCTGGACCAGAGGTCTGAGCTACTGCTGATGGCAGCCCAGCTAGCTCCAAAGTAATAGGGTAGGGAAAACAGCAGAACTTCAACATTTGGACAAGTTGACGTTGCCCAATGTCACTCAGCAAGTTTTAAGCATAATGGTAACGTGGGGATGGGCATTTTTTATATGGCTACTCTATGAGCTATTTATTAATCTAGAAAGATGAATAAAATGGAGTTGACTCATTATAGATAATAAGATTTACTATCCAGACAAGTGAACCTAACTCTGCAGAAGAGGCAACCCTCAATCCCACAGGAATGCCAGAAGGCAAGAAGAAGAAGAACTTAGACTTCTGAAGGTTCATGTAAGAGCCTGTGAAAAACAGAGAAGGAATGGCGAAAACCTTAGGGAAAAATAACTTTACCTACTTTACTTGCTTCTTTGTCATCAACCCTCATCTCCTTAGGTGTAAAACTGGGCTTAGCAAAAAACAGATTGGAGCTAAATCCAAGAAAGGGACCACAGACTGTTCCAAATTGTGGGCATAAACGTGTCCAGCTATTCCTTCTCTTGCCCATTTCTGATTCGCACTCTGGAGAATGGGCTCTTGCCTTTCTACAAACAATGTCACCTCCCAGAATGCTTCTCTGCACCTCTTCATACCAAATTCTGTCATCCTTCAAAAGGACTCAGTAATAACAATAACAATTTATAGAAAGTCTATACTGAGAAAGGCACTGTGTTAAATATTCATACGGATAAATTCCTCACAATAACCCTATTAGTTAGGTACTGCTATTATCTCCATTTTACGAAAGAGGAACAAGTCTTAGAAGGGTAAGTAACTTGCCAAAGGTCACTGGTCAGTAAGCAATAGAGCTGGGCTTTAATTTGCGCAGGCCAACTATGGAATCTGACATCTAAAACGCTTCCCAAATTTCCTGAACATCCAGAGCCAGAGTGGCTGTGCCATGTGTGGCAGTGCTTGTTTATGTTTAATATAGCAGCTGTTCTACTCATTTCTATTATACTATGGCAATCTCAGGCCTGAGACCTTGTCTCTCTAGGGAGATTATTAGAACACAGAGGCTGAGGGCTTCCCTGGTGGCGCAGTGGTTGAGAGTCCGCCTGCCGGTGCAGGGGACATGGGTTCGTGCCCGGGTCTGGGAAGATCCCACATGCCGTGGAGCGGCTGGGCCCGTAAGCCATGTCCGCTGAGTCTGCGCGTGCTCCGCAACGGGAGAGGCCACACAACAGTGAGAGGCCCGCATACCACAAAAAAACAAAACAAAACAAAAAACAAAAAAAAAGAAGACAGAGGCTGAGCCACCGACATTTGCTTGTCTCCCCTGGAGTGCTAGGCAAACAGTAGTTGCTGAATGCATTTTTCTTGAAAATGAGTCAAATAAAATCAAAATTAGGGAAATTATAGTAAGCAGAGGATAATATAACTCTGGATCAGCAGAGATATTTCTTTTTTTTTAAGGTACATTATTCAAAATCAGAGGTGGAATCCTTTGTTGCTTTAAAGAAAAATAATATACATTGCACTAAAAATTACTTAAGCCTATTCAAACTGAAGAACTTTGATGTACAATTTAATATTTTTGGTAAAATAACTCAAAAATGACCCATAGAAGACAATGTTTCTCCTGTAACTTTTACAGAAGCAAGAGGGAGGAGATATGGGGATATATGTATATATAGCTGATTTTATTTGTGATACAACAGAAACTAACAAACCATTGTAAAGCAATTATACTCCAATAAAGATGTTAAAAAATATCAAATAAAACAGCTTTACATAAGTTAATTTATTTTATGCAATTGTTTAAATCCACTCTTTAACAATGTTTAAAAGACATATTTAAAAATATTTTTTTCCAAGTTATCAGTGATCACCAAAATTAAAGTCACCAGAGACACTCATGGAATCTCAGTATTGCTGGGTCCCCGTGGGACTCCTCCATTTGGATCAGTAATATTGTAGCATGAGTGGATAAACTGTCCACCAGTTAGTATTCATGTCTAGGAATGCCATGCACCTTTACATTGTCTTCCCACCCATGACCTCCTTTGCAAGTCAAACAACATTACTGATATCCACATTTATAAATTAGAATGCCAGGGCTCAGAGAAGTGACTGGCCAAATTCATGCATCTAATAGTTTCTAGTATGAGTGTGGTAGATGGTACAGAGTTGGATTCAAATCCATTTATTTTCTCATTACCCTTGAAAAACAGACTTGAACTCTTGAGTTTAGTTTCCACATCTGTAAAATAGAGATATAGCACCTTCTCTTTGATAGGATTTTTATCAAGAAAACAGATATTATTTGGAAAGCAAGTAACATTGCCTCAAACCTAATAAGCACTCAGTACACAGTCACTATTATGATAAGGATGTACCAGGTGTAGTGGACAAGAACATAGCTTGGGAGTCAGAAAACCTAGATTTAAATCCCAGCTCTGCCATTTACAAGCTATTCGACCTTGGACAATTTACATAACTTTCCCAAGCTTCAATTTCTTCACTTAAAACTGAGATAAAAGACTTTCAAGCCCTACCATGATAGACTAGCTTACCCTAGACTAACTCTCCTGCCAAATACAACTATGAAAGCTGCCCAAAATATGTAAAAAATGTTTGAAGCCACCGTAGATCAATGCAGGCAGAAATGAGGGGAGGTGGGCTATGATTTTTGAGAGATTCTAGAAAGGGGCTATTTGTTCTGGCTTTTTTCTTTTCCTCTGAGAGCATTTTCCAAATTGTAGTGCAGGTAAACAGAGCCCTAGAAAAAAATGGCAGCCTCAATGGACTGAAAAGACTAAAGTGAGCATTCAAGACTGACAAAGCAGCTAGGACGTGAGGGCAAAATTTCAGAGAAAATACAACCTGGGCACTGGGCACATATTCCTCCCAAATTATTGATCAGATCCTAATATGTATTATGCAAAGGAAGACTCCAAGACACCCAGTAGGAAGAAAAATAAAAGCAACTGGAAGCATAAAAATCGGAGAAAATATTTCAGCCATCGTATGGCTGAAAAGGTGGAATCTGAAGTGTAAGTGCCATCAAAGTGGACAAGTCTTTGCAAAGATCCTAAGGTACCATGATGGTCATACCCTACAAACAAGAGCCACACCCCAGCAGAAAGGACAAAACTGAAAGAGGCCAATCATAAGAAAGCCCATGACAAGATCAAGTTGACTAACCTGTACTCTATCACCGACTAGGAGAAAGACAACTTAATTTAGAACTTTTACAACATTCTACCCATAACATCCATAATACAAAAAAAAACTGATAAGGCAAGCTAAAAAAAAAAAAAAAAAGGACCAAATGACTAAATATCAAAAGAAATGGGTCAGTAAACACAGACCACAGATGAGTCAGTAAGTAAAGGTATCAAACAGGAGCTTCAAAGTAACTATGATTAATATGTGCAAAATAATAAATAAAAATATACATATTCACCAAAGACCTGGAATCTATTTTAAAAATCAAATGAAAATTTTAGAACTGAAAAACACCATAACTGGTATTAGAATTTGAAACAAAGGTTTATTAGAATATTAGAAAAGGGAGAACAGAGGATTAGTGTGTTCTTTTGTGGGTTTAAAAAATATATGTAGACTTCCTGGCTCACAGAAAATAAAATGTGTATAGATTTAAAATATATAACAACAATAGCACAAAAGGTAAAAGGGGTTAAACTGTAGTTAGGTCCTTGCATCACTTGGGAAATGGTAGAATCACTAATCTAAGAGAGTCTATGATAAATCCAGGAAGTATAATGTACTTCTGGGAAACCACTAAAGGAATAATAAGACAATGACTAATTAAAAAGCTAACAAAGAACATGGCGGAGTAGAAGGACGTGTGCTCACTCCTTGTGAGAACAGCAGAATCACAGCTAACTGCTGAACAGTCATCAACAGGAAGACACTGGAACTCACCAAAAACACCTAGAAGAATTAAAGAACAAACAAACAGAGATGAACAATACAATAACAGAAATGAAAAATACACTAGAAGGAATCAATACCAGAATAACTGAGGCAGAAGTACAGATAAGTCACCTGGAAGACAGAATGGTGGAATTCACTGCCACGGAACAGAATAAAGAAAAAGGAATGAACAGAAAAGAAGACAGCCTAAGAGACCTCAGGGACAACATTAAACATAACAACATTCTCATTATAGGGGTCCCAGAAGAAGAGAGAGAGAAAGGACCTGAGAAAATATTTGAAGAGATTATAGTCAGAAAGTTCCCTAACGTAGGAAAGGAAATAGCCACCCAAGTCCAGGAAGCACAGAGAGTCCTACGCATGATGAACCCAAGGAGTAACTACTGAGACACATAGTAATCAAATTGACAAAAATTAAAGACAAAGAAAAATTATGGAAAGCAACAAGGGAAAAATGACAAATAACATACAATGGAACTCCCATAAGGTTAACAGCTGATTTCTCAGCAGAAACTCTACAAGCCAGAAGGGAGTGGCATGATATATTTAAAGTGATGAAAGGGAAGAACCTACAACCAAGATTACTCTAACCGGCAAGGATCTCATTCAGATTCAACGGAGAAATCAAAAGCTTTACAGACAAGCAAAAGCTAAGAGAATTCAGCACCACCAAACCAGCTCTACAACAAATGCTAAAGGAACTTCTCCAAGTGGGAAACACAAGAGAAGAAAAGAACCTACAAAAACAAACCCAAGACAATTAAGAAAACGGTAATAGGAACATACATATTGAGAATTACCTTAAATGTGAATGGATTAAATGCTCCAACCAAAAGACACAGGCTCACTGAATGGATACAAAAACAAGATCCATCTATATGCTGTCTACAAGAGACCCATTTCAGACCTAGGGACACATACAGATTGAAAGTGAGGGGATGGAAAAAGATATTCCATGCAAATGGAAATCAAAAGAAAGCTGGAGTAGCAATACTCATATCAGAAAAAATAGACATTAAAATAAAGAAAGTTACAAGAGACAAGAAAGGACACTACATAATGATCAAGCGATCAATCCAAGAAGATACAACAATTATAAATATATATGCACCCAACATAAGGGCACCTCAATACATAAGGCAACTGCTAACAGCTATAAATGAGGAAATCAACAGTAATACAATAATAGTGGGGGACTTTAACACCTCATTTACACCAATGGACAGATCATCCAAACAGAAAATTAATAAGGAAACACAAGCTTTAAATGACACAATAGACAAGATAGGTTTAATTGATATTTATAAGACAGTCCATCCAACAACAGCAGATTATACTTTCTTCTCAAGTGCTAATGGAACATTTTCCAGGATAGATCATATCTTGGGTCACAAATCAAGCCTTGGTAAATTTAAGAAAACTGAAATCGTATCAAGTATCTGTTCCAACCACAATGCTATAAGACTAGATATCAATTACAGGAAAAAAATCTGTAAAAAATACAAAAACACACAGGCTAAACAATACATTACTAAATAACCACGAGATCACTGAAGAAATCAAAAAATACCTAGAGACAAATGACAATGAAAACATGACGATCAAAAAATCTATGGGACACAGCAAAAGCAGTTCTAAGAGGGAAGTTTATAGCAATACAAGCCTGCCTCAAGAAACAAGAAAAATCTCAAATAAACAATCTAACCTTACACTTAAAGGAACTAAAGAAAGAAGAACAAACAAAACCCAAAGTTAGTAGAAGGAAAGAAATCATAAAGATCAGAGCAGAAATAAATGAAATAGAAACAAAGAAAACAATAGCAAAGGTCAATAAAACTAAAAGCTGGTTCTTTGAGAAGATAAACAAAATTGATAAGCCATTAGGCAGACCCATCAAGAAAAAGAGGGAGAGGACTCAAATCAATAAATTAGAAATGAAAAAGCAGAAGTTACAACAGAAATACAAAGCATCCTAAGAGACTACTACAAGAAACTCTGTGCCAATAAAATGGACAACCAGGAAGAAATGGACAAATTCTTAGAAAGATATAACCTTCCAAGACTGAACCAGGAAGAAACAGAAAATATGAACAGACCAAACACAAGTAATGAAATTGAAACTGTGATTAAAAACCTTCCAACAAACAAAAGCCCAGGACCAGATGGCTTCACAGGTGAATTCTATCAAACGTTTAGAGAAGAGCTAACACCTATCCTTCTCAAAATCTTCCAAAAAACTGCAGAGGAAGGAACACTCCCAAACTCATTCTATGAGGCCACCATCACCCTGATACCAAAACCAGACAAAGATATTACAAAAAAAGAAAATTACAGAGCAATATCACTGATGAATATAGATGCAAAAATGCTCAACAAAATAATAGCAAACAGAATCCAACAAAACATTAAAAGGTTCATACACCATGATCAAGTGGGATTTATCCCAGGGATGCATCCCAGGGATGCAAGGATTCTTCAATATAAGCAAATCAATCAATGTGATACACCATATTAACAAATTGAAGAAGAAAAACCATATGATCATCTCAATAGATGCAGAAAAAGCTTTTGACAAAATTCAACACACATTTATGGTAAAAACTCTCCAGAAACTGGGCATAGAGGGATCCTACCTAAACATAATAAAGACCATATATGACAAACCAACAGCAAACATCATTTTCAACAGTGAAAAACTGAAAGCATTTCCTCTAACATCAGGAAAAACACAAGGATGTCCACTCTTGCCACTATTATTAAACATAGTTTTGGAAGTCTTACCCACGGCAATCAGAGAAGAAAAATAAAAGGAATACAAATTAGAAAAGATGAAGTAGAACTGTCACTGTTTTCAGATACATACAGAATGCTAAGGATGCCACCAGAAAGCTACTAGAGCTAATCAATCAATTTGGTAAAGTTGCAGGATACAAAATTAATGCACAGAAATTTCTTGCGTTCCTATACACTAATGTTGAAAAATCTTAAAGAGAAATTAAGGAAACACTCCCATTTACCACTGCAACAAAAAGAATAAAATACCTAGGAATAAACCTACCTAGGGAGACAAAAGACCTGTGTGCAGAAAACTATAAGACACTGATGAAAGAAATTAAAGATGATACAAACAGATCAAGAGATATACCATGTTCTTGGATTGCAAGTATCAACATTTTGAAAATGACTATACTACCCACAGCAATCTACAGATTCAATGCAATCCCTATCAAACTACCAATGGCATTTTTCACAGAACTAGAACAAAAAAATTCACAATTTGTATGGAGACACAAAAGACCCGAATAGCCAAAGCAATCTTGAGAAAGAAAAACAGAGCTGGAGGAATCAGGCTCCCTGACTCCAGACTATACTACAAAGCTACAGTAATCAAGACAGTATGGTGCTGGCACAAAAACAGAAATATAGATCAATGGAACAGACAGAAAGCCCAGAGATAAACCCACGCACATATGGTCAACTAATCTATGACAAAGGAGGCAAGGATATACAATGGAGAAAAGACAGTATCTTCAATGAGTGCTGCTGGGAAAACTGGACAGCTACGTGTAAAAGAATAAAATTAGAACACTCCCTAACACCATACACAAAAATAAACTCAAAATGGATTAGAGACCTAAATGTAAGACTGGACACTATAAAACTCTTAGAGGAAAACATAGGAAGAACACTCTTTGACATATATCACAGCAAGACCTTTTTTGATCCACCTCCTAGAGTAATGGAAATAAAAATAAACAAATGGGACCTAATGAAACTAGGTAACCATAAACAAGACAAAAAGACAACCCTCAGAATGGGAGAAAATACTTGCAAACGAATCAACAGACAAAGGATTAATCTCCAAAATATATATACAGCTCATGCAGCTCAATAGTAAAAAAACAAACAACCCAATAAAAAAATGGGCAGAAGACCCAAACAGACACTTCTCCAAAGAAGACATACCGATGGCCAAGAAGCACAGGAAAAGCTGCTCAACATCACTAATTATTAGAGAAATGCAAATCAAAACCACTATGAGGTATCACCTCACACCAGTCAGAATGGGCATCATCAGAAAATCTACAAACAACAAATGCTGGAGAGGGTGTAGAGAAAAGGGAACCCTCTTGCACTGTTGGTGGGAATGTAAACTGATACAGCCACTATGGAGACCAGTATGGAGGCTCCTTAAAAAACTAAAAATAGAATTACCATATGATCCAGCAATCTCATTACTGGGCATATACCCAGAGAAAACCATAATTCAAAAAGACACATGCACCCAATGTTCACTGCAGCAGTATTTACAATAGCCAGGACATGGAAGCAACCTAAATGCCCATCGACAGATGAATGGATAAAGAAGATGTGGCACATATATACAATGGAATATTACTCAGCCATAAAAAGGAAAGAAACTGGGTCATTTGTAGAGATGTGGATGGATCTAGAGACTGTCATACAGAGTGAAGTAACTCAGAGAAAAACAAATATCGTATATTAACACATATATGTGGAACCTAGAAAAATGGTACAGATGAACTGGTTTGCAGGGCAGAAATAGAGACACAGACGTAGAGAACAAATGTATGGACACCAAGGGGGGAAAGTGGCCGGGGGGGATGGTGGTGTGATGAATTGGGAGACTGGGACTGACATACATACACTAATATGTATAAAATGGATAACTAATAAAAACCTGCTGTATAAAAAAATAAATAAAATTCAAAAGTAAAAAAAAAGCTAACAGAAAAGTAAAAAGTTTAATAATGAAAATAATCGACTAATCCAAAAAAGGAACAAAGAAAAGGTAAATCAAATAGAAAACAAATAGCAAGATTATATAATTAAACCCAACTATCTCAGTAATTAAATGTAAATTGCCTAAATATTTCAGTTAACAGACACTGACTGTGAGACTGAATAAAAAAGCAAAATCTAATAATATTCTATTGGTAAGATATATTCTTCACCTACAGGGACACAGAAGGTTTTTTGTAGAGGGTGCATAAATCATCAAAATAGATTAAAGCTGACAAACTAAAAGAAAAAAATCCACAATCACAGTTGGAAATTTAAGCACACCTTTCTCAGAAACTGGTAAAATACTGATTGATGAAGAATCAATAAGGTTATAGAAGTCAACAACATGACCATCATAATTAACATATATAGAACACTATGTCCAATAACTGCAAAAATACACTTTGTTTTCATGTGCATGTAGAACATTTACCAAAACAGACCCGATAAACTGTGGAAGTGATGCTACTGAGCCCGGGACATCTCGGCAACCACAATCACGCATATGGTTTCAACAGTTCCCCTGTTCAGATGCTCCCAGACCCAAGTATCTTCAGATCTCTCTTTGTCTCCCGTGATTTATGACAACAGGCCTTAGCTGGCACCTCTGTCTCCCTTTTTCTCCAACTCAGTACACTTTCTACAGTGCTGATCCTAGCACAACATGCTCAATGGTAAAGAGTAGAATATTTGCTTGGTCTTAAACCTCTCCCTCACAGATTGCCAGTTAGTTACAAAAGGAAAAATACTAACAATATAGTGGAAAATTCAGACAATACCTTGACTACGCAAACGCAAGGAACAGCACCAGTGGATGGCAGATGGACACTGTATGGCTCTGGATGTAGAACCCTGGGAGAGACACAGTATCACTAATGGAGTATTCCAGCTGGAAATGTATAGCCTACTTCTTAGGAGGCTCCCAATGAGGAAACATTAGACAAACACAAAATAATGAGCATTCTATTGGGTTGGCCAAAACATTCATTCGGGTTTTCACATAACATCTTATGGAAAAACCCGAATGAACGTTTTGGCCAACCCAAACATTACAGAGGAAGAGCTCTATTCTTAAGAAAAGTCAATAATGTAAAAGATAAAGAAAGGCTGAGGAACACCACTAAGTATTTAGAGATAAAAGTGCATAATACACTTCACTTATTCTCAAATAGCTTGTGAAAAATATACATATACATATACATATATAGACAGAGACGCACAGAGAGACATAGAGAGAGGTGACAGGCCACACACACAGAGGAAGAGAATGATAAAAACAAATAAAGAAACGTTACCTAATAAATCAAATCAAAATGCTATATTTGCATGTTTTCTATAAGTTCAAAAGTATTTCCATATAAAAATGAGGGGGGGAAATGTAATAGTTCTTTACAACCTAGCTGTGCTTCTTTATACTTCTGTGATCATGAGAATCACAGAAGACTTGGTAAAATGCAGATTCCTGGATCCACCTCCTACCACCAACCCCAGAGGTTCTGATTCTATGGATCTGTTTAATTCTTCGTTCTGAGGTTGGAGGTTTATTAGCCTAGTGGATTGGTGCCCTAACAGCAGAATGCTGGTGATTTTAGGGAGTGTACAATTTGACATTAAATAACATTCACCCACACCACGAGAAAGCTGTTTTTTTCAAAATCCTTTTTAGTCTTTCTACGGACAACAAGAACCTATTTGAAGCTGGTATGTCTTTAGCGTCTCATATTACAAGCTCACCTCCCCCATAACAAAGTTCAGACTTTGTAGCAGGCAACAATACTGAGCTCAAATTTCATAACACTGTTTTATATACATAGCTACTTTCTATTTATCTAACTGATACGGTTTCTATTAAGCCTAGTGATACAAAGTTTCTATAAAAAAATAAATTTAGATGAGTTTACTAAAAAATTAGTATAATGATGCATGTGGGACACAGATATGACAAAAATTATAAAAGTTGTATAGCAAATGACTAAAGTTTAGAAATCACCACCCAAAAGAAAAAATTCAAGGTCAAACTGTCCCTGGTCTCTATTCCCATACTGTCTTCCACTACTCCACATACTCTCATACATGGTTTCCAGCTCCCTAAGCCAGCCCTGCACTCTCAAGGGTCTGGACCTGTTCTCCTGCTCTTTTCCGCTTGCTGAATCATCCTGCCCTCCTTCCCATCCTGACAGTTCCATGAAAGGATTTCATCAATGTACACAGGCTATAAAGTTCTGGCCCTTTAAGAAAGCCAGAGGAAAAATGGGACATTTATTCTCTGCAAAAAAGAGCCCTGAGTCAGTGAGATAAGAATAGATGAAAGAGTAATTCTACTTCTAGGAATGCATCTTTTGGTAAGAATCAGAGGAGCACACAAATGTTTTTGTGCACTGGCATTCCTACTGTGTAATTTATAACAGCAAAATACTAAAATCATTAATGCCCAACAACAGAAGACTAGACATTATTCCATTATACAGAAGTACCATGGTTTTTTACAGTTTAACAGTGAAATCTATACATTCAAAGAATTTTTGATGATATGGGAGAAATCACCATGGATATAGTAGACACCTTGATTTTCTCTCCATCATTCTTGTCCAACTTTCCATTCTTTTGCATGGCCACAGAGTATTTGGGGAAATTGAACCTACCTGCAAACAATTTATCTAAATTGTCTAAATTTGTCTAAGCCAGTGATTCTCAAAGTGTGGTCTCTGGACCAGCAACATTAGCATCCGCTGGAAGCTTGCTAGAAATGCAAATTCACAGGCACAATCTTGATCTACTGAGTCAGAAACACTGGAGGCAAAGCCCAAAATCCAAGTTTTAACAAGCTGTCAAGGGGATTCAGATGCACACTCAAATTGAAGACCCACTGATCTGGGCTAGTCATGGTAGACTGTCTCCCCTTATAATCCTGATTCAGGAAAAGACACATTATTCAATTGGGGCCAATGATATGCAAAGGAAATTTTCTGGGAACTTCTGGGAAAGGCTTTCCACACTTAAGGTAGTCTGCAGGAAGAGATGGGCCCTCTTCCCCTGGACTTTTTGGGTACAGATGTGATGACTGGGATTGCTAAAGCCATGTTGCTTTATTAGTTGAGGAAGAAGATGGTAGAGCTGAGAGGATCACACAAAATGGAAGCAGAGCCACTGGATTAAAGTAATCCTTAATTCTCTTCTACCTCTGGATTTTCGATTACGTGTGCTAATCTATTTCCTCACTTTACAAGCCAGTTTGAGTTGATTATTTTGTTACTTGTAGCTAAAAACTCCCATCTTATACATGGTATGATCCTAAGTTTAAAACATACATAGGATCATGGGGGGGGGAGAAGAGAAGAAAATGTATTTAACATACAAATCCTTGTTTTGTCTTGGTAGAAGGTTTATAGGCTTGTTTCCCCTGTATTTTTCTAATTTGTATAATGAGAATTACTTTTATAATCAGAATAATATATTTTAAAATATTAGTTAAAGGAGGTTATTCTAAACATGTTTCTTTTTAAAAGAGTCAAGAACCACTAAAACAGCAGAAGAGATAATGAATACAAGTGGTATGGGACCCTAGGCAGATGGTATAAACCAAAGGAACCAAGAACACAGAGTGCTCAGAATCAGTAGCAGTGAGGTGTTAAGAAGATAATTAACACATATTTTAAATAGCAACTGAATATAAATGAGAACAGATGGGGCTCAATAGCTATGAAAAGACCTAAGGCAGCACAAAGATGGAAGTAAAGAAAAACAAGCAAATATTTAGAGGAAAGATACTTCAAATTAGTAACACTATACTCAGTTTGTAATGGGGTTTCATTTCCTTTAACCCTTGCTCCAACCAGTTACTCCAGGGTTCATGACAAGACAGTCATAAAGAAAGCCTGGTATACACAGCTTCTTAACACCTACAGGTATTACATGCTTACTTTTGGCAAATGCTGAATGTATATTATCTCATTTAATCCTCTTTGAGGCAGATACTATTATTAGCCCTATTGTACAGGTTAAGTTGCTGACACTCAGGGTAGCTAGTACCTGATTTAAATTTATATTGGTGGAAAATGAAGACGTTAAAATTTGAACTGTTCGGACTCCAGAACCTGCCTGCCTACTACTATCCATGCTACCATGGCAGCCAACAAACGTTTGTGGAAAAATAAATGTCATTGTACACATCACCTGGTTTTCTATGTGCTGCCGTCAAAATAAATGCTTTAAATTTTAACCATCAGGTAATATTCAGAGCAATGTAAATACCTTCTTAATCTTTGTTATCCATAAAGTCTAAACACTGTTGACCAGAGATAAACACAATTATGGAATGGGTATCCCTGATGAAAGGCAAGTCAGAGCCTCTCAGAGAACAGAAGAAAGAGAAAGACTTGGGACTTGGAGCTCCAGACAGATGGTAAGTTAGATAAATGTTTCCAGAGTTCAAAGTTAGTGAGCCCCAACAAGGGATCAACTATCACTAATGGACATGATGAGAATTGCCTAGAAGGGATTTAAAGAATCTCAGCCTACAACTCAAGCCCTGTTTCTTGACAATTATTACTTAAGGAATAAATTTAACCAGACCAAGAGAAGCTGGGGGAAAAAAAGAGTGTCTTTACAGGAAAGCAGCTTAAGAAACAGTGACGATGGGGTAGACAAGACACATCATGAACCTCTTCTCTGTTTCAATGCAGTTGCCCCAGGGGCAGCTCCTATCCAAGGGGATGGATTTTGAATGTGCTCAAGATGAAATGCAAACCACCCAGAGAAAAAAAAAAGTGATGCATTCTGGTGACCACACCAAGCTCAGAAGGAACGAGTGTATCTTGAATCCCATCTCTTTATTTCTGATTAGATTTGGCTGCCTTTTTCCAGTACACCCCCAGCCTGGAGGACAATGCCAGGGAGAAAAGACTGGCCAGAGAAGCCTTCATATTCCCACTGTGCTACCCTCCGAGACAATACGCTGACTCACAGCACCGCCAGGTCCCCTGGCTCCAGCGAAGATGATGCTTGGAACAACATCCACTGTAACTGTCACTGAAAGCTACTTGTAGACAGAGCTTGCTCTTGGCTGAGACGTGCAGAGAAGGAACAGGGCAGAGAAGAACTTCATTTGTAGGGAAATTAAAAGGTGGCATCAGGACCCTGGGAGCCAGCTGGCTTTTAAACAATTAAGCTCACTTAGGAAAACAAAAGTTACTGCTTCCTACGCTTTCTCCCATTACAATCCTAGCTGGGGGGTTCTGGGTTTCCATTTGGCAGTGCGTTTGGCTCCAGTGAACACTTTTGAAGACATTCTGTTCCACTAGGTGGTTTTGTGATCAAGAGGCCTCTAGAAATATAGGGGAACAAACGGACAATCTCATCTACCCTACTGGGTTAAAAGCTCAAATGAGAGTCTGGGCACGTATTCCCAGTGAGTATATATGTATACTCACCACTGAGCCCAACACAGAGTAGTAGGTGATGAATGAATGAATGAATACTAACTTCCTAGGAGTACATTAGAATCTCAGGGTGGAGAACACTGCCTGAGAAAACATCTACTCCTGCCTCCCGAAAATCAGAGACCCCCACCCCCTTAACAACATTCCTGGCAACCAGCAACCATCCCATGTCAACCAATTCACTATTCCTCTGCCTCACTCTAGGAAATCTATAGCATTTTCAAAAGGCTATGCTGTTTTGTTCACCCTTACACTGAACAGGAACCTTTCCTCCTTCCTGAAAATTAGAGCCATTGATCTCATTCTATTATTTGGGATCCCCCCAAATTTAGCCAGAATATTTTAACAAGACAACCCTCTGAACATCTAACTCTGTCTTGGCTCTACTTCAGGCTTAATAGTCCCAGTCTCTTTAACAACATTCGGTATTTTTCCAAGTTCCCTGACCATATCTCCAACAGTCTTACAAGTGTGACCTAAGGAACATTTGTCTCCAGTGTCACCCAACCAGGGTACCATGTAGCAGAACTATCTGATCCCTGGACTGAACAGCTTATTGATATGATTCCAGCCCAAAATGAGATAAGCATTTAATCAGTAGAAGGGACTTCTTAGAAAATACCTGTGAAGGGACCCTCAACTTCTAAAACATGGATTCATTCATTCAACAAGTGTTTACTGAGTCCCTAATACATGCCAGGACTGAGCCAGGTGGTGAGTACACAGAGGTCATTCCCACCTTTGTAAGTCTTTGAGTACAGTGTGCAATGGGAAACCATGGAGGGTTTGAAGGAAAGAAATAGATGAGAAATCATTCTTTCATTCTCAGTTCCTTTCCCACCGAACGACTGATACTCCTAGGATCCTCTTGGTTGCCTCGTTTTCATGACCTTTAATACCCTGGCCTGAGAACCCTTGTTTAGAGTGCGCTAGTGGAAGGAACAGGAGCCTGGATCTCAGAACTTGATTCTAGTCTTGGCTCTGCCACTAATTTTGTGACTTTAATTTTGTCATATGTTCATTTAAAAAAAAAAAAAGGCAGTCTAGGTCTCTAAGACCTCTTCTGGAACATTCTTTTTTGTTGTTGTTGCTTTATTTTTTATGGTCTTAGTAACATGGTGTTTAATCTTCATCACCCACCACCCTACAAAATACACACATCACATTCTCGCAAAGCTCAGAACTTGAGACTGAGACCCATTATGCGTCTCTGGGCTTTCCCAACAAAAGGAGATGTTGAGGATGTTGAGGATAACAGTGAAGAAGCTGGTTAAGCTGCTGAAGACGGTAACGAGACCCATCATACTGGTCACTTCTTCAGCATCGGGCACTGTCTTGGGTCCCTGTGACAGGTTATCTTAGTCTTGCTGACAACCACACACTGTAAGTAAGATCAGCACCCCATTTCATAGGTGAAGAAATGGTCACTTGGCCAATGCCCAACGCTAGAACAGGAAGGGGTAGGGTCTGGTGCCAACTGTCTTTCTCCACAGCAAGAGTCATTTTCCACTGGAGGCCACTCCAACCTGCCGCTGCCCCGAGCCCTGGGCTGACCTGAACGTTGGCAGGTAGGAGTGGCCATATCTTGGACAGCCTGGTTCTTCTGCCCAGCTGCTTGCCCCTCCCTGTTCTGGCACATTCTATGTGTTTATCCATATAGTTACCAGATCTGTAAGTGTTTTCAGGTAGAAATGAACTCTCTTCCAAGAACAAGATGCCCCTTTGATTGTCAAGTATACCTGATTCTTTCTCTCCCTTCCCACTGTTTTAGTCTGTGTGGGCTGCTATTACAAAAATGCCATAGACTCGGTGACCTAAACAACAAACATTTATTACTCACCATTGAGGAGGCTGATAAGTCCAAGATCAAGATGCCGACAGATATGGTGTCTGGTTAGAACCCTCTCCCTGGTTCATATATGGCCATCATCTATGTCCTCACATGATAAAGGGGGACAGGGATCTCTGAGGTTTTTTTGGTTTTTTGGTTTTTTTAATTTATTTATTATTTTTGGATGCACTGGGTCTTCGCTGCTGCGCTCAGGTTCTCTCTAGTTGCGGCAAGTGGGGGCTCTTCTTCGTTGTGGTGCGCGGGCTTCTCATTGCGGTGGCTCCTCTTGTTGCAGACACAGGCTCTAGGCACCTGGGCTCAGTAGTTGTGGCTCGTGGGCTCTAGAGCGCAGGCTCAGTAGTTGTGGCGCACGGGCTTAGTTGCTCCGCAGCATGTGGGATCTTCCCGGACCAGGGCTTGAACTCGTGTCCCCTACATTGGCAAGCAGATTCTTAACCACTGCGCCACCAGGGAAGTTCTGAGTTCTCTTTTAAAAGGGCACCAATCTCATTCAAGAGAGCTCTACTCTCATGATACAATCACTTCCCAAAGACACTCTCCCTCCTAATACCAGCCTAATACCTCTAAATGCATTGAGGGTTAGGACTTCAACATATGAGTTTTCAGGGGACACAAACGTTCGGCATATGGCACCCACACACAGATATCCCTCTGATATTTTTCAGAGCCCCAGGGATAAAGCGAGGACACCCTTTCCTTCAGGCACAACGTCCAGTTCATCACTGAGTCCTAGTGTTTCTGCCTCCAAACACATAGCTGAAATCCACCCTCTCAGCTATCACTACGTACTATGATAGTTCCTCACTGGTCCTCCCACTCTCCCCTTTCTACCATGCAATCCATTTTCCACACATAACCAGAGTGCTCTTTTTAAAACTTAAATCATACCACCAAACCCCATTAGAATCCTCCGATGACGTCCTACTGCAGCCCGAATAAAATCCAAACTCCCTGCCTTGGTTTGTCAGGCCTTTCAGAGCTGGCCCTGCCCTCCTCTCCATTAGATCTTTCACCATTCTTTCCCTTGCTCCCTCAGCCTCTGCCTCGATGGGCTCTTTCTGTACATCCAACACATCTAGTTCTTCCCACCTTAATGTCTTTATTCTTCCCCCAATCCTTTGCATGGCATAGTTCCTACTCTTTTAGATTTAGGTTCAAATATCACCACTGCAAGAAGCCTTCCCTCACTACTCCATCTAAAGAAAAACCAGTTAATCCCAGCCTCCCTCTCTCTATGTCCCTCCCTCCCTCCCACACACCAAGAGCTCTCATGATCATTTCTCTTTGTGTATTTCTATCAAAGCCCTTGTCACCTTCTAATGGTCTTGTTGGTTTATTTGTGTCCCCTGTCTACTCTACCAGCAAAAGTTCTGTGTGAGCAGGAACCTGGTATATCATTCTATTGCCAGTGCTTTGAGGAGCATCTGACAAATAGCAGATGCTTCATAAATGTTGGGTGAATGAATAGTAAGTGAAGGAATGAATTCATTATTGCCACTCTCATTCCTATTTCTTCTAATATTTGTGTGGGGACAGGGGAGGGAAGGGCAGAAATGGAGAAACAAAGGACATTAAAGCATGATTACTGTGATGGTGAGAGTTCAGGAAAATACAAGGAGGAGTGATCACCCCTCAGAGTTGTACTCAACATAAACAAAGAAAGTTCGAAATGTCTAATAGCCAGAGGTGTCCAACCAAGAAATGGGCTGCTTTGCAGATGAGTCACTCCCTTAGCCTGTGGAGAAGGAGCCTCACAGCCACCACCAGGGCTATCGCAGAGGGGATGGATGTCTCCTGAGGGAGACTGGCCTAGATATCTTCAACTGATGCACTTGTAGCTGGAGTGGCCCCAAGCCAGCAAGCATGTGAGCCCTAAAACTCCAGCGAGGTGCTTCCTCCTCCACAACATACATTCAATTACTTTCTCTGCTCCAGAAGAACTGTCTCTTAGTGCCCTCAGCAATGAAATCTTGCTAAATGAAAACACTTCCTTCTATCTGCTTAAGAGGATTGGACTAAACTAGGCTACTGAAATGTAGTACATGGGGCAGGAGCCTAGCTGGGGCAGGGCAGACACATGAGAGCAGAAGCACAGACGGTCTGAGGTAGGGGGAATGAGGGTTGTGTTTCATCTCAGTCACCGTTTCAGAGAGGCTGGAACTTCCAGTCTTTGGAGAATGCATGTTATCAGAAAATGAGTCTGCCCAAATGAGGGGTAACTTTTTCTTCCTTCACCTTGGAATGCTTCATTCCAATGCAACAGCAATGATTAAAATAAGACCGCTCCACCTGCTTGTAAGGATACCAGATTTTGACCCAGCTATCTTGCTTCTTATAGAGGCATCCATCAGCATGTGAACTGTAGACGGCACTTTTAAGACCTAGGCCCGGTAAGAGGAACACACACCAGAGATCAAGGCCATGGCAGCAACACTGGCAGAAAACAATAGCAGAAAACAGCAGCAGCAGTAGCAGCTATTATTTATTATCACCCTGTGTCAGGCTCTGTGCTAACTGCTCTGTGATCATGGTCTCCGTTCATACTTATGACAATTCTAAGAACAAGAACTAGTATGGCTCCATTTTACAGATTAGGAAAGTGAGGCCCTGAAGTTAAGAGGCTTGCCCAGGATCACAAAGCTAGTAAGTGACTGAGCAGGGTGGGCCCCTGGTCTGCCTCCAGAACCAATAGTCTGAGCCCCAGAGCCAACCAGGCATCCCCAGGCCTGCTGGGGCCGCTCTTCCCGAGGCCTGGCTCTTCTCTCCAAGCCAGCATCAGCCTTTCTGAAAAGAATCCAAGTTCCAGAATATACGTACTGGTTCTTTGATGAAAAAGATAAATCCTTGGAAATAATGTCTCCTGGTGACCCAGGATGATCTCTCTTCCTGTCTTTCCCCATAATTTCTTCCCAACTGTGATAGTTAACTTATGTATCAACTTGGTGGGGCCACAGTGCCAGTATCTGTTCAAACATGATTCTGGATGTTTCTGTGAGGGTGTTTGTGGATGAGATCTACATTTAAATTGATGAATTCTGTGTAAAGCAGATTTACTTCCATAATGTGGGTGGAAAAAGTTGAAGCCCTGAACAGAACAAGACTGACCTCCCCCTAGCAAAAGCAATTCTTCCAGCAGACGACCTTCGGACTTCATCTGTGTTATGGACTGAATGTTTGTCCCCACAGCAAAATTCTTATCTTGAAACCCTATCCCCCAATGAGGTAGTATTAGAAGGTTGGACTTTGGGGAGGTAATTAGGATTAGATGAGATCAAGAGGGTAGAGCCTTCATGAACGGGATTAGTGCCTTATAAGAGTCATAAGAGTGCTTGCTTCCTCTCTGTCTGCTACATGAGGATGTGAGGATACAACAGAGGGCAGCAGTCAGCAAAACAGAAAGGAGCACTTACCAGAATCTGACCATGCTGACAGCCTGGTCTGGGACTTCCAGCCTCCAGAACTGTGAAAAATAAACGTCTCTTATTGATAAGCCACCCAGTCTATAGCATTCTGTTACAGCAGCCCAGACTAAGACAATCTGCAACATCGGGTCTTCCTGGTTCACCAGGAGACCGCCTTCAGACTTGAACTGCAGCTCTTTCCTGAGTCTCCACCTGCCAGTCTCCCCATCAGATTTTGGACCTGGCAAGTCTCCACAATCACAAAAGCCAATTTCCTAAAATAAACATCTTTGTGTGTGTGCATGTGTGTATGTGTGTGTCTATCTGTCTGTCTTGATGGACAGACAGATAAAAATTTATATCCTATTGATTTTGTTTCTCTGGAGACCCCTGACTAATTCACCAACCTAACTTCCTGACTGCAGAGCAATTCCCATGTTCGTCCAACAAGTTCTCAGCAAGTTCAATCATTTATTCAGTTTTGCCCACCATATATTGGGTCTTGCAGGACCGCACTTCTCAAACTGAAATGTGCTCAGGAATCACCCACAGGACCTGTAAGAGTATAGATCCAAACACAGCAGGTCTCTGTTTCTGCCATGCCCTAAGATAATGCTGATAAGCTGGTTCATTAGCCACACTTTGAGTAGCAAGATGGTAGGGACAAAAGCAAAGAATATGCCGGAGTGTGTCCAGGAATATTCTTAACCTACCACTAAGGCTAGTCAATTTTAAAGAAAGAAAAGAAAATCTGGTTTGTTTTTGGTCCAGTCCTCTATCCTGGAGACATTAGGTCTTAAAAGCTGTAACCTGCCACTCACCCTAGCCCAGAAAAGCTGTCACATTGTTCTCCAATCATACCCCCTTTTCCTCTTAAAAAGAAGCCAGCAGTTGGCAATACCTAAGGAGAAAAACACAATTAAACCCCAAAGGGGGAAAAAAAAAAACCCACAGCCCTTCCATTTCAATTAGAATCAGCGGCTGTTGGAAATGGGCAAATTTAGAGCTGTAATACCAATGGAAACAGTGAATTCTCAATTGTGATCAAAGGTTTCATTTAGCAGCCTGAAAAGCAAGGACAAGCTTGACTGAACGAGAGAGATCGCCTCCAAATCATCCAGGCAAAATCAAATAGCCTTGAAAAATATAATGCATCAGATGGAGAGGAATAAGCCCTGGGCTCCAACACCTCCCGCCTCACCTGTAGATCCCCCAGCATCAGAAAGGAGGGACCTTAGAGGTCACCTGGTCCCACTCCCCATGCACTGTGGCAATCCCCTTTAGACCAGGGCTTTCAAAATCTTTGGCTAGAATGCACAGAAATACATTTACATCCAACCCAGTGTACACATGCTGTAGTGAAAGCTTCACAAAATATATTTATCATTTCTATATGTGAAGTGTTCTAATACTTACTCTTCTTTTTCATGCTTTTAAATACTGTCAAAGCCACAAAATGGATTTCAAGACTCACTAAGGGGTCGAGACCCACAGTTTGAAAAACACTACTTTAGGGTACCCTGGTTATTTAGCCAATCAGGCTATTCATCTAGCAATTTAGTGCTCACCATCTTCCAAGCTCTGGGGACACAACATCAAACTCACAGGCAGGTGGACACAGGTGTTCAACAAAGGATCGCACAAACACATATTAAATACTACAAACTGAGGCAGATGTAAAAAGGCAAGGATGTCATGGGAGGTCATGGTGAGGGCACCTATTCTGAACCAGGAGGACGGCTGGGATGGATCAGGCAAAGCCTCTCTTCAACGAACTTGAAGCTGGATCTAAAGGATGAGCAGAGTGCAGCCAGGCAAAGGAACAGTGTTCTCCTTAACCACTTCTCATGCTGGGAAGTGCACAGATATCTCTGGCAACCCCAAGTGACAACAACAGCAGCATCTGCCCAAGCCAGCTTCATCCAGTTTTCAACATGTGTCAGACTCAGGGCCAAGCACTACACAATATTACAAGAGCTTAATGGACTCCAACTTCCTGGGCTTGAATCCCAGCTCTACCTTTGATAAGCTGTGTGAGTTGAAGCAAATTAGTTCAATTTTCTCATCTGTACAGAAGGGATTATTCATGGTACCTGCCTCATCACATTGTTGCCAGAATTAAGTGAGTTAACCCAAATGGATGGGGCTTAGGAAAATGCCTGGGGCATGGTAAGTACAAAATAAATTGCCAAATAAAGCAGTAGGGACCCAAAATCCTTAACAACTTGCTTCAGGCAAGCACCACCTATTGGCACATGCAAAGAAGCCCATTCGCCATCCCTGAACTAGCTGATTTCCAAGAGGGTTATCTTTTTTTCCATTCTAATATTCTAAATCTAATGGGACAGAAGGCTGAAGTCTTCAAATCTGCAGGGCCCTACAGACAAAGGAAGCAAGGAGAAAGGGAACTAGTCTGACTCCCTGCCCATAATTGCCATCTCTGGGCCTGGATTCACCATCACTCTCTCCTGGCTGATGATTTTCCAGCTCATCACCAAGGACACAATTGATTTCTCCAGAGAACTATCATAATGGAATTACAGTATGTTTACTGGATGCAGAAAACCTCTGGCTAGATAGTTAATTAGTGTCTTCACAATGCTGAAAAATCTTCAAGCTTTCAAGAGGCCTAAACAGATCCGAAATGCCAGGTTCAAGTCACAACAATAATTTAAATTATTTTGCTGAACTGAATGTCATCTCCCATATAATATGCTTTAAAACGGTTCTCCAAAGATAAAACTCAATCTTGGCTTTGGGGAGGCATCGATCATAAACCTGCAGATTCAGAGACAAAAAAGCAAGCTGTTCCCATTGTACACAGGCTGCATCTAATTCCCCAGGATGGGCAAGAACAGGGAGGCTTGGCTGGGCATTCACAACACCCGTTGCCGGGAAGTGGTGATGAAAATGAGGAGCAGGTCTGTTACTTGCAGGACTTGCTGTGTATTTCTGTTCACATCCATCTTCTCCATTTGTCCTCTCAGTATCTCGCCAAGGTTGGCAGCGCAGGGATTTCAGCCCCACTGCACCTATAAGGAAACTGAGGCTTACGGTGGCAAAGTGACTGGAGTCAAGACAGGCCAGTAAGTGGCACAGAAGGATGAAAACTCAGATTTCCTGGAGTCGAGGAAAGATGAGGGAGGTGGGAAGAAGTAGGAAAAGGGAAAACAACATACCTTTACAAAATGGCAGGAAAAGGATAGAAACTGTCAAGGCAAAACCCTTGTTTGGAACAACTCTGAGCAAATTCACACAAAAAGACCGGCTGTTAAAATTATGCTTGTTCCTACACACTCTTAGAAGATGCTGATATTATTATATAGTTCCTGACATAAAATTACCTACCATCAGCCAGCAACTTACTATGGGCTAAGGATGTGTCTAAACACTTTTCACAAATAATAAGCCCCATTTTATCCTCAAAACAATCTAAGTAGAAACTGTCATTTCACAGTTGAGAAATTCAGGTTCAGAGAGGTAGATTATTTGCTGAAGCTCACACAGGTAGTGAGAAGTAAACACTAGACTTGACCTTGGTCTGACTGCCAAGCCCACCCTCTTAATCACTTTATTATGCTGTTTCCATAGGTCTCAGTGGGAAAAGGTTAGCATTAATTGGGACCTAGCTATAGGAAATGAATGAATTCATACCAACCAACGAGTGCTATACAGTTCCTGCTGTGTGCCCCAGCAGGCAGCTTCACTGGGCCGTAACTTCTGTTATTCACTTGACAAATATTTATTAAGCACCCACTATGTATCAAGCAATGTGCTTAACATACTGGAAATATAGCCGTGAATAAATAAATATAAAAATCCCTGCCCTCATGAGGCATCTACTCTGTACAGGAACAGACAAAAACAAAACAAGTAATATAAATATTATGTTAGCTTGTAGTAAGTGCTGCAGAGAAAAATCAAAGCAAGCAAGGGAGATGGGATGGAATTTTTAAAAGAATGGCCTGGGAAGGCCTCACTGAGAAAGAAGGTGAGCTTTAGGTAAAACCCTGCAGCAAGCGACGCAGCGATCCATGTTGATGTCTAGGGAAAGAACATACCAGGTGTCGAGATGAGCAACTGCAAAGGCCTTGAGGTGGGAACAAAAGGACTGTGGATAGGGACTTCCCTGGTGGTCCAGTGGTTAAGACTCCACACTCCCAACGCAGGGGGCCCAGGTTCGATCCCTGGTCAGGGAACTAGATCCTGCAGGCCACTACTAAGAGCCCACATGCCACAACTAAAGATCTCAATGCCTCAACTAAAGATCCCGCATGCCGCAACAAATATCCCGCATGCCGCAACCAAGACCCAGCACAACTAAATAAGTAAATAAATAATTTTTTTTAAAAAAAAGACTGTGACTAGAGGGGAGAGTGGTGGGAGATGAGGTCAGAGGCCACAGGTCCAGGTGAGGTGGGGTCTTATCAGCCATTTTTAGGACTTGGGCTTTGAGTAAGATAGGAGCCATTGGGGATTTAGCAGAAGAGTGGCAAGATATAAGATCCAACTCACATTTACAGATCACTCTAGATGCCACTTGGACAGCAGACTCAGTGGGCAAGGGTGGAAGCAGGGAGGCCAGTTAGGAGGTGAGAGATGATGGTGGCTTGTTTTTTGTTTATTTGTTTGTTCTGTGTTTAACTGAAGTATAGTTGATTTACAATACCATGTTAATTTCAGGTGTACAGCACAGCGATTCAGTTTATATACATACTCTTTTTCAGATTCTTTTCCCTTCTAGGTTATTACAAAGTATTGAGGATAGTTCCTTGTGCTATATAACAGGTCCGAGTTGGTTATGGTAGCTTGTTACTAATAATTTTTATGATGTTAGTATGGTCCTTTACTCTTTACCAATTCCTTCACATAAATCATTTTACTTAATCTTCGCAAAAACCCTCAGAGTTTTACTCTCCCCATTTAGATAAAGAAACCAAGGCTGTGCCTTGCTTACATGGTTTGTTAAGTGGCTTGCTTAAATGTCCTCAGCGAGTTAGCAGCAGAGCTGTACCTTAAATCCAGGATGTTTTCATTCCACATCCAGGGCTCCGGTTCCCTCCCACGCAATTGCCTGCCTCTCTGACGGTATCAGATGATATCCATCTGACCATCACAGCCACATGGCCTGACTGTAAATGACATTGATGTGTGTCTGGTAACCCAGATCCCAGACAACACAGAAAAAGGAATCCAACAAAAAGAAAAGCCATCGACATCCATCCTCACAGCAGCATAAGCCTCTTGAAGAATGCGTGATGGGAAGGGAGGGCAGGGGGCCCTAGGATGTAAACTGAATATTTATTCAGCACTTCTATGGGCCCAGAACAGTATTAGATGTTGTGTGGGGAAAAGGAAGAAATAAACTTCTCTGCTGTCAAGGAGATTTTAATGCAGTGGAGAAAAAAGACACACTTGAGGTTAGGAAAGGCAATGCAACTAAGGGGAGACGGGGTGTCCCACACAGACTGAACATCCAGGGGTTCAGTAAGAGTGAAGGAGATTAAACGTGCCTTCAGGGAAGGGAGAAGGGGAGCTTGGGAAAGGTGCCCTCCAGACACTTTCCAAAGGTGGTCCCCAAATTTCACAATCTTCTGTATTTTTAGAGGTACGTCTATAACCATCTCAGGAAAGCCTTCAAACATTGTTCGTAACATGTTGGCATGCCAAGCAGCCTTCATGGGTCTATTATTCCTTTCCATACTAGTGTCTCTTTCAGGGCCCCAAACATACATGCTACCAGAACTGGGATTTTTCTACATTAAGGCCAAGAAACCAAGCCAAACAAAGCTCCTTAGAAGACGACCAATAAGGGTTTTAAAATATCCAAGGTCTGAAGGTCTCCAGTGCCTTCTAATCCAGGTGTCGTAAAACTATGACCCACAGGCTGGCCTCCTGGTCTTGTAGTTTTATTAAAATACAACCATGCCCTTGGGCTTCCCTGGTGGCACAGTGGTTGAGAGTCCGCCTGCCGATGCAGGGGACACGGGTTCGTGCCCCGGTCCGGGAAGATCCCACATGCCGCAGAGCGGCTAGGCCCGTGAGCCATGGCCGCTGAGCCTGCGCGTCCGGAGCCTGTGCTCCGCAACGGGAGAGGCCACATCAGTGAGAGGCCCGCATACCACAAAAAGAAAAAAAAGAAAAGAAATACAACCATGCCCTTTGGTTTACATGTGGTCTACGGCTGTTTGCCCGAGAACAGCAGAGTTGAGTAGTTGCAACAGAGACCATGTGGCCCACAAAGCCTAAAATATTTACTCTGGCCCTTTAAGAGCACTTGCTGACCCCTGTTTTATTCCAAAGCCCTCATTCTCAAGGTGGGAAAACTGAGGCCCAAAGAGGTCCAGGAAATTGACCAAGGTTATTCAATGAGTGTGAGTACCGCCCAGGCAGGAAGAGAGCAAGTCACGTGAGGGCTGGCCATCCTTCTGTTACTTTGTTGTTCACTCAGGTATTTTTTATCATCATCATTTGTCAGGCACTGGGTGAGGATACTGCCATGCAGAAGACATATAAATCCCAGCCCTTAGTGTTCCTACATTTGAGGGGGGAAGGGAATCTGGGACATTAAAAACGAAAAGCGAAGAGAATAAGTACAAAGTGTACAGAGTGCTATGAAAGAAACTAACAGAAGGATGAGTCAGGGTGGGACTTGGGGAGGGAGGGAAATATTTTAGATGGGGAGTCAGGAAACGCCTTTTCCAGGAGGTAACAGTTGAGCTAAGTCATGAAGGACGAGACCATAAACAGTAGCTGGAAAAGCATTCATGCAGAGGGAACAGCAACTGCAAGTCCCTGAGACAGCAACAAGCTTGGCATGTGCATGGAACAGCAAGAGGGCGCCTGTGGCCAGAGCACAGCCGAAGGAGAGAATGCATGAGGTGAGGTCAGAGGTGAGCCAGGGCCTGTAGGTCTACAGTGATGAGTGTGGATGATCAGCTCTCCCTTGAACATGTTTTCCTTGTTACGTCATTCTCTTCTTCATCGCCCCCTTAACGGACAGAATCTGGCTCAACAAGCGTGACCTCACATAAGTAACTTACATGTTTCTGAGCCTCCGGGAAATGAGGGTAGTTATACCTACTTCTGTGGGTTGTCTGGAGAATTAGATTAAGACAAGGTAGATAAAAGGCTTAGCCTTTGCATGGTGCCTGGCATATGCTCAACAATTTGATAGATAATAATTAGTAGTAGTGGGATACATGGAGAACTTGCAACTGGGTCTCAATCCTTGTGAGCCAAGGACATCAAGTTATCAAATGTACTGGTAGAGTAACCAAAGTCCAGAAAAGCCAAGTGACCAACCCAAGGTCACACAGCAATTAAGGAGAAAAGTCACACAAAACTCAGCCCTTCAGTGCCCACCAGCTGCTCATGACATTTACCAACATGGCAGCTTCCGTTCTACTCTGACCATCAACCTCTAGGCGAATGCCAGTGTACTTTGAAAACAGCAGTTGGGAGGGGATGAAAGGGATTTTTTGAGCATCCCTGCAGAATTCAATTCAAAAGTCCTGATGAAGTACCTGCCACACATCATGGATACAAAGTTGAATCATCTATGCTCTCTGTAGCCTTGAGGAATTCACAGACTTGTAGGGAAGACAGTTATGCAAACTACTACAATCTTGGGGGATATAAGGTTTACTAGAGGCACTGGCAGATAAGGTTAAATTATATACTCTGCCCAGGGAGGCAGGGAAGGCTCTAAAGAGGAAGTGACACCTGAGCTGACCCCTGAAAGGTACTGAGGGAACCAGAAGGTGTGTACTTTGGCTGAGCAGGGAGGGCGAGTGGCAAATGGTAAGGCTGTGGGATGGGCAGGGCTCATGGAGGACCCCAGACCCCGGAACCATGCAAGCTTGAACTTGGTGGGCAAAAGGGAGGCACTGAAGGGAAGAACCTCAGGGTGACATGAGGTAAGATCACTCTAGCTGGAGGAAGAAGGCTTTGAGGGGACAGGACAGGAAAGAGAACCACCGCTTCAGAGCCTCCATTGTCCATCCAAACCTAAGCTATGACAGTGACGAATGGGAGGAAACAAGGGGACAGGTTCTGGAGCCTGTGGGGAGGAGAATCAGCAGCACGTCATGACAGACAGGATGTTGGGACAGGGCAGAGTGAGAAGGGACACGGGCTGGGCCGGGCCCACCTTCCAGCAAGAGGGGGAACCCTGAGAAGGAGCAGGTGGGGTCAGGGAGGGAGGCCATGAGGTCAGTTCAGGGCAACAGGAGCCCTCAGGCACAGGGTTGCAACAATGTTGTTTTTCTTTTCACCCTGTGCAAATGTCTCTTAGAAACTCCCTGGCATGAATTGGAGGAAATCAGAGCCACTCCAGGTGGAGGGGAGGAAGGAACAGAGACTGTTCAGCTCATCAGTCCCAGAGAAGTGAGAACCTCTCAGCTCTACCAGTCTTCCACCCCGTACCTGGAGGGCTGGGCCCCTAGAACCAGGCAATGCAGTTTGAATCCCTGCTGTGCCACGCCAGCCAACAGCAGGCGGAGAGGAAGGGCCTAGAACGAAGGCCCAGGCAGTTGTAGCAAATCCACAGGATCCATGGCCTTGACTGCATTTCCCATTCTCCGCCACCCAACAGGGATGCTCCCATCCCTCCTTTCAAAATTATCAAAAATATAAGATTCAAATCTAGACTACCAAAGAGGCTGGAGCCCAGATTCAGAGCCTTGGCTCCCTGGGCCACAGCACCGTGACAGTTCTGTTCCCAGGAGGCCAAACCAGCCTCTCCTTCCTCCCACTCCACCTGCCCACCTTGTTCTCACGGCAGCCCCGACCCCTCAGCCTCCAGCCAGGCGGAGAGCCGATGCTGTGTCACCGTTGCACCACGCTGCCTTCCTATTTTCCCTGGGCCTGATTATTTTAAGCCTCCTCTGAGGCCTCACCAAGCTGTGCCCGGCGTTATCTCCTATGCACAGTCACCACCTTGTTAAAAGGCAATCAGAGGAGCTGACTTTAATAAATGTTAACACCCTCAGCGTGAAGTCTGGCAATTAAAACTCCTCCCCAGGACCTCTGAAACAGGCCTGTGGAAAATCCCCCGTTTTAATAAGCTCCTGTCATTAGAGGACACTGAGAGAAAGGAGGGATGAAAAGCAGGCATTAAAACTTTGAGATGGGAGGGAAGTCAAGGGCAAAGGCCCTTTGCCCACTTCTCACCCCTCTCTCTGAGAATCCCACAGAAGGCCCCTCTCGTGGGGCAGGACTTACAAGCAAACAAAGGCAGTCAGGGCTGGGAGACCAAAGGGGCCATCTAGTGAAGTGGTTTTCAGACTTGAGGGTGCATCGTACGGAGAGCTCGTTAAGACAGATTGCCAGGGTTCCCTCCTCAGAGTTTCTGATTCACTGGGTCAGGGATGGGGTCTGAGAATTTGCACATCTAGCAAGTTCCCAGGTGATGCAGATGCTGCCATTCTGGGCACTACAGTCTGAGAACCACAGACCTAGGCGAACACCCTCACTTTACAGACAGGGAAAGCAGAGAGGGACAGGGACTTGCCCATGATCTCATGAGTTAGCGCAGCCCCATTCAAAAGGACCAAAGCAAGCCTATTGAGAGCGAGCCCCAAATGATGTTTTTAGTTCCTTTTTTCCCCATAAGTACATCATGTTTATTAATAGTCATCATCACCAACGTCATCATTAGCCTGAAATGAGATCTTTGCAAGTCAAGGGGAGAAAGAGTTGGCAGTTGGCACGCTGAGCGACGGGACAGCCTGCCTCATCAATACACACGAAACCAAACTGGAAAGGAACGCTCGCTCCTGAGTTCTTTGATTTCTGCAAATGACAAGATTTCCTTTGTCTCCATTTCCTTTAGATCAGAGACAGAGATTCTCAGGGCACTTAAACATCGTCTAGTCAAAGTTCTTCACTGAGGCCCAGAAAGGGCAGGAGGCTTTCCTAAGGTCACACAGCAGGATGAGTGGCAGAGTAGTTTCCTGGCTCTCAGTCCAGTACTTCTTCATCTCCATGGTCCTCCTGGGCCTCTCAAGCATCAGATGCTCTAGTCTCACTAACATTCCAAAACCCAGCCTCCCTGGAGCAAGGAAGTGAGGAGCCGTCTGCGGCATCCCGCTGGCTGAGGCTGCAGGGCTGCATTTTGCTTCTACCACCACAGCCAGCAACACCCCTGGCTGAACTAATACTTGGCCTCTCTCACCTCTTGGCTGTCCAAATGGCACTCAGGGGTTTGTTATCATTCCTTTTGTCTGGAATTTAGAAGTAAAATCCTATCAGTTATAAAACCTAAGATTCTGGGAAACAGGAGGCAGTGCCCTGGAGTCGTTAAGAATGTGGCCTTGTGCATTCATTTCCTAGGGCTGCCGTACTACAGGCTGGGTGGCTTAAACGACAGAAATTCATTGTCTAACTGTTCTGGAAGCTAGAACTCTAGAAGCTAGAACCCTAGAAGCTAGAAATCAAGGTGTCAGCGGGATGCGTTCTTTCCAAAGGCTTGGAGGGAGAACCTGTCCCATGCCTCTCTCCTAGCTTCTGACGGTTTGCTGATAATCTTTGGCAGTCCTCGGCTCATAGAAGCGTCATCCCCATCTCTGCATTTAATGTTTCATGGCGTTGTTCCTGTGTGCATGTCTGTGTCTAAATTTCCTCTTTTTAGAAAGACATCAGTCCTAATGGATTATAGGCCTCCCTATCTGGTATTATCTCATTTTAATTTAACTGATTAGATCTGCAGCAACCCTGGTCTCAAACAAGGTCACATTCTGAGGTACCGTGGGCTAGGACTTCAACACGTAAATTTGGGGGGCATACAATTCAGCCCACAGCTGCGTGGATCACCCACATCTGAGTCTGTCTGCCAGCTACGAAACCCACAGCCAGTCCTGACCCCTCTGAGCACCATTTTCCTCAGCTCCAAAAATTAGAGGATTGATTAAGGAACGCATAGACAGTCACCAAACGGCAGCTACTGTGCAACACTGGCACGTGTGGGGGAGGATAAAGACCACGCCTTGAGCCCCAACTCCACCTGCTAGCTTTGTGGTTCTGTGTTCCTGGGTGTTTTCATTTATCTTTAACATCAGAGTTCAGTTTTCCTCACTGAATAAATGGGGATAACAATGATATGAATCCCACAGAGGAGAATACGAAAGGTTTCATGAGAAAAGCACTTTGAAAATTCTCAAGTGGGACCACTGACACTTGTGGTGGTTGCCTACCACGCTGTGCAAGCTTTGTGAACTACAGCGAGGGGTGCCGTGAGGAAGGCCAGACGATAGTGCAGATGATGACTGGGAAATGGGCAAGTGCGAATCAGCAGCCCTGGGGGCTTGCAGGCAGCAAGACAGCTGACCTCTCAGTGGGTTGGGAGGCCAAGAACTCTGGCAGAGACACGCATCGGAGAAGGTTAATTCACTCAGATCCTGGGGCCAAGGTACTGCTGTGGGTGAGGCCTAGATGGTCTCTGCATGACAGGTGCTTCACTTCCTCTGAGGCTGGGGATCCTGGGATCAGCCTAACTCACTCCACCTCCCTGCCTGCCCCTCCCCACCGCCAACCGGCTCCTCACCCATATAAATAGCCTCCACGCATCTAACTGGTCTGTCAGCCATTGAAGGGAAAAGATGGACTGGGGGCCTGATACAGGACTGGAAGGTGAAATGACCTGGGTTAGAATCCTGACATTGCCACTCACCGACTATGTGACCTTGGGAAAGATACCCCCCATCTCTGAGTCTCAGCTTCTCATCTGCTAAGTATGGTTAGTTGCAATACCTGCCTCATTCACAAAGAGTTAATGGACGTAATGGGTGGGAAGTGTTTACTGCAGTACCCACCCTCTACAAAGAACATTTTTTAAAGAAAGGAAAGGATAAGAGAAAGAAATGAAAAATAAAATTTCCCATGATAGAAAGAGCTCTGATCTAGGAGGTAAGAATCTACCACCAACTTCCTGTGTGATTCTGAACAAGTCACTCAACCTCTCTGGGTCTCAGTTTTCTTCCGTCATGTGAAAGGGTGTGCCTGAATGGTTTTCCAGGTCTGTCATCTGTATCTGTTATCTGAGACTTGGTCACTGCAGAAATGTTTCAGAGCCACAGAGAAGGGAGAGACCCAAGAAGGCAAGGGCAGCAGAAGAGGGGCAGCTGTGCTCACACCCATGCTCCGAGAGGGACGGGCCCCATCCAGCACTCCCCTGCCCCTGGAGCTCATGGATGCAGCACCTTGCCCCCCGCCTTCCCTGCCTTCCTCACCTCAGTCCTGTCTGCTCCACCTAGAATGACCTTTTCCTGTTCCTTAACTCTCCCGAGCCAGTTCCCACCTCAGGGACTGTGCATGTACAGCTACTGTCTCTCCACATACCCACCGTGTGCCCATATATGTGCATGTGTGAACACACAGACACACACACACATCACTTTCTCTGCCTCTGGCAGGTCCACTCCCAGCAGGAAAATGCTGCCATCAGCTGCCTACCTGCCCAGAAGACACTCAGCCCCTGCCCCAGTCCTGACATCCCCACACCATGGGAACGGTGTGGCTAAGAGCCGCTGGTGGGGGAAAGGAGACACATGGGGGAGGCAGAGAGGGACGCAGCAGCATCAGCTTCCTGGAGGGCAATTTGGGAATAAACCCTGTATCACCTCTGGTGAGGCAAACCTGACAGTGCCTGGGCTGGAGTGGACCTCATTCTTTGGGGAACCCACAGGACTTGTTATTCAGAACCCGGGCTTCAGAGAAAGGCAGGTGAGAGTTCAAGTTCAAACCCTGCTGCTAACTTAGGGTTTTGATCTGGAGCTCTGGGTCAGATCCAGCAAACATTTATTGAGAGCTTCACATATGCTGGGCAGTCTTTCAGACCCTAGCAGGGAAAATCAACAGACAAGGATGACTGCCTCCATGGAAATGACCCCCTAGCAAGAGGAGACAGACAATAAACATAGTACACATATGGTGTTTTTCTAAATGCTATGTTGATGGCGAAAAGAAGCAGAAGAGACTAAAGGGAAATTGGAAAGAAAAGCAGCAGAGGGAGGATGGCCAAGCTAGGCCTCACGGAGTAGTGCGACTTGAAAGGAGACTTGAAGGAGGTAAAGAAGTTATCCAAGGAAGACATCTGCAGCAAAGGGAACAGCTGGACAGAAAGTTCTAAGAGGTTACATGAGTTGAAATCCTGGATTTACCACTTACCAGCTGTGGGGCCTTAGTGATACTGAGCAGCACGCTGGGGGGCTCCTGGGCACAAAAGCCTTTCCATGTCCCCTGTTTCTTGCTTGTAGGAAATGGGCTTCATTCAGCCTCCATGACCTTCTCTGAGTTCCAAACGGCAGGTTCAAACAGCTGCTAATCAGGGAAGGGAGGAGATGTGGAGACAAGGGAGGAGCAATCCGGAAACAATAGTGCTGCCTTGGGGCTGGGTCCTGGTTCCCCCTCCAGGGATACACATAACAATATCTTTGAGCTGTTTTGCTGCTACTGAAACCCTCACCAGGTGGAAGAAGTTAACCGCATACTTCCCACAAGCCCGTAAACCCCAGACCCTTTGGAACCAGAAGGTTGGTGATGCTGACTCCCATGTACCTCACCACCAACCAATCAGAAGAATGTCCACGAGCTGATCACACCCTCTTCGAGCCATTACTATCAAACTCCTCACTACCCCCTCCAGGTCGGGAAACACAGTTTTGAGGGCATTAAGCCCCCTGTGGTCCCCTTTGCCTGGCAAAACAATAAAGCTATTCTTTTCTACTTCAACCAAAACTCTGTCTTGGAGAATTATTTCGGAGTCGGGGTACAGAGGCCAGATTCAGCTTCATTAGGAAGTTAATGAATCTTTCTGGGCCTCAGTTTCCTTATTTGCCAAAAGCACATCATGACAGTACCCACCCCAAAGGGTTGTCAGAGCAGTTAAAAGTCACCAAAGGCCAGAATGGCAGAGTATGGATCTCAGCGGCCTCCCGTCCCCTTGAAAACAATGAAAATATGGGCAAAACAATGAAAATCAACCACTTTAGACGCTGGCAATTAACCAAGCCACAAAATGATCTGAAAATCATCTATCCAAGAAAGGCTGCTGAACACCAGCAAAAGAGCAGAGCCTGTGATATTTTAACTTCGGGCTATTCCCTCCCCCGTCAGAGTCCTGGTAGCCAACAGCCAGCAGCTTTGTGGACAACAAAAGAGATCTGACTGCACTGGGGACTCCATTAAAAATGTAACATAGCAAAACAGGAGGCAGAAAAAGGAGTGTTTAGAAGCAAATTTATAGCTGTAAATGCCTATATTAAAAAAAAGAAGAAAGATCCCAAATCAATACCCTAAATTTCCACTTTAAGGAACTAGAAAGAGACAAGCAAACCAAGTCCAAAGCAAGCAGAAAGCAGAAAACAATAAACTTTAGAGCTGAAATAACTGAAATATAGATTAGGAAAACAATGGAGAAAAAACAATGGAACCAAAAGATGGTTCTTTGAAAAGATCAACACAATTGGCAAACTTTAGCTTGTCAGACTAAGAAAAAAGAAAGAAGACTCATATTACTTAAATCGGCAGTAAAAGAAAGAATATCATTACTGACCTTACAGAAATAATAAGGATAATAAGGGACTACTATGGAAACTATATGTCAACAAATTAGATAACGTGGGTGAAATGGATAAATCTCTAGAAACTCACAAATTATTGAAACTGGCTTAAAAATTCGATAATCTGAATAGGCCTTAACAGAGAGACTGTGTTAGCAATTCTTAAACTTTCAACAACAGCAAAAAAGCCCAGACCCAGGGGACTTGACTGGTGAATTCTTAAAAACATTTAAAGAATTAATATCAGTTCTACACAATCTCTACACAAAAACAGTAGAGGACACTTTCTAACTCGTTCTATGAGGTCTCTGAAGTCAAACCAGGCAAAGACATCACGAAAAAAGAAAACCACAGACCAATATCCTTTGTGAATATAGATGTTAAGATCCTCAACAAAATACTAGCAAACTGAATCCAGCAACATATAAAAAGTACTATTCACCGTAACCAAGTGGGCTTTATCCCAGGAACACAAGGTTGGTTTAACATCTGAAAGTCAATCAATATAACTAACACACCATATAAACAGAATAAAGCCTTAACATCACTAACCATCAGGGAAATGAAAACCAAAACCGTAATGAGATATCACCTCTCACCTGTTAGGATGGCTATTATTAAGAAAAAAAAAGATAACAAACGTGGGTGAGAAAGTGGAGAAATCAGAAGTTTTGTGCACTGTTGGTGGAATGTAAAATGTTGCAGGCGCTGAGGAAAAGTATGGATGTTCCTCAAAAAAATAAAAATAGAACTACCATATAATCTAGCAATCCCATTTCTGGGTATATATCCAAAGGAAATGAAAACAGAATATCAAAAAGATGTCTGCTTTCCCACGTTTATTGCAGCATTATTCATAATAGCCAAAATACAGAAAGACCCTAAGTGTCCATCAACAGATAAATGGATAAGGGTGATATATATATCATATATATATATATATCACACACACACACACATACCATGAAATATTATTCAGCCATGAAAAAGAAGGAAATCCTGCCATTTGCAACATCATAGATGGAGCTTGAGCACATTCTGCTAAGTGAAATAACTCAGACAGAGAAAAACAAATACCATATGATCTCACGGGCATGCACAATCTAAAAAGCCAAACTCCTAGAAACAGAGTACAATGGTGGTTACCAGGGACTAGAAGGCGGGGGAACTGGGAAGACATTGGTCAAAGGGTATAATTTTGCAGTTAGAAGATGAACAAGTTCTGGGGATCCAATGTACAGCATAGTGACTATAGTTACATACTTCAAAGATGATAAGAGACTAAATCTTAAATGTTCTTACCACAAATACGAAATGATTACTATATGATGTGATAGAAGCATTAGCTAAAAGTGCAGTGATAATCACATTGCAACATTAAAATGTTTCACATCAACACCTTAAAGGCACACAATGTTAAATGTCAATTACATCTCAATAAAAGAACATTTTCCCAGTCTTCCCAATACATTCAGCTCCTCAAGTGCCTACAGAAGGCCTGAAAATCTCAAGTACAATGGAGACTGTTTAAATCATCTGTCACTAACCAGCCCTGGAACCTCGGGAAAGTCACCTCTGAGCTCTAAAGCAACCTCCAACTCTAATATCCAAAGACTGGGTGTCACAGCAAAACATAAATCAGGTCATGTCATCCAGCTGGTCAGCCTGGCCTTTAGGGTCCTGAATTATTTTGGCTTCTGTTACTCTCAGCTTCATCTTGACCACTGTCCCCTGTGATCTTCTCCTGTTCCTTCAACACAAGACAGTTTCCCACCTCAGAGCCTTTGCATCCACAGTTCCCCCTGCCTGCACACACCTCCCCGTGCCCCTCCCACACTGGCTCCCCCTCATCATTCAGGTCTCAGCTCAAATGTCACCTCCTCGGAGCTGATCCCCTGTCACCCAAACCAAACACATACCATCATATTATTCTTATCAGTCTCTGAAATTCTTAGATGTTTTCTTGATTTCCACCAATCTTCTCTTCTAAAACACAGGTTCCATGAGAGCATGGATGTTCTTAGAACAGGGCCTGGCACTTACAGGTTTTCAATAATTACTTGTTGAATGAATGAATATTCTTTTTTTTTTAAAGAAGATGTTGGGGGTAGGAGTTTATTAATTTATTTATTTATTTTTGCTGTGTTGGGTCTTCGTTTCTGTGTGAGGTCTTTCTCCAGCTGTGGCAAGCGGGGACCACTCTTCATCACGGTGCGCGGGCCTCTCACTATCGCGGCCTCTCTTGTTGCGGAGCACAGGCTCAGTAGTTGTGGCTCACGGGCCTAGTTGTTCCGCAGCATGTGGGATCCTCCCAGACCAGGGCTCGAACCCGTGTCCCCTGCATTAGCAGGCAGATTCTCAACCACTGCGCCACCAGGGAAGCCCCTGAATGAATATTCTTAACTGAGTGGGAACCGTATCAGCAAAGGAAGGATTCATTTGTCTGATGAGTTTACTGACACTTGGCAGGATGCTGAGTCCTGAGGCCACAGCGTGGCAAAGCCTTAATCAGGTACGAGGCAGGTAGGTTACCCTGGCATCCAGGTCCCAGGAATCAGCAGAAGAAAGGTTGCTACAAGGGCAAAGAGATTCTCAGGACCAATCCCAGACTCGGTTCTTCAACCCTGCAACACACACATAAGCACACCAGCGCTCACACGCACTGCTCCAAACTCTGCCTCCGAGAAAAACATCTCAGCAGTGCCAGCTCCCCAAATCACAGCCTAAGATCCCAGACAAGGGGAAAGATCATTCTTTGTAATTACTGCATAGGAGCTTCCATACGGCACCCTGCTGAGAGCCGGGAAACAAGCCTGACCGAACAGAAGGCTTATTAAATTATCTGCTGCAGCAACCCAATGAGCACTTCCAAATGGCTTGATTTCTTTTCCCTATTTTTTTTTTTCTATCCATGGGTGTCTTAATATTTGCTTTCTTCCCTCTGCTGTTTAGGATTTCCCTTAGGTGTTCAGATCACTGCTTTCTTTCTGCCAGCGGCGGTCTTTCATCATCCACCTCCCTGAATCTTTCATGTAGTGTGAGGCATTCAGCAAGAATCAAGTTGCAGGCTGGTCCCATCTTCCGAAGTCAGGAGACCCACATTTGAGTCTTGGTTCTGCGTAATCCAGGGCAAGCTAGCAACTTCTCTAAGCTGCGGTTTCCTCATGGGTAAAATAGGGGTTGTCGGGGAAGGGAACAGTCCCCCTTTACCCCTTTTGAGTTCTTGTAGCTGGACTATTACTAAGGTTAAAAATATACAGATTAACAGGAGGAAAAAAAACACATTTTAATTGTGCACACAGAGGTCTCATAGAAATGGGACTTAAGAAGTGGCCAAGGACTTCCCTGGTGGCACAGTGGTTAAGAATCCACCTGCCAGTGCTTCCCTGGTGGCGCAGTGGTTGACAGTCTGCCTGCTAATGCAGGGGACGCTGGTTCGTGCCCCGGTCCGGGAAGATCCCACATGCCGCGGAGCGGCTGGGCCCGTGAGCCATGGCCACTGAGCCTGCGTGTCCGGAGCCTGTGCTCCGCAACGGGAGAGGCCACAACAGTGAGAGGCCCACACACCGGAAAAAAAAAAAAAAAAAAAAAGAATCCGCCTGCCAATGCAGGGGACACGGGTTCTAGCTCGCATCCGAGCTCGGGTCCCGTAAGATCCCACACGCCACGGAGCAATTAAGCCCATGCGCCACAACTACTGAGCCTGCGCTCTTGAGCCCGTGAGCCACAGCTACTGAGCCCGCGTGCCACAACTACCGAAGCCTGCACGCCTAGAGCCCGTGCTCCGCAACAAGAGAAGCCACTGCAATGAGAAGCCCGCGCACCACAACGAAGAGTAGCCCCCGCTCGCTGCAACTAGAGAAAGCCCGCACGCAGCAACGAAGACCCAACACAGCCATAAATAAATAAATAAATTTGGGGAAAAAAAGTGGCCAAAACAGACAGCTTTTATACTTTTTAGACAAACTGTGAATCTGTGAGGAACTGACCACACAAAGAAACTTAGGTTTTAGATGTTCAATTAGTGAAGAATCTAAACAGAGTTTGGACTTGGGGTAGCAAAGTAAAGAAGTAACAAGATTTGTTTATACAAGCATTTTGGCCCCAGTTCCCTGTCTCTGGCGATGAGGGTGTCCTTCTACCTCCAGATGAAGGGAGTGCACTTTTCACATGAGATTTATTTTCTGCTTTCAGGGAGACAGAGAGGAGGATCAGAGTACCCCTCTTGTGTTGGCCGTTTCTCAAGTTTAATTCAAAATAATCAAATGCCATTGGAGCATATTTGGGGGTGGCCCCCTGAGCCCCAACAGGGTCATAACACAATTAAGCTGCCACTCAGGATGGGACAGAGCTTAGAGGGAATGACATATATCAGCCTGCTTAGCTGTCAGGGCCATGTCAGCTGGATCTCTGCCCTTTGTCTAAGACACAGTCACTTAACAAGTGCCAGGAAGACATCTTCTGCCTCCAGATAGCTCTACAGACATGCTCCATGGAAGAGTTCTTCATTTTGATTAATGGGTATCTTTGAAAATGTAAACAGATTTGTGAAAGAATGCTAGCTACTAGTAATTCTCACTTTAGTGTAACTCTGATTACAGGGTTTTCCTTGAAAGGTCCACATAACCCCTGCCTGGATGAGGGAATGAATCTTCTGGTAGCACCCCTTAGAAGCTGTGTGACCTTAAAGAAAATTCAAATTCTCTAATACCCCGGTTCTTGTCTGTAAAATGAGGGTACTAGTATCTACTTCATTGAATCATCATTAGAGTTAAATGAGATAAAGTGTAAAGCACTTAACATGAGCACAGCACAGAAAAAAACTTAATGAAACTTAGCTACTGCTACCATTACTACTAGTAATACCACCATCATCATTATTATTATCATATTTATTATTACTACTATTACCACCACCACAGGAGTACAGCTGCCAATAATCAGCACAGCACCTTCAGAACCTTGTTTGGAAAGATGTGCATCTTTCAAAGCCTCTTTTCTATCATTAATCTACTGCTGTTTAACAAACTACTCCAAAACTTAAGTGTTCCAAAACACCAACAGTCATTTATTTTGCTCGTTAATCTGTACTTTATTCAGGACCTAGGGAGACGGCTCACCTCTGCTTCATGTGACATCAGCTGGAGTAGCCTAAGTGGGGACCAAAGCATCTACTTTCAAGATAACTCATTCACATTGCTAGAAAATTGGTGCTGACCATTGGCTGAGAGCTCAGCAAAGGCTATGGGGCTCAGTTACTCTCCCTGAGTTAACTGGGCTTCCTTGCAGCATGCTGACTGGGTTGCAAGAGTGAGCATTTTAAGAGCATATGAGTGGCTTCCCTGGTGGCTCAGTGATTAAGAATCTGCCTGCCAATGCAGGGGACATGGGTTCGAGCCCTGGTCCAGGAAGATCCCACGTGCTGCGGAGCAACTAAGCCCGTGTGCCACAACTACTGAGCCTGCCGTCTAGAGCCCGCGAGCCACAACTACTGAGCCCACACACCTAGAGCCCATGCTCTGCAACAAGAGAAGCCACCGCAATGAGATGCCCGCGCCCCGCAACGAAGAGCAGCCCCTACTCGCCGCAACAAAAGAAAGCCTGCGCACAGCAGTGAAGACCCAACGCAGCCAAAATATACATTAATTAATTTTAAATTAATTAAATTAATTTTAATTTAATTAATTTTTTTAAAAGACTGCATGAGCATTTCTTTTTAAAAAAAGAGCATATGATAGGACGGCATTTTTATAACTCAGCCTTAGAAGTCACAGACCATCACTTGCTCTGTATTCTATTTGTCTAGCGGTCACAAAGACCCATTTATGTTCAAGGGGAGGGGACATACACTCTACCTCTTGATAGAGAATTTTAAGATTCTAGAAAAACAGGTAACAATCTACCACACCTCCCAGGTGCCACTTCTCAAGACAGCCTTCCCTGATTCTCCGACAGAAGGAGATAGAGTCCCTCCCTTTGTGTCCAAATTTCTTGTGGCAACCACATTACCCTGAACCTCTCAGCACTTTTTGTTTGTTTGTTTTTATTTTTGGCTGCGTTGGGTCTTCATTGCTGCACGTGGGCTTTCTCTAGTTGCGGAGGCTACTCTTCCTTGTAGTGTGTGCGTTTCTCGTTGTGCTGGCTTCTCTTGTTGCGGAGTACGGGCTCTAGGCGCACGGGCTCAGTAGTTGGGGCATGTGGGCTCAGTAGTTGTGGCTCGTGGGCTCTAGAGTGCAGGCTCAGTAGTTGTGGTGCGTGGGCTTAGTTGCTCCGTGGCATGTGGGATCTTCCCAGACCAGGGCTTGAACCCGTGTCCCCTGCATTAGCAGGCAGGTTCTTAACCACTGTGCCACCAAGGAAGCCCTGTTTGGTTTTTTTTAATATGCAAAATAAATAGCACAGATGATGACAGAAAGGAAAAATAGAGATGCTTCACAATTTGATCCTGCTGTCACTATTTGAGCAGACAGCTCTGAAACATAACCTCATTCATTTAGTACTTTTCAAACCCTCAATTTCTTCATCTGTGAAATCGGGAGTAATAATAACTACACCTCAATGAATTTTTTGAGAAGATTAAATTAAACAAGTCTAACTTCATGAAGCACTTAACACATATTAGTAATCCTGGCTTCTAAGTGTTAGCACAAAAATGTTAGCTATTATAATGATGCCACAAAGTTGGAGTTGGCAACAATTCATAATGAAAGTAGATTTATCTTACCTTAAGAATACTCTTGTATTATAACCAGGGAAAGTTAAAGGTAGAGAAAAAAGGGTGGAGTAGAAGAGGAAAGATATTTTAATTATTTATGTCACAACTTTTTTAAGCCTTTGGCATAGCGGAGATGGGGCCTGCAAGGTAGCTCAAAAGTTGAGTCATTTGGGAGGGGTAGGGGAGAGGGTGGTTGTCACAGATGGTGGGGAAGGGCATAAGTGAGACTATAGTCTGCGGGCATGAAGGATCCTCTTAGGGCAGAGAAGGCCCTGCCAGGTTCAGCCAGGTCACACGGTGAGGCAGACGACATTCCAGGCCCCTTCCAGCTCTGAAAGTCTCTCCTCCTTCACTAGCAGAGGTTCTTTTGATTACCGACAACAGAATCTGACTTTGGCATCTTAAAACATAAAGGAAACTTAGTGAAAAGATATCGGAGTATCAAGAAAGGCAGCGGGGGCGGGGGGCGGCTTCCCTGGGGGGCTTCCCTGATGGTGCAGGGGTTGAGGGTCCGCCTGCCGATGCAGGAGACACGGGTTCGTGCCCCGGTCCGGGAGGATCCCAGGTGCCGCGGAGCGGCTGGGCCCGTGAGTCATGGCCGCTGGGCCTGCGCGTCCGGAGCCTGTGCTCCGCAACGGGAGAGGCCGCAACAGTGAGAGGCCCGCGTACCGCAAAAAAAGGAAAAAAAAAAAGAAAGGCGGGGGCTCGGGTGGCCCTTCTTACCAGAGTGCTGTCATTATGGGAACTCAGCTCCAAGGGCCACCAGGTCAGTCTCCCCATTTCCAGCTTCCACTCCGCCGTGTCTTGCCCATGACTCGTTAGCTTCCGCCAGGCGAGCGGGGTCCCGTGCTGTGGGAGTGGCTGCTGTTAGCTCCGCCCACGTGAAGGGGCAGCTGTGGTGAGTCAAGCACCTGAACCACACATGTACTCAATCCCAGCCTTGGGCCTGGCTCTGAATGTCTCCGTCTCCTCACCTGAGTACTGCGTGCCATGCTCAGCTAAGACCCACTCACGGAACTATAGGAAGCAGAGCCTTGGTGTGGGGCGAGCCTCAGCAGTTTTGGCCTTTGAATAAAAAGCGAATGAGGCGAAAAGCATCAGAAATGGGGGGAGAGGTCAAAGAAACTTACCACGACTCAGAAGAGCTTTCTTCTCCTCTCTCTCCATTGTCACAAAAACTGCCCTGCACCGGGTGGGGAGCTGGGGGACCCGGAGGAGAATTTGATCACCAAGATATGTTTCTTATTCGTCTGCCACGTGCCAGAGAGTGTTTTGGTGCTGAAGATACAGAGATGAATAGACTTTGTTTCACAGCAGACAATATGCTCAGTGGTTAAGACCCTAACTGGGAAAGATAGAGACCAGGGTTCAAATTCCAGTTCTACCCCTTTTGTACTCTGTAACCTTGGCTCTGCCTCCTCAAGCTGCAGTGAAATGTGGCCAATAATTGGGCCCACCTTACGGGTAATTTCAAGGCATAAATGAGAGCAGGTAAGTAGAGCCCCCGCGCACTGCCTTGCACCTAGTGAGCCCTGGGTCTTCTGTTACTCTTACTGTAACAAAAGAAAAGAGGACCTCCTTGTCACTTTTACCTGTCAGTGCTAGAGGAGACCATAGAGACCACTATTCCAAGGTAAAGACCGATTTCCTGCCCAGTGTGTTCCAGAACGAGGAACATCAAAATCACCTGGGGAAACCTGTTAACGATGCAGCCCTGAGCCTTACTCCCAGATCATGTGATTCAGGAGATCATGAAAAAGGTCTGGGATCTACATTTTAAGCTGCATCTAAGTGATTTTGACGCACAATTAATATGTGTACCAGTGTTCTAGACTAGAAAATTCTCTTACTTAAAGGCAAGAAAAATGACAACCATAGAAAGGAAGTAACTCAGGTTCAGATCTCACAATGAGAAAGGCTGGGCATATTTGCTGCATAACAAATTACCACAAACTTAGTGGCTTAAAACAACAAATGTATTCTCTCACAGATTCTGTAGGTAAAACGTCTAAGCACGCCATGGCTGAACTCTGTGCTCAAGATTCCATTAGATTGAGATTAAGGAGTCGTCTGGGCTGGGCTTGGCTGCCATCCTTTCTATAGCCTGGGGTCCTCTTTCAAGCTCACATGGCAGTAGGCAGAATTCAGTTCCTTGAAGTTATAGGACTGTGGTCCCCATTTCTTTGGGGCCGTTGTCCAGGGGTTACCCTCAGTTTCTAGAGGCAGTCTCCCGTCCTTGCCACGTGGCCCTCTCCATCCCTGAAGCCAGCAATGGATAATCTAATCTTCCTCAGGCTTTGAATCTCTTACTTCCTCCATATCTAATCTCTATACCCAGATTTAAAGGATTCATATGGTTAGATGAGGCCCATCTTTTTATTAACTCAAATTCAACTAATTAGTAACCTTAATTACATCTGCAAAATCCCTTTCACCATGTAACAAAGCATAATCATGAGAGTGATAGCTTATCACCTTCACAAGTTTCACCCATACTCACAGGAAGAAAGCTGTGACAAAGCGAGAGAGACGCATGGACATATATACGCTACCAAACGTAAGGTAGATAGCTAGTGGGAAGCAGCCGCATAGCACAGGGAGATCAGCTCGGTGCTTTGTGACCGCCTGGAGGGGTGGGATAGGGAGGGTGGGAGGGAGGGAGACGCAAGAGGGAAGAGATATCGGAACATATGTATATATATAGCTGATTCATTTTGTTGTAAAGCAGAAACTAACACACCATTGTAAAGCAATTATACTCCAATAAAGATATTTTTTAAAAAATAAATAATAAATAAAAGAGTGAGGGTCACTTTAGAACTCTGCCTACCACACTGGGATTATAATCCAAGATTCTGACAAAACAGAACCTCATCAGTCATGCTGAAGTCACTATCCCCTCAGCTTACAGCAATAGTTTCCTAACTAACTCCTCTCCCTAAATCAACATTTGTCCCTCCAAACCAAATAGTACAAGAAAAATTTGTCAGTGTAAGAAGTAGTTTATAATAAACTTCTAATTCAAGCCGTTCTGAGCACTCAGGTTGTTGATTCCTTGAACAAACACTTTCCTGGGTGTACTTATGTGACAAATTAACAACCTAGCTCATTCACCATTCCCAGCCTACATCCGGTAAGCACCCCTAAGATGGATCTTAAACTCACCATCCAAGCCAACTACACACAAAATCATGTGTTCACACAGAATCAGGTGGGAAGACAAAGGAACCTAACCTATTGTCCCATCTACGTAATATCTTCTATGTAAAATCTCAGGCCTTCTGTGAACATTATCCCATTTAAGAGTCAAAGCAACCTTATGAAATAAACATTCTTATTCCTATTTTATAAATAAAGAACTTGAGACTTTGGTTACGTAACTTACTCAAGAAAAACATATGTTTCAAGAGGCAGCACCAGGATTCAAACCTAGATCACTCCAATTTCAAACCACATATTCTATCCACAGATCCAATATCAATAAATGTTGGTTCTCACTCTGTGACTTCAGCCATACAATGTCATTTAAAAACGAAACAAAACAAAACTTCAATCAGCAAAACAGGGCAGTGTCCTTCATGCAGCCTTAAAAAAGAATAAAGTACTGCGTTTTGTTCTCACCCTAAGTAAAACTAAATCTCTCCAACAGTGTCAGGTGTATTACTAATTACACAATTACATTAGGCAGTCATGCTGGTAATAAAATTCTTGGAGTGCTTTCAGCAAATTCAAGTTTGCAGAAAATAATGGCTTGCTTTAAAATTATTTACTAAATTAAGCAATTCTTTACTCAACATTGTTTTTAATAATTCAAGAACAGGATGATTTATTATGAACGTTTCCGAAAAACAAGTTTAAAAATAATTTTATTCTTATTAGTATGCACATGGTTGCTCCAGTAAGGTATATTTTTAAAAATATTTAATATTCCTGCTTTGCCAGGCAGTGGAGAGTTTTTAACCCTTTTGATTCTTTCAACTGAGATTAAATTGTGTCTCCCTCCTGCCCCGAGAACTGGCAGAGCTGGGAAGACAAGGCCACAATTTCATTTACTTCCCTCAGCGGGGACCACAGATGTTTGCAAATCCTTGGGAGGGAGGGAAAAAAAAAAAGATGCCGTGGCAGAAATTTTGACTCCTTTTCAAAGATAACTGCAACATCTCCCATCCCACAGGCTCTCAGCAATGTGACTTTGCCACCCCATCGTCAAGAAGTGGAATCTACTTGATCTCCGTGAATCTTCGTGGGTCTGTGACCGCATGGACCAGTAGAATATGGTGAAAGTGAAGTGGGCTCAGCCCTTAGCTGGGCTGGCGGCTTCTGCTTCCTTCCTCTTGAAACACTCCCTCTTGAGATGCTCCCTCTCAGGACCCAGCCGCCATGCTGTGAGACACCCAAGCCACCTGCAGAGACCAGGCGCGGGCACTCTAGTTGACAACCAGCCCTACCCGCCAACACGTGAGAGAGCCATCTTGGATATCCAGCCCACTCCAGCTTTCAGATGCCTGCAGCCTCAGCTGCCATCTGAGCATGAGCAGCCCCAAGCAAGACCCACCCAGCTGAGCCCATTCAACCCGAAGAAACATGAAAGATGATAAATGGTTGTTTTAAGCCATTGGACTTCGGGGAGGTTTGTTATGTGGCAATAGATAACCACATACCCACCTCTTCCAAGTAGTCATATGTATGAACCAAAGTGAGATTTGGCCATTAAGTGAGTGTCTGGGTCTCCATGAAGGCACAATCAGAAGTTTCTTTTTCTTCTTTGGGTCTCTGTTTTCCCATCTATGAAACACAGATGTAGGGCTAGATCAGGGTCACGGCCTAGAGGTCATCACTGGTAGTCACTGTTTAGAGACAATAATTCTAAAAACTGGATGCAAGCTGCACACTTACCTGTAATAAAGCCACACTAGATATAACCAAAAAACAAATTTCTCCTGTTTTTGGCTGACATGATACAACCTGCTGTGTCAACACTGTTCCCTTCTGCTAGCCAGAAGTTGGTTAGCGGTCACATATGGGCCTTGATAGCTAAAAATGAAATAAAGAATTAAATGCTGCTTAATTCAGACAGTTTGTTCAGCATAAAAAAAAATGTCAAAACGTGAGCTTCCGGGCTGAAAAGGAGTCCTCAAGGATGAAAGAAATGGTAATGACTAGGCAGTGCCACCTGTAATAATGCTAATAACTACCATGTACTGACCACTTACAATGGGCCAGGGCACACGCTATGCTACCTGTGTTATAAGTATTAGCTCATCTAATCCTTCACATAACACGTGAGGTGAGTCCCATGCCTTCTTCAATCAAAAGATGCTATTTACTTTGAGCTTAAAATGCAAACAATCCTGAGTTGGTTTGCATTTTAAAAGAAGAGCCTAATAAGGGCTTTCAAGACCTGAAGACGGAACATTATGATGGTGGAATGATTCTCATTGGATCCTGCTAAATCTCTGCTCAAATCATATTCGGTCATTTTAGAAATATTTACTGAGCACCTACTAAGTTCCAGGGATCAGAGGCTGCCACGTTGCACATCTCCAGGGAAAGTGATGGGTGCCCCTGCAGTCATGATCTGCAGGCCCTGGGCCCAAGATCTGAGGGATACTACAGTGACAAGGCATGAAAGGGGCATGCCTTACTCACACAGGTGACCACCCCAAATGGAGTTAGAGTATATTCAGTCATGGATGATCTCTGTTGTCCAACTGCTTCAATTTACCCAGTAGGGAAACAGAGGCCTATAGACGGAGCTGGAGTTGGACTTGAACTAGTCACTTTTTCTCCCTGAACTTCTATTATTCATCTATAACAAAGTGGCTGTATAAAGAATGGAAGATCAGTTTTATATCATGAGCTTCCTCCACTCATTTGCTAATGGCTGTCTGGAAGTGCAATGCTAAGAAGGATTATGTGGCCAACTCTGAACTCAGTATAAAAGCCTGTCAAGATCGATTGGTGATGTCTGCCATGGGCATAAGAAGGGTGAGAGGCAACCCCCCTGCTAGGTTGAGGCCATCCATGGACTAAATGAGACCTGAGGTTCTTCTGCTCTGACAGTTCATCATTTCTCTTCTTTTATATCCAAAGTATGAGGAGTACTTTCAGTCAAATTTTCTCAAATTTTTCCAACAAAGTATCCCAAATGTCAGAGGTGAATTAACTAATACATACTTTCAGCAGACGAATAGAATGAAGATATAAACAAAAGCATAATGAAGGAGCCTTTACCAGGTCAGCCCCTGCAAAACCAGATGGATTATGTTTCCCATCTTTGGTTGCCTTGAGATTGCCTGCTATATTCTTCAATAAACCTTCCTTTATCTGAGTTAGACTGAGTTGATTGCTGTTGCTTGCAACCAGATTAACACTGCCCTTACCAAGAGCCTATCATAGTCACCACTTATTGAGCCCTTACATGTACAGGCATTGTGCTAAGAGCTAGACTTCATTTCATTTAGTCTCCATTGTCATCCTATGAAGTAGGTATTAATACCTCCATTCCACACATGGTGAAATTGAGATTCAGAAAGGTTAAGTCACTTGCTCAAGCTCACAAGTGCCAGAGCCAGGATTTGGTGCAGTTTTGCCTAAATACAAGGCCTGTGTTCCCAACCTCCACATTTGCAAAACAGCTTCCAAATTATATCCCTGTTAATTTTAAACTTTAAAGGAGGAGGGGGCGTTCCGAGACCAACCACTACTATAGAACGTGCCCTGTCTATTCTACGACCTCACATGCTTTTAGGGCACAGTGCCATAGACTCCTGAGGATGCCCTGGTGCCAGGTGGAAACACAGAATATCAAATAGATCAATCAAAACTTATTCATGAAGGGCTATACTGACATCCTTTCAGAGAGCAATTGGGTACTTTTCTGAAATTGCCAGCTCCCCCAGGCTGGTGACCTCACTCACCTACTCCATCTCAGGAGTCCACACGCAGCTACGGCAACCTGACTGCACTCGCTGCAGAAGCAACCTCTGGCTTCAAGTCCTCTACTCCTGTCCTCTTTCTCAGAAAACCTTTCATCTTCCAAAAAGGCGTCCAAAAGTATTTCATAGTTTATTTACTGGGGAGTGATTTAGAAGTAGAAATATTTAATTCCCTCGCCCATTTTTTTTTTTTTTAAGGGAACGCTATTTATTTATTTATTTATTTGGCTGTGTTGGGGCTTCGTTTCTGTGCGAGGGCTTTCTCTAGTTGCGGCGAGCAGGGGCCACTCTTCATCGCGGTGTGCGGGTCTCTCACTGTTGCGGCCTCTCTTGTTGCAGAGCACAAGCTCCAGATGCGCAGGCTCAGTAGTTGTGGCTCACGGGCCCAGGTGCTCCACGGCATGTGGGATCTTCCCAGACCAGGGCTCGAACCCGTGTCCCCTGCATTGGCAGGCAGATTCTCAACCACTGCGCCACCAGGGAAGCCCCCCTCTCCAATTTTTAAATCACGAGTTTGATTTTAAGATATCAGGTTGGTGAGCTGAGCAATAATAACATGCCCAAGAGTGGAGAAATACTATCCTATTAATGAGTACCTTCAAATTAATCTGAGCATATTTCCAACATGGAAATACACCTCTTAACACCCTTATCTTTTTGGGCTCATGCACCTGGCTGTGGAAGAGATTTACACTAGCAAATTCTAAGCTCTAAGAGAGTAATAGTTCTGCTTCAAACAAGCTTCAAGCTGTTCTTAAAAAAAAAGAAAGAAAAAGAAAGAAAAGACTTTGTTGTACTTGGCATTGAGATTTATTTTGTGCAAGGAGGTGGTATTTGCAGGGATGAAGGAAGAAGGCATATTTAAGGACCAGCATAAAAAGCTGGAAGGGTTGATCTCTCAGGGGGTTTCAGAACAGACCCCCTGGGAAGAAAGACTTTTCTATTTCTGCAAATTTCATTCGTTTTTATTGTTTTGTTTGGTAGGGCTGAGTTTGGGTTTGACCAAAGAAGTCTGCTGGTTCCCTCCAGGTAGAAGTAGGGAAGCAAATAAGAACTACAGAACAATTACAGATGTTTATTAAAGATGCACCATATGTCGGGCACTGTGTTAAACTGTCTACTCTGTATTATTTCATTTAGCTCTAATCCTCTCAGCAACCCAGGAGGAAAGTCCTATTATTACCACTATTTTACAACTGATGCAAATGAGAGGCGGATAGACTCAAAAACTTACCCAAAGTCACACAGGGAGTAAGTGGCAGAGCTGGGGCATTCTGAGCCCAGAGGCTGCCCTCCCGGTCACTGCATAATGTGCCATTATGGAAAGGTCCCCCAGACGCCAGAAGCTACAGTCCTGACCAAGGTCACCTTTGCCAGCCCTGGAAAGGAGCCCCTGGACTCCAGGGTGAGGACGCCAGCTCTGCAGTATTCTCTATTCCCCCAAGGACCCCACAAACTTGGGGTCCTTTATGGCTCAAAGAGATCTGAAATATAACCTAGTCCCTTTCCCCACTCCATTTTACCATGAGGTCACTGAGGTCCAGGAAGTCAAAAATAGCTTATCCAATATCAAAAGCAAGAACAGTGCCTCCAGGACCATTCTTTCCTCACTGCCACATCTCTACTGCCACCTCCACCACCCTCTTCCACCTGGGACTGCCAATCACAGGCCATCTTCATTGAATGGTACTTCTCCTACACCCACCTCTGTCATCAAAACATCCATCCAGCATCCCAACACCACAGGTTTCTGCTAGTTGAATCCCATTATGTTGAAAAATTGAAAGAATCCTGGAGTGTCCAAGTAGAAAAACCTTAAACACGTTATCTTGTCCATTTCCCTCATTTAAACATGGGAAACAGTGTCCTGGAGAAGAGAAGGTACTTCACAGTGTCCATGAACCTCAAGGAGCATGCAGGCTTGGAGTACAGGAAGAAAACAAATCAGAACCTCTTCTTATATTCATTTTTATGTTGAAATTGAGAAGGAAATCAAGCTTTGCTACTTCGTAATGTGCAGGCTGGCACTAGTTCCCTCTGTCTGAGGTCAGGAGGTCACTTATTATCAAAAGTATGTGACGGATCTAGAAAGAAGGATGGAGTTACACGGCCCAGAGGAGTCAAAAGTGGACCCCTTCTTGCTTACGTGGTTTTAGAGTATTTCAGTGTATTTAAATTTGCATGCTCCAGAATGTCACTAAGGTTGTTAATTTATAAAAGAAATAAGACTGCTAAATAGTGGAATATTTATACGACTTTCTAATAAGGTACGAAGTAATCATGAAAATCTTGAGTGCCCAAATAAGATTAGCTGATTATTTTATGGGAAAATAAGAGCTGTTGAAATTAAAGTTAAGCTACTCATTTTTTTACTTAAAAAATTAGAAATTTCCAAGTCTGCTTTAAAAAACAACTTTTTTTTTAAATAAATTTATTTATATATTTTTGGCTGTGTTGAGTCTTCATTGCTGTGAGCGGGCTTTCTCTAGTTGCAGCAAGTGGGGGCCACTCTTCACCGCAGTGCGCGGGCTTCGCTCTGCGGTGGGCTCTCTTGTGGTGGAGCACGAGCTCCAGGTGCGCAGGCTTCAGTAGTAACAACAATTTTTGCTATGGAGAGATCATTTTGGAAACAGATGCTGGACATGTTTCCCCACTGTATATTCTAAAATGGTGTCCTATATAAAAAGTCTACTTCCTAACCTGTTTGGAAGTCTTTCAAATGAAGAATTTCAGTGGTTTTAACCCAGCTTTAAAAATAAACCAACTGGGGCTTCCCTGGTGGCGCAGTGGTTGAGAGTCCGCCTGCCGATGCAGGGGACGCGGGTTCGTGCCCCAGTCCGGGAAGATCCCACATGCGGCAGAGCTGCTGGGCCCGTGAGCCATGGCCGCTGAGCCTGCGTGTCCGGAGCCTGTGCTCCACAACGGGAGAGGCCACAACAGTGAGAGGCCCGCGTACCGCAAAATAATAATAATAATAATAAAATAAAATAAAATAAACCAACTAACTGACATCTAAGGAGATAGACATTTACTGGCTGAATTTCAACCAAAACCTTTACATAAAGGGGTGGATAGAATTTTAAAATGAACATCATGATTTACAAACTGCATCCAATTATACCCTTCTTCTATGTGGATCAACATATCTCTGAGCAGTATCTTTGTGATTTTGATAGTCAGTAAAAATTAAGTATCAAAATAAACTGAACTTGGACAAGAATTCATAAATATCGAAGTCTTAAAACAATTTTTTAAAAAAAGCCTAGTGAAGCATATTCAACCACATTGATCTCCCTAAAATATTAATAATACACAACTATTTTACATGCTGTATGAATAATAATATTTAACTGAGAGAAAAATGGATTTTTTTACTTTTAAATATTTTATTTCCACTTATACTTTTAAATTTTCTATTTGTTGTATGTCTTATAATGTACCGAATATCTAGTACAGTAGAGTTTGAATGTAATTTTAAAGTAAATGTAACAATATTTTACTGAGAAGGGAACTGATCCAGAAAGTTTGATGGCTTCTGGTCTTAAAGCTCACAGCTAGAAGTTTGGAAACCCAGGGCCCAGCAGCACTCCTGGCCTCCAGTCTTTCTTGCCAGAGTCAGAGCTGCTCAGATTCAGGCGCCAAGTTCTTGCCGCGGCAGCGGACAGATAAGAACAACTAAGACATGTGAGTTTCCTGAATCCAGAGAAAACCCCAAGGGTCACCCTCCAGCCCTATCTCAAGCCTAACAGGCTACAAGCTATTCGAAAAGCTTCACAGGGTTTGAAATTTTGTGCCAAGCTGGTATCTATTCATGTTAATCCTCTCCTTGAAAACCTTCAAAATTTCCCCTTGTCCAAAGTTTACAGATCAGGGACCTTTCCCTCATTTTCCACTAGGTCTCCCCTACAAAATATGGAATAAATCTTACAAGAGGAAATTGGTTCAAGACTTCGGGGTACCTCAACCCAATAGAAGTATAGGTAACCATTAAAATAATTAGGGAGATATATAATTATTGATATGATGTAGAATTATATCCATGATCTATCATAAAGCAAAAAAGCATATGTACAGGATATGTACAAGGCATATATGCCGAATAGCTCCCCTATACACACACGTACACACACACACACAATTCATCTACAGTTATCTCTGAGTGATGGGTTTAGGGGTAACTTATTTTTCTTATTACTCATCTGTATATTTTTTCTATTACAAACTTGCATCATTTGTATAAAAAAAAAGTTGCTTTTTTTAATTGAATTGATCCAAATAGACATTTCCACTACACAGCCCCTAGTCAGGGTTTTACTTACAACAATGAGATTGACAGCAACCAACCCTTACCATAGGAGAGCAGTTTTGTTTCAAAAGCCCTTAAAAAATATTATACATAGTACTTCACTCTTTATGTTAAAAAAAAAAAGCCATTTTTAGTCCATATCTCCTTCAACCTTTACAACACAGTGATATTCTCAAAGCACCGTCTGAAATTCTCTCTCCCCTCCTCAAAACACTTTCTAAGCCTATCCACTATTTCAGGAAAAAATTCCAAAATCATTTGTATGACATTTAGACCTTTTGTAATCGGGCCTCATCCAACCACCACAGCTTCATTTCCTGATGCTTCTCACCACCACACACCACAACACTCTGTCCCTGAATTCACCACGTACTTTCCTGCCTCTTATATGTTTTTCTCTCTAGAATGCTCTTTCTGTATGTTCTTATTTCTAAACTCCTGTCAGCTCTTTAAAACACAGATCAAATGTTTCTCTACTGAGAAATCATGACTTAGGCATTTTATACTCTCTATCCTCATAGCCCGTTCTTTCATTTTTCTTTTAAAACATGCTTTCCTGACTGGACAGCAAACCCCTCAAGTGTAAAGGCCCTGTTTATTTAATTCTGAATTCCCCAAAACAAGCACAATTCCTGGCACAGAGGAGGCACTCAATAACTAGCAGCTGCCTTAAGGAAAAGAAAGGCACCCCCTGCATAAGACATAGAGAAGAAAAATTGGATTAAGGTAGTCTTCCTAAGAGACCTAGCCAGACTTTTTTTATTAATTCACTTTTTTATACAGCAGCTTCTTATTAGTTATCCATTTTATATATATTAGTGTATATATGTCAATCCCAACCTCCCAATTCATTACACCACCACCGCCCCCTTCTGCCACTTTCCCCCACTGGTGTCTATACATTTGTTCTCTACATCTGTGTCTCTATTTCTGCCCTGCAAACTGGTTCATCTGTACCATTTTTCTAGGTTCCACATATATGCATTAATATACGATATTTGTTTTTCTCTTTCTGACTTACTTCACTCTGTATGACAGTCCCTATCTAGATCCATCCACATCTCTACAAATGACCTAGTTTCGTTCCTTTTTATAGCTGAGTAATATTTGATTGTATATGTGTACCACATCTTATTTATCCATTCATCTGTCAATGGGCATTTAGGTTGCTTCCACGACCTGGCTATTGTAAATAATGCTGCAATGAACACTGTGGCACATGACTCTCTGAATTATGGTTTTCTCTGGGTATATGCCCAGTAATGGGATTGCTGGGTCATATGGTAATTCTATTTTTAGTTTTTTAAGGAAACTCAATACTGTTCTGCATAGTGGCTGTATCAATTTACATTCCCACCAACAGTGCAAGAGGGTTCCCTTTTCTCTACACCTTCTCCAGCATTTGTTGTTTGTAGATTTTCTGATGATGCCCATTCTAACTGGTGTGAGGTGATACCTCATTGTAGTTTTGATTTGCATTTCTCTAATAATTAGTGATGTTGAGCAGCTTTTCATGTGCTTCTTGGCCATGTGTATGTCTTCTTTGGAGAAATGTCTATTTAGGTCTTCTGCCCAGTTTTGGATTGGGTTCTTTGTTTCTTTAATATTGAGCTGCATGAGCTGTTTATATATTTGGGAGATTAATCCTTTGTCCGTTGATTCGTTTGCAACTATTTTCTCCCATTCTGAGGGTTGTCTTTTCATCTTGTTTATGGTTTCCTAGTTTCATTAGGTCCCATTTATTTATTTTTATATCCATTATTCTAGAAGGTGGATCAAAAAAGATCTTGCTGTGATATATGTCAAAGAATGTTCTTCCTATGTTTTCCTCTAAGAGTTTTATAGTGTCCAGTCTTACATTTAAGTCTGTAATCCATTTTGAGTTTATTTTTGTGTATGGTGTTAGGGAGTGTTCTAATTTCATTCTTCTACATGTTTTCCCAGCACCACTTATTGAAGAGACTGTCTTTTCTCCATTGTATATCCTTGCCTCCTTTGTCATAGATTAGTTGACCATAAGTGCATGGGTTTATCTCTGGGCTTTCAATCCTGTTCCATTGATCTATATTTCTGTTTTTGTGTCAGTACCATATTGTCTTGATTACTGTAGCTTTGTAGTATAGTCTGGAGTCAGGGAGTCTAATTCCTCCAGCTCCGTTTTTTTCCCTCAAGACTGCTTTGGCTACTTGGGGTCTTTTGTGTCTCCATACAAATTTTAAGATTTTTTGTTCTACTTCTGTAAAAAATGACATTGCTAATTTGATAAGGATTGCATTGAATCAGTAAACTGTTTTGGGTAGTATAGTCATTTTCACAGTATTGATTTTTCCCATCCAAGAACATGGTATATCTCGGCATCTATTTGTATCATCTTTAATTTCTTTCAGCAGTCTCTTATAGTTTTCTGCATACAGGTCTTTTGTCTCCCGAGGTAAGGTTATTCCTACCTATTTTATTCTTTTTTTGCAGTGGTAAATGGGAGTATTTCCATAATTTCTCTTTCAGATTTTTTATCATTTGTGTATAGGAATGCAAGAGATTTCTGTGCATTAATTTTGTATCCTGCAACTTTACCAAATTCATTGATTAGCTCTAGTAGTTTTCTGATGGCATCTTCAGGATTCTCTATGTGTAGTATCATGTCATCTGCAAACAGTGACAATTTTACTTCTTCTTTTCCAATTTGTATTCCTTTTATTTCTTTTTCTTCTCTGATTGCCATGGCTAGGACTTCCAAAACTATGTTGAATAATAGTGGCAAGAGTGGACATCCTTGTCTTGTTCCTGATCGTAGAGGAAATGCTTCCAGCTCTTCACCTTTGAGAATGATGTTTGCTGCAGATTTGTCATATATGGCCTTTCTTATGTTGAGGTAGATTCCCTCTATGCCCACTTTCTGGAGAGTTTTTATCATAAATGGGTGTTGAATTTTGTCAAAAGATTTTTCTGCATCTATTGAGATGACCATGTGGCTTTTATTTTTCAATTTGTTAATATGGTGTGTCACACCGATTGATTTGCATATATTGAAGAATCCTTGCATCCCTGGGATAAATCCCACTTGATCATGCTGTATGATCCTTTTAATGTACTGTTGGATTCTGTTTGCTAGTATTTTGTTGAGGATTTTTGCATCTATATTCATCAGTGATATTGGTCTGTAATTTCCTTGTTTTGTAGTATCTTTGTCTGGTTTTGGTATCAGGGTGATGGTGGCCTCATAGAATGAGTTTGGGAGTGTTCCTTCCTCTGCAAACTTTTAGAAGAGTTTGAGAAGTATGGGTGTTAGCTCTTCTCTAAATGTTTGATAGAATTCACCAGTGAAGCCATCTGGTCCTGGACTTTTGTTTTTTGGAAGATTTTTAATCACAGTTTCAATTTCATTACTTGTGATTGGTCTGTTAATATTTTCTACTTCCTCCTGGTTCAGTCTTGGAAGGTAATACCTTTCTAAGAATTTGTCCACTTCTTCCAGGTTGTCCATTTTATCGGCATAGAGCTGCTTGTAGTACTCTCTTAGGGTGCTTTGTATTTCTGCGGTGTCTGTTGTAACTTCTCCTTTTTCATTTCTAAGTTTATAGATTTGAGTCCTGTCCCTATTTTTCTTGATGAGTCTGGCAAGTGTTTCTCAATTTTGTTTATCTTCTCAAAGAACCGGCTTTTAGTTTTATTGATCTTTGTTATTGTTTTTTTGTTTCTATTTCATTTCTTTCTGCTCTGATCTTTATGATTTCTTTCCTTCTGCTAACTTTGGGTTTTGTTTGTTCTTCTTTCTCTAGTTCCTTTAGGTGTAAGGTTAGATTTTTTATTTGAGATGTTTCTTGTTTCTTGAGGTAGGCTACTATTGCTATAAACTTCCCTCTTAGAACTGCTTTTGCTGCATCCCATAGGTTTTGGACTGTCGTGTTTTCGTTGTAATTTGTCTCTATATATTTTTTGATTTCGTCTTTGATTTCTCCAGTGATCTCTTGGTTATTTAGTAACGTATTGTTTAGCCTACATATGTTTGTGTTTTTCATGTTTTTTTCCCTGTAATTGATTTCTAATCTCATAGCATTGTGATCAGAAAAGATACTTGATATGATTTCAATTTTCTTAGATTTATGGAGGCTTCATTTGTGACCCAAGATGTAATCTATCCTGGAGAATGTGCCGTGTGCACTTGAGAAGAAAGTGTAATCTGCTGTGTTTGGATGGAATGTCCTACAAATATCAATTAAATCTATCTGGTCTATTGTGTCATTTAAAGCTTGTGTTTCCTTATTAATTTTCCATTTGATGATCTGTCCATTGGTGTAAGTGAGGTGTCAAAGTCCCCCACTATTGTCGTGTAACTGTCGATTTCCTCTTTTATAGCTGTTAGCAGCTGCCTTATGGATTGAGGTGTTCCTGTGTTGGGTGCATATATATTTATAATTGTTATATCTTCTTCTTGGATTGACCCCTTGATCATTATGTAGTGTCCTTCCTTGTCTCTTCTAACATTCTTTATTTTAAAGTCTATTTTATCCGATAAGAGAATTGCTACTCCAGCTTTCTTTTGATTTCCATTTGCATGGAATATCTTTTTCCATCCCCTCACTTTCAGTCTGTATGTGTCCCTAGGTCTGAAATGGGTCTCTTGTAGACAGCATATAGATTGGTCTTGTTTTTGTATCCATTCAGTGAGCCTGTGTCTTTTGGTTGGAGCATTTAATCCATTCACATTTAAGGTAATTATCGATATGTATGTCCCTATTTCCATTTCCTTAATTGTTTTGGGTTTGTTTTTGTAGGTCCTTTTCTTCTCTTGTGTTTCCCACTTAGAGAAGTTCCTTTAGCATTTGTTGCAGAGCTGGTTTGGTGGTGCTGAATTCTCTTAGCTTTTGCTTGTCTGTTCAGCTTTTGATTTCTCCGTCGAATCTGAATGAGATCTTTGCCGGGTAGAGTAATCTTGGTTGTAGGTTCTTCCCTTTCATCACTTTCAATATCTCATGCCACTCCCTTCTGGCTTGTAGAGTTTCTGCTGAGAAATCAGCTGTTAACCTTATGGGAGTTCCTTGTATGTTATTTGTCATTTTTCCCTTGTTGTTTTCCATAATTTTTTTTTGTCTTTAATTTTTGTCAGTTTGATTACTATGTGTCTCAGCATGTTTCTCCTTGGGTTTATCCTGTCTAGGACTCTCTGTGTTTCCTGGACTTGGGTGGCTATTTCCTTTCCCATGTTAGGGAAGTTTTCAACTATAATTTCTTCAAATATTTTCTCGGGTCCTTTCTCTCTGTCTTCTCCTTCTTGGATCTCTATAGTGTGAATGTTGTTATGTTTAATATTATCCCAGAGGTCTCTTAGGCTATCTTCATTTCTTTTCATTCTTTTTTCTTTATTCTGTTCTGCAGCAGTGAATTCTACCATTCTGTCTTCCAGGTCACTTATCTGTTCTTCTGCCTCAGTTATTCTGGTATTGATTGCTTCTAATGTATTTTTCATTTCTGTTGTTGTATTGTTCATCTCTGTTTGTTTGTTCTTTAATTCTTCTAGGTGTTTAATTCTTCTAGGTCTTTGCTAAACTTTTCTTGCATCTTCTCAATCTTTGCCTCCATTCTTTTTCTGAGGTCCTGGATCATCTTCACTATCATTATTCTGAATTCTTTTTCTGGAAGGTTGCCTATCTCCACTTCATTTAGTTGTTTTTCTGTGGTTTTATCTTGTTCCTTCATCTGGTACACAGCCCTCTGCCTTTTCAACTTGTCTATCTTTCTTTGACTGTGGTTTTTGTTCCACAGGCTGCAGGATTGTAATTCTTCTTGCTTCTGCTGTCTACCCTCTGGTGGATCAGTGCTTTTTTTTTTTTTAACCTCTTTATTAGAGTATAATTACTTTACAATGGTGTGTTCGTATCTGCTATATAACAAAGTGAATCAGCTATACGTATACATATGGGAGACTAGCCAGACTTGATACTGCAAACAAAAACTAATGAGACAGACTCAAGAATGGGGAAAAAAAAAATCTGACAGCTGCTATGTCTGAACCATCTCATGCAATCAGGGTACCTAAAGGTCTCAGCTTCTCAGATGGTCTCTGACCTCTGATGACAGTCAAGAATTCGATCCTTTTCAGGAAAGTTTGGTAAGCCAATACTTGGTAGGAGCTTTCCACGGTCCCGAACCTGTTAAACTCTCATCTACCCATTTCCCTGCACTCATCCAATAAGGAATTATTGCTTTTCTTCTGTAATAGAATTGTTCTAGGCTCTAGATTAGAAGCACTGTGGTCAACAAGATAAATAATAGTTCTACCTTAATGGAACTTACATTCTAGTTGTAGACAAAGACATGAAGACACAGAAAGGAAAAATATATACCCAATTCTGATAAAGGCTATGCAGAGAATTAGAATAAGTTGACATGGTAGATGAAAAAGTGGCTAGTTTAGATTGGATAGTCAGGAAGGGCCTCTCTGAGAAAGTAATATTTGAGATGGGGTCTGGATATAAGAATCTGTCAGACAAACTAAGAGCAGTTCCATGCAGATAAAACACCCTGGGGAAGAATGAGGTTGGTATGTTCAAAGAACAGAAACAAAGCCTGTGTAGCTACAGCTTGATGAGGGAGGGAAACAAGATCAGGGAGAAAAGAAGAGGCATAATCAAAATAGGACTTTTTATGCTAGGGTAAGACATTTCAATTCTTTCCAAATGTACTGAGATAACCCTGCTAACAAGGACTTTCTAGGCAAGGCCTACAGATGGATGGAGGGCTTTAATCCTCCTCTGGCCTAACTCTGGACCTTAATCCTTGGGAATAGCCAAACTTGTGATCTCTCTAGTTATAGTCTGATCCCTAAGACCAGACTATCTGAAACTGGATTTAGCAATGAAGCCAGAGAGAATATATGTAAGGAGTACACAGAGGTGAGAATAGGTAATTTATATGGTTATGAGAGACAAACATAAAACCCAGAAGAGTCCAGTGGAAAGTTGATCATTAGACCACTAGAATGTAAGCTTCACACAGTCAGGGACCTTTTCGGTCACATTTATTACTATATCTCCTGTATCCATCATGGTGCCTGACCGTATTAGGTACACAATATAAACCTACTGAATAAACAAAGTGGGAAAAAATGAACAAAAGATGTGTTTGCCATGCAAATGTACCCCACACATCTTCAACTATAGGGAACATAATTCATCAAGGGTCCCTGCTAATGAAATCCACCAAATTTCTCCACCACTGCTCCCAACCAACAACTGTGTGTGGCAGGAATACTATGGCCACCCACTCCTGGAGATAGCCTTGCTGAGCTCACCTCTGAGTACCCATCAGTCTATGATGCTTCCAGTAAGCCTCCCTTCCCTCTCTTCTGCATTAGGAATCAGATTTGTGCCCCAGTCTGACAGTTCTCCCAGACTCTCTTGCCTCTCTCACCATTTTTTTCTCCCAGTTGTTTCCCCTAATGAAATTCTTGGACATTTAATTCCATCTTGGTTTCTGCTTCTTGGAAGACCCAGACTAATGTGAAAGATGTAGGGTACCACCAACCAAGCTAGATACTAACAGCATCTGTTGCTCCTGTGGGGTTATCTACTCATGTACTTCCTTCCAAGGCAGGAATTAAGCAACACTGAACCCAAAGGAGAGGACAGGCAAATAACTGCTTCTAAACAGAAAGGGAAATTAAGGGGGAGAAGTTGGAGGAAGATTCTGGAAAAATCTTCCTTCAATTTCCTTCTGTTTCTTACTGTACTGGAGCTACTTTATATCCCGTGTTTAAAACTCTACTAAATTCTATTTTAAATGTTTTAAAAATTAGTTCCTCTATCACTATAATTTCTATAACTCCAAGTGTTTGAACAAGAAGCATTTTCTCTAGTCCGTTGAATTGCAATTGGTTGATAAAGGAATCAGTGACTGTGGATTATAAAATAATTGTGCTGTACTTTAACATATGCAAATCTCTTATGCATCTTTGAACAAAAGTTATTCTCCCCACAACCATGTAAATTAAATAGAGTAAGGGATATTATCCCATTCCATAAGTGAGGACACTGACATTTAAGAATACAAAGTAGTCCCTTAGTAATTTACAGAATACAGAGTACCCAGACCTCGGTCCTTTGGCTAGGAGCACATCATGCTACCTGTCATAGCTAGTCCATGGAATAAACACTTTTTTTCCCTCCTGGCTACCATTCTGCTTTCTTCTGATAAGAGTATCTCTCCTCCATTTTCAGATCATGTGTTAATTATAGGATTAATTCTATCACAGCTCTGGAGGTGAACATGTGATCCAAAATAGGCCAATCATAACACTGAATCCCCCATGGTTAGGCATATAATTCAAACACTGAGAGCCACCTGAAATCCTTACTGAATCCATTGGGTAAAAGGTATTTTCACATGGGTTGCTAAGCTGGTAGGCTGTAAACTATATCACCATCACATGGAAAGTCCCTGCCTGGGTGAAGCAATAACAGTAAAAATCAGGGCTGAAAGGTAGAGAAACATGAATTCCCAGTGATCTCATTTGAGCACCTGGATCAAGGTATGCCTGAAGCCTTGTACTCTAGACTTGACAGTTGTGAGAGCCAATAAATGCCCCTTAAAAATAGATAGCTTGAGTTGTGTTTCAGTCAATTAACAAAAGCTTAACAAATTGAATCAATATTATACATTCAAAAAGATATATTCACCCCAATGTTCACTGCAGCACAATTTACAATAGCCAGGTCATGGAAGCAACCTAAATGTCCATCAACAGAGGAATGGATAAAGAAGATGTGGTACATATATACAACGAAGTATTACTCAGCAATAAAAAAGAACAAAATAATGCCATTTGCAGCAATGTGGATGGACCTAGAGATTATCATACTGAGTGAAGTAAGTCAGACACAGAAAGACAAATATCATAAGATATCACTTATACGTGGAATCTTAAAAAAAAGTGGGGGGGTACAAATGAACTTATTTACAAAACAGAAGTAGATTCATGTAGAAAACAAACTTATGGTTACCATGGGATAAGGGTGGGGGAAGGATAAAATGGGAGATTGGGACTGACATATACACACTACTATATATAAACTAGATAACTAATAATAACCTGCTGTATAGTACAGGGAACTCAACTCAATATTCTGTAATGGTCTACATGGGAAAAGAATCTTAAAAAAAAAAGAGTGGATGTATGTATATGTATAACTAATTCACTTTGCTGTACACCTGAAACTAACACAACATTGTAAATCAACTATACTCCAATAAAACTGTTTTTAAAAAAATAAGTTACAAGGATATATTATGTAACACAAAGGATATAACCAACATTTTACAATAACTGTAAATGGAGTATAATCTTTAAAAAATGTGAATCACTATATTGTACACCTGTAACTTATACAATATTGTACATCAACTATACTTCAATAAATAATTAAAATTTAAATTTTAAAAAAAGTAGTAATAGGAGAAAAGTTACCTCGGAAAGGAAAAAATTGGTAACAGCAAACAATTTTCATGATTTAGATATAGAATGTCGGTGGCTTCATGCAAACTAATGCCCTCATAATTCATTTTTATTTCCTGTTTTCACCAATGAGCAGAGAATACAACTGAAATCAAGCATTTTTCCTTGAACTTCAGGAAGCCAGCTGGATAATTCTCTGGACATGTGAATGGCTGTAGCAGAAAGAAAAGACACAGTATCTTTAATTCTATGAGCTTTAGATTTGGGGGTGAGGGGTAGTTGGTCACTGAAGTAAAGAAATGAAAAGTGGGAATAAGTGTCTCTCTATAAGGTTCTCAGAGGAAAAAGAGGAAAGACTTTGGATCACTACTGGATAATGTGAAAATTTAAATTTACAGGTCTCATTTATGTGACTTGCTCTATTTTTCTCTGAGCACTTGTCATGTGACACACAATATGTTTGTTTGTTTACTTATTCCCTACCTCCCCCTATCAAGAACATGGTCTCCATGTGGGCAGTGGCTATGCCTGTTTTTTTCGTTGCTCCATACCTAGTTCCTGGAACAATGTTGGTGCATAGGGGGTACTAACAGATAATGGTTAAATATTTGTTGAAAGGTGTTTGCATTTGTACTACTCTTGTTCTAAATTATGTATTGGAACAACATTAAAATATTCTAGCAATACCATTGATGGTCATGTTCAACTATTTAATTTATTCATACAAATATACAACTATTTGTATTTATTCATACAAAAAGCAGAAATGTATATGTCACATCTCCATTTACCATACAAATTGGGACCATGGTTGATTGAATAGTGAATCATGGCAGCATCACATTGTGCACCAAAGAAACTAAGAAGGAGCAAATAGGCTGTAGAATTGTGCTAACACATTAATCGCCAGCCACATGTGGCTATTGAAATGTTGCAAGTCTGAATTGAGATGTGCTGTAAGTATAAAAAGCTACACAGGAGTTCAAAACCTGAGTTAAAAAGAAAAAAAAAACTATCTCATTAAGAATTTTTACTTGGATTGTATATTGAAATTATAATATTTTTTATATATTTGGGTCAGATAAAACACATTTTTAATTAATTTCTCCTGCTCCTTTCCTTTTCCTTTCTTTAATGTGTCTACCAGAAAATTGAAAATTTGCATCTCACATCTCTGGCTTATGGTTCACATGCCAGAAAAGCTGTGGATTGAATTTGTGGCTCATCTCCTACTTCTGATGGCGAGATCACTATGGCGTGAAAGCTTTGCAAACTCGGGCCTGGAAAGTTGAATAGTGGACCCTTGAAGTCCCTTTCTCTTCTCTCTCTTGATCATTCCAGGAAGCATCAAGAGTCATTGTTATAATAAAAACTTTCTCTTGGCTACATTCTTTTTTTTCTTGAGCCAACTGTTTAAAGTCTTCACAAAGTAATACAATTTTTTACGCCAAGGATTTTCAGTAGTGGAATTCTTGACAAAGCAAAGGCCACAGAGGGTAGCCACAATATGCCCTGTGTACATGACATTTGTGACTCATTCATTTTTATGCCAGAGATAGTGTGATACTTCTCTCTTAAATAAATAAATAAATAAATGATAAATTCCACCTCAGATCAGCAGCCTTGAAAACACCGGCTTCTCTCAATCCTTACTCTCTTGCTACAAGGCAGTTCATAGTGTTCTCTTCCTGGGATTCCTATTTCATTTTTTATGAGCTTCATATGTTTTCTCTTCTAGTCATGTTAACAGAGAGCCTTTATATGTTGCTTAACTCCTTTTGGTGTCTGTTTGTTTCATGCCTCATGTCCTGGAGTGGGATTACATTAGGGTTCACATTGCCTTTCTCTCTAACCCAGTCATCGTCTCAGAGACAAGGCCTTCTAATTCTTTGCTTCAGTCCTGGTTCTCAGTAGGTAACAGTTGAAATGCATGAATGAATCCATCTAAACCCCCAGGAATACTATCATCATTATTCACCTGATTCTCAAAACCAAAAGAAACCCAGAGAAACTGCCCTGATTTCCCACAATTCAAGGTTTAGATGATACCATGACCCTTCCCTGCTTTGTCATGCCAAGTCCACTAGCTAGATTTGATTATAAAAAGACAGGGAGGCAGGGAGATCAGATAGTGTGGCCCTCATACCAGGCACTTCACAATCACCCAGGGTCTTGTTAAAAACCCAGATCACCCTGTAGTTTGAGAACCAGGGTAATAAAGTGTAACCAAAGGTCTGGAAGGGAAAACATAGGGAGAATACTGTATGGGAGCAAAACCTGCCACCCCAAAATATATCTTTGGCATGTGGATTACTTCAAGCTGAAAACAATCAAGGCCCAAAAGACTCAGAAAGAATCTGTGACCTTCCCCCAACTGCCTAAAAGACTGTAGATAGAGGCCCTGTTCCAGGAAGGGAGCCATCACCACAGATAATTATAGCATGAACTAGGTGTGTAGACAGGGAGGAACCTAGCAAACTCTGTTAAAATTCCTCTCTGTGTCCCACTGCCTCTGCACGGCCCAGCAAACATTTGTATACCAAACGTTTGCTTTTCCATCTTTATGTAAACTGCCTTCCTCCCCTATGAAGTCCCAAACCACTATCCCCAACATCCTCTTCAGTCTTTCGCTGAAGATCGTATTTAAGGTAAGGTCTTCGGCCCTTTGCGAGACTTGTTCAGTTTTCCTGGGTCTCTCCCATATAGACATGTTATTAAACTTTTGTTTGATTTTCTTCTGTTAATCTGTCTCATGTCAGTTTGGCTCTTAGACCAGCCAGAAGAACATAGCAGGGTAGAGAAAATTTCTTCCTCCCCAACAAGATTAAGGGAGAAGCAGAGAAAGGCAGGCATGAGCTTTCCCAGAGGGTGGTATAACGTGTGAACTGGACCCCTATTTCCATATCACTGTGTAAATTTCCCACTTCCAGTGTTTTTCTTTAGAACACATTGCACATTGTACCACACTCACGCACACATTGTCTCCTAATGTGTCTGTGCCAAAGATAACTGGAGCTTTGTGCCAACAGTTGTGGAGAATAAATAAGGGTGGACCACAGCTACAGCAAAGGGGCTATGGGTTCTTGTTGAAAGAAGAGGAAAGTAATAATGGGAAATAGTAAGAACCAGGAATCACAATCTTGGGCATAAAGACACTTGGGAACGGCAGCCAAGCTGAAACTCATAAATATAGATATGAATCCAAAGAGAGGAAATAAAATAGAAAAGAAACAAGCTTTAAGGAAGAAGATAGAGGCAGAGTAAAAAAAAAAGAAAAGAAAAAACGCTCAGCTTACTTGTAAGAAATTGATCTGTATTCTGGGGTCTGGAGTGGGAACAACAGCTGTGGCTGAGAATTTGGAGTCATGAACAGATTTAATTTTGGAGGCCCTCATGCTTCTGTGGACAGATTCCCTCTGAACCTTGCAAAGACAGTGATCACATCCTGCAGGCTTGTTCCTCTCAACACCTGGTGCAAGAAGCTTTAGCTTGGGGACCATATTAGGGTTCTCCAGAGAAAATAACTAATAGAAGACAGATAGATAGATGAGACTTATTGCAAGGAATTTCTTCACATGATTGTAGAGATTGAAAAGCCCCAAGATCTGCAGAGTGAGTGGGTATACTGCAGACCCAGGAAAGCCATTGGTGTCAATTCCAGTCCAAAGAGGAGCAGCCTCAGGAAGCAGGAAGAGCCAGTGTTTCAGTTCACGTCTAAAGGTGGGATAAGACTGATGTCCTGGCTCAAGGCAGTCAAGCAGTCAGGGGCAGCCTTTTGTTCCATTCAGACCCTCAACTGATAGGATGAAGCCCACCCACATCAGGGAGGCCAATCTGCTTTACTCAGTCTACCAATTCAAATGCTGATCTCACCCAGAAATACCCTCAAACACCCTCAAGGATACATCCAGAATGTCTAACCAAATATCTGGGCATCCCAAGGCCCAGTCAAATTGACACGTAAAATGAACCATCACCAGGGCTCTCATCCAACCGACTGCAAATGTACTCACACTACAGCTCCAGCTACCAACTGCAGCTCCAGCTACAACCACAGGATTTCACTTGAGAACACTGGCATCATCAACTCCTGCCCAGGAGGAGCTGGTGGGTTTTGTAGAAATTCATCACAAAAGTTAAACAAGGGGATCTGAACATCTCACTAATGTAAATCACACCTCAATTAAAAAAAAGAAGTGTAATGAGGGCAATGCTGTTGCCACACTGGCTACAGTGAGACCTCGTACTTCTACAACTGTTAGGAAAACTGCAGGCCCTGGGTGGATGCCCAGCTGGAGAGTCTAGAGCCCCAAGCTGAGGAGCAGTATGTCAGGGAGGTGGGATCCCCGAGACCACCCCCAGGTTTTGATCATTCACTAGAATGACTCAGAGGATTCAGCATATAGTTGTACTCACAGCTAGAATTTATTACAGTGAAATTTATTAGAAGAAACAAAGCAACATGAGTGAAGGGAAAAAGCATGTGGGGTGAATTCCAGAGGAAACTAGGAGCAAGCTTCCGAGAGTGCCCTCCCAGGGGCGTCACAGAGGATGTGCTCAATTCCTCTGGATCCAATTGTGACAACAAGTATGAAGTGTTGGCTTCCAGGGAAGCTCTTTAGAGACTTAGCACCCAAGGGGTTTATTGGTGACTGCTCATGTTGGTGTCCTCTGCCATCACATACCAAAATTCTAGACTCCCAGAAGGAAAACAAGTGTAGGGGAGGAAGAAATTGTCCTCTCTCCTTCTAGGTTCTTCTGGCTGGTCTAAGAGTTCAATTAGATATGAAACACATTAACAGGAGAAAATCAAACAAAAGTTTAATAATATGTGTACATGATGGAGACCCAGAAAAGCTGAGTAACTCACCAACATGGCCATAGCCCTCACCTTAACTACCGTCTTCAGCTAAACACAAAGGAGGCTGTTGGGGGGTAGTGGTTTGGGACTTCAAAGGGAGAGGAAGGCAATTCACACCATGATGGAAAACAAATGTTTGGTAAATAAATATTTGCTGTGTCATGCAGAGACAATGGGACACAGCGTGGACTCTGATCTGTAGGCCCTGTTGAGTTTCCCCCAGCACATTTAGCCCACATTCTTTGCAGATGGGCCTCTTCCGCAGAATACAGCTTCTATCTAAATTCTTTTAGGCTGTTAGAGGGAAGGTCAAAGTTTCTTCCTGAGTCTTTTGGGCCTTGTTTGTTTTCAGCTTGAAATAATCTGAATGCCAAAGAGATATTTTGGGGTGGCAAGTTTTGCTCCCCTACACAAGTGTGCAGCATAAACTACATCATTTGTACAAACAGTTTAGGCACAGTGAGAGAATCAGTTAGGGAATGATGGGAACCTCCCCAAATCCAAGTTCTCAGGCACCAGCCAAGGGTCAACCTTGTCAGCAGGCCTCTCTAAGGGAAGCATTCCCAAGCCTACTATTTAACCTTTATTTCTGCACAAGCAGCAAAGACTTCCCACACCCAACCACTGGGTGCATGTTGAAAATGAGGGTGGAGAAAAGGCAGCCACTTCAGAAAGGATGTAGGGAAAATGAAACTCAGCCACAGAAGGCTGCACTAAGCACCGGACTTTCTTCTGCCACAATATAAGGAGTTTGGAGACAGGCTGCCGCCAGCGCAGAAGTTTGTGGAGAGTCAGAGCGTGGCCAGTCATGTCAGTGGTCACATAAGGAAGGTAACAGACCTTACCAACTCTCAGAGAGTGTAGCCGCTTAGCCAGAACATATGGACAAGAGATCACAAGGTCCTCCCTGAGCAACTCGGTACATCCAGAGGTCCTACCCATACTAGTGATCTGTTCCAGCAGAAATGCCAAGTCCTAAAGGTGTGTGTGGACAGCCCACAGTGGTTGAGCAGAACTGAGCCTCCCAGCACGAGTCAAGGAGACGGACAAAGGTTGCAGGGTTATAGCAAGGACAAGGAACACAGCTACCAAACACTTGCAATTGAATGAACTGATCTTCAGGATGTGACTATTGAATTATTCATTGCACACAAGTCCTAATGATGCTAGAGTAGAATTTGCTGCTACTAGAGCTTCTTTGGTTGCAGTAAAATATTCTCTTTTTTGTCATTCAGAAAATAAAATTTAAAACTCACCTGTAATTCCAGGAACATCTGCAGAAATAGCTTTGCTTTGTTTGGTCATGAGGTTAGAACTGCAAATAAGAATCATATGTTAGCAGAAAACTGCCCTTAAATCCAGATACAAGGACACTGTAGAGCATAGATCTTGGGCAGGAATGAGAGGGTAGGTAATCTCTGGTGCTATGCAACCCCTCTTGCTTTAGGGTTGAGGGTGTGTGTATTTAAAAGGTGATTGTTTTTATTTTTAAAAGCAATTGCCTGAAAATTCTTGCCATCATCTGAGAATAACCTCAGGGACAAAAAGAAAATCTAAATGCAAAAATGCCTTGGATGGAAAAAAAAAAAAAAAAAGCCTTGGATGGCACCGATAGCTCTTTATCTCGGACTAAAGAGTTTTGCTACGCTTATGCCCCAGTGGTCTTTGCATTTTAGCTAAAAGGATGTTCCCTTTAAAGGTGTAAATATCTTTTATAATCAGAAAAATCCTTCAGATACCAACCCAGGGGAAGATTGAAAAGCAAGATGGGCCCATCTGTTAGCTTGATAGCAAAAGCTTGGAGCCTGGGAGGGTATACATAATGTCTCTGAAGAGCATCTTACTCCCTGTCTCTGATTCTGTTATACTGATAATCATCTATTAGCAATTTGCTTTTGAAAAGACTAAAAACTTGAATGTCTGAAGTCAAGGGGAGACACCATCTTTGTTAGGTTAGACAGGAACTAGGGAATTGCCAAGAAGAGATTTCTGCCTCAGTCTATGAATGATAAAGGAGTCTGTCCAGAGATGTAATCATCCAATACATAGTTCTGTGTCCTGTACTCACTCACGGGAAAGATGCTCTCAAAGCTTTTATCATTGCAGGTGTCTTGTGTCTTCCTCCATCTTCCTAATCACTAACAAGTGGTAGAAATAGTTTTATTTGGTATTTACCTTTGGGGGGAAATCTTGGTATGTTAAAATGCACTTCATGATTCTATCTACCATAAATCTGATTGTAAAAACACGAAACACGGAGGAAGGAAACTAGATTGTGTTCCTGCTGGAAAGCAGTGGGTGGGTGCAGAGACATTGATCAAGTTATCTTCATCCTTCAACTAGGCTGGGGGATGACAGTTTTTCCCATCACCCTCTTGGTTCCCAAACCATATTAGGCATCTTCCTGGCTGTCTGTAATTTCTCCCCCGCACCAGATTTCTGAGTTGCTTCAGAGACAAAACGAAGCGAGCCTAGCATACTCTCACATTCTAGAATGACTATGGCCAGAAATCTATTAGATTTCTTGTGGAAAAAGAACTTTCAGGGTCAGAGTTAGAATGCAATGTCGGATAGTGTAGTGGTTATCCAAGTGGGCCCCCCCTCCGCAATACCCCATGGTCTTTGGATGTGCTCCGAAGGAGACTAAAGGAAAATCAGAATGATAGAGCTGGCCATTACCCTTACTTTAATCAGAGTCACTCCATCCTTATCTGTATGTGTGTGCACGCATGTATATGTGTGTATGTATATGCACATATATATATGTATCCCTTAAATGATTGATTTGAAAAAAAGACTCTTTTGCAAAAAATAATTTTAAAGTTTATAAATCATTTATGGAGATGATGAAGTAGTGGACTGGGAATCAAAAGATTAATTGCCTCAGCAGCTTCAGGCAGGTAACTTCACCCTGATCAGCTAAATAAAAGGGGTCGCCTTTCTGATGTCCAAGGTTCCCTCTAGCTCTGGAAGTTTATAATGCTTTGATAGAGGAGGGAGCAGTCAGAAGGAAGGACTCAAACTGTCATGAGTGTAGAGAACTCTCCCCAGAAATCAGAGCAGCCATGAACACCTTCAGAAAAAGTGAACTGCGTTTTCCTATAGTATATCAAATGTAATACTTGGCAAAATGCCACTCCAAGCCATGTCTGAGTTGCCAATTTCTGAGACAGCTGCTGGGCTAGGGGAAACAGTAGTCCAAGCCTTGCATTAAATGTAATGGCTTTTCCTCCCTGGAGACTTACCTTCATTTCCATGCCCCTCCCCGCATTGTTGTGCACAGCACCAGTACACCTGTGAGCAAGAAAATCCCACATCACCCTGGAACATTCAGACTATGCACGGAGATTAGAGATTGACTGGCAGCCAACCCTCTAGAAAGGGTCAGCCTATCAGCAAATCATGAATGGGGCCGCAGTATCTTAGCCCATTTAGCCTCACTTTCTGGAACTTCTCCCTCTTGAACTCTTCAAGCACCAAGAATCAATCTGACCACTGCGTGATGCTATGCTAGAAGCCAAGTTTGCAGAGGTGAGTAAATCATGGTCCCCACTTTGAGGAGCCCCTGGCCTATAGGTACTCATGTACAGTGCTGAGAACTCTGATAGGTGAGGGCAGGGATGTCTTGGGCATCACCCTCTACCCAGTGTCTAGCAAAATACCTGATACTCAATAAATAGTAAGTAAATAGTAGGTACTCAATAAAGTTTTGTAGAATGAATAAATGAACCTAAAAGAATGTAGAAGGGAGAGTAATTAATTTTGACTGGTTGTAGGTGGAAGAGAAAGCACCTGGAACTATATTACTTATTCATTGAAAGACTCTGATAAGGTATGAAATGCCTGATGAGACTTGTTGCTATTCTCTCTAAGTAGATATTCATCTTTTCAGGATGCAGGCAGGAAACTTTAAGCCAAAGGAATAAATATCTAATGGTAAAAAATACAGATACAACTGAGTGGGGTTTCTGAATCTTGGTTTGTTTAGTTTTTAGGGTAGACAATGGAACACCAAAATGTTTAGCCCAGGTTCTAATATTTACCCCATGGATATACCCTTTTTTTTGCATTGTCTCCAGCCCGGCCTTCCAGGAATATGCACCCACGGTAATAAATGATTTATAACTTAATAGCCCCACACTCTCATTTATTGAGAGGTGCTAAAACACCAGAAGCTCAAAAATATGATTAATCAATTTCAATTTACTCAAACCTTCCTCTCCAATTATAATTAAGGGTGTTGGGATTAGGATTGCCAGATAAAATAGTGGATATCCAGTTAAATAATAATTTCAAACAGTGAATACTCTTTTGTACAAGTATGTCCTAAATATTGCATACGACATACATAACCTCACAAAACAGCTAGGTATGTCAACCCTAGTCGGAGGGAGAATAATTAAAAATGTGGAGAGCTGTGTCCTTAATTAAAGTTACCGTCGGGCTTCCCTGGTGGCACAGTGGTTGAGAGTCTGCCTGCTAATGCAGGGGACACGGGTTCAAGCCCTGGTCTGGGAGGATCCCACATGCCAAGGAGCGACTAGGCCCGTGAGCCACAACTACTGAGCCTGCGCGTCTGGAGCCTGTGCACACAAGAGAGGTCGCGATAGTGAGCGGCCCGCGCACCGCGATGAAGAGTGGCCCCCACTTGCCGCAACTAGAGAAGGCCCTCGCACAGAAACGAAGACTCAACACAGCCAAAAATAAAAATAAATTAAAAAAAAAAAAAAGATTCCACATCTTCCCCCAACTTTGGCTTTCCTTTAAAAACAAAAACAAAAAACAAGTAACTAGGTCCAGACCACACTCAAGGGGAGGAGATTGCACAAGGGTAACCACTGGGGGCCATTTTTGAAAGCCAGCTACCAGACAATACTAGTATAAATCTAGATACAGAGGCTCTTCTTATAAACATATTAGATTCCAAGAGCCTGCTTCTTCAGCCCATTTGTCTTAAAGATGGAAGGAGTAAAAGAGATGTAAGCTTTCAGTCCTGACATATACTTATACCAATGAGAGCAGGTTATTCCAACATGGGCTTATCCATGAAGTCCTTGCTGAAATAAATTCTGTCAGGCATCCTTCACCAAAATAGGCTGGTTTCAACTCCAGTGAAGATCTGTAGAGGCAAGAAACCTCTTCTGTTCAGCAAATGCTGAAGAGAATTTTTTAGAAGCTGGAGCAACCTCACTTGATCCTTTGTCATTCATTTTCATGCCATGATGATTCCACAGGGGCTTGAATCCCTGGGACCATTAATGGCTTATGACCAAAATTTTATCAGCAACACTTTCCACCATGCTTAGCCTCTAAGCTTTCAAACTGCCAGCCTTCTGTGTGAGTCTTAAAGTAGAAAATATCTTGCAATGCTGCTTATTTCCTGGCCATACAGTCAGAAGTTTGTCCATGTCAACTTCATCATTAGGCTTTTCTGTTCAGTTCTCTTCACTTAGGCACAATATTTCTTGTTTATATGATTCATTCTTTTTTTATCCTCCCGGCAGCCAGTTCTCTTCGTCTTTTTTTTTTTTTAGTGGCACCTCCATTCTCCTGGACAAAGACATGAAAATAATCTTTTCATCTGTGTTTCTTCATTCAATATATTCAGTGGGTCAACTTCTTCAGTTTCTTCTTTTGAGTCATATCTTGGATTTGAACTTGGCTCTCCTTTTTCCAACATCATCTGGGTCTGGATTACTGCCACCTTGTGCCTGTGTGTGTACATGTGGAAGCACACGCGTGCGTTTATGTATGCATGTGCACGTGTGTGTGTGCATACGTGTGTGAGTATGTGTGTACACAAACAGTTTTAAGAGGGCAGATCTTAGGTCACTGCTGTATCCCTGCACTTAAAACAGACCTCAAATCCAAGTAGGTGGTCAGTTGATATATTCTGAAGTGAAGAGATGGATTAGGGGAAGAGGATGGGTGGTTTAGCTGCTTTGCCCATCGGGGACTGCCCTCTTAGGAAGAAATCGGTCTGTCTACCCTCTATTCCCCTGACCATCCTTTCTTTATTCATGATTGCCTGAAATCCCTTGTGAAAAGATTCAGGTTAAAAAAAGGAATTAATTGCAGTTTTAGCTAGAACTCTGTCCTAATAGAAACTGACTTGAACTAGATCAAATAAAAGCGTGAAACTTATTGTAAGGCTGTGGGTTGTTTTCATGGAAATCACAGAGATGTAGCTGGATTTTGGAAGGGGAATGAAGATGATGAGACTCTTTGGTCTCTGGACACTTTTTTCCTTTCTGAATGTCTGATTTTGTCTATTATTTTTTATTAACCCTGAAGAACAGTTTCCTCTCCTTCTTGGACCACAGGAATGTCAGATTATAGCCACAGTACAGCTCCTGAATTTGTATCTCCTCTATTCAAGAGACTAGCCTAGACTGAATTAGAATCTCTCAGTCTCATTTCCAAATTTTCAAAAAAAAAAAAGGGCCAAGCAACTGTGACTTGGGGGCAGGACCATGTTGTAGAAGCTCAGCTTATGGGGGCCCATGGCCTGAGGAGTACTTACGGGGACCTCAGGGAGTTTGCAGACACCATGAAGGGGTCCACAGTTACTATCATAAGCCAGTCCATGGGAACAGGCTTTATATATATATATATATAACCGTTTGTTTGTTTGTTTATTTTTGGCTGCATTGGGCCTTCGTTGCTGTACACAGGCTTTCTCTAGTTGTGCCGAGCAGGGGCTACTCTTTGTTGTGATGCGCGGACTTCTCATTGCCGTGGCTTCTCTTGTTGCGGAGCACAGGCTCTAGGCACGTGGGTTTCAGTAGTTGTGGTGCACGGGCTTAGTTGCCCTGTGGCAAGTGGGATCGTCCTGGATCAGGGATCGAACCCATGTCCCCTTTATTGGCAGAAGGATTCTTAACCACTGTGCCACCAGGGAAGTCCCAAACAGGCTGTTTTTATCAGCCAAACTGGCTCATCCAGCTGGACTCTCTTTTGCCTTCAGCGTGCACATTTTGATGAAGCAAGCTGCCATGTAGGAGAGGCCCGTGTGGCAAGGAACTGAGGGTAGCTTCTTGTTAATGCCAGCAAGGGACTAAAGCCCTCAATCCAACAGCTGCAAGGAACTTAGTTCTGCCAGCAAACACGTTAATAACAATGAAAGTAGATCCTTCCATAATCAAGCCTGCAGATGAGACCACAGCCTTGGCCAACACTTTGATTGCAGCCTTGTAATTCCAGCTAAGCCATACCTGACTCCCAGAGTCAGGGAGGCCCCAACTGAATGGCCTCTCACCCATCAACTCTGCTTCTCCAAGAACTATCACTCTCTGTAAGATTTAGACAAAGTCCCACTCCTTCAGGGAGCTTGTCCTAATCTTACCCTTCTCTAATTGACTTGTCTATACTGCTATACTATACTTGTAAGTCTATACTGCTTACAAGTCACTTTGGCCCCTACCTTATACTGCCCTCTCTAGCTAATTGGGACAGCATTTTTCAGGTGGGCTGTGTATTGGCAGGAAGAGACTCCACACACTGACACCCACTGAAAATTTCTGGGTATTTGCTAAAACAAATCTGAAACGTTCAAAGCAAAGTGATCATGCAAAACAAAAACCAATGCAGCATGTCTCAGATGTGCCTCAAATCTCCTAGTGGGGGACCCTCAGCTAACTATGACTTCCTCCACCAAAGCTAGGGTCTTCCCTGACCTGAAAAACTTAATTTTAACTGTATTCAAGTCTTTTTGTACTGCAGCCCCACATCACCATTCAGGAAGAATTTACCCAAATAATCTGTGCATGTAATGATTCCATGTGAGAAAATGTTTCTAGATATCAGGCTCTCCTTGATCCTTGAAATAATCTCAGTATCAGTGAGACCCTATTCTTCCCTCAGGAGGGACAAAAGTAGTTTCCATGCCAAGAAAGCAAGCTCTTTCAAGCACCCCAGGTAGCTATTGCCCTTTCCTTGGTTATTGGATAATTTATAAGCATAAGGTTTCACCCCCAGTGAGACTGTAAGGGTAGGGGAATGAGAACCGGTGCTCACTGATCACTCATCGTAATCATCAGGACCATCATCATATTAAGCGCCACAAATTTGCCTCACATGGGCCAAGAACGTGGCATAAACTCAATATTAAAAAAACATACAACCCAATCCAAAAATGGGCAGAAGACCTAAATAGACATTTCTCCAAAGAAGACATATACAGATGGCCAAGAGGCACATGAAAAGCTGCTCAACATCACTAATTATTAGAGAAATGCAAATCAAAACTACAATGAGGTATCACCTCACACCAGTTAGAATGGGCATCAGCAGAAAATCTACAAACAACAAATGCTGGAGAGGGTGTGGAGAAAGGGAACCCTCTTGCACTGTTGGTGGGAATGTAAACTGATACAGCCACTATGGAGAACAGTATGGAGGTTCCTTAAAAAACTAAAAATAGAATTACCACATGACCCAGCAATCTCATTACTGGGCATATACCCAGAGAAAACCATAATTCAAAAAGACACATGCACCCCAATGTTCACTGCAGCAGTATTTACAATAGCCAGGACATGGAAGCAACCTAAATGTCCATCGACAGACAAATGGATAAAGAAGATGTGGTACATATATACAGTGTAATATTACTCAGCCATAAAAAGGAACAAAATTGGGTCATTTGTAGAGACATGGATGGATCTAGAGACTGTCATACAGAGTGAAGTAAGTCAGAAAGAGAAAATCAAATATTGTATATTAAAAAAATATTTTTTTTAAATATTGTATATTAACACATATATGTGGAACCTAGAAAAATGGTACAGATGAACCGGTTTGCAGGGCAGAAATAGAGACACAGATGTAGAGAACAAATGTATGGACACCAAGGGGGGAAAGTGGTGAGCGGGGTGGGGGGTGATGAATTGGGAGATTGGGATTGACATATATACACTAATATGTATAAAATGGATAACTAATAAGAACCTGCTGTATAAAAAATAAATAAAATAAACTATTTTCCACTTCAAAAGAAAAAAACAAGGTGGTGGCATATATTATCCTATTTCCTGACAATGCTGTGAGGTAGATATATCACTTCTGCTTTTCCAGGTACAGACACAGGGTCTCAAGGTCAACATCTTACCCAGGTTTGCATATCTCACAAGTTGCATGACCAGACATAGAATCAGCCTTCAAAGCCTGTGATCTTTCCAGTACCCGGTGGGCCTCTCTGTAAATCCCCCATATCCACTCTAATGTGTGAAAGACCATCTTGGTCAAGAAATCCTCCCATCTGTCTAACCGAATTCCTTCAAGCTGCAGCTTCAGGCCCTCCCTGCCTCTTCTGTTTTTGGAGGAACTGGTACCCAGACTTTAATTGCTCTTCCACTAAGATTGTTAAATCACCCCTTGACCATCTTTTAGGCTGAACCATCCTGTCTTGCCAGGCCTGATTTGGGGGGCCATTAATCATTTCAATTCTCTTGACCCAAACACTTTTGATTCTCTGTAGCCCTCTGATGTACTGTCTCCATTTTGAAAGGTTCTTAAAATTGTCCAGGTTTCGGGGGTGGGGCATGACATTCGGGGGTAGGGAATCTTTCCATCTCTCCAAATAGAATGCCTTGTTCCTGAGGGAAGAGAGATTAGAAGAAAGCTCAGAGGGCTGGGGCCAGGGAAACAACATAGAGAATGAAAATAGATGAGTTCAAATGAAGATGAATCAGAAACACGGGATTAAATTTCCCTGAGGCCTTCAATCTTACCAGGAAATGTGCTGGATAAAATAGATTTGGATTTGATTTGTCAAATGCAAAATGATTTCTTCCTTTAAAAAAAAATTAGGCAGGGCTTCCCTGGTGGCGCAGTGGTTGAGAGTCCACCTGCCGATGTAGGGGACACGGGTTCGTGCCCCGGTCCGGGAAGATCCCACATACCGCGGAGTGGCTGGGCCCATGAGCCATGGCCGCTGGGCCTGCACGTCCGGAGCCGGTGCTCCGCAACGGGAGAGGCCACAACAGTGAGAGGCCCGTGTACCACAAAAAAAAAAAAGAAAAAAAATAAAAAAAAAAATTAGGCAAGCTGCAGTGAGTACCCTTCCAGACCACGCATGGTTGGAATTAAGCACCACAAAGCCAGCACTGCCCCTGAGTAGGAGTCATGTCAAGGCTGGATGCCTGCCTGTGTCCCCCTGGACCCAGCAGTTTCCAGCAGGGTGCCTCCCATGTTAATCAGCATGTTAGACCTTCGCAGTCTCCTAGGAGTTTCGACTTGCCCAGGAAACAACAAGACTCGGAAGCCGATGCAAAACGCAAGAGGTTTATTGAAGGCCGGTGCACCGGGGTTCCTTGGTCCTCACGCAGGAGGTAGAAGAAGGAACCCCTTTTGGGCGCGAATATGTCAGTTTTATAGGTTCCCACTTCCCCGTATGTAAATTATAGATTTGGTTGTGTTTTCCTGCTGATTGGTCCCGGCTTAGGCTCGGACCAGAGAGGAAACTTGTCCCCAGCTGCCTGATTGGTCTTTGACAGACACCTTTTTTACATTTTGTTTATCTCCCTCCTTCTCGGAAGGGGGCCGGACATCCTGGAAATTCACCCATTGTCTAAGAAGCCCCTATTGTCTGGAGAGTTCTTAATCATTAGCTGGAACAATGTCCCTCGAGTCCCACAAGCACAGGAGGCAGCAGGGATGTGGAAATAAGAGTGCCACACTGGGGACTTCCCTGGGGGCGCAGAGGTTAAGAATCTGCCTGCCAATGCAGGGGACACAGGTTTGAGCCCTGGTCCCAGAAGATCCCACATGCCGTGGAGCAACTAAGTCCCTGCGCCACAACTACTGAAGCCCACGCGCCTAGAACTCGTGCTCCGCAACAAGAGAAGCCACCTCAATGAAAAGCCCACACACTGCAACGAAGAGTAGCCCCCGCTCGCCACAACTAAAGAAAGCCCACGTGTAGCAACAAAGACCCAAGACAGCCAAAAATAATTAATTAATTAATTAATTAATTAATTTTAAAAAAAGAATGCCACGCTGGGAATCAGGAGACCTGGGTTCTAGCCCCGGCTCTTCCAGTAACAAGTGAATGATGCTGGCAAGTCCCTTCGCCTCCCTGTGCCTCAATTTCCCCAAATTTAAATCCAAGGGCATCAGACTAGCTAATCCCAAGCGTCTTTTCCTGATCTCACACTTCATAATTCTCCATTGAATATTAGCAGTTGCCAAAATGGGGTCCACCAAACACTGAATCTACAAGATGCTCAGTGAAAAGACAGCTACGTGGTCCCCTAGGTTTGGGAAATGCTGTCTATGAATTCCCCTTTAGAGATTCAGAGTGGATATCAGCACATTCAAGTTTCTGTGACTACTATATATGAAATAGATAACTTATCAGAACCTGCTGTTTAGCACAGGGAACTCACTCAATACTCTGTAATGGCTTATATGGGAAAAGAATCTAAAAAAAAAAAAAAGAGTGGATATATGTATAACTAATTCACTTTGCTGTACACCTGAAACTAACAACATTGTAAATCAACTATACTCCACTAAAAATTAAAAAAAGATTCTGTGAAAATCTAATGTAAAAGAAAAAACAAAATATGTTTAACTCAACCCAACAGTTCCCTAATCTTATATCACAGAACTTCTTTAGTTACTACCTATGACCCTATGGAATGTATTTTGGGAAACACTGACATGTAAAAATTCTACACCTCCTCCCTCCTTGCCTTCAGGGTTTGATCCTCAAGTGTGCCTATCTTACCCAGTCACAGCAGGACTTGGACAGCCCCACGGGGAGCTGGAGGCTCTGAGCACTTGTGTCCTGAAAGGAGCACATTGGTCAGCACGCAGTCAGCCCAGGGTAGTCATGTGCTTGCAAACAGAACCAGGGCTAAAATGGCAGGAAAACGAATTCACTGTGTATGAGTGCTTTAGGTGTCATATAGGTAAGATGCAGGTGCTTCCCTGTCTCTGAACATCACCTCACAGGATGGACCCTTCCTCAGGGTCTTGGGTGTTTCTGGACAAACAGAGCTCGGAGGCCATCAGAAGAATGACTTCTATTTTGGAAAAACCTAAATTTACTGAGGTGGTGCATTAGTCTGCCAGGGTTGCCATAACAAAATATCACAGACTGGGTGGCTTAAACAACAGAAACTTATTTTCTCACAGTTCTGGAGGCTGGATGTCGGAGATCAGGGTGCCCTCAGGGCTGGTTTCTGATGAGACCTCACTCAGGCTTGCAACCAGCTGCCTTCTCCCTGTGTCCTCACTTGACCTCTTCTCTGGGCCCACAAATCCCTGGTGTCTCTTTCTCTTCTTATAATAAAGCCATTAATCCCCCACCCTAATGACCTCATTCAACCTTAATTACCTTCTTAAAGGCCCTATCTCCAAATACAGTCACTGATGTGAGAGGGGTGGGGAGTAGGGCTTCAACTTATGAATTTAAGGGTGGGACACAATTCAGTGGATAACAGGGGGATTCCTCTGGATTGTTACTCAGAGGGAGAGAGAAAGGTGAGTTTGGGAGTTTAAGAAACAAGAGTCAGAAAAGGAAGCAGCAGAAAATGTCCTCCAGGGCTGAGTGGATCAAGTGGTCTGTGGGTGCTCCCTGCCCCTTGCAGGGCTGGGAAGTACTAGGAAATCAAAGGGGATGTCTTGTGACATACCTTGGGAGGCTGTGCCCTGTGTGCCTCCCAGGGGCCAGCTTGGCCTGGAAGATGCAGAGCCCTTCAAGATCCTGTAGACTTGAAGGAAGGTATCAGCTGTGAGTGTGTGGACACAAGGTCCGAGCCACCGCCCAGTACACAAGACCTCAGGGCATTTCCCCACACGCCAGGGACAAGGGAGGGCCCCAGGGATGAGTGAAATGGAACTACCCACCACCCAGAATCATGAAATCTTGCAGCAGGTTCAACTTGTTTCAGAGACATAAAATAGCTATTGCACACACCTGTGTTTGCAGCGGATTTCACACCTGACACTGAGTACCCTTCCAGATCACTCACTGTTGGAATTAAGCACCACAAAGCCAGCACCGCCCCGAGTAGGAGTCAGGTCTCAAAGGGCTGGTCCAGACCTAGGTGAAAGATTCCCAGCAAGGCTGGACCAGTCAAAACTCGTTATACAGCATTTGTATTAATAAGCAGTAGAGTAGATGCTGACCCCTTTGGGACAACCAGGCCCAGTAACTCACCCTGGCTTAGCCACTCTCTTTGACCTGGTGGAAGGAATATTAGTTTCCTGCTATAAAAAAAAATTATCACAAACTTGATGGCTGAAAACAACAGGAAAATGGGCTTCCCTGGTGGCGCAGTTGTTGGGAGTCCGCCTGCCGATGCAGGGGACTCGGGTTCGTGCCCCGGTCCGGGAAGATCCCACGTGCCGCGGAGTGGCTGGGCCCGTGGGCCATGGCCGCTGAGCCTGCGCATCCGGAGCCTGTGTTCCGCAACGGGAGAGGCCACAACAGTGAGAGGCCCGCGTACAGCAAAAAAACAAAACAAAACAGGAATTCTTTCACAATTCTGGAGGCCAGAACTCCAAGAGCAAGGGTCACCTGATTTTGTTGACCTTCCCTCCAGAGGCTCCAGGAGAGAATCTGTTCTCTCTTCCAGCTCCTGGTGGCTGCAGGCGTTCCTTGGCTTGAGGCCACATCACTCCATCACGGCCTCCATCCTCACATCACCTTCTCTTCTTCTGCGTGTGTCTCAAAATTCCCTCTGCCTCTCTCTTATAAGGATATATGTGATTGCACTGAGGGCCCACTGGATAGTCCAGGATAAATGCCCCCTCTCAAGATCCTTAACTCAATCACAGTGTCTGCAAAATGAGGTCCATTTACAAGTTCCAGAGATTTGACACAGATATCTCTTGAAAGGTAATTTTCAGCCTACTACAGGAGGGTCAAGATCTTGAGAAGCTTAGCCAAGTGTGACCCATCCCGCAGCAGCCAGGCCCACCACCATAGCTCCTGGGACAAGGCCTGGCACACAGTGTGGTGGGCTCTTAAGATTTGCTGAATGAAGAGTTTGTTGATAAAAGCCAATAAGACGGGAAATAAAGCCATGGGCTAGGCTCACCCTTGAAAGGACTTATCTGTGGACTCTAGATTTTAATCGACTAGATAAACCTACTCACAAACACAAAAGTTGGGAGGGGGGCATGCACGGAAAAGTCCCCACATAGAACTTCCAGCCTTTTAAATTGCAAAGTGAGGAGAGTAAAAGAAAACACCATTTACTTTCATAATCATTTCATAAAAGAAAGAACATTTTAACAACAAAAGGAAGGTCATTGCCTCGAATAAAAGACAGTCCTTGAAATTAAATAAACCTAGCCTCATTAAAAATTCACTCCCAGTTCTTTTTTTTTCTTTCTCAGTTTGCCACAGACAAATGAAAATTCCATCATAGACCCATTCCATTTGCAAATGGGCATCTGGAAGCAACTACAGAGAAAAAATGTTAGAAGGGAAAAAGTTAAACCCAAGCAGGATCCTGTGGGGCTCCTGCGCACAAAAGCCTTTCCATGTCCCCTGTTTCTTGCTTGTAGGAAATAGGCTTCATTCAGCCTCCATGACCTTCCCTGAGTTCCAAAGGGCAGGTTCAAACAGTTGCTAATCAGGGAAGGGAGGGGATGTGGAGACAAGGGAGGAGCAGTCCAGAAACAATAGTGCAGCCTTGGGGCAGGGTCCTGGTTCCCCCTCCAGGGATACACATAACAATATCTTTGAGCTGTTTTGCTGCTACTGAAACCCTCACCAGGTGGAAGAAGTTAACCGCATACTTCCCATAAGCCCGTAAACCCCAGACCCTTTGGAACCAGAAGGTTGGTGATGCTGACTCCCGTGTACCTCACCACCAACCAATCAGAAGAATGTCCACGAGCTGATCACACCCTCTTTGAGCCATTACTATCAAACTCCTCACTACCCCCTCCAGGTCGGGACACACAGTTTTGAGGGCATTAAGGCCCCTGTGGTCCCCTTTGCCTGGCAAAACAATAAAGCTATTCTTTTCTACTTCACCCAAAACTCTGTCTCCGAGGTTCAATTCAGTACCGATGTACAGAGGCTGAGTTTCAGCTACAAAGCTACTCAATTCTAAGAATGAAGGAATGAGCATTTGTTGTTCAGGGAGACTTCCCTCCCCACAATTTCCCAAACTGGCCATCAGAACTCCAGGCCATCAGCCTAACTGTGCCCTTTCCCTGCCATGAAGCAGACGCGTGCATCCTTCAAGAGCTTCTCCCTCACCAGGGGCCACCTCAGGGTTATGCCAACAGCATCTGCTTCCTAAGGACCTAATGTGTTCTCTTCCCCATCACTAGGCCCAGGTGAGGTGAGCTCCAGGTGCTATTGTGGGGGAACACAGCCAGGGACGGTGCTATTGACCAGGGGGATTTCACTGCTGGGCTCCATGAAGCTTTCAGGACACCTCAAAGAAAGAAGTCACTGCATCCCAAGAGTCAAGCCTGTGAAGTCCCTGGAGCTAGGCAAAAAGTCCCCTCTGATACCTGAGAAGAACTTAGGACTCTTGTGTATTGCTGGCTGACCTGGAATTCACACAACTGTCTGGAGGACAAAAAAAAACACAAAACACCAAATACCTAAAAACAAGCCAGATGAGGGGCTGAAGGGAGAAGGACATAGTGGGTGCTGTCCAGCAAGTGTAAAGCTTTGATTATGCTCCCATAGATTGCCTATCTCCACAGCAGTTTAAAAAAAAAAAGTTTCGTTTATGCAAGATGAGTAGGTTCTAGAGACCTGCTGTACAACCTGTACCTATAGTTTACTATACTGTATGTACACTTAAAAATTTGTTAAGAGGGTAGGTCTCATGTTATCTGTTCTAACCACAATTTTTTAAAATAAATAAATAAAATATTTTTTTTAAGATAGCTCTTTGACCCAGTAATCCTACTGCCAGGAATTATGAGAAAACATCAGAGATCCATCTGCATTTTAGGTATAAGAATGTTCATTCTAGTTACATGTAATAGGAAAGCACTGGGGAAACTGGAAATACCTACATATTGGAATATCTTGAAGCTAATAAAGGTTACCTTGTACAAAAGAATTCCTAATTACATTTAGAAAACAGTCACAGTAGAATAATAAATTGAGATATTCACTGGTGCTCACTGTCACTCTGAAGAAAAATCAGGAAGAAGAGGAACTATTGTAGCTTGTTCTCCCTACATATCTTCCTCACCCACACAGGCCAAGGCTGTGCTGCTCACTGGCCTCAGGGGAGATTGGTGATGCAACGCAGCCTCCCTTCCGGGTTTTCGTTCTAAATTCTAGAGTCACTGGGGTAATCTGCAGGGGAAAGGGAGAAGCTGTTGATAGGGAGAGAAAGAGGTGAGAGGAGAGAGGGCGAGAAAGGTTTGCGGGATCTCTGCCCCTCCTCCCTTTCCCTGTCTCCCATCCCCTGACTGCACCAGAGGCAGATGGTGGCCCCAGAGGCGTGGCAGCAGCCTGCCCCAGGGGGCTCTCCCCAAGTTCCAGCCCCAGCCCTGCCCCATCTTGACCAAGGTCCCCTTGGCAAACCAAGCACAGAAACTGCAGCAGGCCCACCATCAAGGAACATCTGGCAATGAGCCCACAGTCCAGCACATGCAAAGGACCTGGGACAAGACTCACGATTTCCAGGCCAGTTCTAGGGAGACCCAAGGTACGGACATGGGGAGCCCACCAGTGGGGCAGGGTGGATAGGCAGAAGGAGAAAAGATTTGCCTTAAAGAGCTAATCTGCCTCTTCTTACATGCCTAGATTTATGGAATAAAATCCATATTGACTATAGTTGCAAAGTGAAAAAAACAAGTCATAAAATGGTGTGACCTGCATCATCCCATGAGGAAGGTGATGCCATTTTCCCCATTTCACAGATCAGGAAACTGAGGCACAAGGAAATCAAGCAGCTCCCTGAAGGCCATGCAACTACCAAGCGTCAGAACCAGGTTTTGAACCCAGGTTGTCCAACTCTAAAGTGCCCCTCACCGTCCACAGCTTGCACAGCCCATGTCACACCCGTGTGAGTGCACCCTGCAGAAACATATGGACTAAAAGGGTCTTAGTCTAACCTTGGTAGTAATTTTTCTCTGTTCTTGTCCATATTCTGTAATAAACATGCCTTTCTTTCATAATTAGAGAAAATTAAGTTATATTTAAAACAGGGGATACAAAGGGCCTCTGTGTTCCCTGAGATCCCAGGAAGTACCCAAAACTCAGAACAGCCCCAAGGGAGGGCAAGTCCTCCCACAGCACGCCCCATCCCCAACCCCTGCAGGCTCAGGACCCTGCTCCTTGCCCAGCAGGACTGGGTCTAGCTGCCTCTTTGGGGCCCAGGGGAGAAAGCCACATAGACACAGAGGTCAGCTGAGTTGCCTTCTCCCCTCCCATTTAGAGAGTCCAAAAGTGACCCCAAAGGGCAGCTCCACTGCACCCTGACACTGCTTCCCCCTACTCGCCAGACCCCATACCCTGAATCCACTCACACACTAGGTGGGCGGGCTCCTGGGGCCTGTCAGGCTGCAGAAGGCTTGGCTGTGCAGGAGCTGCCCTCCCAGACTCAGGGCTGGGGGGCAGCCCAGCTCTGGCCTTGACGTCGGATCCCACCAATGAGACCAGGACTGGTAAGGGAGGCTCAGATTCCACTGAGTGGGGATGGCTTACTAAAAGCCCCAGTGAGAGGGGAGGGCAGAAATTTCTCTGATGGTCAGAAATAGGTGTGGGCAGAACCCAGCAATTTTCACCCATCCCTGAGAACCAGGTCAGCCTCAGGGCAGAGACACTTTAGGAGCCTTTGGCCACCCATCCCATTCAGCCTCTGACAGCTCTGTCCTCTTGTAGCATCCACAGTGGGCTCTTCTTGTTTGCCCTATCTTATCCCAGCTGGGATAGCTTTCTAACTTGTTCCAGGAGGTTCTCTCTTCTCCTCCTGATGTGTAGTCTGTCTTATTTTTATTATTATTATTATTTTTGCGGTATGCGGGCCTCTCACTGCCGTGGCCTCTCCGGCCGCAGAGCACAGGCTCCGGACGCGCAGGCTCAGCAGCCATGGCCCACGGGCCCAGCCACTCCACGGCATGCGGGATCCTCCCAGAACGGGGCACGAACCCATACCCCCTGCACCGGCAGGCGGACTCTCAACCACTGCACCACCAGGGAAGCCCATGTAGTCTGTCTTGAGCACTCCACTTCAGGAGTTCCAAGAGCACAGAAAGCCTTTTCCTGCCTCAGGGCCTTTGCACTTGCTGTACCTTCTGCCTGGAGCACTCACCTTAGGACAGGCTGGATCTTCAGGTCTCAGCTTGGAGTCATCGCCTCCAGAGCCCCCTGACCTCCCTAAGTTGGGATCCAGGTCCTCAGCATAGCATCCTCAGGCCAAAGGTCACCAACTCAAAAAGATGAAACTGGTCCAGTGCAGGTGGATGAATGGCTATGGCACTGGGCTTCTGGGCTGGACGAAGATGGGGAATAATGGGGATGGTAGCAGACCGGAGAGTGGATACCTTGTCCAAAAGGGGCAGCCAGCACACAGCCTCAGTCGGGGGTGCTGCCTTGCAGAAATGTAGGCTGTGCTGCTGAATTTCTAGTTTTCCAAGAAGATTCAGAAACCTGGATTTCCATGGGAACTCTTTAGATTGTTTCTGTCCATTTCATGCGCTGCCGCAGGCACCAGCAGGTTCTCCTCTGAGTCCCTGGGGTTGAGCTCCACCACTGCAGCCCGAGCTTTCCCCGGGGTTCAGGCCCCTTGCCAATCTCCTGGTTCCTCACCTCCTCTGGCCACTGTCCTCAGCTCCATGCCCCACACCCAGGGTATACCTGGTGTCCTGCTCTGGCCTCGCTGACCCGACTGCCCAGAGGGCAAAGCTGGTGACCTCACCTCTGACCCAACTGAAGGAAAGGGCCCTACAGGGTTTTTCCAAGGCTGCCAACCCCATATGAGTGCCCAGCAGCGTCGGTGCCAAATCACCGGGGAACACAGACAAATGCCATCCCCACATCTCAAGTTGGTGAGCTGTTTCCTACCACATCCTGCCCTCCCATCCACAATCTGCAAACCAGCATGTGTGCCTCTGTTTCACTAATTGCAGGCTGATGGATGGTGCTAGAACAGTATTCTGGCTCCTGCATACCAGCAAGCAGAAGCCTCAGGAAGGTACTGCCTGGACTCAAGTGGGCCAGGGCAGGGAGCTGACCCCTTCCCAACCCCATGAGCCCTGGGGTCTGTCTCCCTCATAATTTGGAGCAGATCCCAACACTTTTCCCAGCTCTGGAGCTCAGTTCCTAAACTCCCCAAGAAGGGATTTCCAGCTGGAATTAGTTTGTCCATTTCCCAACCTCTTCAGGCCATTCCTCCACTAATCCACAGAGAGACAGCCGAGATTCCAGCTGTGGAGGAGGCAGCGTGACCTTCTCTGGCTGGTCAGTGGAGTGAGGAGATACCCCATTCCCAACGCCAGCTTCCAGGCTGAAATCGATGTGCAAAAGCAGGGGTTCATTCATTAGTTCAAAAACTGCAGCAAACACACTGGCAGGGACTGAGCCGTGCCTGGTACCACGTGGGCCGTATTAGCTCATTCAGTCCTCATGGCAGCTGGATGAAGTCAGCCGACACTACTATCTCCTTTTACAAACTAGGAAACTGAGGCACAAAGCTTTTAAGTAACTTTCCCAAAGTCATATGGCTAAGAAGTGGCAGAATTGGTATTGAACCCCAGCCACTGGAGGCTCCAAAGCCTTAACGCTGCCCCGTACTTGTCAAGAATCCACTGGGGCACTTGTAAATGTATGCTTATTCACATGGAAACATGCTCACAACCTATTATTAAGTGAAAAAGAAAGTGGCAAAACAATACATAGAGATCAACCCTTTGGGGAGAAATAAATATATACATGAACATGCAGTTGCACAGGCTAGAACGTGAAAAATCATGTCCCAATGACAAGGTGTTGGAAGATGGTGGGCCAGACAGACCTCAGCTGAGTCCTGGCTACTCCACTCTCTCCTCCAGTGGTGACTTCCAACAAGTCACATACCCTCTCCAGACCTCAGTTTCCTCATCTGTAAATGAAAGGCTGCATCTAACATCATCCATATATGGATGAAACACAAAAGACCACCCAGCGCATTGTTCCATTTATATGAAATGTCCAGAAAAGGCAAAACTATGGAACCAGCAAATAGATTAGTGGTTGCCTGGGGCTGAGGGTTGGCAATGGGGATTAAGTGTAACCGGGCCTGAGGGATTTTATTGGGGCAATGAAAGTATTCTAAAACTGGACTATGCTGATGGCTGCACAACTCTGCAAATTTACTTAAAAGTCTCTTCATTAAAATGACTCATTAATTAAAATGGGTGGATTTTATGATTTTATATAAATCATACCTCAATAAAGTTCTTAAAAATTATATGAAGTGGCTAGTACACAGCAGACCCTCAGCATATAGAGGTGGTTATTGCCATTATGATTGTTAATAGAATTGTTGACAAGCTTATGAAGTGGTATTTCAAGTGAATTAAAATATTTATTTCTGCTTATCTGTATTTTTTATGTTTGTACAATAAATATGTATTTCTTGCGTAACAAAAAGAGAAAGAGAAAAACAGTTCCACTAAAATACCATTGAAAAGAGGGACTCTGTTATTGTGCGGGTGATTTTAATTTTCTTCCTTTGGCTTATTTTCTCTTTGGCAACAGTGAATATGGACTGCTTGGATAAAACAGACTGTTGTTTTCATATACAGCTAATTTTATATTCAACCTTGGGCTAGACACTGTGAAGCATACACACAGGAATATGAGAGACTGTTCCCTAGGGTCTTTCCATCTGGAGTGGAGGCAGGACAGATAAAGGACTGATCTGGAAAGTTGAAGAACAAGGAGACAGTCTGTGCTAAGAAACAAAATGCACACCCCCTGCAGGGCTAGAGGACCCCGTGGAGGAGGAACACCTGTGGGCTGAGAGCTGAGCAGCCAGGGAACATGGCCTGAGAAGACAAAGAGGGAGAATGTCCATTCCCTCCATAAATATTAATTGAGCACCGATTGTACGCCAGACCGTGCTAGGAGCTGGGGACACATGGTGACAGGACTGACAAAGTCGCTGTCCCACAATGCCATGCTCCCGGCCACCCCAGCCCGGATCTGAACACAGCACCAGCCAAGCATCCTGTGCCTGAAGAGGGTAGGGGTGGGGAGTCCCGCTGTCCAGGCCCTCACCCACAGCTGTGGGAGCACAAGAGTAAGAGGAGGCCCAGAATTATGAGATGGCCCGGACTCTCGTGCCAGCACTGCCACTAATTCCCAGGAACAGGTCTCTTCCTTCTCCACAGGTCAGTTTCCCCATCAGTACAAATGAGAGCGTAATGATTATGGGCACAGCTCTGGAGACAGAAACTTGCAGGTCCAAGCCTGGCTCTGTCACTGAACCAGCATCTTTACCTCCACCAGGTGGCTTAGCTTCTCGGAGCTCCAGTTTCCTCCTCTGAACAAATGGGTGACGTGATAGCACCTAACTCGAGAGGGTTTGGGGGGCAGCGAGTATTAAACAAGGTAATGCATAGAAAGGGCGCCAAACGTATACTGGGCAAATGTAAACCACAGCTGCAGCTTGGTTTCTTCCACCGGCTCGGCGAGATTCGGAATTCCTGGGGCAGCCCAGCCACGAAGATCAGACCTGAGGTAACAAACAGCACCAGCTCAGCAAATTGAAACCGGATAGCCTAGAATGTGGGAGGGAAAGAGGCTGCAAAACCATTTGAAGAAAACAATCGAGGATAGTCCTCCAATTAGCTTCTCCAGCCCCTTACCCACATACTCAGTCCAGCACTGCCACCTGCTGGAGGTTTGCAGGAAAAGACACCTTTCCCACTGGCTGGGTATCTTTAATCCCAGCTGGAAAAGACGGAGTGGGAACACTAGAAATGGGGTGGGGCAGCATGCAGCTAATTCCATTGGAAAGTTGTGGGTGGAAGAGATTTAAGCTCTGGAGCTATAAGACTCAAGTCCAAAGCCTGGATTTTCTATTTATCAGCTGTCAGACTTTGGGTAAACTATTTAAACCTCCCCACGCCTAAATTTTCTCATCTGTGAAATGGAAATAACAAGGTCTCCTTCTAGGGGGATAATACATGCAAAGTACCTGACACGGTGAGAACTCAATAAAGGGTTTTTCCCTCTGGACCTCTCCTCTCACCACACTGCACCTCTAGGGTTTAGAAGGTGAGGTACAGTGCAGGGGTCAAGTTCTGGGGTGTACCATCATCCCTGAGTGCTTGTCAAAAATAAAGATGCTGTGCTAATTATTAGAGAAATGCAAATCAAAACTACAGTGAGGTACCACCTCACACCAGTCAGAATGGCCATCATTAAAAAGTCTACAAATAACAAATGCTGGAGAGGGTGTGAGAAAAAGGAACCCTGCCACACTGTTGGTGGGAATGTAAGTTGGTGCAGTCACTGTAGAAAACAGTGTGGAGGTTCCTCAGAAAACCAAAAATAGAACTACCATATGATCCAGCAATCCCACTCCTGAGCATATATCCAGACAAAGCTATAATTCAAAAAGATACGTGCACCCCTATGTTCATAACAGCACTATTCACAATAGTAAAGACATGGAAAAAACCTAAATGTCCATCAACAGATGAATGGATAAAGAAGATGTGGCACATATACACAATGGAGTACTTACACTCAGCCATAAAAAAGAATGAGATAATGCCATTTGCCGCAACATGGATGAAACTAGAGATGATCATACTAAGTGAAGTAAGTCAGAAGGAGAAAGACAAATACCATAAGACATCCTTAAATGTGGAATCTAAAATATGATACAAATGAACCTATCTGTGAAAGAGAAACAGAATCACGGACATAGAGAACAGACTGGTGCTTGCCAAGGGGGAGGGGCTTGGGGGAGGGATGGAGTGGGAGGTTGGAGTTAGCAGATATAGGCTTTTATATGGAATGGGTAAGCAGCAAGGTCCTACTGTATGGAACAGAGAACTATGTTCAATATCCTATGATAAACCGTAATGGAAAAGAATATTTAAAAAAAGAACATATATGTATGTATAACTGAATCACTTTGTTATACAACAGTAATTAACACAACATTGTAAATCAACTCTACTTCAATTAAAAAAAAAATACAGATGCTCAGGCACCACTGAAGTTGCTCCAGATCTGCTCTCCAGGGATGATAGTCTAGGAGTCTGCATTTTAGCTAAGTCCCATGTGATTCTTTTTTTTTCTTTCTTTCTTTTTTTTTTTTGAGGTATGCGGGCCTCTCACTGTTGTGGCCTCTCCCGTTGCGGAGCACAGGCTCCGGACGCGCAGGCTCGGTGGCCATGGCTCACGGGCCCAGCCGCTCCGCGGCATGTGGGATCTTCCCAGACCAGGGCACGAACGCGTGTCCCCTGCATCGGCAGGCGGACTCTCAACCACTGCGCCACCAGGGAAGCCCCCATGTGATTCTTATACTCAAACTTTTAGAGTCACCAGCACAGTGCAAAGAGCACCAAGGTAGGAGTTCTAGTTCTACCAGAAGGGCATGTCCTTTGGCCTTGCTCAGTTTCTGTGTCCCTGCCCATGAAATGTGGCCAAGAGTCCTGGCCGGTGTGCCTCACAGTGGGGGGGCGGGGAGGATGCACTCTGGAAACTGTTGTGCCAGTGCTAACAGAAGAAGTAGGGGTGGTCAGAACAGCAGGGTATGGAGACGTGATGGGGGAGAGGAGGAACAGGCACGGCTCCCCAGCCCCTCCTTCCGGGAAGGGCCAGGATGCCCAGGGGCTTGGTATGCAGGGCAGACGAGCCTGATTCTCAACCCTCACAGAGCTTGTCACCTGCAGGCTATGTAACCCATGCCACGGGGAGGAGACAGAATTCCAGCTTTGGGACCCACAGCAGCCACCAAAATAGGCTGGTCCTTTCTGAGAAGAGGGTGGGAAAAAGGGGAAGAACCCAGGTTATTTCTAGAGCAGCAGCCCCTCCACTCCCCCATGCCCTCCCAGGTCACCTTCCTCTCCCCTCTGGGGTGCTGATCTCCTGGCTGGACTCACAGCCTTCCGGCACCCTGGAGGCAGACGGGGTCTTCATTTTGCAAACAGTAAAATCAAGGCCCACAGAGGAGATGAGCGCCACTTGCCCAGCATCTCTTAGTAAATCCTTAGCCCAAGGCTCACGAAATCCTCCTAACAATTACAGAGTAGGCAGGGCAAGGATTAGTATTGATATTTCCATCACAAAGAGGAGAAATCCAGATCAGAGATGTAGATATGTAATTTATCCAAGAACCCATAGCAGAGCTGAGCCTCAGACCAGGCTCTCTTCTTACTACCAAGTCACCTGTTTGTATTCCCACTGCAGGTAAGACACTGGGCCAGGTGACCTCCAGGCCTCCTCCAGTTCTACCTTTTATGATCCCAGGGCTATACCCTGTTCTTTCACGTTTATCTCCCTCTAGTTCTCTCAACAAACCAACAACTCAGGCCTCCTCTCTGTCCTCTGGGCAAACCTCAAAACTTTCCGCTTGTTTTTCTCTATTCCAAACCTCCCTCCACCCCATCCAATCTCATGCCCACTCTTGCATATTTTTGGAAATTCTCCGGTCCTTCAAAGCCCAGCTCAAGTCCCACCTGCTCCAGGAAGCCTTCTCTAATCCCCCTGGTGAGGAATTTTATCAATTTGGTGTGGACCAGGGCAATGGGATCCGAAACGCCAGCCATTCAATTAATGAGCACATGAGCCAGGCCCTGTGCTCGGAAATGCATGTACCTGTATTATACATATTGTGTCCATGTGCATCGTACACTTGTATACACATTCCTTGACTAATCCCCGAAAGCTCTGACAATATGGCCATCTTACAGATGTGGGAACCAAGCCTCAAGTTGCTGACATGATGCACTTGAGGTTATTTGAGAAGCTGTCATCCTGCAGAGAAAGGCTCAGGGGGAAATATTAAAACCCGGTGTGAAGAGGGGACAGTGTTACAGGGAAGCAGGTTTCAGAGCAACATAAAAAGAATGTGGAACTAAAACCCCATGAGGACCTGTGGTCACAGGGCCCAGGGTCCAGAAAGGCCTTAGGGTGGTCATTTTCCTTGGGTGACAGCAGCTGGTTAACTAGCACAGGACTTGGACAAGCCTGGTCTCACTCAGTACAATCATCTTTTTAGAAAGACAGTCTCCTCATTCTACGTAGAAGGAGTTAAAGGCTGGATAAACAGGTTCACCCTGGCCATAGTGGGCCTGGGACTTGAAGCAAGCTGGATTCCAGAATCTGTGTGCTTTCTGATACAGGGGTCCCTCCTTATCCCCATGGGGTCCATTCCAAGACCCCCCGTGGATGCCTGAAACCACGGATAGTACCGAACCCTGTATAGACTGTTTTTTCCTATACATACATACCTATGATAAAGTTTAACTTATAAATTAGGCACAGTAAGAGATTAACAACAATAACTAATAATAAAATACAATTATTATAACAATATACTGTAATAAAAGTTATGTCAATGTGGCCTCACTCTTTCAAAATATCTTATTGGACAGATTTAGTGACTTTTCCGTTTTAGCTAAGCACTTATCATGCACTGTGGTCATAACTTTCACAATTTGAAGTGCACAGCAAAACTAGCATGAATTTCTTTTTCCTTCTTTACCATTGCACAGATAGAAGATTCATTCTTACCATAGATCTTAGCAACCTCAGCATACAATTTCATCTTTTCTTAATAAGTTGAGAACTTTCCCCTCTTCCCTTAGATGAAGCATTTTACAGCTTCACTTTGGCATATCCGAATTGCTAGCATCACTGCTCCAGCCATTAGTAAGTAAAATAAGGGTGACTTGAACACAAGCACCGTGATACCTCAACAAGTGATCTGATAACGAAGTTGGCTACTGAGTGACTAATGGACAGTATAGCTAGACAGAGGGATGTTTCATGTCCTGGGTGGGGCGAAGCGGGACAACACAAGATTTCACCACACTGCTCAGAACAGTGTGCAATTTAAAACCTATGAGTTATTTACTTCTGGAATTTTCCTTTTAATATTTTTGGAGCTCAGTTGACCATGGGTAACGGAAACTGCTGAAAGCGAAACTGAGGATAAGGCGGGACTGCTGTCCACGACTGATATATTATTTACAAAGTTACTCAGAAATATTTACGTAGAAGGCCCCTCTGCTGATGGGCTGGCTCATGGCCACAGTCCTGACCTGCTGCCGTCCTGGCTACCCGGACACCCTCCTGATGCCCAGTCGACTCTGACGCTCCAACACACTTGATCCTGTGTAAACGCACTTGTGAACCTTCAGGTCTTCATGAAAATGAGCGAGTTTCTGGAGGGGCTCGCTCCTCAGTAGATTCATGGCCCGGTGCCAGAACAAGTCCCTGGACAAACAGAAAGCACCACAGGGAGAAAAAGACTGGAGAAAGGGTGCGCGTCCATTCACCCAGCAAGGTCTGAGGGTCCCTCTGCTGGTGTTGGGGGTACAGTGAAAACAAGACAAACCTGGCCATGGCCCCCGGAGTCCCAGACACAGAAGCTTCCTCCTTCTCAAGTTAGCCATGGAAGAGGAGAGCACAGGAGGGCACCTCCTACCCGGGGACCCTGGTGGTCCCACCCTCCTGGAGCCCCTTCTTAGCAGCTACTGTGGGCTCTACCACTCTCCACAGCCAGAGAGGGGGAGGGGTCAAGGTACCTGTCAAGATACCCCAAGAGTCCTGCCCGCTCTTGGCCACAAACTCTACCTCTTGTTGCCCTTCCAGGCCCAGCTCTGAGGGGACCTTCCCTGGGTAACTTCCCAGAATCCCAGCTTCCCCACCCCACCCCCCAGCTGGAAGTGAGCTCTCCTTCCATCCTGTGTCCCTCCCCCTTCCCTGTGTGTCCATCTGATCCACCCAAACAGAGCCCAGGCCAGGAGCAGGCTCTGATCCCCTCAGGGACCTCTCCAGGGTCTTGGAGGTGCTAAAACCATTTTCTAAAAGAGTGAGTGAGTGCATGCGGTCAGGCAAGAACAGAAGGGGCCAGCTGTTCCACAGTCCTGACCCTGTGAAGGAACCTGATTGATGACAGGGAATCCAGGCAGAAGAATGCGAGTAGTTTGGGTTAACCTTGTCTACCTGAGAAGCCACCTGGCAGGCAGCACCACCAAATGCAAACGAAGGGCAGCCAGGTAGGTGTCCGCAGGAAGCATTAAAAAACTAGAAACTGTGGTCAGTGTTGACTGGGTTATCCAGTGAGTTCAGGCAGCATTTCTACAAAAAGGGTCCATGGAAGCTTAATTTGAGAGGTGATCTGTAAGAACAGAGGTCACGGTCAAATTTGTTTAGTGAATATAGCACATTTCTCCCCTTCTTACAGACCTGCAGTGCCCCCCCCCCCCCCCACCGCAGCACACTAAGGCACTGAGCAGTCGTGCTGCAAAGACAGCAGTTTAATCTGGTGCTTCCCACACTGAATTGCCTTTGTCTTTTTAAAATTTTTTTTTAGTAAAACCTACTTAACATCCCAAGGAACTAGCATTGCATAGGACACACTCAGAAAACAGGAGGGTGCTGGTTATTCAGATGTCTGTCTCTCAAGGAAGCAATTTTTGATGGTCTGGAAATGTTTTCTTCCTCTGTTAAAAAAAAAAAAAATCTGTATTTGACAGGCATTACAGCTTTAAAACAAAAGGACAAAATCCCAGTGGTGGACTGTTAGGTGGCGGCTAGCCAAGTGGGAAGGGGGAGGAATCTGTCATGAAATCTCCTTTGCCCTCTGTCCTTGACTATAGACATGACCTTTTAACAAGTGACTTTTCTGTGCCCCCAGTTCCTGTTTTGTAAACAGTTGTGAGGATCAAATGAGTTACTCAGTAACAAGTGCTAGAAGATTCACAGCATCCAAATAACCTTCTATATTATGAATAGCTCTTATTGTCCCAAACATACAAATTCAATGATTTCCTTTTCCACTCACGTGGTAAGTTTGATGGGCTTATAACTTAGCATAATAGCCCTTTATGTGACATAATTTTGGAGCGATATGCTCTAAAGAACAAAAGAGAGAGAAGAGGTACAGTGAACATTTAGAAAGGGAAGGATTCGTGTGTGCCACAAGATGGGCTGTTAGGAAGGCTTCCTGGAGGAGTGGAAAGGTGAGTGGGGCGTGGCCTGGGCTGACAGGACAGTCCTGGGAAGGGAAGGACGCCAAGTGAACATGGGCCTGGAGGTGACAATGAGCACAGCGTGGGCCTCGTTAACTCGGCTGTGGACAGGCAGGGAGTCTGCTCCCAGGAAGACTGCTGCTGACGGGAGACCAGCCCACCATGGGAGCCGGTGGCTCTGCTGCATCTGCTGAGGAGTAGAGTCATGCCCAGGTCCTGGAGGTAAGGAGAAATGACAGCTGGTCTGATGAGCAGAATGTAGCCTTTGCTTCCTGTGAGCCCCACCCCTCCCCAGAAACCCCTCCAGGGCCCGGTTGGTTGGGAATTGCATCATGGCCAGAGGCAGAAACCCACTGAAGCTCGCTCAAGTGTAAAGGTGGTTGGAGAGAGATTCCGGGGCATCTCACGGAAGGCAAGCAAGGGCAGGGGGGCAGCTGGACCTTGGGGAAAAAAACAGAAAAATACCGAGTGCCAGGGGCTCTGTCTTTGTCTCTTTGACTTTTTCTCTTTCATTGTCTCTGTCTAAGTCAATATCTCTCTCCCTCCCTCCCTCTCTCTCTCACACATACACACACACACACACACACACACACACACGCACACGCACACGCACACATCTCTATTCCAGTCTCTCCCTCTGTGTCTCTCTGTGTTTATCTCTCTGTCTCTCTCCATCTGTATGTGTGTCTCTGTCTCTGTCTGATGTTTATTGCAATCTCTTTCGCCCTCTAAGGGCCTCCCTCTCCCTCTCCCTCTCTCTCGCATCGCACCGTCTCCCATCTCTGGTCCGTCTCTCTCCGCAGGCCCTCTTTATCTACCTGCTCCTCAGCATGCATGGCACACAAATTGCCACCCCAGCCCCCAACACTGGACTCTGCTTAGCCTCTGAGCCCCAGGGCTCAATAGCATCTGTGACCCTCAGCAATAACTCTATTTCAAGAGAAAATCTGACTGACCCAGCTCAGAGTTCAGATGACCACTCCCAGTCCAGTCAGTTTTGGCCAGGGGGAGTCCTGTGATGACACCATGATGGCTTCATCTAAGAAGGAGTCTGGGATGGGCATCGCCCTACAACGCAGCTTTTACAGCAGGACAGAACTGCACAGTAGGAAGGGCACTCACTAGGAGTCATGGGATTGTGTCTCCTATTAGCTCCCATGGAACAGCTGTGTGACCTGGGGCAAGACTCTGCCCTCTCTGGGTCTCAAATACTCCATCTATAAAATGAGGAGTTGGATAAGGTGTTCTGTTAAGAACACTTCTAGCCCCCAAATTCTATGATGTTCTATTTACAAAACAGGCATGGAGACCAGGAAAAAGAGAGAAGAACCTAAGAAGTGACAGAGCAGAATGCTGAGAAAAGAGAAAATCATGTCCTGTCAGAAAGGGTTGGCGGAACTGTGTCCAGGGCAGGTGCTGAGAGTGGGGGGCTGTCATTCCCGGGGCAACAGAGGTGGACCAATGGCTCCTGGAGCTCACAGATGCAGATTCCAGGCCTGTCCCAGATGGTTTAATTCAGCAAGTCACTCCAGGGGACTGTGGTACAAGTGGTCTCAGAACTTCCCTCTAGCATTATTGAGCGGGACTTTTCAAAGGGTTAGAGCTGCCTTAGGAGGAACTGGGCTTCCTAGGAAAGGTAGTGATCCCCCCACCTTTGGGAGTATGCAAGAAAGGCAGGGCTGCTCTGGATGACCTCAACCATCCCTTCTTGCCTCCAGTTTCTCCATTACTTTGAAGTTCAAACGAAATCAAGACTGCAGTGGGAGCTCAAGACTCAAGCGGGGAAAGGTTTCCCCTCTTCCTCAGCTGCTTCTCTGGCCCTCACTCATCTAAACTAGAGGCCATGGACCTTATGTCCAGACAAGGGAAAGGAAGACACCGGGCAAACTGATCCTCCTCTGCCTCTCCCATTACAGCTCCTGGGCTTTCAAAGGCTAGCTTCTGGGTCAGTGGGAGTGCCTTTAAGAAACTCTCTTAGACTGGGACTCACTCATCTTCCAGAAATAAGCAGAATCTGGGTGGGAGGGGGGAGTTCAACCTAGACTCTGCAAGGAAGCCCCAGATCCTGAAGCCATGAGATTAGAAGAACGGCTCATCTCCCTCCTCTGAGGAGGGTCCCATAGCCTGTGGGCTAATTGGGTTCCAATTAGCACCTGGGGTCCTGTGTGGCTTAGGGAGGACTCATAGGTCTGGAAATTTAATACTTTCTTAGAGGGCTCAAGAATTCACAAAGCACCTTCACACCAACTATCCACTTAATCGTCTCAGGAATCTGGTGTAGTGGTTGGTTGTGTGTCAGATGGCGAAACTGAGGTTGAGAGAGGCTGGGCTGGAAGTGGAGGAGAGGCAGAGCTGGAGGAGAAGCAGGTCTCTGCCTCCCTCTTCCTTCCATGCCCCCAACTCCTCCAGGAAAGCCCTGGCTTGGAGAGGTGGAAGGACGCCCCACCCAGTCAGGGCTGGAGCTGGGACCAGGAGAGGGTGGGCTGTCATGGGAGCAGGTGGATGGAGCAGCGCGCTTATTAAGCAGATGGTCCTGTCTCAGGAGGATGAGAAGAAGTGACCAGCTGGGATGGAATCCTTGGAGAAGGGGGCTGCTAGGGAGCTAGGCAGACAGCAGGCTAGTGGATTTGGGTATCAGGAGACCTATGTGTGTAGCCTGGAGTGAGGCCCTACTTCTCCCCAGGCCTCAGTGTCCCTGCCTGTCCTTTGGTGGGGCTAGACTCCGTGGCCTCCAGTGTCCCTCCTACTCTGGTGCTGTCCCTCCCTGAATTTCTGCCCAGCCCCTAGCAGCAGAGGGCCAGTGTGACCCAGAGGCCACAGAAATTCCCTGGACTTTCAGGTCAGCTCTGGTTCTGCCCCAGGCACCCCTAATCCCCACAGTGACCGGAAGTTTCCTAGAAGACTCAACATTACCTGATGTCCACAGTGGATGACCACACTGCAAAAGTTGCAGTGATTGGTACTGTCCAGAAGATGGAGCCAAATATCCTGGAAACCTAAGTTTTACTTCCTGGTGAGTTTTTATTTCTAGAGCTACAGTTGCAGAAACTAAACCATAAACACAGTAAGAGATGTACTCAAGGTACCCCACCTGCTCAGTGGCAGGGCTGGAAACAAAGCCCCTCTCTCCTGCCCCTGGGGCCAGCAAGGATCCTTCTACCCTCCCCTCCTCTCTGCTTATGCCACAGGATTCTGGTCCAGCCAAGTTCATTCCAAGATGCCCTGACATAATTGTAGCTCATTTGTGTTAGGTTGATGGGACTGGGGAGATCCTGAGGGAGAGACAGTGAACCTTTAAATGGATGGGGTCGGGCTTTCACGTTTCATGTGTGGATAGGCAATATGGTCAAACACAGTCATATGTGAAGCTATCCTCCCCACATCCCCCCACCCCACAGCTGTGTTAACTTTGGGCAAGTCTCTTGAGCTCCTTAAACCTGTTTTCTCATCTGTAATTTAGAATGATACTACAGACCTACTGCGTTGTTTGGAGAATGACATTAAAAAATTGAGAACAGCTCTAAGCACTATGCCCGTGGCATAGTAGGGGGAAAAAAGACATCCTGGGGCAGTAAAGACCAGGGGAGGGTACACACAACAGAGAGATATAGATGTTAGTCCAAATTCTGACACTAGCTTCTCAAAGTCTCTGACCTTAAACTATGAATGGCTGCTATCAGATTCCTTCCAGAGAGTATGGTAAAGGTGTAAGGAAGGAGAACCTCCACTCCCACCCCTACCACCACCACCACCCCATCACTGAGAGGCTTCACGGGGAGGAAAGAGGAGGAAGAAGCAACCAGAGAAAAATGATGGGGCAGCATCAAACTGTTCCTACTTTAAAACTTTTCCAGGAGCTGCCCAAGGCAGAAGGCAGCTGCATCCATTAATCTGCTTCTACACAGGCTTCAAAGAGAAGTTTGTTCGGAAGGTAAATTGCCAGAGAAGGAGAATGTTATTTGGGAATGCTGTTCCTTGGACACGGGACTTAGACAAATGACCCTTAGATGCAGCTGGGGCCATTCCCCTGACCAGCCAAGGTGAGGCTGGAGAGGAATCAGGAGCAGAGTTCCTCAGTCTAGGCACAGCACCAGCATCCTCTAAGCATGCCCTATGAAGCCCACAGCCCCTTTTCCCCAGCCTCTCAGCCCTACTCAGTAATTTGTATGAGGTCTTTGAATCCATGTTTACAGCCATGTGACATTGATTGGTCCATTCACCAAGTGCTGAAGTCACTTTCCAGTTGGCCAACAGCTTCCTTCCTGGGTCCTCTATGCCTGAGCAGAACCAGCCTCCCTCATCCCAGGATATCTGCCTGCCAGGAGCAGCTCAAACCGGGACAGCACAGTCATCCCAGAGAGTCTCCACATGAGCTGTGACCCTCGCAAATCTCATTTCCTAACTGTTCTGACACAGAGAGGGCACAGGAGCCTCACCACCTGCTCAGCCTTCTTCTGCTGCTCCTCACAGGGTGTATGCTTCAGCTTCCCCTTCTCTTTCTGCAGCTCCTTCTCTCTTTTTTTTTTTTTGTGGTACGCAGGCCTCTCACTGCTGTGGCCTCTCCCGTTGCGGAGCACAGGCTATGGACGCGCAGGCTCAGCGGCCATGGCTCACGGGCCCAGCCGCTCTGCGGCGTGTGGGATCTTCCCGGACCAGGGCACGAACCCGCGTCCCCTGCATCGGCAGGTGGACTCTCAACCACTGCGCCACCAGGAAAGCCCTGCTCCTTCTCCTTGTCATCATCTCTGCCAAACCCTGGAGAGGGGGGTGAAGAGAAAACATGCTCAGGTGAGAGGCTGGCTTGACGGTGTGACCTGAAATCATCAGGGTCTGTTCCTCCCTTGCCCACCTCTCCCCTTCCCCTCCTCCTTGCATGTGCGCAGGTTTTTCAGCTTTCTCAAAGCACTTTCATATTGAATATTCCATTTGAGCCCTACTGCCATTTTCAGAAGGGATTGTGGACCCATTTCACAGAGAAGTTAACTGAGATCCAGAGAAGGTAAGTGGCATCTCTAAAAACATGTAAGGAAATTGGTGCCATGGGTGAACTAGAATCTCGAATTTCTCCCTCCTGGTCCAGGGGTTCTTCCCCGACCACGTAGAACATGACAGTTGAGGGAAACAGCCCAGCTCCCCCCATCAGCATTGACTGGTGGCCCTAGTCAAGTGCCTCCCCAGGAATGACCTGCAGCCTCTGCCTTTGGGGGACCCTTTGGGGTCAGCCTTTGGGTCTGTGTGGGCTGTGGGAAGGGATACTAGGCACCTGGTGTATGTAATGACAAGTGAGTGTCCACGGATGATATGTGTGCACGTAGCACGCCCGAGCTCGGCCATTCACACTTTAACAACCTACACATGCATGTTCCCCAGTGGCCGTTTCTGCTCATGGCTGCCATGGCCTCTCACCCCAGAGTTGTTGGTCTGGGGCTCCAGATTTCTTGATAGCCATTGTTTTTCTCTAAATCCTAGTCAGACCTCGGCAGCTCTGGGGAGAGTTTCCTGTTAAGATGGCCCCTTCTGCCACCAGCTCCCCGGAAGGTCATGCCCAGGATACAGAGAAAAAAATCCCAGGTGAGCAGGACAAAATCCATCTTAAGTGAGATTTCTTGCTTTTGTGCACACCAAGCTGAGAACAATAGACTGACAGCAGCTGGCATCTTCCTGGCATGTACCAGTTTACAGAGGGGGTTTATGGATGTTGTCTTCTATGATGGGCAGCCCTATGAGGTCAGCACTGCTAGCCGATTGGACAGATGAGGAAACAGAGGTCCAGGGAGGTGAGAGGAACTTCCCAAGAACCCACGGAGAGTCAGTGCTCCCACAGAGTTCTCTTTGCCTAAAACCTCAGGTTATCTCCCAACAAAGGAAGGAGGTGGGTCAGGCGGAGAGGTAGGGTGGGGTGTAGAATAAGGACCCTTTGACCCTCCTTGTTTTCCTATTCTCTGTCTCCCCGAGCCAGCCTCCAGCAGCCCAGAAGCCTGGAGGGCTCCCCTCCTCAGACAGAGCCCCACAGGGAGGGGGCCTCCAGACCTGGGAGCACAGGCTCCAGAGACAATGGCCACTAAGGTCCACCCCTCCGTTTTTCATGACTCATCCCCACCCTGCACCCACAAGAGCCACTCTGCTGGATGGCGACTGTGCCCCTTCTCAGACTTGGTCTCGAGATTCTCTCCTGAGAACGCTGACACCTCCCCTCCTGACACCCTCACCAGACAACCTGCCAGAGTAGCAAAGACAAGGCCAGATCAGAGAGCACCGGGCTTTAAAGATGGGATTTCAGACTGCAGAGGACTGGAAAGGATGGTTGTGTAGATGTGAAAACTGAGGCCCAAGGGGGCAGGGACTTGCTGAGAATCTGTTGGGGGCTTAGAGGCAGAGCTGGGCTGGAACCCAGGTCGTGGAACTACCCACGAGTGCACCTGGCCAGGCATGCGCCCCACCTCCACCATCCCCTGAGATCACAGGAACTGATTTTTGCAGCCCCTGAGCTGCCCAAGGTCACCTTTCCTCCTCCCCAGGGAGTCTGCCCTCTGATTTGGGGACACCTCCACCTGGGTTTGGAAGGACACATCCACCCCAGTGAGAAGGGGAAATGAGTTTCTCAAAGCCCAGCCAGCTTAGAGACCTAGGGGCTCCCTTACAATGCACCTTTGACTCACAAGCTCTTACGGGTGCATATTTCTCAAGTCCTCCTGCCCATAGAAGGCTAGAGGAATTGGAGTTTTTCTGCATGGCTCTAATGGACAGAATTAGGACCCGTGCGTGGAATTTATACAGAGGCAGATTCCAGCTCCACATAAGACAGAACTTTCTATGGTCAGAACTGTTCTAAAATGGAATAGTCTGTCTTCTGAGGTGGTGAGCTCCCCAACACTAGAGGCAACCAACCTGCTAGGGATATTATAGAATAGAGTTCCTCAGAGTGTAGCCCACCTGTATCAGCATGAATTATCTGGGGTTATTCTTAAAAGGGAAAATTCCTGGGACCCACTCAACACCCACTGAATCAGACTCTTGAGTGTGGGCCCAGGAATCTACCTTTTTAACAAGCTCCCAGGTAATTCTGAGGTAGGATTCTGACAACTGAATGTTTGAGAATTCCTGCTCTAGAAGAATACCAGATGGAATTTGCTCCCTTTCACCTCTGAAATTCTATGATTCTATCCTTCTATGAAATACATAACTCCCCTAGTTATTTGTGTTGTATAAGGGACATCCTAAAGACAAATTTATTTTGTTTATTTATTTTTTTTCGGTACGCGGGCCTCTCACTGTTGTGGCCTCTCCCGTTGTGGAGCACAGGCTCCGGACGCGCAGGCTCAGCGGCCATGGCTCACGGGCGCAGCCGCTCCGCGGCATGTGGGATCTTCCCAGACCGGGGCACGAACCCGCGTCCCCTGCATCGGCAGGCGGACTCTCAACCACTGTACCACCAGGGAAGCCTAAGACAACTTATTTTTAAGTTACAAAGTCACAGCTCCATGATGGAAGACAGCAGGCAGAGGAGGTGCATGGGGGCAGGCTAACCACAAAGGCAGCTGTTAATTCCCTGCTCCTCTACCCAGTGCTGACCTGAAGTGACAGCCTAATATTGCAGATCTTTGGCTATCTAAGACTCAATGGTCCCACCCAATTTTATCTCAACGCATTTGTATCCAAGGCCCAAATTCACTAGTCATAGCAGGAGCCAAGAGAACAGAGGAAATATCCACTTACCAATCTGGAGCTGGAGGGCAAACTGGTCTCTGGGCAGGGCTAACAGATACTTCCTGGAGCTTCTCAAAAGTCTTCACACTTTCTACGCTTCCTCTTTTCAGCCCTGAGGTGAACAAACTCACCCAAACATCCTAAGGCATCACAGTCAGATCATGACAGATGTTTCCAGCCAAAGCCTGGGGCTCAATCCCACCCCACCTCTTGCCCCCCTTGATCTCCCTTGTCAGTGGCAAGGCACACCCTCCATAAATTGTGGACATATTTTATGCCAGCCTTCACAATTCTCTCCCCTCTGACCCAGGAAATAGTCACTTATGTGTTTAAAGATATGTATAAAATGGTAGCAACTACAGTATTATCAAAATAATAGACCTAACAGAATAACCTTAGCTAACACATATACAATACTTATTTGTTTCATTTCCTAAATGCTATTCCTATATTAATTTATTTAATCAGCACAATGAACCACGAACCAGTACTGTGATTATCCCCAGTTTAGAACTTGTACATCCCCTCAGTAATTGAAAAATAATTTGAAACAATCTGAGTGTCTAACAATAGGGGATTTGTCAAATAAATTATGGAGTTTCCCTAAAATAGAATATTATGAAGCTATTATAAATAAGGTTAAAAATATTTAATAAGCCACAAATATGCTCATTTGGTAATATAAAAAGCACAGGAAATAAAACTACATATAACTGAATTTGGGGTGAATGTGCATAAGAAAAAAAAACATACCATGGTTAAGTCCTTGGCAGGGAAATCTTTCTGGAGTGGGCTGGCATTGAGCTAGGGTTTGTGCAGAAAGCTAGTAGGAGCTGGGGCAGGGGTTGTGCTCCTGATGGAAGCTGCATGAGCTGTTGCCACTCACAATCCCAGGTAAGAGGCCAGAGGGGGAGCTGAACCTGAGAGGCTCAACACTGACTGACAATTTGGAGATCACCATTCACTTCTGATTCTGTTACCACCTGCATGGTGAACATGGCCAAGTCCTATCCTTTCTCTGGGCCTCAGTTTCCCCATTTGTACAAAGGTGGTAATAACACCTTCCTGACTCTCCCATGAACCAGGAAATGCAAAGCTCAAGTGAGGGCTTAAGTTCAGGGATTCCTAAGGTAAGCTGTGGACAAAGCTGGGCTCTCTCTCCTGACCACTTACTGAGGCCTTACTAAAGACCAGAGACCAGGCTAGAGCACATACAGGGCCAGCTTCACGGGTGTGTAACCAGTACAATCACACAAGGCCTACACTCACAAGGGCCTATGCTTGGGGGTTTAATGCTCTGGGGTTATAACCATCGTGAAATGCTTAATAATTTTATATTTGAATTTAGCTCTTGTTAGCAAAGTTAGATAGACAGTGGAACGTGTGCTGGGGGCTTGGAGCCTCGGCCAACGCATGGCCCAGCTCGCTTTTTCTCGGGGCCGGGCCCCGGGCTCCTGTGAGGGTCTGCGTTAGCCTGCCAAGTATCCTTGTGCCTGAGAGAGCACAACATTCAATAGCAAATAAAAAACTCCATGGCAGGTGGACAGAGGAACCATGGAAGAAGGTGAAAAGCTCATTCTTGCTTTTTGAACAAGGAACCCTGCATTTTTCATTTTGCACTGGAGCCCACAAACATAAGGAATGTGCTCATTTTATTTCATTTCACAGGCAAGGAAGTTGTGGTTAGTTTATGATGCCTAAGGAAACATACCTGGAAGTAGCTTAGACAGAATTTGAACCCAGGTCAATTTGAGCCCAGAGCCTGTAGTCTAACCACTGCGCTGCAGGCAGTCAGGTGACTGCGCTGGTGGGGAGCCCCTCCAGAGCAGTAGCCCCTGATGCCCTCCAACCACAATCAAGGCTGTCACGATTCACACCAGGGGCAGCGTCTTCACCTGGACGGAGAAGGCAGAGCCCACCTGGGGGCTGTGAGAGGATTAGGAAAGCCTTCACACCTCAGAATAATTTTCATCAGCTGAGATAGTCTGGCCTGATCTCATCTGGCTGTATGAGATTCTTCTCTCTCCTGGGGAAGCTGAGTGGGCCCAGAAAAAACCCACAGGGAGCACATTTTCTGGCTGTCTGGTTCCAGAGCTCACCCTGGCTCTTAAACATCTTGCTGTTCTGCCTCCGCAGGGGAAGTGAGCGGGGTAAGGATTGCAAGCCGAAGTGGATTTTATTTTATTTTATTTTTTTTAACATCTTTATTGGGGTATAATTGCTTTACAATGGTGTGTTAGTTTCTGCTTTATAACAAAGTGAATCAGTCATACATAAACATATGTTCCCATATGTCTTCCCTCTTGCGTCTCCCTCCCTCCCACCCTCCCTATCCCACCCCTCCAGGCTGTCACAAAGCACCGAGCCAATATCCCTGTGCCATGCGGCTGCTTCCCACTAGCTATCTACCTTACTACGTTTGTTAGTGTGTATATGCCCATGATTCTCTCGCGCCCTGTCACAGCTCACCCTTCCCCCTCCCCATAACCTCAAGTCCCTTCTCTAGGAGGTCTGCGTCTTTATTCCTGCTTTACCCCTAGGTTCTTCATGACATTTTTTTCCTTAAATTCCATATATATGTGTTAGCATACGGTATTTGTCTTTTTCTTTCTGACTTACTTCACTCTGTATGACAGACTCTAGGTCTATCCACCTCATTACAAATAGCTCAATTTCGTTTCTTTTTATAGCTGAGTAATATTCCATTGTATATATGTGCCACATCTTCTTTATCCATTCATCCGATGATGGGCACTTAGGTTGTTTCCATCTCTGGGCTATTGTAAATAGAGCTGCAATGAACATTTTGGTCCATGACTCTTTTTGAATTTTGGTTTTCTCTGGGTATATGCCCAGTAGTGGGATTGCTGGGTCATATGGTAGTTCTATTTGTAGTTTTTTAAGGAACCTCCATACTGTTCTCCATAGTGGCTGAACCAATTCACATTCCCACCAGCAGTGCAAGAGGGTTCCCTTTTCTCCACGCCCTCTCCAGCATTTATTGTTTCTAGATTTTTTGATGATGGCCATTCTGACTGGTGTGAGATGATATCTCATTGTAGTTTTGATTTGCATTTCTCTAATGATTAATGATGTTGAGCATTCTTTCATGTGTTTGTTGGCAGTCTGTATATCTTCTTTGGAGAAATGTCTATTTAGGTCTTCTGCCCATTTTTGGATTGGGTTGTTTGTTTTCTTGTTATTGAGCTGCATGAGCTGCTTGTAAATTTTGGAGATTAATCCTTTGTCGGTTGCTTCATTTGCAAATATTTTCTCCCATTCTGAGGGTTGTCTTTTGGTCTTGTTTATGGTTTCCTTTGCTGTGCAAAAGCTTTGAAGTTTCATTAGGTCCCATTTGTTTATTTTTGTTTTTATTTCCATTACTCTAGGAGGTGGGTCAGAAAGGATCTTGCTGTGATTTATGTCATAGAGTGTTCTGCCTATGTTTTCCTCTAAGAGTTTGATAGTTTCTGGCCTTACATTTAGGTCTTTAATCCATTTTGAGCTTATTTTTGTGTATGGTGTTAGGGAGTGATCTAATCTCATACTTTTACATGTACCTGTCCAGTTTTCCCAGCACCACTTTTTTTTTTTTTTTTTTTTTTTTTAACATCTTTATTGGGGTATAATTGCTTTACAATGGTGTGTTAGTTTCTGCTTTATAACAAAGTGAATCAGTCATACATAAACATATGTTCCCATATGTCTTCCCTGTTGCGTCTCCCTCCCTCCCACCCTCCCCATCCCACCCCTCCAGGCTGTCACAAAGCACCGAGCCAATATCCCTGTGCCATGCGGCTGCTTCCCACTAGCTATCTACCTTACTGCGTTTGTTAGTGTGTATATGCCCATGACTCTCTCTCGCCCTGTCATAGCTCACCCTTCCCCCTCCCCATAACCTCAAGTCCGTTCTCTAGGAGGTCTGCATCTTTATTCCTGCTTTACCCCTAGGTTCTTCATGACATTTTTTTCTTAAATTCCATATATATGTGTTAGCATACGGTATTTGTCTTTTTCTTTCTGACTTACTTCACTCTGTATGACAGACTCTAGGTCTATCCACCTCATTACAAATAGCTCAATTTCGTTTCTTTTTATGGCTGAGTAATATTCCATTGTATATATGTGCCACATCTTCTTTATCCATTCATCCGATGACGGGCACTTAGGTTGTTTCCATCTCCGGGCTATTGTAAATAGAGCTGCAATGAACATTTTGGTACATGACTCTTTTTGAATTTTGGTTTTCTCAGGGTATATGCCCAGTAGTGGGATTGCTGGGTCATATGGTAGTTTTATTTGTAGTTTTTTAAGGAACCTCCATACTGTTCTCCATAGTGGCTGAACCAATTCACATTCCCACCAGCAGTGCAAGAGTGTTCCCTTTTCTCCACACCCTCTCCAGCATTTATTGTTTCTAGATTTTTTGATGATGGCCATTCTGACTGGTGTGAGATGATATCTCATTGTAGTTTTGATTTGCATTTCTCTAATGATTAACGATGTTGAGCATTCTTTCATGTGTTTGTTGGCAGTCTGTATATCTTCTTTGGAGAAATGTCTATTTAGGTCTTCTGCCCATTTTTGGATTGGGTTGTTTGTTTTCTTGTTATTGAGCTGCATGAGCTGCTTGTAAATTTTGGAGATTAATCCTTTGTCGGTTGCTTCATTTGCAAATATTTTCTCCCATTCTGAGGGTTGTCTTTTGGTCTTGTTTACGGTTTCCTTTGCTGTGCAAAAGCTTTGAAGTTTCATTAGGTCCCATTTGTTTATTTTTGTTTTTATTTCCATTACTCTAGGAGGTGGGTCAGAAAGGATCTTGCTTTGATTTATGTCATAGAGTGTTCTGCCTATGTTTTCCTCTAAGAGTTTGATAGTTTCTGGCCTTACATTTAGGTCTTTAATCCATTTTGAGCTTATTTTTGTGTATGGTGTTAGGGAGTGATCTAATCTCATACTTTTACATGTACCTGTCCAGTTTTCCCAGCACCACTTTTTGAAGAGGCTGTCCTTTCTCCACTGTACATTACTGCCACCTTTATCAAAGATAAGGTGTCCATATGTGCATGGGTTTATCTCTGGGCTTTCTATCCTGTTCCATTGATCTATCTTTCTGTTTTTGTGCCAGTACCATACCGTCTTGATAACTATAGCTTTGTAGTATAGTCTGAAGTCAGGGAGCCTGATTCCTCCAGTTCCTTCTTTCGTTCTCAAGATTGCTTTGGCTATTCGGGGTCTTTTGTGTTTCCATACAAATTGCAAAATTTTTTGTTCTAGTTCTGTGAAAAATGCCAGTGGTAGTTTGATAGGGATTGCATTGAATCTATAGATTGCTTTGGGTACTAGAGTCATTTTCACAATGTTGATTCTTCCAATCCAAGAACATGGTATATCTCTCCATCTATTTGTATCATCTTTAAATTCTTTCATCAGTGTCTTATAATTTTCTGCATACAGGTCTTTTGTCTCCTTAGGTAGGTTTATTCCTAGATATTTTATTCTTTTTGTTGCAATGGTAAATGGGAGTGTTTTCTTGATTTCACTTTCAGATTTTTCATCATTAGTATATAGGAATGCCCGAAGTGGATTTTAAATGGCCGCTGACAGCTGATGGGTCCACCCACTCTAGGTAGCAGTGTTCTCTCACCCCAATTCCATTTGAGCGGCCCCCTTTTTAAGCCATGCCAACCCTGAAGATATAGGAGAACCAAAAACCACCCAAAGGTGGTCTCCTTAAACCCCAAAGAACTTCAAGATGCAGAAGAAAACCCCTCAGCTTGTTTGCGCTATTGTGTATTGTCTCTTCCCTCCCATTGGATCTTGGTATCTCTCTTTCACCTTGGCCGACAGCCATCCTGTCCTGATTCCCTTCCTACAGTGTATTAACAGCAGCAGTTGCTTTTCTGGGAGGGTGTAATGTGAACTTGAATGAGCCAGCACACAGATATTTTATCTTCCCATTGCCTGTCTTTTAGGTAATCAAAGGAGACAGGCTATAATATGCATTCAACCATCAGGACTCTTTAGAGACCCTAAGTCTATTGGAGAGAAAGGGCTTATTTTTCACATTCAATTGGGATATAACAGGAAGTCCTAAGTAAGTCTCATCCCTTTGAAGGATGAAAAATCCTGTTACCCTCTCTGTCCCTCAACCTGCCCAGGCTTATCTTCTTCCCTGTAAGGCAAGATTGACACTTCTTAAATTATGTCTTTACTGCCCCCTGATAAGTTCAGGTCAGAATTAGCTAATTGGCTCAGCATCCACTGGAGGCATGGAGAATCCAGACCCAATGGTCCAATCTCCTCTTTCCACAGCCGAGAACCAAGCAGCAGTCAGTGCAATGGCTATGAAGGCAGGCCGAGGGTGGTGGTGAGTCTGCTCTCCCACCACACACCGTGTGACCTCAGGCTAATGTCTTAACCTCTGCAGGCCATCAGAACAGTTCCAGCTTTGTTAGGCTGTTGTGAAAATAAATGGGATGATGTACTTAAAACCTTCAGCACACTGGTCTGGCACATAGTAACCACTCAATTAACAGTAGCTATTATCATTAGCAAGATTAATGCATTGAAAGTGTCTCCGTATAAATCCTGTGAGTTAGAGACTAAACCAGCATTAGAACCCAGTTGTCCTGGGTAGGTCCTGTCAAAACCTTTATTTATAAATGGCTTTTATTTAATTTATAATGCTTCTTTCACCTGTTTGATGCAGAATTTGGCTTTAATGATGCTGGGAAAAGAATTCCATAAACATCTTTTCCATTGAGTTGGTGGATTTCAGTGAACAACAATGGATTAGAATCACCCAAGAAAATTTCTCAAACCCCTTCCACTTTGGAACCTGCTCCCCAAGTACCTGTTTATGAAGAGGAGCCAGACGGAGCTGCACTTGCCACCATTCCTGCTTCCGAACACCTGTGATAGGGACGGTCACCTGAAAGAGAGGCCCCTTAGGCCTTTGTTAAACCCAGGAAGTGGGCAACATTTCTTGACTCTTTGGCTCCCTTGGCCCAAAGCCCTCCTCCTTGCTTTTTTTTTTTTTTAACTTAAATAGATATTGAGATAATTATAGATTCACATGCAATTATAAGAAACAGAGATTCTGTGTTCCCTTTACCCGTTTCCCCCAATGGTAACATCTTACAAAACTAAAATAAAATTTCACAAGGATATTGACATTGATACAATCCACCTGTCATTCAGAGTCCTCAGTTTTCCTTGTACTCATTGTGTGTGTGTGTGTGTGTGTGTATGTGTGCATTTAGTTCTATACACTTTATCACATGAGTAGGTCTTTGTGGCCACCAGTGCAGCCAAGTTACTCCATCACCACAAGGATGATGTGTTGTTCTTTTAAAACCACACCTACCAGACTTCCCTGGTGGTGCAGTGGTTAAGAATACGTCTGCCAATGCAGGGGACACGGGTTGGATCCCTGTTCCGGGAAGATCCCACATGCAGTGGAGCAACTAAGCCCATGTGCCACACTACTGAACCTGTGCCCTAGAGCCCTCGAGCCACGACTGCGGAGCCCATGCACCACAACTACTGAAAGCCCATGCACCCTAGAGCCTGCACACTGCAACTACTGAGCCCATGTGCCACAACTACTGAGTCCATGTGCCACAACCCGCACGCCTAGAGTCTGTGCTCCGCAACAAGAGAAGCCACTGCAATGAGAAGCCTGCACACTGCAATGAAGAGTAGCCCCGGCTCGCCACAACGAGAGAAAGTCCGCGTGCAGCAAAGAAGACCCAATGCAGCCAAAAATAATTTTAAAATAATAATAATAAAAGCTTAAAAAATACCCCACACCTACCTAGCTACCTCCTCCCCCATCCCCATTCCTAACCCCTGGCAACTATTCTTCTGTTCTCCATTTCTATAATTTTGTCATTTCCATGTTATATAAATGGAATTATATACCTTATGCAGTTTTGGGGGATTCGATTTTTTTCACTCAGCATGATTCCTTTGAGATTCATCCAAGTTCTTACATGTATCAACAGTTTGTTCCTTTTAATTGCTGAGTAGTAACCCATGGTGTGGATGCATTCACCCACTGAAGGACATCTTCGTAGTTTCCACTTTGGGGATGTTACAAATAAAGCTGCTGTGAACATTCATATACTCCTCTTTCCTCTTTGATCACTAATTGATGCAGGTTCACCAAGATCTCTGTTCCTCCTGCTGCAAACATGACTTGTCACTACACCATCCTTTCTATGCCAACTCCTAGTAGCTTTGGATAATCTGCCCAGATGCTCCCCTACAGACACTTATCACTAGACAGGCGCCTTCAAGCCTTTCTCCTAAAAGAAATAAAATAGAACAAACGTGAGTTTGGGAGCCAGACAACGTGAGCTCACACTGCAGGGGCTCTGCCTTTTACAGTGGTGAAGTCTCATGCGAGTTACTTAACTCAGAATCTGTTTCATAATCATAATAAAACAGCTGATAGTTAAGGTTTCTTTATCAACAACCTGTGATGGCAGTGTAATGTAATGGTTAAAAACAGGAGGTCTGGTACCAAGCTGCCTGGGTTTGAATCCTGACTCTACCACTTGTTGGGTATGTGACCTTGGGCAAGTTATTTGTGACCTTCCTGTGCCTCAGTTTTTCCATCTGTAGATAGGCATACTAATAGTTCCTATCTCGTGAGGATTAAATGAATACACACAAAATGTTCAGAACAGCACCTGACACATAGTATTTACTAAGCATTAGTTCCCACTGCTATGTGGCAGGCACTATTCTAAGCACTTTACACAGATTATTTTACTTAATCCTATCAATGACTTTATAATATACGAGTGCTATTATGAGATCAATTTTACAGATTACCAAACTACAATTTAAGGGATTAAGTCAATTGCTCATGATCACAGGTCTGGAAAATGAGGGAAGTCAGATTCAATTTTGAGTCTGTCTTTGCTTCTCACTTCTACACCATCCTGCAGGCCCATGAACTGGGGGAGGCAGCGCCCTGCCTGGCAGAGCAGTTATGAGAATTTACAAAGTTATGTGTCTTCTGTGGTGCCTGGTAGTCAGTGGGCTCCACATGTGTTAGTGTCCTCTTGTAACTATTGGTAGCTGATGAACAACAGATCATTCTATAGTTCTATACACAGCAGAAATTGGCCTCTCAAGACACAAAGCACCAAAACAGAAGTAGCAATTCGAGGGTTCTGAGGATGCATCTGCAAACATTTGCAATGTGACCTGCCCAACAATCACAATCAGATTTGGGATGAGTCCATCCAGCTCAGCCACAATCCATTACAAGAGAGCAGCTGCCTCACTTCCTTTCTCGGAGGGCTTTGCAGCTACCATGCAGAGATTGCTCAGACAGTGGCACCCACGTGAGCTCCTACAGGACAGAGGCCACACATTCTGCAGTCTGTTCCCCCAGCCCTTAACCCAGTGTCTGGCATAACCTCTCAGTAAATGTGTGCAGAACCCCAGGGAGGCTCTGGTGCAATGGAGAGACTAGGCCGGGATTCAAAGACCCAGATTCAGGTCTACCCTGAGCTTGCTATCAGCCATGTGACTTTGGGGGGTCACTTTTTCCTATGAGGCCTCAATGTCCCCAGCTGTGAAATGAGGGTTTTTCACCTTACATGCTCGAAATCCCTTCCAGCTCCATATCCTCTACTAGCAGCAAAGCACTAAGCAAACTTTCCTCTTTTACTTTTCTTTTTCCCTCCCACTCCCCTCCTTTTTCTTCCTTCTTTCTTTCAGCCAGACAACAAGTATTTCCTGCCATGTGCCAGACCCAGTGCCAAAAGCTGGGAACTCAACAGTGAGCAAGACAAATACAGAAAAAAGGTACTTAATATTTGCTGATTTACTGAATGCACTAAATGCCTAAGAATATTCAATTCTTACTTTGAAACTTTTGCTTCGACATACATGCTAAACATGCAGTTCTCGTTACTCTCAATGATATGCCTGGAAGAAGGAAAGGAAGATCAGGTTGTACTAAACACTTAAGAGAAGGCCTTCAGTTCTGACATAAACAGCTACAATTACTATGTAGACAATTCAGGCTTAAAACAGGTTTGGCTGAAATTGCCGAGTCAGTGCACCAGTTACCCAACTGAGACTGGCTGGTAGACACTGTGAAAAACTACTCCCATTCCAACTTTAAAAACATGTTTTAAAATATTAAGCATACTGGTGCATGCACAGTTGTGATGGGGAAAATGACTTCCTCTTTAGAACTAGCTTAAGAGCGTAGCAATGGCCCGTGTGCACAGAAGGAAAAAAATGTGGGGCTGACAAGAAGACACAGATGATGATTCAGTGCTATTTGTAGTCTCTGTATCTCTCCCTTACAAGAGTCAGCCAGTCAGAAACTTAGACATCTAGAAAATTCAACATTCATGCGTGAGGGTGAAGTTGATCTGTCACTGCAGCCTTCCTTTACCTTTAGCCTAAAGGACGTGTTAGTTCAGACAATATTCTGATTTATAAAACAATTTCCCTGAAGAGTTGATTGGGGAAGTGATAGACATGAAGGGACTTTGGGATTTGGCCAGATGATGTAGTGACAAGAAAGGATGTAATAACAAGGGTCACAAGTAAAACAAGGAGGAACGAGTGACTGGTTGGTACGTGAGGAACAGGTTGCGGTTGAAAAGTGACACTAATGGGCGAGTTTTCCAAATTCTCCTCATGTATTAGCCAGAGAACTCGATGACATGTTAATTAAGAGGTTTGTTATTTTTAGAACTTCCTCATTTCTCAAATGCTTCATTCTAAATCATTTATGAAAATGAACTTCACATTGCAAAGACATAATAAGCGATTTCAACCTTTGACATTTATGAAGAAATATTATGCTTACTGAGAGCCCACTGTGGGTACAATTTTATCTGGGTTTTTCCAACCTGAAGAGTATACTCGCCTTTAAATTCGGAAAACATCTAAAAGTGTAGAAAAATGTCTATTTCTCAACTGATGGCATCAATAGCAACTACTTATAAAACATCTCTCCCTGAAATAGGTCTTTATATAAAAACAAATTCAAAAGAGAGGGTCCTCATTCAAGCAGAGGAACCCACAAAATCTTGTTTCCTGATTGTAGGACTGGAAAATTTACATCTGCGCATCAGTCCTGATTTCAGATTTGTGGTAATGCCACCCATATGAATTACAAATTCACATTTCAGAGACCTGTCAATCTACGTGTCTAACCTTAAAAAAAAAAAAAGAACCACCTATCAAAATTAAGTAAGGAAAAAATAGCTTGTCCTTAACATGTTTCCAAGGTACTGTATAAAGGAAAAAGGAACAAGAATTAGTTCATGGAAATTTCTATTTCTTTTAGATCAAATTAATAAAGTCTCTTTTAATCATAGCCTTTAAAGATCCCAACAGTAGGAAGAGAAACATTTAATCCAGTAAAACCTGAACATTTAACCTATCAAGGTGTTAAGTGAATTGGGAAGGGGAGGTAGCACATACTATGACACAGCAGTAAATCTTAGGTACCAAAAAATTTAAAGGAAGTAGCACCAGAAGAGTAGGTATCATCAAGAAACTACATCATGTACTCACCCAAAATGGAATAATGAAGCATGCACCATCCAAAAACCATCACCATAATCCAACAGGTTCCAATGAGTCCCCTGAATCTACCTATTCCACCTATCAATGAATGTTTATGCTCTTACTTCCCTTACTCTACTGAATCAAAGAACTTTCATTCTTTTTCATTATATTCTAGGTGAAAGGTAGGTAACTGTTACTCAGAATTCATTGGTCCTTTCATCATTTCATTGGTGGTCTCCTAAATCCACTAAAACACATGTGAGTGGGTGGGCAAACCTGATGAGAGGGATGAGAGAGAAAGAAGAGACAGTGACTCACAATGGCCTTTTGTAAGGTCTAATCTAAAACAGGTGAAACTGAGGGCTGCAATCTGGACAGGCATAAAAAGTCACTGTTTTATCCCCCACATCTATACCCCTCTTCTTAAAAGAAAAACCTTAGATGTGTTTCCAGATCAAAGAGTAAAAACTGCAAACTGCCCTTATATGAGAATCTGAACAGGTAGTAGGTAGTGTGGCCAGTTTCTAAACCTTACTCAAGAAATACCACCCTCAGGGATCCAGGTTCAGACACAGCAACTGGGCCTGAGGCACAAATTAGGGCTGGGGACACCAGCTTTACTTACCACAACACAACTGTTTTTCTGAAATTACAGAATTGCTCACTTTGGGAAGGGTTAAATGTTTCTATAAAAAGAAATATTCAAAACCTTTTCTCATCATGTTAGAACAGAATATAAGCAGAGTAACATTTTAGTGATGTTGGTGTATCTTTTTAGTCCAAATCTACTTATTTTCCTCCTTGCTAACAAACTGCCCCCTACCCCACATAAGGTGATCACACAGAAATAGTCTTGATATCAACCTGTTATAGGTTCGCTTTGCTATTTCTGTGGTCTGAGAAGATACCAGGGCTCACATTTGCAAAAGTAAATAAAAGGATCAACTGACACGATTATTATATTTTATTTAAAGGTTTTAAAAGATAAGGGGCAGAGCTCACAAAAGTTACCTGAATCATTAAACCCACAAAGTTGGAGAATTTTTTTTTAAAAGAGTGGATACCAAAATAGCTTTCAGGAAGAAGATAACCTATAAGTCTTTTAGATTGTTGAACAAAGCAAAAGAAGGCTTAAGGTATGAAAGATAAAAGTTATATTTATAAACATGCTAAAGAATACATTAAAAGAAACAAAAAAGAATGAGGAAAAATAAACTGTCTTAATCCTGTTATACATAAACATCATTTCTATGGGACTCTACAGTCCACTTCAATATTCAAACAACAAAATCCCCATCATTGAAAGAGCTTCAACACTCCTTTGGAGTTGGCTATTACAGAATTTATCCTGCATATCGGGTATGCATGAAAAACATCCTGGAGACTCAGAATATCTGCAAACATGAAACTGTTTCTCTAAATTGCATTTATTGGTCATGAATCCCGTAAAGGGGGGTCAACTACAACTTGAAGCTTGTCATCTTGCAGTGGGAAAGCAATTTGAAGCCAAAGGGCACCTTGCTATAGTCCATTCATGTGGCTCTAAGTATATTCTATAAGCTTCTCTTCAATGCCAAATATCTACTGAGAATTAAAGAGGAGATGAAACTTTCTAACCAATTCTAAGAATTCATGTAATAAAGGGTAATCATTACAGAGTTTATATATACTCGGTTTTCTTAAAGCCATAGATTTTATTATAGAGAGGAGAAAGAAAATGGCATTAACAGATCAAGCACATGAAGTCCAGAATACTGAATTCCTTTTCCTCTTGCTTAACAACCAATTACATCCATGGACTGCAAAATTACAGCCACTGCAAAATTTTTAGTGTTTTGCATCTTGTCAAAGAAAGACCAATATTTTTGCCTGAGTGTCCCCTTAACCTTATGAGCTATTATTTTTTAACTTTGTATAAAACTTCTTTTCAAATAATTTATTAATTATAACAACTGGGAAGAGCAGTGTGAGGACCTGAATACTTCAACCAAGCACTGAAGGCAACAAACTTCCTTAAACATGCTCTTCTGCCTGGATTTTTATATATTAAAATAACCTTTCTCCCTCACTTCTCCAGGGGTACCCAGAAAAGAGTGGCATTTGTTGGCCATCACAAGTCTCAGCTAGAATCTTCTCTGTTCTTCAGTGTCCTGACAAAGGCCTCTGGACCTGTAGCTCATGCCTCTGGTAATTCAGTCTTGTTCTCAATAAGAGAGATCTCCAGCACAGGTAGAAGTAGCTGAAAGGCATCCTGAATGTAGGAAGCACTGTTTGATGCCTATAAGGATAAGGATTGAAAAATAAGAAAAAGAAAATACTGCAGTCACTTAAAAGAGAAAATATATTATAAGACAACAAAAAAAACAAATTAATTTTTACAATCTAACTATATCTGTAGCCTGGCAAATAAGATTACATACTTAACCATTTCACTAAACTTATAGGGGAAAGAATAATCTAGCTCTTTTTTTTTTTGTTTGTTTGTTTGTTTTGATCTAGCTCTTAAAATGATATGACAGCACCAAAAAAGAATGTCACCATTTTTGTCCAACTTGCCCATTAGAATGATAGCCATTCTTTGGCATCTTGCTCAAATACGGCATTCAAAGCTTATTTATTCCTTGATTGAATGGGTAGATCCTATCACAGCATTTTAGTCAATTACTCAAAGAGGATTTCAGAAGGCTATGAATCCTACATCAATAGGATTTCTAGTCCATTGTGATTGTTCTTCTTCCATGGACTCAACGTAATCAGTGAACATGCGACAGGTGCTCACAAAGATAAAGAAGGAATACTGCTTTTAAAGATGATAAAGTACAGATATGTTTCTGTCTACTACAAGAGACATATGAAAAACTTAGAATCATTATGCTCAGAGTTTGCCAGACTTCATTTATATCTGACAAGTTCTGACTTTCCAGAAGCATATGAGTTCATTACCTTAAAATAAAAATGTATAATTTCAAGGACAAGAGTGTTTCAAATCTGTAAGCAAGAACAACCAACTCAGAATAACAAAAGGGTAACCATATCAAGTGAGCTTACCTTGTTTTGATTTATCAATGGCAAGAACCCCTGTTTAAACTTCAGTGTGACGTTTGATACCAAGTTTTGCAGCCAAAAGAGACCTCACAGCACATCTAGTTAAATCTCTTATTTTGTATATAAAGATAACAAGATTGCCAAGAAGGTAAACCCCTGGTCCATGGTCATAGTGCAAATCAGGGGAGACCTAGGACAGGACTGGGCTCCTGGTTTGCAAACTTCTTTCATCTCTACCACTCTGCCATCTACTAAATCATACACTTATTTTTTTTAAAATTGCTTAAGTGATCAGAATAATTTCCCTATTAAAGGAAAACTATGCAGTTAAGGAATGAAAGGCATTTCTTCATCGGTAATTTTAAAAGAATCTAAAACTAAAGAAGTAACACTCTGGTGGCAAAAAATTTTTTTCAATTCATATTTAAAACCTAACTGATTATCAAATATATTTTCTCCCCTCAGACTTAGATAAATATGTTTTAAACAAATCATCAAACATCTAAATTTCTGCACAATTAATTTACAAGATAGTTCGTTTTTTTTTTATCTTTCACTTTTTCTGCCTTCTGTGGTTTTCTCTTTTTATCAATATAAATTTATTTATTTATTTATTTATTTATTTTTGGCTGCGTTGGGTCTTCATTGCTGCATGCGGGCTTTCTCTAGTTGCGGCGAGCAGAGGCTACTCTTCATTGCGGTGTGCGGGCTTCTCATTGCGGTGGCTTTTCTTGTTGTGTAACATGGGTTCTAGGCATGCAGGCTTCAGTAGTTGCAGCACACACGCTTAGTAGTTGTGGTTCGCGGGCTCTAGAGCACAGCTCAGTAATTGTGGTGCACAGGCTTATTAGTTGCTCTGCTTCCCGGACCAGGGCTCGAACCCACGTCCCCTGCATTGGACCAGGGCTCAGACCTGTGTCCCCTGCATTGGCAGGTGGATTCTTAACCACTGTGCCACCAAGGAAGTCCTAAGATAGAGTTCTTAAATCATGGAATCCAGAAAGCATCATACATGGCAGCGATATAATCCATCCATGGACTTAAACCACCTACCTTCTTAAATCTAATGAACTGACACGGATTATGTAAACACAGGTAGCTTTTTGACATAATAAAGCAAATTTCTGCGCAAGAAAATGACAAAATGTTTTGTTTTCTTTTGTTTTGTTTTGTAACTAATCTCCTCTGCATAAACCTTACTCCTTTAAGGAGCAGTGCTAGCCTATTTGTAATTTTCAGCGCATCATGTTTACTAGCTAGTCTCCAGAAGATGTTTCATTAATGAGAACCGTCCATTAATTACAAAGGGGTAGTACTAAGTAATGACAGCCTACCGCTTCTTCCACTGCACTTTACCTGGCACCTTCATCTTTATGGTTTATAATTAATGAACAGGAAATATGATAAAATATACACCATTTTGGTCATATCTGCATCAACACGCTAAACTAGTGAAAAAAACAAAAAATGAAAACTTAAAGAGTTATTAATACATAATGCCCTAGAAGTTAGAGACTTAAAAAACAATTAGTACTACTAACCTCTAGAAATACTGCAGTGATTAACGGATTAAGGACGTCTGCCTTTTCCTTGACCTAGAACAAAGGATAATGTGTTAAGCGAGCATAGCACATTAAAAAACAATAGGTAAAATATGATGATTGGTTCAAGATGGCGGAGTAGAAGGACATGCTCTCACTCCCTCCTGCGAGAGCACCGGAATCACAACTAACTGCTGAACAATCATCGACAGGAAGACACTGGAGCTCACCAAAAAAGATACCCTACATCCAAAGACGAAGGAGAAGCCACAATGAGATGGTAGGAGCGGCACATCACAATAAAATCAAATCCCATAACTGCTGGGTGGGTGACTCACAAACCAGAGAACATGTAACCACAGAAGTCCACCCACTGGAGTGAAGGTTCTGAGCCCCACGTCGGGCTTCCCAACCTGGGAGTCCGGCAATGGGAAGAGGAATTCCTAGAGAATCACACATTGAAGGTTAGCAGGATTTGACTGCAGGACTTCGACAGAACTGGGGGAAACAGAGACTCCACTCCTGGAGGGCAGACACAAAGTAGTGTGTGCATCAGGACCCAGGGGAAGGAGCAGTGACCCCAGGGGAGACTGAACCAGACCTACCTGCTAGTGTTGGAGGGTCTCCTGCAGAGACGGGGGTGGTTGTGTCTCACTGTGAGGACAAAGACACTGGCAGCAGAAGTTCTGGGAAGTACTCCTTGGCGTGAGCCCTCCCAGAACCCGTCATTAGCCCCACCAAAGAGCCCGGGTAGGCTCCAGTGTTGGGTCGCCTCAGGCCAAACAACCAACAGGGAGGGAACCCAGCCCCACCCATCAGCAGACAAGCGGATGAAAGTTTTACTGAGCTCTGCCCACCAGAGCAACAGCCAGCTCTACCCACCACCAGTCCCTCCCATGAGGAAGCTTGCACAGGCCTCTTAGATAGCCTCATCCACCAGAGGGCAGACAGCAGAAGCAAGAAGAACTACCATCCTGCAGCCTGTGGAGCAAAAACCACATTCACAGAAAGATAGAAAAGATGAAAAGTCAGAGGGCTATGTACCAGATGAAGGAACAAGATAAAACCCCAGAAAAACAACTAAATGAAGTGGAGATAGGCAACCTTCCAGAAAAAAACATTCAGAATAATGATAGTGAAGATGATCCAGGACCTCAGAAAAAGAATGGAGGCAAAGATACAGAAGATGCAAGAAATGTTTAACAAAGACCTAGAAGAATTAAAGAACAAACAGAGGTGAACAATATAATAACAAATGAAAAATACACTAGAAGGAATCAATAGCAGAATAACTGAGGCAGAAGAACGAATAAGTGACCAGGAAGACAGAATGGTGGAATTCACTGCTGTGGAACAGAATAAAGAAAAAAGAATGAAAAGGAATGAAGACAGCCTAAGAGACCTCTGGGACAACATTAAAAGCAACAACACTCACATTATAGGGGTCCCAGAAGGAGAAGAGAGAGAGAAAGGACCCAAGAAAATATTTTAAGAGATTATAGTTGAAAACTTCCCTAACATGGGAAAAGAAATAGCCACCCAAGTCCAGGAAGTGCAGAGAGTCCCATACAGGATAAATCCAAGAAGAAACATGCCGAGACACATAGTAATCAAATAGGCAAAAAATAAAGACAAAGAAAAATTATTGAAAGCAGCAAGGGAAAAATGACAAATAACATATAAGGGAACTCCCATAAGGTTAACAGCTGATTTCTCAGCAGAAACTCTACAAGCCAGAAGGTGGCATGAGATATTGAAAGTGGTGAAAGGGAAGAACGTACAACCAAGATTACTCTACCCAGCAAAGATCTCATTCAGATTCGATGGAGAAATCAAAAGCTGAACAGACAAGCAAAAGCTAAGAGAATTCAGCACCATCAAACCAGCTCTGCAACAAATGCTAAAGGAACTTCTCTAAGTGGGAAACACAAGAGAAGAAAAGGACCTACAAAAACAAACCCAAAACAATTAAGAAAATGGTAATAGGAACATACATATCGATAATTACCTTAAATGTGTGAATGGATTAAATGCTCCAACCAAAAGACACAGGCTCGCTGAATGGATACAAAAACAAAACCCATGTATATGCTGTCTACAAGAGACCCACTTCAGACCTAGGGACACATACAGACTGAAAGTGAGGGGATGGAAAAAGATATTCCATGCAAATGGAAATCAAAAGAAAGCTGGAGTAGCGATATTCATATCAGATAAAATAGACTTTAAAATAAAGAATGTTACAAGAGACAAGGAAGGACACTACATAATGATCAAGGGATCAATTCAAGAAGAAGATATAACAATTATAAATATATATGCACCCACCATAGGAGCACCTCAATACATAAGGCAACTTCTAACAGCTATAAAAGAGGAAATCAACAGTAACACAGTAATAGTGGGGGACTTTTAACACCTCACTTACACCAATGGACAGATCATCCAAACAGAAAATTAATAAGGAAACACAAGCTTTAAATGATACAAGAAACCAAATAGATTTAATTGATATTTATAGGACATTTATTCCTAAAACAGCAGATTACACTTTCTTCTCAAGTGCGCACAGAACATTCTCCAGGATAGATCACATCCTGGGTCAGAAATCAAGCCTCAGTAAATTTAAGAAAATTTAAATCATATCAAGCATCTTTTCTGACCACAATGCTATGAGATTAGAAATCAATTACAGGGAAAAAACGTAAAAAACACAAACACATGGAGGCTGAACAATACATTACTAAATAACCAAGAGATCACTGGAGAAATCAAAAAATACCTAGAGACAAGTGACATTGAAAACATGACAATCCAAAACCTATACAGCAAGCAGCAAAAGTAGTTCTAAGAGGGAAGTTTACAACAATACAAGCCTCAAGAAACAAGAAAAATCCTAAGTAAATAATCTAACCTTACACCTAAAGGAACTAGAGAAAGAAGAACAAACAAAACCCAAAGTTAACAGAAGGAAAGAAATCATAAAGATCAGAGTAGAAATAAATGAAATAGAAACAAAGAAAACAATAGCAAAGATCAATAAAACTAAAAGCTGGTTCTTTGAGAAGATAAACAAAATTGATAAACATTAGCCAGACTCATCAAGAAAGAGAGGGAGAGGACTCAAATCAGTAAACTTAGAAATGAAAAAGGAGAAGTTACAACAGACACCGCAGAAATACAAAGCACCCTAAGAGACTACTACAAGCAACTCTATGCCAATAAAATGGACAACCTGGAAGAAATGGACAAATTCTTAGAAAGGTATAACCTTCCAAGACTGAACCAGGAGGAAATAGAAAATATGAACAGACCAATCACAAGTAATGAAATTGAAAGTGTGATTAAAAATCTTCCAACAAACAAAAATCCAGGACCAGATGGCTTCACAGGTGAATTCTATCAAACATTTAGAGAAGAGCTACCACCCATCCTTCTCAACCTATTCCTTCTCAAATTCCTCAAATTCCAAATTCCTTCTCAAAAAATTGCAGAGGAAGGAACACTCCCAAACTCATTCTATGAGGCCACCATCACCCTGATACCAAAACCAGACAAAGATACTACAAAACAAGAAAATTACAGAACAATATCACTGATGAATATAGATGCAAAAATCCTCAACAAAATACTAGTAAACAGAAACTAACAACATATTAAAAATATCATACACCATGATCAAGTGGGATTTATCCCAGGGATGCAAGGATTCTTCAATACATGCAAACAGATCAATGCAATACACTATATTAACAAACTGAAGAATAAAAACCATATGATCATCTCAATAGATGTAGAAAAAGCTTTTCACAAAATTCAACACCCATTTATGACAAAAGCTCTCCAGAAAGCGGGCATAGAGAGAACCTACCTCAACATAATAAAGGCCATATATGACAAACCAACAGCAAACATCATCATCAATGGTGAAAAACTGAAAGCATTTCCTCTAAGATCAGGAACAAGACAAGAATGTCCACACTCACCACTATTATTCAACATAGTTTTGGAAGTCCTAGCCACAGCAATCAGAGAAGAAAAAGAAATAAAAGGAATATAAATTGGAAAAGAAGAAGTAAAACTGTCACTGTTTGCAGATGACGTGATACTATACATAGAGAATCCTAAAGATGCCACCAGAAAACTATTAGAGCTAATCAATCAATTTGGTAAAGTTGCAGGATACAAAATTAATGCACAGAAATCTCTTGCATTTCTATACACTAATGATGAAAAATCTGAAAGAAAATTAAGGAAACACTCCCATTTACCACTGCAACAGAAAGAATAAAATACCTAGGAATAAACCTACCTAGGGAGACAAAAGACCTGTATGCAGAAAACTATAAGACACTGATGTAAGAAATTAAAGATGATACAAACAGATGGAGAGATATACCATGTTCTTGGACTGGAAGAATCAATATTGTGAAAATGCCTATACTACCCAAAACAATTTACTGATTCAGTGCAATCCTTATCAAATTAGCAATGGCATTTTTTACAGAAGTAGAACAAAAAATCTTAAAATTTGTATGGAGACACAAAAGACCCCGAATAGCCAAAGCACTCTTGAGGGAAAAAAATCAGAGCTGGGGGAATCAGACTCCCTGACTTCAGACTATACTACAAAGCTACAGTAATCAAGACTATATGGTACTGACACAAAAACAGAAATATAGATCAATGTAACAGGATAGAAAGCCCAGAGATAAACCCATGCACCTATGGTCAACTAATCTATGACAAAGGAGGCAAGGATATACAATGGAGAAAAGACAGTCTCTTCAGTAAGTGGTGGTGGGAAAACTGGACAGCTACATGTTAAAGAATGAAATTAGAACACTCCTTAAACACCATACATAAAAATAAAGTCAAAATGGATTAGAGACCTAAATGTAAGACCAGACACTATAAAACTCTTAGAGGAAAACATAGGAAGAATACTCTTTGACATAAATCACAGCAAGATCCTTTTTGATCCACCTCCTAGAGTAATGGAAATAAAAACAAAAATAAACAAATGGGACCTAATGAAACTTAAAAGCTTTTGCAAAGAAAACTACAAACAAGACGAAAAGACAGCCCTCAGAATGGGAGAAAATATTTGCAAATGAATCAATGGACAAAGGATTAATCTCCCAAATATATAAACAGCTCATGTAGGTCAATATTTAAAAAAAAAAAACCCAATCCAAAAATGGGGAAGACCTAAATAGACATTTCTCCAAAGAAGATATACAGATAGCAAAGAAGCACATGAAAAGTTGCTCAATATCATTGATTATTAGAGAAATTCAAATCAAAACTACAATGATGTATCACCTCACACCAGTCAGAATGGGCATCATCAGAAAATCTACAAACAACAAATGCTAGAGGGTGTGGAGAAAAGGGAACCCTCTTGCACTGTTGGTGGGAATGTAAATTGATACAGCCACTATGCAGAACAGGATGGAGGTTCGTTAAAAAACTAAAAATAGAATTACCATATGACCCAGCAATCCCGCTACTGGGCATATACCCAGGAAAACCATAATTCAAAAAGAGTCATGCACCCCAATGTTCATTGCAGCACTATTTACAATAGCCAGGTCATGGAAGCAACCTAAATGCCCATCGACAGACAAATGGATAAAGAAGATGTGGTATATATATATACAATGGAATAATACTCAGCCATAAAAAGGAACGAAATTGGGTCATTTGTAGAGACGTGGATGAATCTAGAGACTGTCATACAGAGTGAAGTAAGTCAGGAAGAGAAAAACAAATATCGTATATTAATGCATATATGTGGAACCCAGAAAAATGGTACAGATGAACCGGTTTGTAGGGCAGAAACTGAGACACAGATGTAGAGAACAAATGTATGGACACCAAGGGGGGAAAGATGTGGGCGGTGGTGGTGGTGGTGTGATGAACTGGGAGATTGGGATTGACGTGTATACACTAATATGTATAAAATGGATAACTAATAAGAACCTGCTGTATAAAAAAATACATTAAATAGAATTCAAAAATTCAAAAATAAATAAAGTATGACTCCACTTTGAAACACACCCACACATACCCAAATATAAATATAAGCATAGACAAAGTCTGGATCAGACTCAAGAAGGGCTTTAAATTTCCTTCTATCCAAATTGAGAGTGTATGCCTTTGTAGTTTTTTGTTTGTTTGTTTTTGTTTTTCGGTACGCGGGCCTCTCACTGTTGTGGCCTCTCCCGTTGCGGAGCACAGGCTCTGGACGCGCAGGCTCAGCAGCCATGGCTCACGGGCCCAGCCGCTCCGCGGCATGTGGGATCTTCCTGGACCGGGGCACGAACCCGTGTCCCCTGCATTGGCAGGCAGACTCTCAACCACTGTGCCACCAGGGAAGCCCTGCCTTTGTAGTTTTTACTAACTTTAAAAAGTATATTCATTTTGGAAGGGAGATAGAAATGGTATATTTGACCACAAAAACTTTAGAAAAATTTTAAAACAAAATATACAGATATGAAACATGCGCTCAAAATACTCAACTCGTTTTTAAGATGGGCTGTTTGGAAAATGTGGAGACAAATAATGCAAATTTAATACTTGCATGTGTTAGCATCTTAGAGTTGACTTGCTGGGTTAAAGTATCTTTATGAAACACATGGAAAACTTTAGCCTCAGAAGATTAACTTCAGGAAACCCAGAAGCTCTTTTAAAGAAAATACTAAGAGGAAAAGAGAAACTATATCACAGAATTATCCCTTATAGGAAAAATCTAAACTCAAAGTGAGAAGAATTAATTTGGGCCATGCTCTTAACTAAAATAAATTTAAGGGCCCAGAATAACTTTGCTGCCACACTGACCCTTATACCCTTAACTACGAGCTGATTTTTTTTAATTGAGGTATAACTGACATACAACACTATACTAATTGCATATGTACAAACTAATGATTTACTATCTGCATACATGGCAAAATGATGATAATAAGACCAGTCAACATCCATCACTATACACAGTGAAGTAATTTTTTTTCTCGTGATGACAACTTTTAAGATCTACTGTCTTAGCAACTTTCAAATATGCAATACAGTATTATTAACTATAGGTATCATGACATACATGACATCCCCAATGCTGTACATGCTGTACGTTATTTATTTTATAACTGGAAGTTTGTACCTTTTGATCCCCTTCACCCATTTCACCCAGCCCCCACCTTTGCCTCTGGCAACCACCTATCTGTTCTCTGTATGTATGTGTTTGGTGTACTACAAAGTGATTTTTATCTGTCCATTTCAAATGCCCTTGATTTTATGCCAATTCATGATTACTGATGTCTGAATCATCTTCCATAGTTCACACACCTTCAGTAAATTTTTACAATTCCTTAAAACAAAACAAAAAAACTTTAGCTTTAATTACAACTCTCCTACTGGCTGGCAACTGCAAAATATGAGAGTTGCCATAGTCTAAGTAAGGCGCTGCCCCTTTAAACTAGAATCCAACTTTGGGATTTTTATCTTATCAAGGTCTACATTCTCAGTACAGGTCTTGAGAGCGAGCAGCACAAAATATACTGAAGACTGTATAAAAAAGAACAACGAGTTGCAAAATTCAGTTAGACATAGACAAACTGATCCTAAAATTCATATGGAAATGCATAGGGCCCCCAATAGACAAAAAAATCTTGAAAAAGAAGAAGAAAGTTGGAAGACTTACACTTCTTGATTTCAAAACTTACTACAAAGCTACAGAAATCAAGACAGTATGGCACTGGCATAGGATACCACAGATCAATGGAACTGAAATAAGAGCCCAGAAACAAATCCCTATGACTATGGTCCATTGATTTTAGACAAAAAGGGCCAAGACAATTCAACAAGGAGAAACTTTTCAACAAATGGTGCTGGGACAACTGGATAGCCACATGAAAAAAAAAATGTTGGGTCCCTACCTCACACCATACACAAAAATTAACTCAAAATATATAATAGATGTAAACATAAGAGCTGCAACATAAGACTCTTAGAAAAAAACATGAATAAATCCTCATGATCTTGGGTGAGGCAATGATTCTTTAGATACAATACCAAAAGAACAAGTGATAAAAGAGAATATTGACAAGTTGGACTCTATCACTATTCACTATCAAGAAAGTGAAAGGACCGCCCATGGACTGGGAGAAAATATGTGCATACCATATATCTGGTAAGGAACTTGTATCCAGAGAAAATAAAGAACTTCTATAACTCAATAATAAACAGTAAATAATAAAAAGACAAATAATTAAAATCAGAATAAATTATAAAATAAAAAACCAAATTTATAAAATAATAATAAAAAGACAACCCAATTTAAAAATAGGCAAAGGACTGGAAAAGACACTTCTCTATAGAAGACATACAAATGGCTAACAAGCATGTGAAAAGATGCTCAACATCATCAGCCATCAGGGAAATGCAAATAAAACCCATAATGAGATAACACTTCATACCTACTAGGTCTGGTAAAAGTTTAAAAAACAAAAACAAAAACACAAAACCAGACAATAGCAAGTGTCAACAAGGATGTGGAGAAATTGGAACTCTCATACATTGCTGGCAGGGGTGTAAAATGGTGCAACTACTTTGGAAAACAGTCTGACAGTTCCTTAATGGTCCATATTACCCATATGACCCAGAAATTCCACTCCTAGCTACCCACCCAAGAGAAATAAAAACATACATGCATGCTCATAGTAACATTATTCATTACAACCAAGAAGAGTAAACAATACAAATGTCTATCAATTGATGAATAGATAAATGTGGTATATATCCATATGATAGAATGTTATTAGGTAATAAAAGGAAATACTGATACAATGTGGATGAACGTCAAAAACATTATGCTAAGTGAAAGAAAACAGACACAAAATACCATAATATTGTATGATCCCATTTATATTAGATGCCCAGAATAGGCAAATCTATAGACAGAAAGTAGATTAGTGTTGCTTAAGGCCAGAAGAATGTGGAGGGGAAGGGAATGGTAAGTGACTGCCAATGGTATGAGGTTTTCTGGGAGATGATGAAAACGATCTAAAATTAGATTTTGGTGACTGTTGCATGGCTATGTAAATATATTAAAAACCATTGAAACGTACACTTAAATGGGAAAAATTTTATGATATGTAAACTATATCTTAATAAAGCTGTTCTAAAAATAAAACAAAACAGACATTAGCCCAATAAAAATCATGAATTCTTACCCCAGCAGTTGTTAGGCAGGTGGTGAACTCTTTAGACAGAGAGGACAACTCTTTACACAACACAACTGTCATCCTAGGAAAGAAGGGAAAAAAGGAGAAACAGGTCCTAGGTCCCCATATATGTTCCAACAGGTCCTAGGTCCCCATATATGTTCAACTACATATATGGGGACCCATGTTACAGGAGGAGAAGGTTCAGTCCTTAGAGAAATACTTTTCTACAAAATTCTCTAGAAAATACTATGCTTTCAAATTAAATCAAAGGAAATAACTAAGATACATTTTAAGGAGACAAGGTCGTACTTAAAAGATCCTACATTCCATTTAGAAATATAGTTAAATTAAATATTTATTCATTCATTCGACAAATACTTACTGAAAGGCTTCTATGTACCAGGTACTTCTGAGCACTGGGGATATATTAGTAAACAAGCAAAGCACCAGTTTTCATGAATACTAACTTACTTGCTGATTGACAGGGATACTATAAATATAGAAAGAGATGGATGTTTGTATATGTTTATAGTTATATATGTATACATTTATACACACACAAAAGTATACATATATTTATATATATAATATGTACTAGATGGTGATATGAAAGCAAGTAAAGAATTCGAAAATGTAACAGGGAAATGCAAATCAAAGCCACATGAGGCAGCAACATGGATGGACCTACAGATCGTCATACTGAGTGAAGTAAGTCAGACACAGAATGACAAATATCATATAATATTGCTTATATGTGGAATCTTAAAAAAAAAGAGTAAAAATGAACTTATTTACAAAACAGAAGTAGAGTCATGGATGTAGAAAACAAACTTATGGCTACCAGGGGATGTGGAGCGGGGGGGTGGTGGGGGTGAAGCGATAAACTGGGAGGTTGGGACTGGTGAATACACACTACTATATATAAAATAGATAACTAATAATAACCTGCTGTATAGCACAGGAAACTCTACTCAATACTCTGCAATAGCCTACATGGGAAAATAATCTCCAAAAAAAAGAATGGATGTACAGCTGAAACTAGCACAACATTGTAAATCAACTATACACCAATAAAAATTTAAAAAACAAACAAAAAACCACACGAGATATCATCTCACACCTGTCAGAATGGCTATCAACAAAAAGAACACAAATAACAAATGTTGGTGAGGATATGGAAAAAAGGGAACGCTTGTACACTGTTGGTGGGAATGTAAATTGGTGCAGCCATTGTGAAAAGTAGTATGGAGGTTTCTCAAAAAACTAAAAATAGAACTACCATATGACCCAGGAATTCCACTCCTGGGTATATATCAAAAAAACAAAAACACTAATTCGAAAAGATACATGCACTCCAATGTTCACAGCAGCATTATTCACAATCGCCAAGATATGGAAGTAACCTAAGTGTCCATCAACAGATGAATGGATAAAGAAGATGTGGTATATATACACAATGGAATACTACTCAGCCATAAAAGAGAACGAAATTTTGCCATCTGCAGCAACATGGACGGACTTGGAGGGCATTTATGCTAAGTGAAATAAGTCAGACAGAGAAAGACAAATACTGTATGAAATCACTTATATGAGGAATCTAAAAAAATACAACAAACTAGTGAGTATACCAAAAAAGAAGCAGACTCACAGATATGGAGAACAAACTAGTGGTTACCAGTGGGGAGAGGGAGGGAGGGGCAATATAGGGGTGGGGAAGTGAGAGGTACAAACTACTGGGTGTAAGACAAGCAAGCTCAAGGATGGGGAATATAGCCAATATTTTGTAATAACAACATGGGGAATATAACCAATATTTTGTAATAACTGTGAATGGAAGGTAACCTTCAAAAATTTTATAAGACATTTTTTTATTAAAAAATAAATTAAAAAACAAAATAAAAATCCTACCCTTGAGGAGGTTAAACTGATCAATGTAATAGTGAATTAGAGTTAGAGAAAAGAAAAAAAGAATGAGAAAATGGTAGAAGATAGTATTAGATAGGGTGGTGAAAAAGGACCCTTTAAGAAGTAAAGGAAATTCAGTGAAGGAAAGAGCCATGACTGGAAGAGCATTCCATGCAGTGGAAATAGCTAGTTTTCCAAAGAATAGTCTGCTTTGGGATTGTGAATCCCTCATCCTAAGGATGTTTAAGACAAAACTAGGCCCCTCCTTACGGGATGTTGTAGAGGGGCAGTGAAACCGTAGGTGAAGAAATGGCTGAGAGAACATCAAAGGCCCCTCCTTACGGGATGTTGTAGAGGGGCAGTGAAACCGTAGGTGAAGAAATGGCCGAGAGAACATCAATGTCCGAGAGAACATCATGTTTTTTCCTCCAATGAAAATTCTCATTATTTAATTAGGAGATTTATTTAGAAAACAGTAGGGGTTTTTTTCCTCCTGTGACTACCTACATTCTATCATTTTTCAAATTTTTGTTCAAAACCAGCAATATACTGGAAAAATACGGTTTGAAACTTAGATAGACCTGGGTTTAAATCCCAGTCTGCACAACCGGGGCATAATTTACTTAACTTCTCTTATGTTTGTGTTTCCTCATTTTTAAAGCTGGACTGATTATTTATCTTGAGGGTTGTTTTTAAAGATTAGAAATGATACACATAAATCCCTTAGCATGGCACCTGGCATATAATTAGCACTCAATAACCAACAACTGTTATTAAGAACTGAGGTTATTAGAACTATTTTCTGTTTTCACTTATGCAAAATTCTACTTCAATTAAGGTCAGTGATCTGAAAAAGAAAAACTAGTTTTCCGAGTATGAGTTGGTTAATAAAAAAGGGCAGATTTATAATATAGATTTATGGCTCAATGAAAATAAACAACACCCTTGGCTACTTATTAACTAAAACCCAAAATGAACAAACCTCTAAGATGTGAATGGTGCAATGTGAACAGCATCTTACTGAGAGGAAAGTTGCTAAAACTTTGGAAAGAAACTGAGAAAGCTCTTTCAGCAAACTGTATCATTTAGAGGGATACTCATTACACTTACTGGGAAAGGGCTCTGCTCCTTTCTATGGCTGTTACTTCCTGCTTCCTGCCATGCAGAACCAGAGCCGCTGTTTTGTGAAACAGTTCAATTGAGCAGGCAGTCAGTTCTGCTAGGCTCCTGATTGCAAATGCATGGATATCCTGGACGGAAAAACAAAACAAAGCATAACAACACAGAGCATTGTTTTTTTTAATACAAGAGGAAATGACACCACCCTGCTTCTCCCATACTGAAGTATACAATATCTTGAAAACAACAGAGACTAATAGCTGCCCTTCAATAAACCTCCTTTTCTTCCATAGTAGCTATATAATTTTATAACTGGGCTCATAGCTATAAAAACAGAGGCTCCCCTGAAGTCAGGTGTGACCATGTGACTAAGTTTTAGCCAAAAGATTTGAATAAAAAGTGTCATGTGCAGCTTCTGGGAACCTTCTCATGACGCCACATACATGCACCCTTTGTCTCTTTTTCTTCACTCCTTGCATCCTATAGTCTAGAACTAAGATGTTGCGATCTTGGATCACAAGGTAGAAATTATGGATAGCAGTACAACAAAATAGGTGCTTACATCCCTAATTGCGATACCACATTGAAAAAAAAAAGCCTTAGTTGTTTTCATTACCTCTATTGAATTGTTATTGATTTGCTCAATTTTTTCTGCTTCCAACTGTTTTTTTCCTTCTTCCTTCTCTTCTAATGGTTTGGCCAGAGATGTCCTGATCCATTCACAGGCTGTATTTCTTGCCTAAATAAGAAAAAGATTATAGTTGGCCCTCCATCTACACAGCTTGCACATCTTCAGATTCAACCAACCACAGTTTGAAAATATTCGGAAAAAAAAAAAAAAATCCAAAAAGTTCCAAAAAGCAAAACCTAAATTTGCGAAGTGCTGGCAACTTAAATAGCATTTACATTGTATGTACAACTATTTGCACAGCATTTACACTGTATTAGGTATTATAAGCAATCAAAAGGTGATTTAACATATACCAGAGGATGTATATAGGTTATATGCAAATACCACACCATTTTATATCAGGGACTTGAGCATCCCTCAATTTTGGTATCAACAGGGGGCCCTGGAACCAGGATACCTCTGAGGATATCAAGGGATGACTGTACAGTCCATCAGCAATTCGATTCAGCTCACCAAGATTACTGTGCACCCACCAGGAACATTTTAGCATCATGGAAGTCAGTGTTCTTGTTCTCACCCAAACAAACATACCATCTAGCTTTTCAGTACTTAACTTACTAGATCTCCTTACAACACTTAACATTTGTGACCACACATTCCCTCTAATCCTTTGGCTTTTTTTAAGCTGAGGTGTACCTTACACACAGTAAAGTGTGCAAATCTTCAGAGCATGACAGGTTACATGTGTATATGCCTGTGTAACTGTGACCCAGATCAGGATACAGAACTTTCCCATCACTCTAGGAAGTCCCCCATACCCCTTCTTAGTCCCAAATAGCAGCCTTGGCTCTCTACTTATCTCACCCTACTCCCTTCCCTCTCCATCGATCCTATTTCAGTAATTTTAACTATTCCCTACCTGCTGCTGACTCCTGAATCCTTATTTCCAGCACTAACTTCTGAAAACAACATATTCCAACTCCCTTCTGGACATACGCATCAGGATATTCTATAGGCATCTGTCTCACATATAACATGTGCAAAATTTAAATTCATCATCTTTCTCTCCCTGTCCCTAAATTTTTCATCCTCTCTTATTCCCTTGAGCTTTAGAAGAACCACCATATACCAGTCATCCAAGCCCAAATACACGAGCCATCCTAGATTCTTCCTTTCCAATCACCAAGATAGTCTGATTTTACCCTACGTATTTCTCCACTTTGCTCTTCCTCTCTATTACCACCATTTAAGTTCAAATCTACTCTATGGCAAGAGCACTCTGATTGGTCTCCCTGCTTCTGATATGGCTCCTTTTAAATCCATCTTCCATAATGGTACCAGTGATCTATCTAAGCCCATAGCTGATCACTCTGCTTTTCTTCAATGGCTCTCCATCCACTAGATCATGCTCTTTGACATGATCTAAAAAATGCCCATGACCTACTCTACCTACTTCTCTAGCTTCATCTCTTACCACTTCCCACTTTATGATCTGGTAATAATGACCTGTAATATGCCTGTTCTTTATTCATGGTATTCCCTTAGTCCAAAGTGTCATTTCCATTTTTTTTTTCCCTAAATCAAGGCAACTCAATTTTTTTTCAATCCTCCACCCAAACACTGTCTGCTCCAAGTAACTTTCAAAGGCATCCCAGGAGACTGGGCACTTCAACAACCCTTTTCTGTACGTCCACAGTCCCCTAAGTACACCTTCAACTTAGTACTTACCAAAATACACTGGAATTAACTATGTGTTATCTCCTAAATAAACTACATTATTACAGAACAGGGGTGGTATCTTATTTGGATTAGTGCACCCAGATGTTCCCTATAGCATTGAGAGATATCTACTATTTTTACCTAGTTGGCATATATATCTCCTTTCTTTTGGTAGTAAGTTCTAGATTTTTCTCAGTTCATGTGGTTTGGATGGGGTTACTTTCATCCTCTGACTCCAAGGGTTGGCAAATGATTCAGGTTTAGCTACCAAGAAATTAATCCCCCTGTCTATACAGTAATTAGTTCATGGATGGAAAAGTGACCCAAGCTAGGTCAATGGGCATCAGCCTCAGGACATCTCATAAAATTACTGGGAAAGGGAAGTCCTCTTTCTGTTGGAGTTACTCAACTGGAAGAAGTCTCCTGAAGCTGCCAGTAATCATCTTACCATCATGTGGAAAAGCATCCCTAAGAATGAACAGAAGAAAGCAGAGTCAAGAGATGGAGAAGGGACAAGTTTCTGGGTGGAGAGCCATGCCTGAAGCCAGTGTTGCCCCTTAGTTTTCTAGTTCCATGAGCTAATAAATGTGCCTTTTTCTTAAGCCAGTCTGACTTGAGTTTCTGTCATTTGCAACTGAGAAGAGTCTTGGTTTCTAATGAAATGTTTACTGTCATTAAATTAAGTCATCCACTTGAGTAACTTTATATACACAGAATGTGTTCAGAGCTGTAACCAGGCAATAGGAATCCAGAGAAGACGTTGAGAGTCATTCCAACTGAAAACTGAGAGAATCACAGGCTTTATTACAGACATAGTATTGGGGCTGAGCCTTTAAGGATCAATAAGTGGGGTTACACCCAGGGGTACAACATGAATGAGCTAGAGCACAACCTATGAACCCAGACAAAAAACAGACACTGATTTATGTGAGATGGAAAAAAGAAGAAAAATAGAGAGATATAAGGCCACATAAAACAAAAATCTGATACTATAAATTTAACTTACTTGGAGATATTTTAGTAGGCATAATACATACTCAAAATAACCTGTCTAATAAATATATTAAGTTATTATAATCTATTGTGCCAACTCAATGTAATTTATCATCCCTTTCAAAAAATACCAATGCTTGGAACTTCCCTGGTGGCGCAATGGTTAAGAATTTGCCTGCCAATGCAGGGGACACAGGTTCGATCCCTGGTCTGGGAAGATCACACATGACGCAGAGCAACTAAGCCCGTGCGCCCCAACTACTGAGCCTGCGCTCTACAGCCCACGAGCCACAACTACTGAGCCTGCGTGCCACAACTACTGAAGCCCACGCACCTAAAGCCTGTGCTCCATATAAGAGAAGCCACTGCAATGAGAAGCCCACACACTGCAATGAAGATGAGCCCCTGCTCGCCGCAACTAGAGAAAGCCTACACACAGCGACAAAGACCCAACGCAGCCAAAAATAAATAAATAAAATAAATTAAAAAATAACCAAACCAAGGGCTTCCCGGGTGGCGCAGTGGTTGAGAGTCTGCCTGCTGATTCAGGGGAGGTGGGTTCGTGCCCCGGTCCGGGAGGATCCCACATGCCGTGGAGCGGCTGGGCCCGTGAGCCATGGCAGCTGAGCCTGAGCGTCCGGAGCCTGTGCTCCACAACGGGAGAGGCCACAACAGTGAGAGGCCCGCGTACCCGCAAAAACAAAAAACCAAACAAACCCAAACAAAACAAAACCAATGCTAGCCACCCTCCACACCCAGAATTCAGTCTGGAACGTCCCACTGATGAGATCTAGAGACTTTGGAATTAAAAGGCACCTTTGAGCTTAGCTTCTCCAACAACTTATTTTTTTTTCCAGCTGAAAAAAATGAGGCCTGGAGAACAAATGAGATTTGCCTACATCACATGTGAGAGTCACAATAAGAATCAGAACTGTGTTCTCAGACTTTTGCTTCACTGCTTTTCCCCTGCATCATACAGACTCTCATATAAATTCCTGGAAATAATCAGGCCCTGATCCTTAATCATTCTACATCTTAAGTCTCAACACCCAAAATATAAACAATACAAAGATTGCTTTTAGAGAATGACTAGGACTACCAGATAGGTAAGGGGTTACTTTTTAAAAACAATTTATTTATTATGATGATCTATTTGAGCAGAGAAACTATGTCTCTTTCATTACTGTTTCCCTAGCACCTAGCAAAATAAAGGTTTATTGTATATATGTTTATCGAACATCTAAATGTATAACATACTGAGCTAGCTTCTTTAGGACCATAAACAGTGAGTATTTACTACGGGCCTGGCACTTTTAAGAGCTCTGTGTGTATTAACACATTAAATCCTCACAGGAACCCTACATTATCCCTACCTCACAGACAGAGAAGCTGAGGCACAGAGAGGTTAAGCAACTTGCTTAAGACCACACAGAAAGTAAAAGATGGCAAAGCTGGGATTTTAAGAACTGATAAAGCACAGAGTCAGCCTTGAAGAAATTTAAGTTTTAGAATGGGAGGTAAGAGACACACATTTAAAAACAAACAAACAGGGGCTTCCCTGGTGGCGCAGTGGTTGACAGTCCGCCTGCCAATGCAGGGGACGCGGGTTCGTGCCCTGGTCCGGGAAGGTCCCACATGCTGCAGAGCAGCTGGGCCCGTGAGCCATGGCCACTGAGCCTGCGCGTCCAGAGCCTGTGCTCCACAACGGGAGAGGCCACAACAGTGAGAGGCCCGCGTACCGCAAAACAAAACAAAACAAACAAACAAAAAGCAATGATAATTTTATGAAAATACATTTGCATACAGTTTAGTGAATAAAGTGCTGAAGAATACATATATTAATAGTATGTTAACTTTTATATAAGAAGGAGATAAGAAAATATATCTGCTTGTCTTTAAAATATATCTGCTTATCTAAAAAAGAAACACAGGAAGGATATGCTGGAAAACAAGAAAGTTTAATATCTAAAAGGAGAGGGGAGAGTGAAGTGGGTGGGAATTGAGAGGAAGTGACACTTCTGAATATATTTTTTGTACAGTTTTGACTTTTAGTTTTTGAAAACATATTAATACTCTATATAGTTTTGAAAACATATTAATACTCTATATATTCAAAGATGAAATTAAATTAACATGGGGAGACAATAAATATATCATAAATTTTTTTATAGTTTGGTTTTATAGTAGTATAGGCAAAGCAAGGGAAACATTTCAGATGCATTACAGGACTAGGGAAATTAGGAAATGCAGTAATGTTGTTGGGAGACAGAGTTCTTACTATGAAAAAGAGATACAAATGTATAATGGGGAGAGGCAAGGAAGAACCTGTAAGAATGGACTGAAACTGGACTTATCAGTGTGAACTCATGATCTCTAAAATATGTATGTGAGCATATACATGGACACACACACACACACACACACACACACAGGTGCACGTATGTGTACTTGAATAATTTCCTAGGCCAACAGGGCCTAGAAGCAAAGATACCCCAAGCGATGAGCACACCTAGCATCCAGGTTTTGTCCTGTAATATCAAAAAGGAACCATGGCTCCTTGAAGAAAAGGTTCATTCTGGAGAGAAATATGGAAGGTACAAGATCTCGTTATGCCAGAAAATAAGGAAATATTCAAATAGTGGGGGCATGTCACACAGGAGTCAGCTTGAAGGACAATTTGAACAGCAAAATAATTAAGGACAGTAATGAATTACAAACCAATGGGGGAAAAAATAGAAACCCATGAGACCATATCAATAACAAACAGATAATAAAGAGATAAGGGGAGAAGGGAGAGCTCTTAATTATAAGTAGAATGCCGAGAGCTCACTGGTAAATGTGGAGCATGTACTGGGATTGAAACAAATCATCATTCAGCAACCATCACAGTAAAGACTGGTGCAGCAAGAATCATGAATAGTTGCTAAATCTAGGATGCTAAATCATGAGGAGCAGGATATTTGTATGGTCTTAAAATGTCTCCCCACAGAAAGCTCATTAGCAGCAAAGGAACAAAATCATAACTATACAGTGAGAAATCAGACAACACATCACCAATAAGGGACAAATGGACATCGTGTGCCTCTAGATATGGTACCCTGTGCAGGATACAACATCACTTACAAGAATGCATAACCTGATTTTAATCATGAGAAAACAACAGACAACACTCAAATGAGGAATACTCTACCTTTATAAAGGGGGAAGGGGCTTGTATTTCTCAAAAATGTCAAAATCATAAAAGACAAAGAAAAGCTAAGGAACTCTTCCAGATTAAAAGAGACTAAAACAAACAAAAAAACAAAACAAAGCAAATATAGATTAAAAGAGACAAAGTACGTGACAACTAAATACAATTCGCAATCATGTACTGGCTCCAACATTAGAGGAAAAAGTTGGATATGAAGGACATTATCAGATCAATTGACAAAACTGGAATGTGGACAACAGATTAAATAAAGTATGGTATCAATGTTAAATTTATTGCAGTTGATAATTTGTGTGGTTATAGAAGGGAATATCCATATTCTTAGGAGATACATATTGAAATATTTAGGAGTACAGGGCTATAATGCTTACATTTTACTCTCAAAAAATAGTCCCAGGGACTTCCCTGGTGGTCCAGTGGTTAAGACGCCACACTTCCAGTGCGGGAGGGCATGGGTTCTATCCGTGGTTGGGGAACTGAAGATCCCGCATGCCACACGGTATGGCCAAAAAAAAAAAAAAAAAAAGTCCCAATAATAGTAATAACTTGTGTGTGTGTGTCTATGGGGGAGGTGGAGAGGAAGGGATAGGAAGAGGGAAAGAGAACATATTTGCAAGCACAAATGATGAAGCAAATGCAGTGAAATGCTAATAGATGTATCTGCATAAAAGCTATATGAATGTTGTTTGTACTTTTTTTGCAACTTTTTTCTAAGTTTGCTATTACTTCCAAAACAAAAAACACTGTAACACAAGCTAGAAAGTGCCATAAAGTGCTACAGACAAGATGAGGGAGAGGAGCTGCTGACGAAAGGTTCTGAAAAGCTTTCTTGGAGAATGCAGTGTTTTTAATGGGCATGGGAGAGCAGGGTAACTTCCCTGAAGCATCCTATTCCTTACCGTGGGGTACGCAAGAGGTGACTCTGATGACTATACAATGGCTATCAGCTCTCCCTGGCCAGGAAGCAATGTGTGCTGCTGCCAACCGATCCTAAGATATTTCTCGAGAAGAGGGTGAAGAGGCAGCAAGCAGCCCAAGACCCAAAGAATACTGTCCCAAGAGCTGGCACTGGTGTATATGCTAGGCGGGTACTACCCTGGAAACAGTATCTCCCGACCCACTCTGAGCTTTGACTGAGGACAGCTCAGGCATCACTACCAAAGACCAAGGTTCAGGCCATGGACTCTCTCATTTCCACAAGCTAAGTGGTCATTATCTGAGTTACTGGGCTCTGGGAAATGGCAAACTCCAGCTACCTAAAGGCAGGGGCCACATCCCATCATCTCAGAATCACTCAGAGCCCTGAGAACAGTGAGCCCTCAATAGAGCACTAGCCCATTGGTATCATGATGGCTGATGAGTGCTGCCAACTTTAACTGACCAATGCTATGGCCTAACTTAAGCTTTCAGACAAGCAAAGCATTCCAAATGGAAACAGGTGAGGATGGCAGATGTGTTGGGGGGCTGGGGGTAAGGGGGTGCAGTGTGAGTTTAGCACACTAACCTGCGAGACCAAGAGGGAGACAGGAGGTATGGAACTCAGAATATACCTTCGGTTTTGGTGACATCCTTACCAGGAATTTACAACCTTACATTCTTTATCCACTAAATATATATGTAAAAAATTGAAAATCAGCAAGAAGGAAAACTTACCCTAGTAAGCTTCTCTGGTTTGGAGGAGACATGCAGCTGGGAAAATACCTCTGTTATCTCTTTGGTAAAGTCTTCATCCCCTAGAAAAACAAGTCCCACATAAAACACTGCAGAAAGACTGGTGAGGATCATTGCAGGGAGAGAGAAGAGGAATGATAGTAGCAGCTGTAGCAGTAAAAACAGCAGAAGCAAATTATATGAGCAAGGTGCTTTAGTGCTTACAGAATCCTTTTATGTATATTTTACTGATGAATTCTTCCAATAGGCTTCTAAAAAAAATGCGTCATTATCCCATTTTCGAGATGAAGAAACTAGGGCTTGAAGAGGTTAATTTATATCCCCAAATCTCATAACAAATAAGGAGTCAAACCTTGGGCTTCCCACCCCCAGTCCACAGCCTATGCTCTTTGGATTACATCCTAGAAGTATGAATGGAAAAGTGATGAAAGCAGAGTACTAAGTGGGTAAGAGGCATGTGCTTCCAAAGAAATGGAATTTAAGCTGGGACATAAAAAACAAGTACAAGTTAGCCAGGAGAATGGAAGAGCTTCAGGCAGAGAAAACAAGTACAAAGATCCAGAGGTGAAAGAAAGCGTGGCAAGAAGTTTAACATGGTTGGGAGTGTCCTAATGGAAGAAAGAGAAGAGGGGTAGAATGAAGCTAGGAAAGTAAGCAGGATCCAGGTAATAAAGGGCATCATAAACCATGGTGAAGAATTCAAACTTTTATTAAGAGAATGAGGAGCTGCTGAATAGTCTTATACAGAGACAGGTAAGTCCAATTAAAATTTTAGAAAGATCACTTTAGCTCCTGGTGGGAATGAAATAAAAAGAGAAACATGAAGGGAGGCAGGAAGCCTGAGGCAATATTCCAGGATCCAGATAAGAATAAGGGTAGGTAATAAGAAAGGATGAGGATTCCAGAATGTTGCAAGGATAGTAAGGAAGCTTTGGAATAAGCTTGATGAGCGATGATGTGGAACATGGAATACTTAATACCTGAGAAACATGCAAACAGGTGAGTCAAGATCAAAAACAATCAACACATCCAAACAAATGACAGGAAATGGCTCTTTTCCTCTCTATTCATCTAAATCCTATCCAATCTCCTCTTTGAAGCCCAGCCCAAGTTTTCTCTCCACCAAAGACTACAGAGAGAAATCCTGTACACAGAAATCTCTTAGCACTTACAATCTATGTGAGTATTTCTTAGACACCAGTTCATGGTTACCAAGGCAAATTACTACTGCTTCATACATGCTTTCTCCCCAGAATCCTTAGGAAAAAAAATCTGTCTTGGTTCTTCTCTCTCCATCTGCTCTTCTGTCCTCTCTTGGCATTCAAGGCAGAGAATTCAAAGGGTTTAGTGATCCCAGGTATAACATAGTTTGGGAAAAGCCGATCTCACTAAATGATACAACTGTGACCTATATAACTCATGTAAACAACTCCTAAATCATATTCTACTAAAAACCTGACTCTCAGGAAGGCATTTTGCTTTCCCAGTTAAGCTCTAAATTATGTGAGACAAGGGATGGATCTGAATCCAAGTGGGATGCAAGCACCTCAAAGGGTTCACAAAAAATTGAGTGCAGGAGGAAAAAAATGCAACTTTTACTTGTAGTCATTTATCTCATTCTTCAAGAAGTACTTTTTTAGGATGTACTTTAGAATGTAAATAATATATTACTATGGTAGTATATGTGTATAATTTATACACATTCAAATATACACATATTGGGTCTAAGTGCTCAAAAACCTTTTACTGCTAAGCATTGATCAAAAAATGTTTGCATTTGCAACATGTATAGACCTGGAGGGTATTATGCTTAGAGAAATAAGTCAGATAGAGAAAGACAAAAACTATGTTATCACTTATATGTGGAACCTAAAAAACAAAACAAATTAATATTTTAAAAAATAATAAGGTAAAATAAAATACAGGGGGAAAAAATGGAGATCCTTGTCGTGTACTCCCCAGAGACTTGAGCATAAAAAGCAGTTACTGCATTAGAATAAAGCATGTTAAGGATGGAAGGGAGACAGGGTTAGTGCTTTGGAGGGACTCAGCAGAGAGGCTGGCACCTCAAGCAGGAAGTCTCCTAAAAAAGTGAAGGCATTGAGTATATAAGATAGAGGGACAAGGGCTAAGGATGCTGATAGAAACTGAAGATGATCAACATCACCAGAACTAGGTTCTGTGGTTTTCTCTCCCCTCTGCTACCACTTTTTTAAAAAAAACTTCATTGAGATATAATTAAATACCAAGGTCAGTGTTGCATTCTCAACCAAAATCACTGCGGAGGGCCACTGGGAAGGGTGGCATGCAGCACTCCAGTGCTATCTTTGCAGAATCCTGATCTCAGGCGAACAGGGAATAAAAATATTATAGACACAAATCCATCTGTTTAGAAATTCCCTTAGAGTCCTCTGAATGGTATTTAAAGATCAGGATTTCTGATCACTATGTGAAGCCAGATGTCAACTAAATTAAACAAATCCTATTAGGCACTATGTACAAATAACCTTAATTAAGTTCATAAATAACCAGGGATTGTCACACCAGGGCTTAGTTAAGAACAATGGAGCAACTTAAGCAAATCAAAATTAATTTATAGGTTTCCTGCTAAGTGAGACTTTGAAAATGCAGATCTTTATTTATTTACTTATGCCATCCTAATAATGAAAATAATAGCCACCATTTGTTGAGTGTTTACTATGAGCCACACATTAAACATAATATTTCATTTAGTCCTTATAACAAACTGAGAGGAATTAGCTACCTCTACTCACAGTTGAGGAACCAGACACTCAGGGTTAAGTAATTTCACAAAGTTGCATGGCTTAATAAATGGCAGATCTTGATTTAGAACTCAGGTCTAACTCCAAAACCCATCCTTTTATCCACCATGCTTATTGCCTTCTCAATACCTCAAGACAGCTTTAAAAACTCATATTCAAAGACCATTTCATATCAGGACTCTTTTACATAGAGTAAGATACCATTTAGCAAGATATTACATAACCAGACAATTGGTTTCAGAAGATGTGGTATATATACACAGAAGGGACTACCACTCAGCCATAAAAAGAATGAAATATTGCCATTTGCACCAACATGGATGGACCTAGAGATTATCATACTAAGTGAAGTCAGAGAGGCAAACACAAATACTGTATGACAGCACTTTTATGTGGAATCTTAAAAAAAATAGTACAAATGAATCTATATACAAAACAGAAACAGACTCACAGACACAGAAAACAAACTTATGGTTACCAAAGGGGAAAGGGGAAGGGGGGATAAATTAGGAATATGGGATTAACAGATACAAACTAGTATACATAAAACAGATAAGCAACAAGGATTTACTGTATAGCACAGGGAATTATATTCAATATCTTGTAATAACGTATAATGGAAAACAATCTGAAAAATATATGTATATAATTGAATTACTTTGCTATACACCTGAAACTAACACAATACTGTGAATCAACTACACTTCAATTTTAAAAAAAAGAGTTAATGTAATTGGAGAGATTTATTTCAAGGACAATCACTGCATATAAACACACTACATCCCTCCCACTCAGATGCTGGATTTCCATGTTACCTTTCTTCTCTTCCTCCTCTTCCTCACAGAACTCTGCTAGGGAAAATGCTTCTTTGAGTTGCTCCAATTCACATTTTAGAGTCTCCAATTCTTCTCCACTTAGAGAATTAAGAATAGATTTCACCTGAATTGATATAAAATAGTAAGTGGGAGTATGAGAGAAAAAGAAAAACATTCTCAAATGAAGAGGCTATGGATCATATTAAAATTAAAAGTATGAGTTCACAAGCTCTTCCTCAAGAACCTTAATACAAGAGGCAGGTCATCAAAGAAAGGTACGGAGAATTGTGCTTCCAAAAATAATATAAGCCAGAAATGTCTGGAAATTATTAGTGCTTAACAACAGCTTAGAAATTAGGAGGAAATGGAATAGTCTTGAATCAATTAAATGCTAACAGGTAACTGTATCCGAACTGGCAGCTTAAGCCAAAGAAACTTATAAAAAGAAAAAAAAAAGAACAAGATGAAGGAAAAATAATAGATATGCTATTAAGACCTCTTTGTTAACCTGTCCTTTTTTTTTTTTTTTTTTTGCGGTACGCGGGCCTCTCACTGGCGTGGCCTCTCCCGTTGCGGAGCACAGGCTCTCAGCGACCATGGCTCACAGGCCCAGCCGCTCTGCGGCATGTGGGATCTTCCCGGACCGGGGCACGAATATGTGTCCCCTGCATCATCAGGCGGACTCCCATCCACTGCGCCACCAGGGAAGCCCAATCTGTCCATTTTTGTTTAAATTTAGAGAAACAACACTTGACTCATTCTATTTCTAGCAATTAGTTCAAAAATTAGTTTTTTTGTTTATTTTGGTACAGTATTTTCAGAGAGTCTCAAGCCTCTACCTGACATACATTTCATCCTCCAACTGCACAAAAGGAAAAGAAACTATGCAGTGTGCTTCTGCTTAAAGACTACTCCAGTTGAAATTTTTGGTTTGGAATTACCTTTATTTCACTTTCTCGGGAGAGCATCTCCAGAGCTTCTAGATGTGAAAGGCCTTGAAATTCATCAAAGAGTAGCCCATAATGAGTTTTCTTGTCCGTTTCCATGGTAACCTCATTGGTGGTCCATAGCTCTTCTTTCTCCTTCGCCTCTCTTAAAACCTGAAAGAGATCAAGGCATTACACTGCAACAAGTAACAAGAGCTTAAGGGTGAGTTCTGAAAGTCAAGGGAAGCAAACTGAGACGGGTAACACTGCCCTTTCATTCTTGGAATTGTGATTCAAATCGGATAGGCTCAGGAGCTGCAGGGAAAATATAATCACATAATTTGCTCCTAGACAGGGTAAATAACACCCCAGGAACCAGGTGTTTCTCTGACAGTGGTTTAACCATTAATCTAATAACAACCCTGAAAGGGCTTGGCATCTTATATTGCACTGACAAGAGGCTCCTGTAGAAAGGAAAGAGGAGGAAAAAAAAAAGAACTGGGCATTTTTCTAAGCATTAGAGCTGTGCATCCCCTTACCAAAAACAAAACAAAACAAAACAAAACAAAAAACACTGAAAAGTCCTCAAAAGGAAATAATAAGAAGGTCCCAAGTTACCAAAGGCAAAAATACAGATCAAAATACAGACAGGAATGCAAACAGTACCTGAGACAGTGTGGAAGTCCGGTTCATCAGACCCTTGGTTCTTTTAAATCCAGGATCCCCTTCTGCTATTACATCCATTGTCTTTTTCCCAATGAATTCTAAGGCATCCAAACCCCCACTGATAACACTCTTTCCCTAGGAAACACACGCAACCTCATTACAATAATACTGAAAAAAGACACCTGCATGTTTTCATTTCATAAAATAGTGGCTAACAATAGCAACCACTGGCAAGAACAAGGAGCAACTAAAACAATCATACAGTGCCTGTGGAAATGTAAAGCAGTATACCCACTTTGGAATATTATTTGTCAGTATCTACTATAGCTGAACATGTGAATATCCTATGACCCAGCAACTCCACGCATGGTTAAATATTCAAAAAAGTGTGTAGAGCTTCATCAAAAGTCATACAAGAACACCCATAGCAGTACTATTATAAAACCTAAAAGCTGGAAACTACCCCAATACTTACCAACCCTGGAATGAGTAAATGTTACATAGTCACTCGATGGAATACAACAAAGAAAATGGAATACACCACACAAACTATACCGTGGATAAATTATATAAACATAATGAGTGAAAGAAACTAGATACACTAGAGTACATTCTGTATGATTCTGTTCATATAGCAGGGAAAATTAATCTATGATGGCAGAAGACTGGATTGTGGTTATCTTAGATGGCAAGAGGGGGAGGCACAGAAGACTGGGAGACAGCACAGGGGAGACATCTGATATACCACCCTGCTGTTTCTTAGTCTGAATGTGCTCATGTCGTGAAAATTAAAACTGAACACTTATGATTTCACTCGTCTGTATACAGATTATACTTCAATAAAAAGTTAAAATTAAGGGCTTCCCTGGTGGTGCAGTGGTTGGGAGTCCGTCTGCCGATGCAGGGGACGCAGGTTCGTGCCCCGGTCCGGGAGGATCCCACATGCCGCAGAGCGGCTGGGCCCGTGAGCCATGGCCACTGGGCCTGCGCGTCCGGAGCTGTGCTCCGCAACGGGAGAGGCCACGGCAGTGAGAGGCCCGTGTACCGCAAAAAAAAAAAAAAAAAAAAAAAATACACAAAAAAGTTAAAATAAAAAAGTACTAGCTATCTATCCTCATGTAGGAAAGATATTAAGCTTCCTATTTAATCCTTTCAAAAATGTTTCTAATCATCTATAGTTTTATAAGTATTTATCATAAACATCTCATTTTCCCTTTGCCTAAAAGATATAATTATGACAAAAATATTTTTGTAAAGCAGAGATGTTTTTCTAGGGCCACCAAACTAAGAATTCTTAGTCCATAAAATATTAGGTACATTGCCTATTACTCCGCGTTTCCTGCTCCCTCTTTTACTTCTTTTAAGTTTTCAAGTTAGCTCTCACTCTACCCTAAGATCAAAGTGAATGATCTTCAGCAATTTGAATTCCCATAAGAGGAATCAGTCCCCATGACTTTTCAAGGAAAAGAAAAAGAGACAAAAACCCGTTATAATCATGGAAGGAAGCAGGCCACCTTGCAATTTTTACTCACTGTGCTCTGAACAGCAGTAGAGATGGTAGAGAATACCCCAAATGGCCCACTCATTGGAGAGGAGTTTTCATTCTCTTTGGCATTTGTGTCTCCTATAGTGGGGAAGGGATGTGTAAATATGAAGAGACAGTCCGTAAATAGTTTTGCTTTATTAGCATCTATATGAATTTTTAAAAATTAGACTTTATTTCCAACACACAAGGCCTTAGTACTTTTTGTTTTATTATTTTAAACCATTTGCCTATTTTAAAATAAAAGTTAAGGCAGTTTTTCATTTTCATTTCAAAAACAAAATCCAGTCTTTTGAACAACCTATGACATATATAACAGACTATATACTGTGTGATTCCATTCATATGATCTTCTGCACGGGTAAAACCACAGGGTCAGAAAACAGATCAGTGGTTGCCAAGAGCTAAGAATAGGTGGAGGGGAGTGACTACAAAGGGGCATGAGGGGATTTTTTTTTGGGGGGGGAGGAATGAAAATATTCTCAAGTCTTGTCTATACAAATATAAGAAATATTCTATATCTGTATAATCACAATGGACTGTGATTACATAGCATAAACAGGACAGTATGTTTGTTAAAATATGTAAAACTATATACAGTTGGCCCTCTGTTCTATGGATGCTGAACCCATGAATACTCATTTTACATAAAGAACTTGAGCATCTGAGGATTTTGGTATCCATGGGGGGGCTCCGGGAACCAATCCCCCCATGGATATCAAGGGATCATTGTATCTAAAAAGAGTGAACTTCACGTAAATTATAACTCAATAAATGTGACTTTTTAAAAATCCAGTCTACTTTAAACTTTATCCTGGAAAATTATGCTTCTTCACAGGATTCAGACATGCATTACAAAGATTTGTTTAAAATCTGTTCTATTTTATTAACACTAAAATCTCTTACAGGAGATCAACAAATAATCTATTGTAGGGAGGACTTCTGCTTCCAACTATGATGGATTATCTGGTGTCAGACTTGCCCTTCTACCATAGCATCTAGAAAACTGGACAAATATAAGAAACAATTATCTCCAGACATTGGACTACAGACCGTACTGTACTATGGTTCAGGAGAGAAGAGAAACAAATGATGAGAACTCTATGATTGGCTTGCTTTCCAGACCACAGCACGGGGGGGGAAACCCAAGCAGAGCATGGCAGTCTTATTAAGTAGAAGAGACAGAGACTGGAATCTAGGAAAGCTGAAGCACCTGGAATTTGCAGGTCAGAGTACAAGCATACCTCATACCTTGTGCATGAAGCACAAGCACTTTATTGTGCTCTGCAGATATTGCTTTTTTTTTTTTTTTTTTTTTTTTTTACAAACTGAAGGTTTGTGCAATCCTCCGCTGTCAGATAATGGTTAGTATTTTTCAGCAGTGAGGTATTTTTTAATTAAGGTATGTACATTATTCTTTTTGACATAATGCTACTGTACGTTTAATAGCCTACAATATAGTATAAATTTTTATATGCACTGGAAAACCCAAAAAAGAATTTGTGAGACTCGTTTTTTGCGATATTCACTTTATTGCAGTGGTCTGAAACTGAATCCACAATATCTCCAAGGTATGCCTGTACTGGAGAGGAGGGAGATACAGAGGTAAAGAGTTCCAACTATCTACACAGGAGTGCCCTTGAGTCTTTGGCTGAATACTAAGCTGTTCCTGCACTGGAAAATTCCACGATACTGGGCAAAGAACTGCCATGGAGCTGTAAACTAAACAATGCCCAAAGCTCATGCTAGGCTGAAAGACATTTGACTTCCAACCAATCAAGTAGAGAGACCTAGTTAAACACCTGGAAATTAGGTAGAGATCTCAGAAGGGTCAGAGACTTGGTAGTTGATCTAGACTAGCACTTAACAATAACTGCTACTCTAGAAATCACCCTCAAGAAGTTTAAAATCGAGACCAAAAGATCAATCTAAGCTACAAATATCTTAACTGCCTTCTAAACAAAACTCACACCCTTTAAAGGACTACAAAATCCACTCAGCAAGGTAACATTTCTAATGTGCAGCATCCAATCAATGAAATGAAAATGTTATCTCTAAGCAAGAAAAAAAATGGTCAATAGAAACAGATTCAAATGACAGAGATGACAGTCAGGGACACTAAAATATATACATGAGGAGGTGAGAAATGGAAGACAAAAAAAGAAACAAATGGAATTTTTAGAGTTGAAAAATATATCTAAAATTTAAAAGTCACTGAATGGACTTAACAGCATTAGACACAGCAGAAGAAAAGATCAGTAAACCTAAAGCCACAACAAAAACTATCTAAACCAAAGCACAGAGAAAAAAGGCTTAAAAAAATGAACCATGGAACAGCACCAAAACTAACACATTAAAACATTTTTTCATGCCACAGTAGATTCAAATTCAGCTAACTCTTACTGGGCTCTTACTCAATTGTGCCAAGCACAAAGCAAGGCAATTTTTACAATCTACATTCATGGCTTTACTTATTTAATGTTTGTAACAGTCCTCTGCAATATAAAATATCACCCAATTTCATAGATGAGGAAAGTAAAGAGACACCTGAGTGGTTAAAGCCAAAGATTCCAAATCCCATTTCTCATCAGCCCCATGATGCCCTGAATATCAGACAGTCAAAAACATCTACTGAAAAAAATGAGCTTAACTATTCCATTTCAGTTTATAATTCTAGGCCTTAATGTTTCCATATACTGACCTGTTGCATACTGGACTTCAGATGAAATTTCACTGGGACTAGGGATTCCAAGGGAAGTCTCTGCCTTCTCAATGACATTTGAAATACCTTGTCCTAATGAGAAAAAAATAACATTTTTATATTTGAATTTATTTGCTACTAGTCACCAAAACTGAAGAAACAAGCTGAAAATTAAAACCACAGATTTTAAAATTCATTACAACCAGAAGACATGTTATTTTGACCATATATAACTCATCTTTGGGAGTGTATCCTTACTAAAGGAAAAAAAAATTGATTCATTATCACCAGTGAATAGTTTTATATTAATTCCTAAATGTCAACCTTCTAATGAAATACGTTACCAATTCTAGTGGCAGTATAAATCAGCCCATCATCACTAATGTATCTTCAAACTATAAAGCCTTTGAGTAATCATGGAAGAAGAATGATTAACAAAGTCGTTTTGAACACACATCTGTAGCAAAATGCACACAAAAATGAATAAAATGACTGATGACCTTACCTACTGTGGCTACTGTAGCTGAGGCTGAGGAGAGCAAGGACTTGCCCCAACTTCCCCAATAGCCCCATCCGGTCTGGGGTACATCTTTGGAAACAGTCTCCTATTCTTCCCAGTAGCCAGAAAAACAAAGGCAAAGAAAAATGGAAAAATTAGAGGAAAATAAGAGTGTATATACAAGGTAGCTAATTATTGGCCAAAAGTATGGGTGAACAGATACATATTAGTTGGCTCAAAAAGTGTATTGCTTGGCTGACAGATGTATGTTACCTTCAATGTAAGCACCACATAGCAAAGGCAACCACTCATAAAAGCATTTATAGAACTGAGAAAATTGTTTTATGGTTATAAAAAGAAAGAAATAGGTGCAATCCCAATTTGGTACTGATTCCGTATTCCTTTTAACCCTAATACTTTTTAATCTCAATGTTTTAATAGATACTTTACTTTGCCTGCAGCCTGTGATGTCTGAACAGGGAGAACGTCTGAAGTCTCAAGGTCACTGGAAGGTTTGGACTCTGGTCTTTTCCGAGTAGAAGCTACAGGTTCTGATTTACTCTCTGACTTGGCACTTTGGTCAACTGACTCAAAATTCTTGGTTGGCTCACAGTTCTCATCTTCAAGGATGGAAGTTGCTTCAGTTATCACTTCAGTCTCAATATCATCTTTATCTGACATGATTAGATCATTGCCTGGTAAAATAAAAGCCCCCCAACCCCAAAAAATGAATTATATAAGCTTGTTTTTGGTAAAAGTTACTTGAATAAACTTTTTGAGATTATCGAGTCACATGCAGGTGTAAGAAATAGTACAGAGAGATCTAATATACCCTTCACCTAGTTTCCCCCAAGGGAACAATTTTGTAACTATAGCATATCACAACCAGGATGCTGATAAGATACAATCCCCCAACATTACTCAGATTTCACCAGTTTTACATGCACTCATTTGTGTGTGTGTAATTAGTTCTATGAAATTTTATCACATGCACAGATTCATGTGATACAGAATAGGATTACCACAGTCAGGATACAGAATAATTCAGTTACAAGGATCCCTTGTGTTATCTATTTTTAGCCATGTCCCACCCTCCTCCTAACCCACAGCAACCACTGATATTCTCCATCTCTATAATTCTGTCATTTCAACATGTTATATAAATGCAATCACACAGTATGTAACCTATTGAGATTTACTTTTTTCACTCAGCATAAGTCCCTCAAGATTCATCCAAGTTGTTGTACCACTAGTTTCTCCCTTTTTATTGCTGAGTAGTGTTCTTTGGTATGGATGTATCTCAGTTGTTTCACCATTTACCTGTTGAAGGATGTCTGGGCTGTTTCCAGTTTAGGGCTATTACGAATAAAATGGCTATGAACATTTATATACAGGTTTTTATGGGAATATAAGCTTTCATTTCCCTGGAATAAATGACCAGAGTGCAATCGATAGTACTTGCTTAATTTTATGAGAAGCTGCCATACTCTCTTCCAAAGTAGCCGTACCATTTTACATTCCCACCAGCAATGTATGAGTAATCAAGTTTCTCTTCATTCTCACCAGCATCTGGCAGTGTTATTTTTCATGTGAACCATTCTGATATAGGTGCACTATGACAGCTTAATATGGCTTTAAGCTTTAAGCTGCATTTCTCTAATGGCTAATGATATTGAACACCTTTTCATGTGTTTATTTGCCATCTGTATATCCTCTTCAGTGAAACAGCTATTTTTATCTTTTGCTCATTTTCTAATTGGATTTTTTTTTTTTACTGTTAAGTTTTGTTGTGTTTTGTTTTGTTTGCGGTACGCGGGCCTCTCACTGTTGTGGCCTCTCCCGTTGCGGAGCACAGGCTCCGGACGCGCAGGCTCAGCGGCCATGGCTCACGGGCCCAGCCACTCCGCGGCATGTGGGATCCTCCCGGACCGAGGCACGAACCCGTGTCCCCTGCATCGGCAGGCGGACTCTCAACCACTGCGCCACCAGGGAAGCCCTACTGTTAAGTTTTGAGAGCTCTTTTTATATTCTAGATTCAAGTCCTTTGTCAGATATGTGGTTTGTAAACATTTTATCCCAGTTTGTAGCTTATCTTTTCATCCTCTTCATAGAGCTTTTCACAGAGCAAAAGTTTTTAATTTCAATTTATCAACTTTTCCTTTTTTGACATTTAAAAAAAATCTTATTACTCATTAATCATTCCTACCTCAATTTTTCAGAGAGAAGATTATGAAATGTAAGCTACCAGAATAAGATTTACATCAGACTAGCTTTTGAACAGCAATGTTAACAAATTCAATTCCTTCCAGAAGTACAGCTCTTTGACAATTAAAGTCAAGATATTATTGGTGTTTTTATAAGGAGGAGATGCTGGTTTCCAGGATAACCAAGTATTACCAGGGGAGAAATAAACATATCCCACACATACATAGACACACACATACACCCAGACCTCGGTATGTATAAGCACATGTTTTTACCAATATACACTAACCACAAAATTAGACCCAATCCATCAATGCCATCAAAACATTTCTAACATACTAAAAAAGAGACATACTAACAACTAAGGCAGGCTGGAAGTAGCACTATAACTGAGGTACACACAAAATGTTAAAAGAACAGAGAGCAAGGAAAAGTATGCTAGGATCAGGAAATAACACTCATGAACTTTAAATACTTGAAAAAAGCATAAAATAGTGATCACAAACTGGGATTTTGAGTCCCAAATCCAGCCTACAGATTTTTTTGTTTGACCTGCACAGTGCTTAAACTTTTTTCTATACTAATTGGTAACATTTAAAAATCAGAGTTTGTTTACAAATAGAAATTTCTAACTTCCATTGTAAAACTGAAAGATCTGGCGACACTGGGCCCACATTCGACTTGTTAATAACTAGCTCATGCCAAATATTTGCTGGGGATCTTTTAGACAGGGTAGAGTAGTGCTCTCTAGTTCCCCATAATCTCCACCCAAATTCACTTGACTCGTTTATGTTACCTGATTAGCCCCTGTAGGCATCTGAACTTGTAATACCTACCTTAAAGGGCACTTAGGATTCTGACAGATGAAGATGCCAATGAGAGAATTCAAGGGTGTGTAAACAACACAGGGGAAATCTCAAAGGTCTGAGGTATGACAGCGTGGAATACAGACAGATACCAGGAGTAGTTAATACGGCAAAGAGAATGATGGGGAGGCGTAAGGCTAGAAAGGTAGATTTATATAACATCCTGGATCCTAGACCATATGGTATATGATATACATACGTTTCCGAAACACATAGAAAAAAACAATCTAGATACAACTATCCATAAACATAAAAACCAACTGTGAAACACTCATTCATTTACTTGCAAACATTTTTTTTGACTACCTGTTGCATGCCAAGCTCTGGAGACTGAGAACTAATTTAAGACACTATTTCTGCCCTACTTACTCCAGAGGCCAAATAGGAAAGGCTACACAGTGCTTGCACAAAGTTCCATCGATGTTTCGTGTAGCTGAAACATTGATGGAATATTTTTTTGCTCTCCTTATGCTGTCTCCAAGTTACAACACACGGTAATATGCATGTAACATACACATTATATACTATATATAATACGTAGTTAGGCTGACACTCTTCCAACTCTGTACTTGAGTGACTGTGAGAAGTCAGTTCACCTCTCTGCGTCTCCGTTTCTTCATCTGTAAAACGAGGAGAGTACTACCTACTTGCCAGGATTCCTGGAAAGACGAAACGACCCGGTGGATGTGAGGGGTTCGGAACGGAGCCTGGCACGTAACCCCTCACGGGTAAAAGCTGCTGTTAGTACCTGGTGGTTGTCTGGAGGGAGCATTACTATTTTCACTAATATAACGATTTGTCTCGAGATGTACAAAATCCGTTCTCCCTTCTTCCTAATTGCAAGAACAGGTGCCAAACCGGAGTTCTGGTGTAAACCTGTGCTCCTAAGTTCTCCGACGCTGACAACGACGAGAATTCCTCACGCAAGCGGAGCGCTTCAATAACCAGAGCACTTCCGCAGCCTCAGCGTCCACCGCGAGGCGCCCGCCCCCCAGCCCCAGGCCGCTTCCTCCCCTTCCGCGGCGACCCCGAGACCCCGCACCCGGCCTGCCTCCTCCCAGAAAGCCCCGTACCCAGCCCGCCGCCATCCGCACCGCCACCACAGCCGCAGAGAAGCCACTCCCTACTGCCCCGGAAGTCCTCCTTCAGGACGGAGAAGGCCTTGCCTACCTGAGAGAACTTCCGGGTCAAGCAGCCGGTCCAGCCGGAAGGAGCTTGGCGAGGGTCTGGTGAGTGAGGGATAGTTCGCGGTCGTTGTCTAGGGCTGGGGCGGGGTGGGGGTGGGGGTGGGTTACTAGCGGTGTCGAGGCGTGGGTTTGAGCGGTGGGTTGGGGTACAACGTGAAGGAGGGTGGGGTATCCGCTGCCCTTTTGCAAGCCTGGCCTGGGCTGCAGGAGTTCGGCCGTCGTATATTTACGGAGCTCCACATACCTGCCAGGCACTTCTTTGGGCGTTTGGGACATACTGGTTTACGAGCGACTGTGGCTTTGCTCGCAAGTAGTTGACAGCCTAGCGGAGGAGACCGACTATAAACAGGTGAACAAACAAACACGATTATCTAAGACGGTAGTGAGTGCTTTAAACAAAATTAAGCAGAATAAAGTGACGGAACGAAGCGAGGGAGTAAACCTTTTGAAGATCTGGTGAAGAGTATTAGAAGCAGAAGGAATAGCAAGTGCAAACGCCTTCTTGTGGGAACAAACCGAGCCAGGCCAAGGAAGAGGAAAAAGGCTACTGCGCGTGGAGCAAAAAGAGGAAGATGAGACCAGAGACTTAAACTGGCCAACCCTTGTAGGGGCTGTGAGCCAGGAGAAGGATTTTGACTTTTATTTGGAAAGCAGTGGAAAAGCACTGAAGGTTTCTGTGCCCAAGAGTGACATGCTGTGATTTATGACTTTAGGTTACTCCTGACCCTTCATCAGAAAGATGCACCTCTTCACTTGCCCTTGGACAGTGGAATGCATGAAACCCAAAATGACGGCCAGAAAAGCATTAGAGACAGCCTCCCTGTAGAGATGTGAAAAACTAAGTCCCAGAGAGGTGAAGGCACCTGGCCTTTTAAGAACCAACGTCTTCCAACTCCATTTAATGCTTTCAGAATGACCATTTTAATGTCTATACATAATTGTCACTTCCTAAAACTCTTCAGATGGTTTCCTTTGCTTTGATGGTGCTTCTCTAAATTTAGGGGCATCAGTATCACCTGGGAGCATGTTAAAAATGCCTATTCCCAAAAAAAACAAGAACACTTTAAGTATAAAATAGAACATGTTTTCCTCTGATTTTCTGTTGTAATGAAAATGCATAAAATTGGAGGTTTAAGAATAGAATCTTGGCAAGCCACTTAACTGTCTTATCCTTAAAATACTGCTGATGATAATTATAATAGAAAGTGTTCAAACTTTTTGGTCTTAGTATCCCTTGACACTTTTAAAACTTATTGAGAACGTCAGAGAGTTTTTGTTTGTGTGCTTATAACTATCAATATGCCATTTTTCCCCCTCACCCCTTCCCTCGCCCAGAGTTCCCTCATACCCACCCTCACCCAGCACTCCCTGACACCCTCCCTGTCCCAGAGTTCCTCAGTATGCCATTTTATATATCAAAACAGCTTTTCAAAAATTGTTAATTTATTTAAAATGATACATTCATTACATGTTAACATAAATAGCATTTCTATGAAGAATATTTTCCAAAAAAAAATTATGGGAAAGAATGGCACTGTTTTACATTGTTACAAGGTTTTTTTTAGTATCTGGCTTAATAGAAGACAACTAGATTCTCATATCTCCTTCTGCATTCACTCTCTTGTGATAGCATTCATTATGTAGCCTCTGGAAAACTGCACCATATTGTGTGAGAATGAGAGAGAAAAGAGCAAATAATTTTCTAATATTAATACGAAACTCATTTTGAAAAAGTCTCTGGGACCCCCAGAGGCCCCTGCACCACACTTGGAGAATCGCTGAATTACAGTAAGGTTTTGAAAATCAAAAGATACATGATTTGTAAGTCATTAAAACTACATGCACGGCAAAGATGCAGATGCCCAAGAAATCTGCATCTTTATTTTTTTAATAAATTTATTTTATTTATTTATTTTTGGCCGTGTTGGGTCTTCGTTGCTGTGCGCGGGCTTTCTGTAGTTGCAGTGAGTGGGGCTACTCTTCGTTGCAGTGCACGGGCGGTGGCTTCTCTTGTGGAGCACGGGCTCTAGGCGCGCAGGCTTCAGTAGTTGTGGCTTGTAGGCTCTGGAGTGCAGGCTCAGTAGTTGCGGTGCATGGGCTTCTCATTGTGGTGGCTTCTCTTGTTGTGGAGCACGGGCTCTAGGCGCGCAGGCTTCAGTAGTTGTGGCTTGTAGGCTCTGGAGTGCAGGCTCAGTAGTTGCGGTACACGGGCTTAGTTGCTCCGAGGCACGTGATATCCTCCCGGACCTGGGCTCGAATTGGTGTCCCCTGCATTGGCAAGCGGATTCTTAACCACTGCACCACCAGGGAAGTCCCACATCAAGCACTGTAACGCCAGAGTCCATGTTCCTGACCACATAGCCATGATGACACTGTAACTTTGATCTTGCAAAACTGGAAGAATTGTATTGTGTGGCTATCGTTTGAACTATGTATATACTGGACAGGTAGATCTGAGCATGAGAGTGAGGAGTTCTTTTTTAGTTATACTGAGTTTGAGATACTGGGAGGGTGTGGGGGCAGGGGGAGGTTCAGACTATAGAGAAAAAAATGGGCAAGGAGATCATAAGTCTAAGCTTGTCATATCTATGTCTTTGTGTAGCTTCATAAGCAAATGCTTATGGCAAAAATGATCAAAGTCAAGGGCATAACAACTAACCATGGTTTGAAGCACAGCTTCAGCAAATACAGAGGGTGTTCCTCAGTGTACCAGAAAATATGCTGACATTTGAGCCAAGTGCCCAAAGGCCAGTGATGAGGTGTGTGATGGCTCTAAGATGCTGTTGGGAGCATAAGGGCTATTTAGAAACTTTTTGGAAAATGACCCTCAAAATGATGATTTCTGTTTGCGTATTACTAACCTTTTAATGTTATCTATAGCAGTGGTCGAGTATAAGCACAACAGCTTTACATTTGTTCTCTGAAAGGATAGAGGAGTGCTAACAGCCTGCTCTTCATTTTTTTTTTATCCCCTTTGCCAATTCAAAATGCCACTCTGACCATTTGTGTGCCTCGTGTAAGGAGCTTCTCCATTTTTCAAGTGTAACAGTGCAGGCTGAGGAGAGTGGATAAGCTGTAAATACAGCCTTGAACGCAGTTAGCTATGGAGAATGAACCGTTAATATCCCAGTATACTTGCAGCAAAAACCAATACCATCTGGGCATCAGTGTTTTTCCTTCCTTTGAATTATCCCAGAACTATTTCTGCAAACAGCTGTTTCCTCAGCCAACTTAATATTGAGCCACAAGAATGGAAGTTAGCCACATTACTTCCTTATTTACTTCTGTTGAAAATTGGAAGAGAATGGAAATATTTCTTCTCTCAGAATTTGGCAGGAACAGCAACAAGGCAATCTGTTAGGGATGATAGCTTAGGCGCTTTTCTTTCTTTTTCTTTTTTAATGATATAGCCAATATCCAGAATGATTCTGGAGGGTAAAATCATCTACATTTCTGATTATTCATGATCCTAGAAAAGCTAACGTTTTAGTGTACCTGAAAGATGAAAAAGGAGTTAGATTAAACTTAAATATCACACTTTTCAGTTATCCTATTCATGCTGAAGAAAGGTAATAAAACATTCTACCAAGTAACTTCATCCACAAGCATAGCATAGCCCCTTTTAGCTGTTTACAGGAAGGTGGCACTTTGATTTTCCTTTTTGAACTCTTTCTTCTTAGCCTCCAAATGTCAGCTGCTCCATTGAGAATAGCAGGCATGATATTATGCAAAGTCCCAAACTTTTAAGTGAGTTGCATTTCTAAAATTCATGAAGTCCTCCTTTCTCTTTTGTTTTCACAGCACAGTTACACTTCTCTTCAGTACTTCTCTTGTATATAGTTAGCTGTCTCTGCCCCTGCCTTCCAGGTTTTGCTGAACTCAGTCTTTTTTCTCCTACCTGACCGTTTCTCCATTTCCTTCATTGTTTGCACAGTCAGCCTTCATTTTTGTGGTTTTAATTTTGAATAAAATTAGATAAAGATGTTTATTTCTTTTAACATCTTTATTGGAGTATAATTGCTTTACAATAGTGTGTTAGTCTCTGCTGTATAACAAAGTGAATCAACTATACATATATCCCCATATCTCCAAGATGTTTATTTCTCAAAAAAAAAAAAAAGGGCTTCCCTGGTGGCGCAGTGGTTGAGAGTCTGCCTGCCGATGCAGGGGACACGGGTTCGTGCCCCGGTCCGGGAGGATCCCACATGCCGCGGAGTGGCTGGGCCCGTGAGCCATGGCCGCTGGGCCTGCGCGTCCGGAGCCTGTGCTCCGCAATGGGAGTTGCCACAGCAGTGAGAGGCCCGCGCACTGCCAAAAAAAAAGTCATATTGAAGCCAGGAAGTAGAATTCTATCAGGAGCCAGAGCAGCATGTGTGAGTCCCTCTGTCTCTTACCCTCTGCAGCTCTTTCCACCACCAGCAGCCCCTATCTCCTGTCTCCTCTCTCTTTCCCTTCTCCACCCCTGTTGTCCTTTCTCTAACCTGATTGCCTCAGCTCCCTATAAGGCTTCTGTTCCTCAGATGGCCCTAACCCACAGTGTCTCAATCCAAATTCCAAGAACAAGATTCTTCTTAGCCAGTGGGTTGACTTCCTCCTGGGCCCAAGAAGGCAGGGCTCCAAAAAGGGAAACACGGGCTAGGTAGATCACAACAAAAGCTCTCTACCACAAGCTCAGGACACATTAAAAACAATGTAATATAATGGCTGGGCTCCAAGGTCAGTTTACAATTCCTGTTTGATTCATATAATTGTAAAATATTTATTTGCAATGAGAAAAAGAGGAGTGTGAAATTTAAAGACTGAAATTACCTAGTGGTGTTTCCCCTCCCCCCTCCATGATTTTTAAATGGTTGCATGGTATTCCAAGTAAAAGTGTTTTATTTATCTTAAATAATGGCTTTGCTGTAAGGTGTAGATTTTAGCACCTGAAAGGACCATCAACAATAATAATATCTAGAGCTTATTCAGTGATTACTATTACCAGACTCTGTGTTTTTTATATACTGTCTCATTCAGACCTTGCAATAGTCCTGTGAAAATAGATGCTATTATTTTCCCTGTTTTAAAGATGGGGGGACTGAGGCACAGAGAGATTAAATCATTAACAAAAGTCATAAGGCTGGTTAGAGTCAGAGCTAGGATTCGAGCCCAGGAAACCTGGTTCCAGAGTCTGTACTCTGAACTTCTCTGCTACCCTGCCTTTATCAGAGGCCAGCAAGTATGATGTTCCAGGGTAAACAATCCAGAATGTAATCTGAGTAATAGTTATCTCGTATTGGAAGTGTTCAGACAGTCTGGAGCAGGGCTATTGTAAAGGAAATGAGGAAGTATATTAGTGGTTGCTAGTCCATGGACCCTCTGCCTCAGAATCACCCAGGGAGCTAATTAAAAACCATGAATTCCAAAGTCCAAACGCAGAGGTTCTTATTCATCAGGTCAATAGGTCTGGGGTGGAACCCAGTAATCTATATTTTTAACAAGTTCTCTAGGTGATTGTGATATTCAGCCTGGCTTGGAAACTCTGGACTTGGTAATCTTTTATTGCCACCATTATCTCCTAGGACTAGATGGTAAATGAAGACTTTGAGGGTTAGTGGTTGGTTCAAGGAATGCATTTAGGCATTATGCCTTTAGGATCTTTCGAGATTACAACATTGGTTCTTTTTGTCTCAGAGAATATAACAAGTGCTAGTAAATGCATGTGGGCCTGAATAATTATGATCCCTGTCGTATACCATTCTTCAATTTACAAAGATCCATAACATACTTGGTTATATTCAAACTATTCTCTATCAGTAAGTATTTATTGAACATGTGCGAGTTACGAAACATAGCATCAAAAAAATACAGTCCCTGTGCTTAAAGGGCTCATAGGTGAGATGGTGTAGACTGCCTGGTAGTACAGAGCAGCATATACTAGAGCCAGGTGAATAGTGTAATGGTGAGGGCTACAGGGGTCAGGGAATAGCCATCCTGCATCCAGGTATACTCTGGATCCATACGGGAGGAAGAGCCAGGCCTTGAGAGGAGGCTCAGGGAAGCTGCATGAAGAAGGGATTCCATACAGCAGTAACACTGCCAGGACACTATTGCCCTACAGCCCTGTCACGTGGAGGCTGTCACGTGGAAGCTGTTCATTCCCCTGAAGCTCCTGATCTCAGAGCAGGGAGAGTGAGTCCATTTCTTCTATTTCCAGTGTCTTCTACCTTAGCTGCCTTGATCCTGGGGGAACATTAACACCCCCTTACATGAGGTACCCCACTTTTGAGCCTCTCAGTTCTTTGACTGCTTCACCTTGGACAATTATCTCTTTCACTCACTTCAACCTGCCACTCTAGTTCCCAAAGTCTACCTCCAGTTTTGCTGTTGGTCGAAACTGCTCCCCTCCAGAATCAGGAATCAGACCCATTACTCTCTGGCCACAACTTGTAGCTCTTTTTCCTGAACACCTTCTAACCAGTGACCCCTCTGCTTTTTCCCTGCCCCCATCCCTTTACCTAGATGGCTCTCTTGCATTCTCGATTCCCATTTATCCTCAGGTCCTATTGCACACCTTACTTTCTCAGGGAGGCCTTCTGCGACATTGTTAGCTCTCCATGTTGGGTGCTCCTGTGGCATCCTGTACTTTCCCTTGGGTAGCATTTAGTGTATTTTGTATGTACTTAGTGTCTATGTCCTCTACCTGACGGAGCTCCGTGAAGGCAGAGACGGTGTCTGTGGTAGAGTAGGTTGGCACAAAGTAGGTGCTCAGTAGACACAGTTGAATAGATTAAAATGTATACCTCTGGTCTAAAATAGTAGGTTCTAAACTCTGTAGTAAGAAGCGGTGGGGAGCAAAGGAGTGGCAGAATAAGAAATGAGGTGGTATTAGAATAAAGTGGAGTTCTGGGAGGTTTGTTTTGTTTTGTTTTTTTCAGTTTGAAAGCAGTCACTGTTTATTAACTGACCAGATTACAAAAAGAATCGTGGTAGATACCTTAGTTCATCCTTCTAATAAGCCTGTTGATCTGGTCTTCCCTGTTGCCAGCATCTCCACCTTCTACAAAATGGGTGGTCTTTTTCTTCATTCCACCTCGTGGAGAAGACAATTTGAAGGGCCACAGGAAGTTGTTTGCTTCTTTGAAACGTTTTCCAACAGTATAGATCTCATGAATCAGATCCTCCATGCAGATAATACCGTATTTGCCAAGAGATCGAGCAATCAACACGTTATCCATCAGGGCATTTCGCTTCTTGTTGCTTTTGCCATAACCATGCTTGTAGATCAGTTCATTTACTGACTTCAGGTTTGGGTACCCCCATGCAATCAATGTATGGTTCCACGATTCTCATCATGTTAATTGAAGCCTCCTCGTGCTTCACAAACGTGCCATTGAAAATCTGACGGAGGCGAAGAAGCTGCAACATCTTTCGAACCTTTGGGCTCACACCATTGATACCTCTGATCCTGATGACAAATGCCAATTTGGGTTCCGTGGGTACGTGGAAGTTGCCAGCTTTTCTTGCCATCCCAGCCGTTCGAATTTCAGTTCTGTACATCTGCCGGTATTCCCTGTGATAGTGCTTAGCTTTTTCATAGATCAACTTCCTCCGTGCCTTTCGAAGCATCTTTTGGGCAAATTTCTTCCTCAGGCACTTGATCTTAAACTCTGTGAAATTCACTTTTTCTTAAGGGTTTCTGGCACAGCAGGAACCTTCTTTTTCTTCTCTTCTGCACTCTCCATGGTTCCAGCCAGGAAAGAGCTGTTTTGTTTTGTTTTTGTTTTCTCCACAAAGAGAGCAGGCCTCTAGCTCAGAGCCTTCAACAGATGGCAGTATCTCTAGAAGTTAATAGCATGACTTTGTTTGCATTGTGCTTATGCGTACAGTTACTTTTATCTACAGATGTGATACAGACTTTCCTTTTAACATAAATGTATGAAAGAAAAATGAGTTTTTTAAAGAAAAGCGTAACTAATAATAATTTGGTTCATGGATATAGCAAAAAAACAATCATAACGGTAGAAGAAATGAATGAAATTTGGGAAATGCCAACTTGGATGAAGCCACAGGTACTCGTTATGGAAGTCCTGGGGAAAACTTGGAGCGCTTTTTCAGCACACTCATTTCCTGTCACTGTTGAGAACCACGAGTCTAGAATAAAGGACAAAAATCACATCTGCCAATTGTAGTGAAAAAGTTGGGAGCTTACATATATCAAGCCCTAGCACAGTGCCTGGCTTACTTCAGTCATTTAATAAATGTTATTTCCATTGTTTCCACCCTCCACTCCCTCCTAATAGAGACCAGGATTCTCCTGCTAACTTATAGTATGCTCTTAAAGAGCAAGTCACAGTGAAGAGGTTAGACCAGATCACTTCTATAATCCCCTGCAGTGCCTAAGTGCTTTGTTTCCTTTAGTGTCATTTTAGTGGGGTTTTGGAAAGAAATGGAAACAAGCACATGTGTTTATCTATTTATGTATAGCAAATTCTGAAGTTCTTTGTTTTACTCTAAATAGTCCATACTTAAATTTGAAAGAGAAAATTACTGTCATCATCCAACCATCCTTTCAAGGTCTAATGAAGATTAAATGATATTTACAACTTAATGTAATTTAGACTTTGAGTAGTTTAATGGCAAAATACAATGATCAATTGATTTTTATGTTGTATGATCAAGCAGCTTTCACGTGAGTATACAGGGGAGTAAATGTCATTTCCAAAGCTAATTATTTTGGTCCCTCATAAGAAATAAAGCTAGGTGTTTCATCCCATATTTTATAGAAATAGAATTTGAAATATTTCTTTAAGAGTCAGTGATTTTAGGGGCTTCCCTGGTGGCACAGTGGTTAAGAATCCTCCTGCCAACGCAGGGGACACAGGTTCGAGCCCTGGTCTGGGAAGATCCCACATGCCGCAGAGCAACTAAGCTCGTGTGCCACAACTACTGAGCCTGCGCTCTGGAGCCCGTGAGACACAACTACTGAGCCCGTGCTCTGGAGCCCGTGAGACACAACTACTGAGCCCACGTGCCACAACTACTGAAGCCCGCGCACTGCAACGGAGAGTAGCCCCCACTCACCGCAACTAGAGAAAGCCCGCGTGCAGCAGCGAAGACCCAAGGCAGCCAAAAATAAATAAATTAAATAACTAAATTTTTTTAAAAAGAGTCTGATTTTAAAAGAGGAATCAAATTACCAGGAAGTTCATCATAATCACATAGATTCTTAGACTGGGATATCATTTTGCTTTTATTTATGATATTTTACTCTTCTTTTAAATGTGTCTGACAATCTTTCCCTGTAGTTTACATCTGTATTTCTACCAACTAGACATTTAAGGTGTCAGTTCCTCCCTTAGCTAATTTTATAGACTGAGCTAGAAATCTGGTATTCTTACAAACTTAAATATACTGAATTTTGTTTCTTGATATTGAAGAAATTATTAAAGGAAAATTCTTTTGTCTAACATTCTTGCCCAAGAGGGAGGTTCTATAGCCTCAGAAGTCAGTAACTATTTATGTACATGTAGTAGTGCAGTTTTCTTTCTGATGTTAAAACAAAAAAACTACTTCAGGTAGCCCTGTATTATTTATATCTTATATGTCTGTATACTTGAATTACTCAAATTTTGAGCTCCATGGTTATGATTATAATGTACCAGTTGATTTAAATTATTGATATAACAGCATTTGGTAATGGTGCAGGTGGAATAAAAGATCATTAAGCTAAATATTTTAACCTTCATTGGCTCCCTGTTGCTTGGAGTTTGTCAGAGTGAAATAGAATCACAGCATTTCAGAACTAGAAGGGCCCTTAGAGATTGTCTCATCCAGTCCCTCATTTGACACATGAGAGAACAAGCCCGACTACTTGCCAAGGACCTACAGCTAGTTAGTAGCAAAGCTAATACCAGAATCTAGGTCTGCCGTTTCCCAATTCAGTGCTCTTTCAACCGATTCCGTTGGGATTTTTAGGTGGTGGTCTCTCTGTTTCACTCCCTAATGTTGATGCCAATTATTCTAATCAGTTTCACATCTGTTTATTTTTAGGACATAGAGTTTCACCCCGTTATGAGTCTTTCCTGGTTAAACTTTATATCTGGCTTTCTTTTAGGTTGGTCTCCACTCATCTCTTTTAATCTTGAAGACTTCAAAATATACCTGGATCTACCATTTTTTTTGAAAACTCCAATACCAAGCAATCAATGACCCACTGTGCTCTTGTTATAATATAGAAGCTTTTCAGTTCTCCAAATCTAGACAAGATTTTCTCCCATTTTCCCATGAAGCCACATTGTTGTTTATTCACTTTAGTGGTGAGTGTTACTGTGCCAGCTGCTTTTGCTTTGGAAGATGTAGGCTTCAACCAAATGACCCCTCTGGGAGCAAATCATAGTTCTTCCAATGCATCATTTCTCCCAAGTTTTGAACTCTCAGCAGATTCCCACTCAGGTGATGATGTCATCATAGCCAGAGAGGGAACTAGTGTTTCAATTGAGTGTCTTCTCACAGTCGACCACTATGAAGGTGTCTATTGGTACAACTCAAAAGGACAGCAGCTGGATAACAGAGGCAGAGGTAACTATGCCAGAGTATAATTAATCAAGGTTACTCATTTCCTATTCTTTCGTCTTGGTTTTAAGGCATATTCAACAAGAAATCTCTAAGATGAGGTACTACAGTAAATAGTTAAAACTTTGGAAGGCCTGGAGTATTATACCTATCAGAAAAAGCAAAATAATGGTAATTACTTAACCAGAAGAAAATAAATAGAGAATAGTTATAAATTTAAAAGGTGTTCACATAATGATGGTGAGCTATTTTCTCTCCTCTTGGTGAGCTGGTTTCCTTCTTCATTCAAGGTAGACTCCATCAGGGTTGCTGCATACAGCTGTGCAGGCTACACGCTGCACAACTCCAGGGGCGCCATTCACCTAGACTGTAATGTGAGTAGTACAGAGTGCTGGCCCTGTGTGAATACAGAAAGAAGGATTTGGGTTAGACTTAGAGTCATAAATAAAAATGTTTTGCTCAGAAATGAGTTACTAAAAATGTTGGAGGAAATCCAGGATGTTTTTAAAAATAGTTATAAAGATCTGTGCATAAAACTTTAAGTCCCTCGGAATCAGAAGGGCACTGAGGAGGAACTCTATAAGCCCTTTCTATTCTATACCTTAATTTACTTGAAAACAGGAGAGTTTCCCTTGTATTATTTTTTTGTTTGTCAGTCTTAAAAAATCACACAAACATCATAATAATGTGACCAAGGTCTTCTTTTTGACAGGTTTTTATTTGATTATGCTGTTTATGAACCCGTAAACACATCTTAATCAGAATACTATTTCCTTTAATTAGTGTTCTGTTAGAAAGATTTTTTTTTTTGAAGACTACTTGTGTTAAAACACCTTAGGAAGAAATCTCCATGAAATATCAATGGGATAAAGATTAAATTCTGGGATCCTCACAAGCTACACTTTTCGGAAAAGGCCCCTTTATATTTTTTGCTAGAAAGATAGTCTAATCTCTTGGAATATAAGGATATTTGGCTATTCATATTAGAGTGGAAAACAGAAAAGGAGACAGATGGTGCTTCCTTCTAAAGTGTACGCTAAACATTTTAACCTTCTGCAAACTGAGTAACTGGCCACCAAGGGATTGAAGAGTTTGAATGTTAGAAAGAACAGAGCTTCTTAAGAATATAGACCTATTAAATCAGAATCTCTACAGTGGTGCCCAGAAATCAGAATCTCTAGAGTGGTATTTTGAACATGGTTTGGGGTTCCCTGTTTGGATCCACTGAACTAGACTCTTATCTCGTTTGGCTCTAGGGTCCTAACAAACCCATTTAAGATGTGGGTTAATCAATATGATTATTACGGAGTGACTGTATAGACAAAGCTTTGGTCAGAATGAGACCAGCCAAGTGGAATGACAGTTTTATTTTCCTATTTTGCCCTTACTTTGAAAACCACTAACATCTGTCATTGATGCTTTCAGCAGCAGCTCTGGACAATTATAGTAAATTTTATGAATCTCAAGTGAGAAGAGTTTAAAGAGCATATTAGTCTAGTATAAGGTTCATAAATCTTGAGCTATTATCAGCAAGTGAGCTAGAGAGTTCAGATTGTGGTTATAGTGGTTGATGAATGGAGTCTATGTAGTTCATCATACCGTGGATTCACAGGGTATCCTTTTCATAGCTCCAAGTTTATAGAACAGAAGTTTATAAAATAATGACTCTATTCATAACTACATGTTTTCCTCTTTTTACTTTAGTAAAAATATAACTAGAATTTAGATAAATTTTGATGATGATAAGAATGGGCACAATCCACAGTACTTACTAATTGATGTGCCACCCAAATAATCCTGAACCACAGAATCTCAGGGATGAAAGAGATCTGGAAGATTAGACCTTGAAATGGTGCTTAACAAGCAGTCACCCAGCCTCCTCTGGGACACCACCTCTAGGCATTGGGACTCATACCTACACCGCACATCTATCCCATCTTTGAATGGCTTTCATAGTTAAAGCACAGAGTACACTGAGAACTTACCACAAAGGTGAGAATTGTGCAGGCAGAGCCAAGTTGGTTTTTCTTTTCCAAGTTATTAAAGGATGTTGAATCACGGTGGGTGGTCAGTGTGCTTTGTTTTTCATACTCATGTGCTTTTGTATACGCGTTCCCTGAATGAAGATACCTTCACGTATGGAAGAGAGGCAGCATGTTTTAGGTTTAAGACAAGCCTAGGCATCTTAAGGGCAACTTTTTTCTCTCTCCCAAGCTGGTCATTTAGCCTCGCTTGTGAAACATATCTTTTGGCTTGTGCTTCATTTACTCCTGCCAGAAAAACAAGATACTATCATCAACCAACCTTTTCTAACAAGACAAATTAACATGTGCAAGGCATGCCAGATTAGCCACTTAGTAATTGAAGAAATGCATTAAATTGGTAGGGTTTTTTAAAAATAGTTTTTGTCTCAAATAGATAAGTTCATTATTGAAAGTAAACAGTTTAAAAGGAAGTAAAAATTACTCATAACCCATTATAAATAACCATTGTTTTATATTTCTGAGGCACATCCTTCTATTTATGAGACAGTCTAGGTAGAGACTGTGATATAGACACACACACACACGTAAATATTTCTTTTTAAGTTTAGTCATTTAGCATTATGTCGACACACCTGTCTCCCTGAAAGGCTTCTTACATCTGGCAGTGAAAAGGTAGTTATGATAATCATTAGTGTCAGGAAGATCTTGATTCCCTTTTTTAAGTCCCAGGCTGTTTAAATTCTGACTCTGAACATAAAAAGTCTGCCCTTTCTTACATCTTTTAAGGAAATAGCAGAGCCTAATAGAAGAGTTGATTTAAAGTACTCTCATGAAGAGGTGGAATATTGATAAGGCAGTTGGCATATTTAGCAATAGTATTCTTTATGCTGTAATTTTTTATTTCTGTTGGGTTATCAGGTGGAAAATGGTTGGTTTCTGATAACTTCCTGAATATCACGAACATAGCCTTTGCTGACCGTGGGCTCTATACATGTTTTATCACGTCTCCGATCCGTGCCTCCTACTCGGTCACCCTGCGTGTTATCTTCACCTCGGGAGACATGAGTGTCTACTACATGGTGGTTTGCCTGATTGCCTTTACAATCACTCTCATCTTGAATGTCACACGGCTGTGCATGATGAGCAGCCATCTTCGTAAAACTGAGAAAGCCATCAATGAATTCTTCCGAACTGAAGGGGCAGAGAAACTTCAGAAGGCCTTTGAGATCGCAAAACGCATCCCCATCATCACCTCAGCCAAGACTCTGGAGCTCGCCAAAGTCACACAGTTTAAAACCATGGAGTTTGCTCGTTATATTGAAGAACTGGCAAGAAGCGTCCCTCTGCCACCTCTTATTCTAAACTGTCGGGCCTTTGTAGAGGAGATGTTTGAGGCTGTGCGAGTGGATGACCCTGATGACATGGGAGAAAGAATTAAAGAGAGACCTGCCTTGAATGCTCAGGATGGCATCTTTGTCATTAACCCAGAGATGGGCCGGAGTAATTCACCAGGAGGAGATTCGGATGATGGTTCCCTGAGTGAACAAGGCCAGGAGATAGCAGTTCAGGTTTCTGTCCACCTTCAGTCAGAGACCAAAAGTATTGATACAGATTCTCAAGACAGCAATCATTTCAGCCCGCCTGATGATACAGGATCTGCTGAATTGAACTCTAACTACAAAGATGGGGCATATGAAAGCTGCCAGCTGTGAGCTACCCCAGTACCTATAAAAATGGCTCTCAGAAAAGGAACCTGTTTCATGCAGGAAATAACATTTTTACCAAAAGATAAGTAGGACTTTCCCCTTGCTCATATTAAGCACATCAGGACATGAATTGTTACCAAAATCTTTCTAAAAATTCAGTGTTTTCCCTATCTGATCTTTCTCAGTCATTTACCGTGAGCTTGATTAAATGACACATGTTGAGATTTAAAGGGGCCTGAGACATCAGCCTAATGGGGAAAGTACCACACCCAGAATTACATGGCTTCTCTTCTGGTCATGGTTCTTCCATTGTTAGGGCTGACACTTATCTTTAGGCCTCAGTTTTCCCACTAACAAGATGAGGGATTTGCACTGGATGATATCTAAAGACTTTTCTGGCCCTCTAACTTCTTACCTGCCACCTTTAAACCAAAAGAATCTTCAGCCCATTTCTGAATAAACGCTTCCCTAGACTTTGAGTCCCTTTTTATAGAAAGGACCAAGCTGAAACTTTGTGATTTGGATTCCCACACCAATGCTATGCATAGAGGTGTGGGTGTTTTTCAGATGTCTTGCTGGTGGAGCATACAGTTGTATATGCTAGGTTGAATGTCTCCAGTGTAGCCCATGTCTGTATCGTTATACAGATACCGGGGAGCTAACTGCTCATTAGTAAGCTACTTTCCATGAGTAAATTGGAACTTGTGGGGGTGTATCATGTCTTTTTAACTTACTGAGGCATCATTTAGCTCATTGAGCCGGCAGTGATTTCCCAACTGTTCTCCAAAAGTTAACAGTTCGTTCCTAAAGAATAACGTCTTCATTGTTTTTAGAATAAGAAACAATGTCAAATCATCTGTGTCTGGTAAATTAATGGATTTTGACATTTCTGTTCATAGAATTTCTCAGGCTTTCCCTGTTTAAAAGTACTGGACTCTATGAGATAGTTCTGTGTTTGGGATCCCATTCCAGGAGAAAACCCACAGCTGAATTCCTCTTCAGACCTCTGTCAACACTCTTGCCCTCCGTGGTCTTTAATATGGTGCTAAAGGTTGCATGCCTTTATCTTGTTCATCTTGTTTATATTTTATTGTTGAGGTTTTTATTTTTGTGTACTTCAGGTGTAGAATTTTGAGCTAGAGCTGCTTTTGCGGCCTTTCCAAGAAGCACTAACCTGAAATAAGATTAGATAATGGTGTGTGGTGTATGTTACTATATTAAATATATAGATACTAATACAGATGGATATATATATACACACATACAGATGATCTAGACATAAAGAGGGAGAAAAATTATGAGGGATGCCACCTGATTCAACTGTGTATAATAAACACTTAGGACAGTATTTCTTGCCTGGCTGAGATCGGATATAATGGAATTGTACATACTCTTCAGAATAATTTCTTCAGCTACAGTAAGCTTGGCGTCATATAATTTTAAGAACTTGGCAGTGGAGCTCCGTGTGCTTCACGTTTCTTCATTTGGCTTCTGATTACTGAAGCATTACTTGAACAGAGGTTCCTGAGAGAAATGTTTGGGAGAGGTTTTTATCAGGATTTTAATTTCAAATGGAGGAAGGCAGGAAATTCGAAGTGTGACCAGATAGAACTCCTTTCTCCTTTGTGAAGGCTTATCAGAAGTAATACATCTGCTCTCGATAGCATGAATGAATCGATGTGCAGTTTTATCAGATGGCATTACAGATAATGATAATGCTGCCTTTTCTGTCTCTCAGGCTGTTTCCATGGAAACCTCCAGAGCCAAACAAAAGCTACCCGTCATTTAGCCAAAGCTTGTCTTGGCTCATAGACCTGTATTTCTTTAAAGAACACTGTTTTCATACATTTGGCTATGAGAGCAAGGGCTCTTCAACATGCCCTAGATTATAGAACACTTTTTCCCTTCCCAGAATGTTTCTCTTGAAAATGTAAAAAATTTTTAAATCCCTTGTCTGAGGTCTATCCCCTGAATGTCCCTCAGATCTTTAGATAGCACCTTGCAACCTGTCCCAATATAGCAGGTTTGGGGTCATTTTTAGAATGTAGCTTGTCACATTAAAGAGAATGGATTTATCCCACATGTTCTCATAACAGACATGGGCATTTGGGACCTTAATGTAGACATATTTAATGATCAAAGTCCTGAGAAACAGGGCTTTGGAAAAATACAAGAAATATTGGGAAAAAAATAAGTTTGCACAATACTATATAACAAGTATAGGCTACTCCAGTGTATCCTAGATAAATCACTTTAGAAATGTAACGGTGACTTAATTTGGTGGCCAAAGTAACTGGATTACTTTGAATATTCCAGGTTAAGGTGCCACTGATAAGGAATTAAAGTAGGTCAAAATTTAAGTGGAGCTGGCATTACTTTCTAAATCTAGTTGTTCAGAGGAAGAAAACCACACTCACTAACATTTTCTGTAGCTAATCAAATACTCTTCATATATTATTAATACTCATGCTGTCTTTTTGTAAAATCCTTAACCTTTTGAACTTAAACTCCAGTAACAGTCTTTTGACAATAGTGGTAGTGTAATTATCCTTCTGTCTTGCTAGATTTTATGGTTAGTGAAAATGCCTTTACTCAACAAACTGTATTTGAAATAGTTATGTCATCTCATTTACAAATTCTGTCTTGTATTGTGATTTAATGAACCTTACTGTCCTTATGAAATGAAATGGTGGCTTTGTGAAATAAATTTACCAAAAATAGACATGTGAACATTTTTAGAGATTCCTTACCAGCTGAAATCAGACAGACAGGCATCTTTTGAGCTGATACCGCGATTAGTTTATAGGCAGTTTGATAAGCCTGTCCTCAAAGTCGCATCCGTTCTGATAGTTTAGTTCTTGAGTCTGGCCCAGTGAGCGTTTATATTTCCTACCAACTACCTTGATATAAATATCTTGGGAGTCGCTGACCTGGAATGGTTTGAGGAGGCTCCCGGCTTCTTCACCTCACTTACCACGTATTTTAAAGTCGAAATACCCAGCTTTCCTTTTGTCCTCCAGCCACAGTGAACCCCTTGGCACAGTCCTCTCCACGCCCTGCATGTAGTTTCAACCTAAATCAGAGTTTGTATTCTGTGTCACAGAGCAGCATGGGAGCGTAAATGCTTGTTTTCCAGGGCCCGGCCAGTCATGGGTGCTAGCCTTGCCTCCTCACACCAGCTACGGTAACACAAGTATACCAGATTTCCTGAATCACTATTAAGAGAACACAGTCTTTTGTCCCCTACGCCAGCAATGTTAGAAGTGCTAAGCCTTGGGCTTCCCTGGTGGCGCAGTGGTTGAGAGTCCGCCTGCCAATGCAGGGGACACGGGTTCGTGCCCCGGTCCGGGAAGATCCCACATGCCGCGGAGTGGCTGGACCCGTGAGCCATGGCCGCTGAGCCTGTGCGTCCGGAGCCTGTGCTCCGCAACGGGAGAGGCCACAACAGTGAGAGGCCCGCATACCACACACACACACACAAAAAAGTGCTAAGCCTTATGCATAAACTCCTAGATTCTCAACACATTTCATAAGAGTAAATGAGTTGTTTAATATGGTTCAGATGATGTTTAAATGGTTACCATGTTAATGAATACTTACATTATAATTTTGTCCTTTTTTAAAAAAAGTTGAATTTAATGTATTAAATGTTCAATGGAGTGTATTTCATTTGTCTGAAGTCTTCTATAGAGATACATTCTTTTTTTTTTTTTTTTTTGCGGTTGACAGTCGAAGTCTGTACCTTTTTATCAGGAAGGCGATAGCTTTCCAGAAGCCTCACCTGACTTCCACTATACAGCTTCCAGAACTAGGTTACATGACTACCTGCAGTAACTGTAAGAAAGCTTGGGAAGATGAAATTGTATATTTTTTCACTGGACATATTGCAGCAAAGTGTTTTATTATTAAGAAAGTGAAGAATGGAAGTTGTAGGCAACTGGTAATGTGCAACAAGGTCAACTTCACTTGAATTACAGGAGCAAAATGTGGTTGTGTGGTGGATATAGTTGCAAACCATGTTCCTTGAAGATACTCACATGTATGGATGAAGAATGTTGTGTACCATATCAGTAAACAAAGGATGTTGCAGCCATCAAGCCATCAGCCACTACAGCCACCCTGACTGTGCACCCTGAGGGGATTCAGGATGGAGAAAAACAGGATACCGGCCTAGATAGTTAAGGTGTACATCAAAGGAATGGTTTCGATGAGCCCAGGCTCTTACATCTTCCCATACATAGAGAAGTATTAAGTTCATTAACTTGAGATGTCTGGTTTTTCTTTAGTTAACTAATCTTTTGCTGTTCTGACTACCTGTTTTTTGTTGCAAAAATTCATGTATATCCTGGCTACTCCCTTACCTCTTCAGAACAGTCCCTCAGAACTATCTGAAAGGCCGCTTCCCAGGCTTAAGTCCTCAGTATGTCTGCTGAATAAAACATAATTCTCAACTTTTAGGTTGTGCATTTTTTTCAGTCCACACATGCATGAACAAAGCAAGAATCAGAAGCATTAAATCTTAGGTTAAATCTTCAAGCCATCACTTATGTAGTCTCCCATACACGTGGCTCAAACAGCAGACAGACAAGTTATGGGATTCTGCTGGGGCATAATTGGCTTATCTTAACCTATTTATTCATTATCAGATACGTACTGGCCACCTGCTATGAGCAAGCGATAACAAAGTTCCTAGGGGACAACAAGGTTGGCCTACTGGAGAAAGAGAAGAAATAAGCCTGTGTGGCTGTGAGGGGAGAATGTCAGAGAAGCAGGCAGGGGCCGGGAATAAGGTTAAAAGATTTAAAAGCTCTTTTTGGCTGTCCCCAGAAATGTGTTTCTTAGAAGAAATGCTAGCAGTGCCTAATTTGGAAGAGGAGATTTACCAATTTAGGGAGGGAAGTTTGATCATTCAGTAGTACTATTCGTTTTGTCCTGAAATCATCTGCAGCTAAAAAAAACAAAACACAACTCGATTGTCCTAATTTTCTTTAAGGAATCAAACTCCTTCAGAGCCCCTTAAATTCCAGTCGTCTCCTCGAGTTTTCATGTTTTCACTGGAACCTATTGATTAGGAAATATATATGTAAATATACATATGTTGCTCCATCTGCCTGGATGATCGAGGCTGCTGCCAGCGTGCTGCTTCTTCCTGACAGTTGGAAACACTCTGCTTTGCCTCCTGCTTAGCCGTGTGAGAAGGAGGACTCAAATGTCCTAAGTGATGATAAATCAGCCTTCAAGGGGGCCTCCTTACAATAGAAGAGCCACCCCCTGGGAAAGAGTTTGTCCCTAAGCAGAAGGGAAGTTTATCAGGAGGAACTCCCACTGAGGGGTAGTTTTGCCATGTGAATTTCATTGCTCTTTCAGAAACTACAGGCAGTTGGACCATGCCTGAGTCTACTCTGCTCAAGTCCCTTGACCCTTTGAACACCTAAGGCTATGCCTATTCAATTTTTCAACAGATGTTTGTCACACATAAACTAGGGACATTATCATGAGTAAAATCAGAGGTGGTCCCTGCTCTTTGGGAACTGACAACCTATGGGAAGACAGATCCTATTGAAAAAGTCACACGCAGGGTAGATAATTAAAAACTGAGAAATGTGCTAGAAAATGATTCTCTGAGAGCTTGGAACAAAGGAATCTGATCTCATTAGAGGTCAGAGAAGAATCCCCTGAAGAAGTGACACTAGCAGCTGCAGGCATTGCTTGAGGGCTTATTATGTTTCTGTCCTCAGCCAGAGACAGAAACGTAATCGAATGCTGCTTAGAAGGAATTTATACATCTGTTTAAAAAGTAAGATGTTCCTACAAATAAACCATCTGAAAGAGACAGTGTGGCATCAAGTGCTAAATGGATTAGCACTAGATAATAAACGCTTAAGGAGTTAAAGATGAAAAGTGAGTGGTAGCAGAGGGTGGGCAATACCTTGTGGATGGGGTGAGATTTGAGCCAGGCCAGGAGGATGAATAAGCCTTGGACAGTGAAGGAAGGGCGTTAATCTGGTCATGGAACTCAGAAATCTTCAATGGTGCCCTGCTGTCTTAGCAGTAAAAAAAAAAAATCCAATTTCTTGACCCTCCATGACCTGCTCCCAGCCTATCTTCCCAAGTTTACCTTTTAAAGACCCCTGCACTCTCTTGGAAATACAGTAACATTCTACCTTTTATATTATAGTTACTCCTTCCTTACAAGTTTATGAGCAACTTGAGAGATGGCATCATGTACTAGTCACCTGTATTTGTAGCCCCTTATTCCTTAGGGTAACACATTTTGTATAGAAGAGACAGTAAATGTTTGTTTAATGGGATGGGAGGGGGGACTAAACTGTTGTGCTGTAGTATAGGACCACATTGGTTAATGTGGGACTTGGGGGTGAGGGCTCAGGAGGTGTGGCTGCCCCTTTTCCAACAGCACTCTCTTCCTTGGAGACATCACTGACTTTTAAATGTAAAACTTTTAAAAAGTTTTAAATACCATCTTCACACTGGTGACTCCAAATTGATATTTCCAGCTCTAAATGCTCTCTTCCAGACCTGTGGATCTAACACCTCCCTACTTGCCATCACCAATTGGCCAGGCACCTCTAAAAGGCATCTCAAAATTAATATATCTGAAACAGAATTTTTGATTCCCTAACCTGATAACAAAAGCATACATCAGTTTCTACCTCCACCATCTTCTCTCAGTAAATGGCACCACCATCTAGTCATTTGCTCAAGACAAAAATCAGTTTCATCCTGGACTCAATTTACCTTACTCTCAGTGTCCAATAGATCAGCAAGTTCTCTTGTTTTGCTTCAAAAACCATATATGTAATCCACCCACTACTCTCTTCCTCCATTGATGTCATCCTGTTTCAAGACACCATCATCTCTTGCTTGTACTATTTGATGTTCCCCACTATTGTCCCCAGGTGATCCATTCTCAGCAGTGCAACCAGAGTGAACTTTCAAAAGCATGTCATCTCCTGCTAATGTTCTATAGTGTCTCCTGTCACTAGAAGAAAATTCTAGAAGAAAATCCATACTCCCCACCATAGCCTATAAGACTCCCTATGAGCTGCTCCTTCCTGTGTCCATGCTCATCACCTACCACCCACCTCACTATACCTCCCAGCCACCCTGACCTCCTTGCTGTTCCTCAAACACACCAAGCTTGCTCCCACCTCAAAACCTTTGGTCTTGTTCTTCCCTCTGCCTAGAATATCTTCCCCCAGATGTTCCCTTCACTGGTTTCTTCTTGGCATTCAGATCTCAGCTAAGCTGTCACCATTTCAGAGAGGCCTCCCTGACCATACAACAGTAGGTGCCCCCAGGGTTGGAGTTAGAGTCAGGGCTAAATAACTGTAATAATAACTGTTAATTTTACCATAGTACTTGTCACTATTTGTCTTAGTCCACTGGGGCTACTGTAACAGAATACCATCGACTGGGTGGATTAAAAAATGGAAATTTCAAAAAAAAAAAAACGGAAATTTCTCTCTCACAGTTCAAGAGGCTGGGAAGTCCAAGATCAAGGTGCCAGCAGATTTGGTGTATGGTGAGAACCAGCATCCTGGCTTGCAGATGGCTGTCTTCTTGTTGTGTCCTCACGTGGTGGAAAAGGGTGAGAGAGCTCTCCAGGGTCTCTTTTATAAGGGCACTAATCTCATTCATGAGGGCCCACCCCCATGACCTAATCACCTCCCAAAGACCCCCACCCCCTAATACTGTAACACTGGGGATTAGATTTCAGCATATGAATTTGGGGGAACACAAATTCACTCTATCACTCTATTAGATATTGGTTATTTATTATTTATTTACTTGTTTATTATATTATTTCCCCCACCTACAATATCAGCTACATGAAAATAGGGACATTACTTTATTTCCTATTATATTATCAGCAACTAAACAGAGCTTGGCACCTCTAAATTGACAATCACTAAATATTTGTTGCATCACTGATATAGATGGATGGGTGAATACTGGTTAATTGTGTAAACTTAAAGAAATAATTTAGAATCTTTGCCGCAATTTACCTCCTTCCTTGATGTAGATGGAAGGTAATATACTACTTATGTTTTCTGGAACACAAAGGACGTGGTTAAGATAAATGAGAAGGCTGAAGGCTTTACCACTTATTATGAGAAAAATATTGGAGTGTATGGGCAAGGAGCCATTTGAAAGTGGTGATGACAGGCTAATGGAGAAGAAATTCATTTGTTTTATTACCCGTGAACCTCCTGGATACTGAGTAAGATGGAGGAAAATGAAATGTACCCATGTGTAATATAAAAATTCATAAATACAGCTTTTGTTAATTCAAAGTAGAGTAATACTTTGTTTTTCTGGCATCAATAGGTATTCTGCTAAGTGTTTTGTTTTTTCAGATAGTTAATGTTCCCGTTGTAAGAAGATTTTTTTCAGTTTGACTGTTTTAATGGAAATAGTTTTCAAATGAGTTTCAGTGCCACTTTCTCTGGCAGCACACTGAGCAGAGCCTTTTGTCAATAACTTGGAATATCATTACAAGCTTACATTACATACTTGGGTATAAAATAGTGATAAACTCTGAAATCACAGATGTGTAGACCTTTTATACTTCCTGCGATCTTTTATGTATATTGCATAGGTTTTTTTTTTTTCTCTCTTCTTTCATTTATTTAATCAACAAGTAAGACACACAGTACCTGCAGGCTGGCCACTAAGAACTCTGCCCAGAGTGATAAACAAGAGAAATGTGATTCCTGCCCTCTTGGAGCCCACAATCTGCTGGGAAAGATTACAGTGACCAAGGAAGTACAAGTGCGACAAGAATCTCAAAGGCCTACCCTGGGGCTTGGAAGCACCTCCCCAAGGAAATGGCCTTTAAGCTGATTCCTACAAATTGCTCAGGGGAAGAATGTTCCAGGCAGATGGAAAAGCATGTTCAGAGGGTGTGAATGGTGAGACAAAGGTGCATTTGAGCAGAAAAAGTAAGACCAGCAAGTCTCCTGATGATGCTGTAGTGTCAGGGAACCAGATTGCAGACCCCTCCTCCCATAAGCCCAGGCTAGGAATCTGAGACTTCATTCTAAAAACAAATCAAATGCTTCTTTTAAAGAGGGGAGTAACACGATCAGCATTACCCTTCAAAATATGTGTTAGAAGAAAATAACCACTAAACCTATGCTTTCACACATATTTTTGGTTTAAATGAAGTTAAGATAAGTGATGCCACAGTTATCAACCTTCCACAAAGTATGGAATTGACAGGTGATGCTCAGGGCCATAGGGACAGTGCAAAAATCGAGAAGAGGATGTTCAAGTTTGGGAAAGTGTGGGTTTCGGAAAGGAACCTCATTATTGGAGGCCTCTTACAATACGGTATATATAAGAGCCTGATTTAATTCGGTTCGACATTATCTGAAATACCCGCCATATACCCAAGAGCTAAAGGAAAAGTTTAAGTGGATGAACATGCACTGGGAGCAGATGCCTGAGTTCCAGGCCTGCCTTGGCCACTACCAGGATGGACCCTGGCCTTCAGCAAGTCTCTTCCCCCATGGACCTTAGCTTCCTCTCCTGCAGAATCAGATGATGCCTGTGCAAGCCACTCCGCCTGGAAGGCTGAGATGCACATAGCTTAGCAGGCAGGAAGCTCAAAGGGGGGCTCCATCACCTACTCACCAAGTGACCTTGGACAGATTACTTAACTTCTTTGAATATCGGTTTACCTATTTGTGAATGCCCTACCTCACAGATGATTGTGAGAGCTAAAACGCCTGGCACAGACAACGCAGTCAGGAAATATTAGGTTCACTCTGTAATTTTACAGCTTAATATCTGCTGGCTCACATGTTAGCCCACTAAAGCAGGAAAAAGAATTTGGAAATGAATGTTTCCTTCAGGAAAAAAGTGGCCCCTTATGAATTAAGAACTCATTCCACATATTTCATTTTTCTGTATCCTTTTGAGACTTAGCAACATTTTGGGAAACATCTTCCACCATCCATCTGTCCAACATTTGTGCTCTGGAATATCTTTCCTCTAACAGCTTGGCCAGACTCTGTTTTGAATGTGTCCAGTGACACTGTCCCTAGCCTATCTATTCTGAGCATGTTATTAACCTGAGCTTGCATGTATCAGTATAAATTCTGCTAAGAGCCAACATTTCCTTACTTTCTGAGCATCCATGCGGAAATAAGCTTGCATGGTTTCTTTGTGGTCTCTTTGTAGACCCCAAGGGTATTAATAGCAAGTCATACACCCTCCATTTTTCTTCTTATTTTTAAACAACTGGGTTTTAAATAAGTTTCATATATGCACATTGTTTAAAAATATGAACAGTATAGAAAGGTTTTAGGTTCAAAAATCTTTTCTTTTCTTCCCGCCCCCTGATCCCTAGTTATACTCCCCATGTATGAACAGTATTTTATACATTCTTCCAGAAATCTTTTCCCTCCCTTCCTCTCTTTCTATATATATTCTACGTAATTATCTTTATCTTACAGAAATAAGACAATAACATCCCACCTTCCTTTCTCTATGTATTTTATATCATTGTACTTATTTTACACAAATGGGACTGTACTGTTCAGACCTTATGTCTTAGACGTTTTTCCATAGGAACACCTATAGATCTGCCTCATTCTTTTGAGTGGCTTTCTGGCATCCTATTAATGGAATGTACCCTTTAACCAACCCCTGTTGTTGGACTTTTTAGATGTTTCCAATCTTTTTCTCTCACAAACAGTTTCCTAAAAAATACCTCTGGACATACTTCTCTGCACACTTGATAAACTTTATCTGTAAGATAAGTTCTTATAAGTTTTAAAACCCAGAAGAGCATCCTCCTGTGTGTTCACCAAGCCATCAGCCTGTCTCTGCTAACGTCAGACCTCCAAAAAGAGCTCCTTCCAAGGCTGGTGGCTGCCTTATTGGACAACACAGGTACAATCAATACTTTGAAAGATGTTATCAATCTATACTGTGAAGACAGGTGATAATGTAGCAGAGTGCCTAACAAATATCCGAACATCTGACATACTGTAGTTACCTGTAAATTGTGGCTCTTAGTCATCTTGCCTTTATGCTTGTGAACAACCGGTGAGGAGTTTATCTCCAAGGCCCGAAGCTAAACACAACTAGAGTCAATGGGTTGGTATAATATTAGCAAATTTAGGTGGCACTATTTTTATGAAACAGCCATTTACTGAAGATGAATGTCCAATGGAACAGGAAAGTCCTTCTTAGGTAGTAAAGGAAAACCTATGAGGCATTATGCTTCAGTTTTAGAAATTTTCTCTGGCTGGATCTCCAAGAAGCCTTGACATTTTCAACAATAAAACTCAATTCATAGCTGGTAGGTATTAATCTTAGCATTTTGGGAAAAAGAATTGCCAATTTAAACAAAGTAGTGTTGATTTTGATCTTGAGAACATGAGAACATGATCAGGCATTTGGGTTCCATTCATTCATTCCTTCATTCAACAAATGTTTATTGAGCACCTGCTAGGTACAAGGCAGGGTTCTAGGTTACAGGGGATGCAATGTAAACCAAACAGATATGAGCCCAGCAATTAAATAGCCATGTGACCTTGGACAATCCTCTTGCCCTTCTTGGACTTTATCTTCCACATCTTTAAAAGAAGCTGGCTGAACTACATTGTCTCCAAGGATCCTCCCAGATGTATCATTCTGTGCCTCTCCTTAATGCATTCTTAATGGTGATCTCAATGCAGTGCTGCGCTAATTGCATAGCACATGGGGACACCACATAATCCTTCACAGGAGTACTGCCAAGTTTTGACCAATGGGTACTGTATTAGTTTCCTCAAGCTGCCACGACAAATTACCACAAATGTGGTGGCTTAAGACAACAGGAATTTATTCTCTCACAGTTCTGGAAACTCAAGTCTGAAATCAAGGTCATCAGGGCCATGCTGTCTCTGAAGGATCTATGGAAGAATCCTTCCTTGCTTCTTCCCAGCTTCTGGTGTTGCCAGCAATCCTCAGTGTTCCTGGGCTTGTAGCTGCATCACTGCAATCTCTGCCTCAGTCATCACATGGCCTTCTCCCTGAGGGTCTGTGTCTCTGTTTTCTCTTCTTATAAGGACAACAGTCAGTGGAGTAGGGCTCAGCCTAATCTAGCGTGAACTCAACTAGTTACACCTTCAAAGACTATTTCCAAATAAACTCACGTTCCTAAGATTCCAAGTAGACATAAACTTTGGCCGGGGGGGACACCGTTCAACCCAGTACAGATACTATTTCCTTTTGCTTCTACCAAGGGTATGGACTGTTACAGCAGTGTCCACCAGTGGACACTGAGCTGGGGAGGTCACCCAGCCTAGTGCAGAGGGGTGCTCTATGAGGAAGAGGTAGGCAGTATATCTGAGCATCAAGGCTGGCACAGAGAACGGAAACGTGTTTAATGGAACCTGTGAGACTGTGCCTTGCAGACAGGTACAACAGGACGAGCAAAGCCAGCTTGTGCGCCCAGGACGTTCCAGGCAATAAACAGCAACATCGTGTTGGGCATGACAGTGTAAAGGGAACGATAACTGAAAGCTTTCCTCCCAGTTATACCTGGGAGACTTTATAACAGCGCTGTAGGCATGATTACTTCCAATTAATTGTTGGTTTCTTTGGTACCGTTTTGAGTCATTTCTTCCCTTCTAGTTGAGCACCCAAAATGCAGGGATTTTAAAGGGTGGCCCACATGCAGGAAGGTCGACAGCTGGGCCTTGCAGAGTAGGGGTCAAGGGCTCTAGCTCTGGAGGCAATTCCAGGATGGAACCTCTGCTCTTCCCTCTTACTGGCTGTGTGTCTTTGGGAACATTAGTTCGTTTCTCAGAGCTCAGACTCCTTGGCTGTAAATTGGGGATAATAATAGAAACGTCTCATAGGATTGTGGTGAGGAGAAAATGTTATGTTGTGAGGAGAATAATTCATGTGCAACATTAAACAGTGCCAGGAGCATAAAAATGTGCTTAATGTATGTTGTTGCTATTAAAATATCTACTAATCTTTCCCTGAGCTGGAGGAGCTTTCCCAACAAAGATAGAAACATGTTGTTACTTCTCTCATATTAAAAAAAAAAGACCTTTCTAGACTGTATCTTCCTCCAACACCTTCCCTTTACAGCAAAATTTCATAAAGGAATTGTTGGTCCTGTGTCTCCAGTTCCTCTCCTCCCATTCCACAAACAGGCCTCTGCCCTTCTCCCAACCCCTCCACTGACACTGTTCTCAGTCAGTGTGGTCCCCCGTGACCTCAGTGCTGCTAAACCCGGAGGTCATTCTCAGTCCTCACATTACTTGCCTGGTCAGCCGTTTGTGACAGTTGAGCAGCACCTTTCTCTTGAAACACTTTACCACTTGGGTTCTTGGGATACCACTGGCTCTTGGTTCTCTTCCTACTTCCTTCTGACATCGGAGCGCCCCTAGGGCTCCTCTGAACTTCTCTTTTCTATCTACGCTCCCTCCCTAAGTAATCTCAGCCAGCCTTTGTACCTTAAACACCATCACCGACAGCTCACACACTTAGATGTCCAGCCCGGACATCTCCCCTGAACCGAGTCCGCATCTCCATTTGAATCTCACATAGACATTTCCAAGTCAGCATGTTCAAAATCAGATTCCTGATCCCCCACCATGGGGAAACCTCTTCCTCACTTCGTCTGCCCCACCTTAGCAAATGGAAACCGTGTCCTTCCAGCAAATGGAAACCACGTCCTTCCAGTTGCTCAGGGTAAAAACCTGAGAGTCATCCTGACTTTTCACTTTCTCTTACACCCTGTCTCAAATCTATGAGAAAGTCTTGATAGTTCTACCTTCAGAATAGATCCAGAATCTGGATCTATTTCCTCCACTGCTGCTGCTCTGGTCTAAGCCCCCTTCATTCCTCGCCTGTATTACAGCAATACCCTCCCAACTCAGCCGTATTACATCAGTAGCCTCCCAGCTTAGCTTCCTGCGTCTTCCCTTGACCCCCTGCAGCCTATTCTCGACCCAGAAGCCAGAGGGACCTCACGCTTGGCTGCACATTAGAATCACCTGGAAAAGTTTCAGAAATGTCAATGCCCAGCCCATATCACTCTAATCAAATTAGAACCTCTGGGGGCAGGACCAGAGGGCACAAGTGTGGTTTTGTTCTTTTATGTCAGATCATGTCACTCCTCTGCCCCAAAACTTCTAATGGCTTCTCATCTCAGAGTAAAAGAGTTCCTGAGATGGCCCAGGAGGACTCGCATCAGTGGTTCTCACACTGCGACAGCATCTGACTCAGCCAGAAGGCTTGTTCAAACACAGCCCGCTGGAACCCATGCCCAGAGTTTCTGACTCAGTAGGTCTGCTGGGCGGGGGAGGAGGGATGGGGAGGGGCCACACTTGGAGGCCCAGTACCTTGTGGGATCTGGTCCCACACCTCTCAGACAGCATCTCCTGCTGCTCTTCCCCCACTCAGTCTGTTCCAGCCAAACTGGCCACCTTGTTATTCCTAAAACGGCCAGGTGCTTTCTCACTTCAAGGCCTTTAATCCTTGATGTTGCATGTACCTGGATTCCCTCCCTCATCTCTCTCAGGTCCCTCTTAGATGTCACCATGTCAGTGAGGCTTTGTACCTTATTGAAAAGGGCTATCCTCCTCCCCCTCCCTAACCCTCCTCCCTGCTTTATTTTTCATATAGTTCTTCTGAACATCCAACATACATTTACACATATATGCACATATATTTTCTGTCTCCCACCCCCAACTCACACAAGAAAGCTTAAACCTTATGAGGGAGAGGACTTTGTTTTGTTCACTGATATGTCCAGGGTGTCTAGAACCGTGGCTGACACGCAGTAGGTCTCAATACATCTAAACGGAGAAAAAGGCAGAAAACCCGACCAGACAGGAGTGCCTTAGTTCTGTTGATAGCCACGAGGGGCCGCTGTGGCGCCGCAGAACGGACAGGAAGGCTCGCTGCTGCTCTGCCTCCCACAGCCAAGGGCTTAACACAGACCCTGGGAGGGAAATACCTGGGTGGCCAAGCAGGCCAGCTGGGACATGGAAACATGTTTGTTATTGCCTCCTAAAGCCTCATGCCCAACACCAAGACAAGCTGCTCCCGGAGATCCGCCGCAGCCCATATCCAGTAAGCTTTTGGAAGGCGGCATATCAGGGTGAAAGCATTTGAACAAGTCCCCAGTGGGGTTTGATGGATACCAGGTCCTGGGGAAAGGCTGAGGGGAAGGAGTGAACCTGGCCTGGTCCAGGTAGACACAGCCGAGAGGCAGAATTACACAGAGTGGGGTAGTCACTCCAAGTTTAAATCCAGAAGCCAAATTCTCAGAGGGGAGAGGTGAGCCTAGCTTGAATGTATCCCTCCCTGGATCTGGGATGTTCCAGGGCTCACTCTTTCCTCCTTCCTCATCAATATAGCCATCTATCTATCCAGACGTACATGCATGCATATACCTGAAGGCTCTAAGAGAATTCGTTTGCATTCTCCGTGACATAGCATATAAAAGCTCTGGGCTTAGGAGTTAAAAAAATATGCTTTAGTTTCACCTCCAGCTGTGTGACTCAAGTCTTACCTTATCTGTGTTCCCTACCTCGTGGATTTGTTGTGCTGAAATATTAGTTGAAATATTGTGAAAGCTCCCTGCGAACCATCTAAACATCAAAATGTTTGTGTTTTTTTTGCGTGTGGGTGGGGCTGCTTTCACAAATGGCACTTGAATCCAGCAGGGATTTATCAGAAGACCCCACCCAGCGTAGAATCCAAGTGAACCACAGATTTATTTGTGTGTTGGTTTGCATACAATTTAAGGACAATATTAATAATAATAATAGCTAAAAATTATGTAGCATTTGCCTCAGGCCAGTAAACCCATTACACACTTCATCTCATTTAATCCTTACAACAAATCTAAGAGGTATGAACTATCCTAATCTTCCAGTATATAGATGAGGAAACTAAGGCTCAGAGAGGTTAAGTAACTTGCCCTAAATGACAGGCTTGTAAATGAGATTTGGGCTCAGGCAGTCTGCCCCCTCCCCCTCCTACACCAGAGCCTGTTCAGTGACCTGAAGGGACAGTGAAATCATCCTGGTGGACCAGCCTTGGACCTTAGACCTGGTGTGCATCCCAGCTTTGCTACTTCTCAGCTGTATAAACTTGGGCAAATGATTTATCTGCCCTAAGCTGCTGTTTCTTCCTCTGTAAAATGAAGATAATATTTCCCTTGAAGGGTCGTTGTGAGGATTAAATGGGATAACACGTAAAGCACCCAGCCAGTCCCTGTGAGAGTAGATGTCCATTAAACATTACTCCGCCCCTGACTCCTCATTAAAGATGAAAAAGCAAAGCACTGAGAAGCTAAATGTCTTAGCTGACATTTTCCGGTGTGTTTTCCCAGACTTTGTGGTCAGTCCCTGGGCCATCTCCAGGTAAGGTTTTCTCTTTGCTGCAGTTGGTAGTCAAGGATCTTGACTTTTCTCAGTTCCCTCTTAGCCAAGGTGGGACCCTGGCAGATAGGGCCCATCAGAAGCCTTTGCCCAGCCACCCTTCCCTCTTACTGGCCCTTCTTTTCTGCCCTCTCCCCATAGGTTGAAAAGAAGAATAGGACAAGGAGAAGTTAAAAGCTCCCTTGGTCATCAAGAGAATTCAGGTGAGGAGGAGGGATAACGCGGAGGGGAGAGATTCGTGGTTTGGGTCATGCCCGCACTCCAGTCAAGAGCCTCTTAGCTCTAAGCCACCCACTTAGGCACAGCAAGATTCACTTAGTCACGCCGTCTAGAATCGCATTTAGTATTAAAGCTGAAAGACCGCAGAGATTATTTCATTTTCAGCCAAGCTTCATGCTTGGTAGATGAGGCGTCACGGGGTGACTAACTTGCCTGGCGTCCCACATTAGCAGTCTCCCCAGCCACCCAGGGTCCGAGTTCCCTGGCCTCTTTGCCTTTTACCACTTTGACTCCCATGACCTCTCCATTCTCTGTGGATTCATTGCTCTGGAGCTTTGCGTGGTCAAGGCTGCAGTGATAGACTTTACCCCTCTAGTGCCATCTTCTCCCCCAACACTCTTGCTCTGCTGAGCACCACTTAGTCAAAACCTTTTTTGCTGCCTCCTGGCTGCCCAGGACCCCACACTAAGGTAAACTCCTTTGGCAAAATCCCATGCCCTAAAGCTTCTCCTATGCCCATTTCTCTATCACAGCTTACCTTTCTTACATCCCAGCCAACAGTCAAATTCAAAAGGAAATCTGATATGTAATAAGTTCCACCATGTTTACGACTGGTAATGAACTCAGATGGTTCTAAGGTTGTTTATTTTTAAAACTGGGCTCCTAGAGGAATGAAATGTTTACCCAAAGAGGTAAGGCCTTTAGGGTAGAATTCTGGGAATTCTGATGCAGAAAATTCTCCCCAGCATGCCTCCAAGTGTCCAGTGGAGACAGCTCCAAGCACTGACCCCATGTGATATTAGCCTTGAATTAGAGGTATGTGTGGTTTCAAGCATTAGCCTGATGATGGTCTGGTCTCTTTTCTGAATCTAAGAAATTCTTGGTCTTCTTACCATAGCAAATCTAAAGTCGTTTATCATCTCCATTTCCTTGCAGTCTTTTAACCTCTCTTTTTCACCCAGTGCCTGCAGTCAGAGAGTGAAGGGAAACGGGGTCTGTCAGGGGACGGTGCCATCTGGTCTTTGACTACTTCTTGTAGCAGCTCTAGAGGCCCCCCTTGCAAAAATCTCAAGCACCAAACCCCAAATGCCTTATTTCCACAGGACTTGACCTCTTTCCCAAAATGCTTCCTAAGATCAATGTAAGTGCTCACTGTAATGGTTAGAATGGTGGTGCTGCCAGCTGTAGTAGATTTCCTCTCCATGTCATCATGATTCATGGTGGTCCTGAGGGATGCGGAGAACACAGTGGCCAGGAGCTGGGATGACCACACATCCCTGTTTCTGCCTGCTATCCTGGCGTAATTATTAATAGGGCCAAAGTGTCCTGGGTTGAACGATAAACTCTATTAAGATCATGGGCTTGGGAGTGAGTTTGACCTGAATTCAAAGCCTACCCTTGCCTCTTAGTAGATGAGTGACCTTGGACAAGTTTCGTAAAGTCTATGAACCTCAGTTTCCAAATCTGCAGAAAGAGGATGTTATTAGCCACCACCCCCCACCACCACACCCCCCGTTCGTAAGGCCATTTGGCAGGACTGGCTTTGCACAGTGCCGAGCACATGCTAAGAGTGCAACCTGAGTTAGCTCTGATTCTAGAATTATAGAGCATCCATGTACATCCTCCTCATTTGCAGACTCACCGCAGAGAGGATGTAGACTCCAGTGAGGAATATTTTGCACTGGAAAAACTTGCAACCAGACAGACTAGCATTCAAATCCCAGCTGCACTATTTCTAGTTCTGTGACCCTGGGCAATTGAAAAAAAATTTTTGAGCCTCACCTTACTCATCTGTGCAATGGGGATAAAAATCTCAGGGTTGTTGAAAGGAGAAAATGAGATAAAGGTATTGGAAAGCTCTGTGCCCTGTGTACTAGTAAAGGCTGCTGCTTATTATTACATTTGGGGGAAGTGAGGCACAGAGAGGTAGGAAGAACTGCCCACGTACACAACTAGGGTTGTGAGAGAGGGGGCATGTCTGGCTCCGTGCACTTTCCACTCTATCTTATGGTCTCTGAGGACTATATTCTCCCTCCTCCCCAGGTTACAATCATGCCCTAAGCCATCAGCATCATTTCCAATGCTGTATTAATCCTTCACAAGCTCTCCCCTCCCTTATCATGGAGGTTCGAAACAGGAAATGGAAGCCTCATGATGACATGCAGCTGGCCCTGGGATTTCTGAATTAGAGCCAAATTTCATGTTTGTGGAATAGATGTCAGTCTGCTGGCTGTGTGACATTGGGCAAATAACTATACCACGCTGAGCTGCAATTTCCTCCTGTGTAAAAAAAAATGACACCCCTTGCAGGGTAGGCGACAAACTAAAGTCATTCTGACTCCCAAACCTCTGCTTTTAACTTTGATCCTAGCTGAAGTTCAGTGGCTGTCCAGTCCCCTGGCCATTTGGGGAGCAGTTAAGATGATGGCAGGTAGTAAGAAAAAACCTACATTTCAGGTGTATGAGGATGACTTCAAAAATTGAGATTTGGGCTATGGTATGAGATAGAATGCTACCTCGTGTGGGTAGATATTTTATTCAAAATCGTCCAAAAGCAGTTGGCCTGTTTTTTGATTTTTGTTTTTAACATCTTTATTGGAGTATAATTGCTTTACAATGCTGTGTTAGTTTCTGCTTTATAACAAAGTGAATCAGCTATACATATACATATATCCCCATATCTCCTCCCTCTTGTGTCTCCCTTCCACCCTCCCTATCCCACCCCTCTAGGTGGTCACAAAGCACCGAGCTGATCTCCCTGTGCTATGCGGCTGCTTCCCACTAGCTATCTATTTTACATTTGGTAGTGTATATGTGTCCATGCCACTCTCTCACTTCGTCACAGCTTACCCTTCTCCCACCCCGTGTCCTCAAGTCCATTCTCTACGTCTGCATCTTTATTCCTGTCCTGCCCCTAGATTCTTAAGAACCATTTTTTTTTTAGATTCCATATATATGTGTTAGCATACGGTATTTGTTTTTCTTTTTCTGACTTACTTCACTCTGTATGACGGACTCTAGGTCCCTCCACCTCACTACAAATAACTCAATTCTGTTTTTTACAGCTGAGTAATATTCCATTGTATATATGTGCCACATCTTCTTTACCCATTCATCTGTCGATGGACACTTAGGTTGCTTCCATAGTCCTGGCTATTGTAAATAGTGCTGCAATGAACATTGTGATACATGACTCTTTGAATTATGGTTTTCTCCAGGTATATGCCCAGTAGTGGGATTGCTGGATCATATGGTAGTTCTATTTTTAGTTTTTTAAGGAACCTCCATACTGTTCTCCATAGTGGCTATACCAATGTACATTCCCACCAACAGTGCAAGAGGGTTCCCTTTTCTCCACACCCTCTCCAGCATTTTTTGTTTGTGGATTTTTTGATGAAGGCCATTCTGACTGGTGTGAGGTGATACCTCATTGTAGTTTTGATTTGCATTTCTCTAATGATTAGTGATGTTGAGCATCCTTTCATGTGTTTGTTGGCAATCTGTATATCTTCTTTGGAGAAATGTCTGTTTAGGTCTTCTGCCCATTTTTGGATTGGGTTGTTCGTTTTTTTAATATTGAGCTGCATGAGCTGCTTGTATGTTTTGGAGATTAATCCTTTGTCAGTTGCTTCATTTGCAAATACTTTCTCCCATTCTGAGGGTTGTCTTTTCGTCTTGTTTATGGTTTCCTTTGCTGTGCAAAAGCTTTTAAGTTTCATTAGGTCCCATTTGTTTATTTTTGTTTTTATTTCCATTTCTCTAGGAGGTGGGTCAAAAAGGATATTGCTGTGATTTATGTCATACAGCATTCTGCCTATGTTTTCCTCTAAGAGTATTATAGTTTCTGGCCTTACATTTAGGTCTTTAATCCATTTTGAGTTTATTTTTTGTGTATGGTGTTAGGGAGTGTTCTAATTTCATTCTTTTATATGTAGCTGTCCAGTTTTCCCAGCACCACTTTTTGAAGAGGCTGTCTTTTCTCTATTGTATATTCTTGCCTCCTTTATCAAAACTAAGGTGACCATATGTGTATGGGTTTATCTCTGGGCTTTCTATCCTGTTCCGTTGATCTATATTTCTGTTTTTGTGCCAGTACCATACTGTCTTGATTACTGTAGCTTTGTAGTATAGTCTGAAGTCGAGGAGCCTGATTCCTCCAGCTCTGTTTTTCTTTCTCAAGATTGCTTTGGCTATTCGGGGTCTTTTGTGTTTGCATACGAATTGTGAAATTTTTTGTTCTAGTTCTGTGAAAAGTGCCAGTGATAGTTTGATAGGGATTGCATTGCATCTGTAGATTGCTTTGGGTAGTATAGTCATTTTCACAGTGTTGATTCTTCCAATCCAAGAACATGGTATATCACTCCATCCGTTTGTATCATCTTTAATTTCTTTCATCATTGTCTTATAGTTTTCTGCATACAGGTCATTTTGTCCCCTTAGGTAGGTTCATTCCTAGGTATTTTATTCTTTTTGTTGCAATGGTAAATGGGAGTGTTTCCTTGATTTCTCTTTCACATTTTTCATCTTTAGTGTATAGCAATGCAAGAGATTTCTGTGCATTAATTTTGTATCCTGCTACTTTACCAAATTCATTGATTAGATCTAGTAGTTTTCTGGTAGCATCTTTAGGATTCTCTATGTACAGTATCATGTCATCTGCAAACAGTGACAGCTTTACTTCTTCTTTTCTAATTTGGATTCCTTTTATTTCTTTTTCTTCTCTGATTGCTGTGGTTAAAAATTCCAAAACTATGTTGAATAATAATGGTGAGAGTGGACAACCTTGTCTTGTTCCTGATCTTAGAGGAAATGCTTTCAGTTTTTCACCATTGAGAGTGATGTTGGCTCTGGGTTTGTCATATATGGCCTTTATTATGTTGAGGTAAGTTCCCTCTATGCCTTCTTTCTGGAGGGTTTTTTTTATCATAAATGGGTGTTGAATTTTGTCGAATGTTATTCTGCATCTATTGAGGTGATCATATAGTTTTTCTACTTCAATTTGTTAATATGGTTTATCACATTGATTGATTTGTGTATATTGAAGGATCCTTGCATTCCTGGGATAAACACCACTTGATCATGATGTATGATCCTTTTAATGTGCTGTTGGATTCTGTTTGCTAGTATTTTGTTGAGGATTTTTGCATCTATGTTCATCAATGATATTGGCCTGTGGTTTTCTTTGTGACATCTTTGTCTGGTTTTGGTATCAGGGTGATGGTGGCCTCGTAGAAGGAGTTTGGGAGCGTTCCTCCCTCTGCTATATTTTGGGAGAGTTTGAGAAGGATAGGTGTTACCTCTTCTCTAAATGTTTTGTAGAATTAGGCTCTGAAGCCATGTGGTCCTGGGCTTTTGTTTGTTGGAAGATTTTTAATCACAGTCTCAATTTCAATGCTTGTGATTGATCTGTTTACATTTTCTGTGTCTTCCTGGTTCAGCCTTGGAAGGTTGTGCTTTTCTAAGAATTTGTCCATTTCTTCCAGGTTGTCCATTTTATTGGCATAGAGTTGCTTGTAGTAATCTCTCATGATCTTTTGGATTTCTGCAGTGTCAGTTGTTACTTCTCCTTTTTCATTTCTAATTCTGTTGATTTGAGTCTTCTCCCTTTTTTTCTTGATGAGTCTGGCTAATGGTTTATCAATTTTGTTTATCTTCTCAAAGAACCACCTTTTAGTTTTATTGATCTTTGCTATTGTTTCCTTCATTTATTTTTCATTTATTTCTCATCTGATCTTTATGATTTCTTTCCTTCTGCTAACTTTGGGGGTTTTGTGTTCTTCTTTCTCTAATTGCTTTAGGTGTAAGGTTAGGTTGTTTATTTTTTAAGATGTTTCTTATTTCTTGAGGTAGGATTTTATTTCTATAAACTTCCCTCTTAGAACTGCTTTTGCTGCATCCCATAAGTTTTGGGTTGTTGTGTTTTCATTGTCATTTGCTTCTAGGTATTTTCTGATTTCCTCTTGATTTCTTCAGTGATCTCTTGGTTTTTAGTAGTGTATTGTTTAGCCTCCATGTGTTTGTATTTTTTACAGATTTTTCCTGTAATTGATATCTAGTCTTATAGCATTGTGGTTGGAAAAGATACTTGATACGATTTCAATTTTCTTAAATTTACTAAGGCTAGATTTGTGACCCAAGATATGATCTATCCTGGAGAATGTTTCATGAGCACTTGAGAAGCAAGTGTATTCTGTTGGTTTGGGGATGGAATGTCCTATAAATATCAATCAAGTCCATCTTGTTTAATGTATCATTTAAAGCTTGTGTTTCCTTATTTATTTTCATTTTGGATGATCTGTCCATTGGTGAAAGTGGGGTGTTAAAGTCCCCTACTATGATTGTGTTACTGTCAACTTCCCCTTTTATGGCTCTTAGCATTTGCCTTATGTATTGATGTGCTCCTATGTTGGGTGCATAAATATTTACAATTGTTATATCTTCTTCTTGGATTGATCCCTTGATCATTATGTAGTGTCCTTCTTTGTCTCTTGTAATAGTCTTTATTTTAAAGTCTATTTTGTCTGATATGAGAATTGCTACTCCAGCTTTCTTTTGATTTCTATTTGCATGGAATAAGTTGACCTGTTTTTGTTTTCCATACCTATGAGCCTCTAGCAGAACCTGTATAGCCTGCTGACTATTTTTGTAAATAGAGTTCTATTGGAGCACAGCCATGCCCATTTGTTTATGTACTACCTATGGCTGCTTTTTCTCTGCTGTGCCAGAGATGAGTGGTTGCAACAGAGACCACACAGACTGTAGAGGCAAAGTATTTACTATGTAAACCTTTACAAATAAAGTTTGTAATCCTGCTAGACAGTAAATACCGCTTAAGTTTTAATAATGATAATTACAGTAATACCTGCTGCTATCACGTGCTTGCTCTGTGCCAAGTACTGTTCTAAGGCTTTATATGTACTGTCTAATTTAATACTTGCAACAATCCCCTGGCACACACATACTTTTATTCCCGTTTTATGAGTGAGGAAACTGAGGCAGAAAGAGATTAAGTAACTTGCTCAAGGCAAATGACAATTGGAATTCTAACCTAGGTAAAGTATTAGACTTCCTTAGAAACTTTCACACCCATTTTCTTTCCTGATACACTTAGTCACTCATCATATGAGAGAGGATTTTAAGTGGTCCACAGCACATTAAAAAACATCCTCTCCTGCGAATTCCCTGGCGGTCCAGTGGTTAGGACCCTGCACTTTCACTGCCAAGGCCCCGGGTTTAATCCCTGGTCAGGGAACTAAGATCCTGCAAGCCACGGTGCGGCGCAACCAAAAAAAAGAGTCCTCTCCTATTTAAAAGGTATTCCCTTTAAAATTCTCTTTAACATTGTGACTCTCCCTTTTAAAAGAAAGAATGAGTGGTCTCTTCACATATAGCGGTAACTTGCTAAAATTTGTATTGCTTTGTTTCATAGCATTTATTTTTATGGTTGCCTTTTATTTGTGGCAAATGATCCTTGCTTTCCCTTTGCACCAGTTTCCTTTCAAAATTAATTTATTTAGGAGTAAAAAATAGAGTCAATTCAATTATTAAAGAAACAATGTTAATAAATGTACAGATGGTGTGTAGATATGACAAAAATCATGACACCAGCACAGAAATGAATGACAGCGCCCAGAGCGCTGGCCCCTGTCCCAGCCAGCAGTAGTTTGGTTTGTGGCTGTGGACACACCAATGCCCCTTCTCCACCCCCTGAGCCTCAGGTTCCTTATCTTCTGAGAGAAGGAGTTGAATTAAATTATCTCTAATGTTCTATGGCATGCCAGTTTATTCTTCCTGGCCTGGAATTCACCATACCTTCACTTGAGCCAAGATTAAATTAGACTTGTTAGAGCTCCATCCTTTCAAGCGCTGTAAACACAGAGGACTCGATGGCACTCCTTACGTCTCTCCCTGTTAGAGTGAGCCCGTTAATCCCCATCTAGATTCTTGCAGAAAAGGGAGAGACAACAAATGCATATGGTACAGAATTCAATTTGTGCTTCTGGCCTAGAAATTAAACAGGTCCAGCTTCGTCCAGGGCATTTACCAGGAGAAAGAGAAAGCCCTCGACATTACCTCATTCATAGTTATTCCACCTGGGCCCCGCAGGCCTGGCCTGATGGGCTTTCTCACCCTCTGGAGGGCTCTGTGTCTCCTTACCCAGAGACAGCCATGGTCACAAAGCTCACAATGGCTGGAGGGGAAAGAGTAGGATTTCTATTAGAAAATACAAGATGCAGCACTTCAAATGGGCTCCAAGTCTATATGAAAAATATCCTGATCAGTAGTGGCGAGAGTGGAAAGACCCATTCTTCTTCCCTTTAAGGAGACTTAGGGGTGGAGGGGCACCCGGGATGGGCCAGGGACAATAACCTATTTACAGCACACTGCTATATTTAGTACTTTAACACACCCCTCCTCCCTCCCGCAACATCAGTTCTGAGAGGTAAGAGTGATCACCAGTGTCATCATCATCATCATCATTTATCATTCATTTTATTACATTATATTGTATAGATGAAGAAATTAAGACTCAGAAAGGTTGCAATCCCCTCTAACTTCAGTATAGTCCTAATCGGTATAGGTGTTATCACTCCCTATTTTATATTTAAGGAACTTGAGATTGAGGGTAAGTGACAGAGTCAGGTTTTGAACCCGGGTCGACTCTCTCCAAGTCTGTTCCCTGCGCTTCCTCTCATGCAGGCCTCGGGAAACTTTGAATTATGGCCTTCTAGCCCTTAGCAGGAGAGAGGGAGGGAGAGGGAGAAGCAGGCAGGCTGGATTCCAGTGGAGATGATAGTAAGAGAGGGCAAGGGGGTTTCCCCCTCCGGTCACGTCTTCATAAGGGCACTGACCCCACCCAACAACACTGTCATTTTTCATTCCTCATGTATGTCAAAAATTCCTACATGGTCAGTACAATGCACACTTCCCCCCAGCCACTCATGCAGATTTGAAACCATCTATCAATCCTTCCCAATGATAGCTGACGGAGGTATCTGTGGCCAAAAGCCACATGAGTCCCTCCTCCAACTGCCAGCAAGGAGCAGGTTAAGAGCCATGTTGTCTGTCTTGACTAAAGTTCTTTCCTACGGGCTATTACTTAAGCCCCATCCATACACAGTCTGTGAAGCCCAAGTTATCTGAAGTGCCAGGACCTCTGTCTGCAGGGAGTCTCCATCCGTAGTGGGCACTGTCAGTGTTCCACCCAGAGTTCTCAGATCCCCTTCACCATTTCTGTGATCCCTCGGCCAGCTTCTGTGTGCTCTGTTTCTGATGAATCACACCGCTACTTTCTGCAGAGGCCTGCCTCAGGCTGTCGGATTTGCTCTGCCCTCACTTTCAGAGAGCCAGAAGTGCCTGAGAGCCAGTGACCAACTAGGGCAGGAGCCTAAAAACCCAGCTCTCTTGCCGCAAGTCAGGGCCAACTCTAAGGTGTCAATTACATTCCAGAGATCCCCCTGGGATCAGGCTCGGATTGAGCCTGAAATCACACCTTTGCCTGGCCTCTTCCTCATCATGTTTTACTGCCCACACTCCCTCACCTTGGAGCGCTCCCTTAATAAACCACATGCAAGCACACTATCACCTGCCCTGAGACACCATCTGCCCTAAGACACCATCTCTCATCCTTCATCTACCTTCTTTTCCTCCAGGCCCACAGACTATATTCCCTTGAATAAATATTCCCTCCCCATGATCATCTGCATCAGTCTTCCTTATGGAAATGTGTCTCATGAATGTAAACATGGTAAATGGGAATGTCACTGTTAAAGTTATCTACTCTATCAGCAGATTTCTACACAACAATAAACTCAACTTGGTGGTGTTCATGTCCATCTTATATATAAAGCCTTTTCAATAAGGAAATTTCACTACACATAATGGTGACCTCATCCCATTCCTTTTATAGAAAAGAAAAGTGAGAAATTTACCTTTTTTTTAAAAGTTGAATATTCTTTTTAAAAAAAATTTTATTGGAGTATAGTTGATTTACAATGTTGTGTTAGTTTCAGGTGTAAAAGTGAGAAATTTAGAGTTGAGTTTTTGTTTTTGATCCATCCACTTATTAACTTGTCCATTCATTTATTAACCATTGGTAAGTGGTATGACCTTTATTTTATTTTTAAAAGTAAAAGGTTTTTTTCTCCTGATTCTTAAGGTAATATACATATATCCTTTGTGAAAATTTTTATTAAATTTAGAAAAATATTATAATTCAAGCATGCTAACATCAATCAGTGCTTTTTGGTAAATTTCTACCCAATTGTTTTTTTCTATGCAGATATTCTTAAATAATTGTGATAGACATTACTCACGCCCATCACCTGCTTCTCTTCTCCTTCTAAATACATGGGACAATTATACTTCCTTCCCCCCTTGATATTAGGCATGGTCATATGACTTGGTTTGGTCCATGAAATGTGAGCAGTGTATTTAAGAGCTTGTGTGCCGTTCTCCATGCCCTCTTCCGTCACTAAGGTGAACCCTGAAGCTTCAAGTTGAGATGGTGGCTCCTCCATCATTCTGGGTACCTGCAAGATTACAGGCTCTCTGATAGCAGAGCCCCCTGCCAACCCAAAATGGGCATGTAGCATATGCAAGAAATAAACGGTTGTTTCAAGCCATTGGAACTCAGTGGATATATTAGTTTGCTAGTGCTGCTGTAACAAAGTACCACAAACTGGGTGGCTTAACACCAGAGTTTACTGTCTCATAGTTCTGGAGGTTAGAGGTTCAAGTTCAAGTTGTTGATGTGGCCTGGTCCCTTCTGAGGCCTGTGAAGGAGAATCTGTTTCATGCCTCTCTGCTAGATTCTGGTGGTTTACTACTGATCTTGGGCATTCCTTGGCTTATAGAAGCATCTCCCTGATTACTGCCTTCATCTTCACCAGGCATCCTGCAAGTGTACTTATCTGTGTCCAAATTTCTTCCTTTTAATAAGGACACCAGTCATATTTGATTAGGGCCCACCATAATGACCTCATCTTAACTAATTATGTATGTAATGACCCTACTTTCTTATAAGGTTACATTCTGAGTACTAGGGAGTAGGACTTTAACATATGATTTTTAGGGAGACACAATTCAACCCATAACAGTGGATGTTTGTTACAACAGTGTATCTTAGCCTAAACTGACCAATATAGAGCTCATCCTTCTTGTGCTTTTTTTTTTTTTTTTTGGCTACGTTGGGTCTTCGTTGCTGCATGCGGGCTTTCTGTAGTTGCGGAGGCTACTCTTCGTTGCGGTGCGCAGGCTTCTCATTGCGGTGGCTTCTCTTGTTGCAGAGCACAGGCTTCAGTAGTTGTGGTGCACGGGCTTAGTTGCTCCGTGGCATGTGGGATCTTCCTGGACCAGGGATTGAACCAGCGTCCCCTGCATTGGCAGGTGGATTCTTAACCTCTGTGCCACCAGGGAAGGCCCTCATGCTGCTTTTTAACTTCCTATTTTCAATTTATGAGGCTAAATAATTTTCCCAAGGTCACAAAACCAATAAGAGGGAAAACTGGAATTCTAATACAGGTTTTTCTGATTCAGTAGAGTGTACTTTCAACTAGTCTCCAGAGGTTGATCCCTGACAGTCCAAGTGCTTTGCCACTCAACACAGTACCTGTTATATCCCAGACATTGAGGGTCAGTACTGTTTGTCTTGGGCTTGGCCTGTTGAGTTTCCTACATGAATCAATTTATTTGTTTATGTTACCTGTTTTCTCCCTGTGGGCATTGCTTTTGCAACCTTGCACTATGCTATAGTTCCTCTAAAATAAATATTAAAAGTATAACACATGACCTTCCAGGTCACCAAAAACCCTAGAGTCATTAAGACAATCTGAACCACTCTCACCCTAAGCTCCCCTTGTCCCTGACTCTCTCCTCCCATGAGCACAGACCCATGGACTAGGTCCCCATTACCCTTCTTGTACCTGTTTTCTGCCAAGCAAATTTCCCCTCGAAGGAATGAGCCAGGAATAAAAATATTTGATCGATTAAAGCAAACAGGTTGTCAGGTAATGGCAGCTCCTCCTGTGTACATCCTTTATAAAAGAATCACCCCATTACAAGGGACTCAATCAAATGGCAACTTTTTCTCATTCCTGATGCTCGCATCTCCCAGTGAAGAGAAAAGAAGAAACCCCACTTTGTGAAGCTTATACTCAGGCAGGGAATCACAGAAGCTCTTCAATCTCTTATTGCTTTTTCCCTCTTGCCATTCCTATTGAGCATGATGTCTTTTTTATCTGACACTGAGAGGCTTTGTGTGTGTGCTACTCCTCATTAATTTGATCACAGAGGGCAGATCTAAGATGTGATTCAAGTAAATGAAAGGTTCTCCAGAAGCTATCCAGGTATAGGCATTCTTTTCTAAGCCCTTATCCGTGCCTTTGAATTCATTAGCTCGGAGAACATAGCACTTCCAAAGAGACACGTAGACCACATGTACACACCTCGGAGAGCCTGACTCTGCAGACTGGCACCAAGTCACCTTCTCCTAACCCAAGTCGATGAGACACACATCGTGTTTACTCCAATTTTCTCATTAATTTTGCTGGCTGCCTGACAGCCTCTGCCTCCCCGGATTAGATTTCTGAAATTAGGCTGATCTTCATGCTGCGACAGGCCCAACTGCCTCCTTGCAGGCAAAAAAAATCCCCATCCCCATTTTGGCAACTGAAGCTCTGCCAGGAAAGATCTGTCTGAAGTGGTAAATGCTGGGGAGGCTTGCCTTCGCGTGCAGGTCAAGTGATTTGCCTAACCAGAAAGAAAACCTTACCGAAACATCTCTCAGATGCCTGCCACTATGCTGCAGTGTACAGCATTGGTCCAAGATTTAAATGAGATGTGTTAAAATGCAGCACTTCCCCGGAAGGATTGCTATAATAAGCCATTAATGCTTTAGTGCAAATGAGTTTGATCAAATTGACTTTAGCCACCTGGCAGGGTCAGGAGGGACACAGCGAGATAAATTCTAGTGAGATAAAAGGATTCAAAAAAGGCAGCAAAGGCAAGAGGAGTAGTAAGGTGCCCAGGACCCCAGGAACATCAAATGGACATTGGGTCCATGAAATGTGAGCAGTGTATTTAAGAGCTTGTGTGCCGTTCTCCATGCCCTCTTCCGTCACTAAGGTGAACCCTGAAGCTTCAGGTTGAGATGGTGGCTCCTCCATCATTCTGGGTACCTGCAAGATTACAGGCTCTCTGATAGCAGAGAGCCAATAGTTTACTTCTTGCATATGCTACATGCTCATTTTGGGTTTTGCCAACCCAAAATGAGCATGTAGCATATACAAGAAATAAACTGTTGTTGTTCCCCCACCAGGTGGGGGAATGAAATGGAGAGGCCAAGAGAACGTAGGGAGATGGTGCAGACAATCCTTAATCACCTAACGGTCTTGGTGGGGTGGAGGCGGGGGGTGGGGGGGGACTTGAGATGATGTCAAACAAGCTGTGACCTTGAACGAGCCCCTTAAAAGTCTCTGACCCCATTGCAACTATCAGAAGCAGAAAATAGTGGTTTATCTAACCAAAGGCAGAGGGGCGAATTAAAAGATCCCTTTCTCCAGGAAGATTCTGTGAGTCAGAGTGAAGTCCAGTCAGTGAAGAAATCCTCTGGTTTAATCCTTCCAAGCCTTAGCATCATTGTTAGAGCCAGGTAGACTTGGTCTCAATTCTTTTTTGTTTTGTTTTGTTTTGTTTTGTTTTTGCGGTACGCGGGCCTCTCACCGCTGCGGCCTCCCCCGCCGCGGAGCACAGGCCCCGGACACGCAGGCTCAGCGGCCACGGCCCACGGGCCCAGCCACCCCGCGACACGCGGGATCCTCCCGGACCGGGGCACGAACCCGCGCCCCCTGCATCGGCAGGCGGACTCCCAACCACTGCGCCACCAGAGAAGCCCTGGTCTCAATTCTGAGCTCTGCCGCTGCACAGTTCACTGGGCAACCGTGGGTGAGTCTAAATCTCTATGGGCTTCAAGTTTCTCATCTACAAATAAATCATAAAACCTACCTCACTGGGTTGTCAGGAGGTTTCAATAGGACCATGTATGTACAATCACTTAGTAACAATGATGGGCAGAAAATAAACCCTCAGTAATAACAGCTTAGCTTCCATGTGTCATCACCATCACCACCACCACCATCATGCCATACCCACCAGTGATTGTGTGCCTCCTGGTGGGTGGAGTTCAGCAACATCATGGTGAAGGGAGTGGGTTCTGGAGTCAGACCATCCTAGTCTCAAATCTGGGCTGTAATGGGGACCAGATATCTGATCTTGGGCAAGTTATTTATTCTCAGCTTCAGTTCCCTCATCTGTAAATGGGAATAATAAAATTCCCTACCCCACAGGTGAGGATTAAGTGAGACAATTCATGTAACTTGCTGAGGCTGGTGCCTGGCACACAGTCAGAGTTCAATAAATGGGAGATAGGGACCCCAAAACTCCCTTTCTCATCCTCTGCCTTTCTCTGCAGTTCTTTTTTGTTTTTTTGTTTTTTTGTGTGTGTGACAGATGTGGTTGGGTAGGGGTTATGAAATCCAGTTCTGTGGATGATCAGAGTAGATGCAAAAAACATTGCTTTCAACCAGAGAGACAAAGAAGACCCCCGTGAGCCAGCTCAAATCTGGTTTCATCCAGCTCCCATAGTATTCTGGCTTTTAGGCTGCAGTACAGAAAATTACTTCTCCTGAAGCTGTCCCCTTCAGAGTGCAACTGGGGAAGATAAAGAGTGGCAAAAGAGCTCTGAACAATGGCTAATCTTCTAATTAGCACTTCAGAGAGAATTGGTAACAGGAATCCACTCTCAGCCATAAACCCCAGGGAACGGCAGGATCTGATCAATGTTTTCCTGGAATCTGACTCAAAGCCACTGAGCTCCTGCCTTCTAAGTTTGTGTCTCCCTCCTGGAAACTTACCTTCTGTCCCTCTCTCTTTTTTTTTTTTTTTTTTCTTTTCAGTACGCAGGCCTCTCACTGTTGCGGCCTCTCCCGTTGCGGAGCACAGGCTCTGGACGCGCAGGCTCAGCGGCCATGGCTCACGGGCCCAGCCGCTCCGCAGCATGTGGGATCTTCCCGGACCGGGACACGAACCCGTGTCCCCTGCATCGGCAGGCGGACTCTCAACCGCTGTGCCACCAGGGAAGCCCCTGTCCCTCTCTTTTATTATCTTCTCCTTTTTCTTTTTCCCGTTTTCAATCTTCCTGTTCCCTTCTAACTCTCAGAACTAGGCAACCCCTTTCCGTCTCTTTCTCTCATAACTACCATAATATGGGGTGCATGTAATCAGGTGTTTGTTCCTTCATTCTTGAGACATTTACTGAATACTTACTAAGTGCTAAGGATATAGAAGAGAATAAGATGGTCTCTTTGTCCACAAGGAGATAGACTAACAAACAATGGACAGTGCTTGCAAACAACCTCAGCTGCTTCAGCAAGTGCTTTTTCAGAAGTATAAGTGGGGCGGGTGTATATACGAAGTGCCAATTTCTGGCTGAGTGGGGCACAGAAAGCTATTCTAGAGGAGCCGGTCCTGAGCCTGAGACATGAAGACTAAGTCTAGGCTTTTTTTTTTTTTAAGATTTTTTGATGTGGTTCATTTTTAAAGTCTTTATTGAATTTGTTACAACATTGCTTCTGTTTTATGTTTTGGCCCCGAGCCATGTGGAACCTTAGCTCCCCAACCCGGGATCGAACCCACACCCCCCTGGCGAAGTCTTAACCACTGGACCGCCAGGGAAGTCCCTAAGTCTAGGCTTTTAAACAGTATAATCATTCAATCAATTGCAGTTCTTGGTCTTCTTTCAAACAGCTGTGACTTCGATGTGCATTTGTCTGTCACACAGGAACCATATTCCTAAACTAACCAATTGAGTTGTTTCAGACATTTGTATAACCCTCAGTTTTCCCCTCTATATATGTCAGTGACCCAGGAGGAAAAGGAGCTTCCTCTCCTTCTGGGCTCCTTAATCCCAGTGAGCGTAAAAGGTGAGGTGAGTGGGGAACTGACCAGGAAAGTCAGTAATAAAGCTCCTCATTCATAGTATCTGTAGAATGAGAGTCCTGTACTTTTAAATCTCTAAGGTTTATTCCTTGTGATTAAGGCAAGGTTTTCAAAATAACCCAATGCCTTCTCTCCCCCATCCCTCTCCAAGGCCAGAGATAGCAAGAAAGAGAAGCATGGACTTGAAAGGCAGACCTCTCCCTATCCAACCATTGATTCATCCTCACTCTCCCCAGATCAATGCTTGGAGCGATTTCTGAGTGACAGCTCACAGAGACAGCATTTTACATTTAAGCCATTCGGGTTTTGAAGCCATTTAAGTTTGTCAAAACAATGCCACCCCCTGCTGTGTCTCTGGCATAATAATAGGGCTGAGCAGGCCAAATCTTGACTCAGCTTGCCTGTGACCATTTGAACGTATGGGGATAAAAGGAGAGAGAGAGAGGGAGAGAGGGGGAGGGAGTTCTTTTTTCTTTTCTTTTCTTTCTTTTTTAAATTCTTAACAGATACAGGGAACTTTTGGGTCCAGTTTTCCCTCTGATTCACTGCCATGCACCAGTAAATATGGATCTAAGTAGAGCCCAGTTTATCTTGGAGTATTAAGAATTTAGCGAAGCAAAGAAAATTCACTCTCAGGGTTTAGAGGAAGTTGAAGAATATGCGTTTACCTCTATCATGGTGGGGACCCTAAATGCCTTATTCACTGGTGTATTCCACAGATTTTCCTGGTACCTGAGGTGTGGTAGATGCTCAAAAAATATTTGTCGAAGGAATCAACGTTTTTACCAACACCAGCTCTACCACCCGCCCCCCCACCAATGCCATACGGGCTTTCTCCCCATTAGTCCATTCCTGGTGGTGGTGTCATTCATGCCACTGCCTTGTGTTTCTAGGGAGCTGCTCTGAATGATCCATCTTCATCTCATATCTGAGTAGTTTTCTATCTTGCAGTTGAAACCATTTGTTTGTCAACCCTATATTTGTAAGGAGGGATTCTTTGGGTCAAGCTTCCAATTAGTGACAGGAATGCAAAGGTAAGAGACATATGGGAGAGGCCCTTGAAGAGATGACAGTTTGGTAGAGGAGACAGGGATATGGACATTTAAAATCAAGGGAGGGCTTCCCTGGTGGCGCAGTGGTTGAGAGTCCGCCTGCCAATGCAGGCGACACGGGTTCGTGCCCCGGTCCGGGAAGATCCCACATGCCGCGGAGCAGCTGGGCCCGTGAGCCATGGCCGCTGAGCCTGCGCGTCCGGAGCCTGTGCTCCGCAAAGGGAGAGGCCGCAACAGTGAGAGGCCCGCGTACTGCAAAAAAATTAAAATAAAATAAAACAAAATAAAATCAAGGGAGTGAGCCTGGGCAGGGATGAGTAAAGATGGAAACAGGAAAAAGAGGACAAATCCTCAAGGCAACCTCATCAAAGGGTTTAGAGAAATGAGAGCTGTCTAGTTTGTGGGGTTTGGAAGTTAAGAGTGTGGACCTGTGAAAGAACTGTAAAAGGAGTGGCTTTGGAGTTGGGTACATGTGTTGCCTAGAAACAAGCTAATTAGGACCAGGATCACTCCCCATTCGCACAACCAAAGGGGCTGCACCCAAACTCAGCTCCCCACAGAACTGATGGTTTCCTTCATCTGGTAAGGAGAACTCTAACTTTCTACGGACCCCAAGTTCAAGTGCAGGGTAGCTAGTATCCCAGACTATTCCTATAAGTGGTTGGCACCCCACGTGTGGACTAATGGCACAAAGTAGCCTGTGTGTTCCTCTACCAAGGCTGTTTTCTCACTTTTGCCCTATAAATGGGAGAAGAGCAGGGGGCAGTTTTTCCCTGCTGGAAATCACACCTTAGCTGTGGGCCCCTCAGTGGCTTCTCTCTGTGGGGTATGGAAGCACTAGCTATGTAAGTTTTCCATTTCCCCAGTAAAGCCTGTTTCTTAACCCACAGCCAGTTGAACCCAAACCCTGATGTACAATAGGCAGGGACCAGGAAGAGGTTCCCTTTCCATGATATGGGCTTGGGGAACATACAGAGGTAGGCAGGAAGGGCATCCCAGAGTGAGCAGGACACAAACCAGAAGAAATGGGGAATATGGTAAAGAAGAGGGGACAGCATGTGCTGGGAGTCTTGGGAAGTAGGCCAGTAGGGTGGCTGGAACCTCTTCATGCAGGGCCTTTGTGCAGACAGCTGCTGTCTCTGCCTGCCTTCATCCTTTTTTTTCTGGTAGCAGTACATCAATATTTCTTTGGGGAAACCTGCTTCCCCATAGCATGCAGACTGGCGGGCCTGTCAGTCCCGACACACACTGGGCAGGAGAGAGCTGACCTACACCATAAGAGTCTCTCAGGGATTTCAATCCATGAGCAGAATGACACAGAGACTGAAAACCATTGCACCAACTCACCAGATGGTGTCCCCAGGGAGTGAGTTCATGTTCATTTCTGCCCTGGATCTCAGAGCTGCCTTTGCCGGCCCTGTCCAAGGTCTCAGCCCTTTTTTGTTTTGTTTTGTTTTGTTTTTTATTCTGTCAGCCCCACAGTCTTCCATTAGGCCCCCTTTGGGCCTGAGTTAGCCGTTAGCCTGAGTCAGTCTGGGCTTGCAAACAAAGAGCCTTAACAAACAGCCTTGAACACCAGGCTGAGGCAAAAGAACTGCAGCCCAGGACCCGAGTAGTGTCAGAATCCGTGCCCTCCATCTGTACAGTGCTGGGCAGTTCCCTCACATGGTCCCCCTAAAGTGGCACAGTTGGAGCATTTTACCCACCCTAGAGACACTAAAATTTGTGATTCAGAGACTCAGGTAGACCTCCCAGCCTACCACTGTGACTGCAGCCTCCTGTTGGGGGAGTTCAATTAGAGAGAGATGTGTTGGTGATCAGGCATGGCTCTTTATCTTCCCAACTCCAAGCTGCTGGTGAAACTTGATAAAGAAATTAAAGTTCTGTGTGAGTGTGTAAATGTATGCTAAAGTGTCCTTGGATAGTATTCCAAGAAGCTGTGCAATTTATTTGTCATTGCCATTTACAAACATTGATCTTACTGATAAAATTCAAACCTGCCACATCCTCTGGTGACCAGCGCTCCTCCCTGGAGCTCTGCCTGGCATCAGGCTTGCCCTGACTCTGCTCTGTGCCTTTCTGGGTACAGTCCTGAGGGTGGGGAGATATTTGATGTGGTCCTGGGAGGAGGCCCTCCTGAGCAAAAGCCTTCAATCTTCAGGTTCACCTGTCTAGAGACAGTGACCTGTACTCGCCTATACCCTCCCCAGATTTTACTCCCCTGAGTAGAAAGAAGGGCACCCAGCATCCCAGGTGCCCATCAACAGACAATTGGATTAAGACGATATGGCATATATATATATATATATATATATATATATATATATATATATAAAATAGAATGTTACTCAGCCATAGAAAAGGAAATACTGCCATTTACAGCCACATGGATGGACCTAGAGAATATTATGCTTAGTGAAATAAGTCAGACAGAGAAAGACAAATAATGTATGATATCACTTCCATGTGGAATCTAAAAAATAATACAAATGAATGTATATGCAAAACCGAAACAGACTCACCTATATAGAAAACAAACTTGTGGTTACCAAAGGGGAGAGAGAAGGAGGAAGGGACAAATTAAGGGTATGGGATTAACAGGTACAAACTACTGTATATAAAATAGATAAGCAACAGAGATATACTATATAGCACAGGGAATTATACCCATTATCTTGTAATAAATTTTAATGGAATATAATTTGAAAAATACTGAATCACTATGCTGTACACCTAAAACTAACACAATAGTGTAAATCAACTAGACTTCAATTTAAAAAAAAAGAAAAAAGGAACCACATTTGGAGTTTCAGAAGCTCAGGAAGTGTTAATTCCAAAACTCTTGAGAACATTGAGCAGATGCTGGGGCTTGATTGCTGGGGCTCCTACTCCTTGGTATTGTGCATAATCAGCAACAGGGGCCTTTTTCCTGAACACAGTGGTTTTTGCTGTCAAGCATAGTTGTCTTGGAGCCTGCTGTCATCTTATCAACCATGCATTCTGTGTGAAGCATACTGGGTAAGGAAATTAAATCCAGGTGAAGGAAGGCAACTCAGGACTCTTTTATCATCCTAGAATCTCAGAGCCAGAAGCAATTTTAAAGGTCATCTATTTCAAACCTTCATCTAATCCCCTCAAATTAAAAAACTTACATACATGGGTACGTATATACTGAATGCTTCCAGGCACGGTACTAAGTATTTTATATGGATTCTCTCATTAATAGACTTTGCATCCATTCAACCCTCTGTAATAGCCACCAGTATTCTCTCCACTGTACAGACTGGGAACCTGAAGCCCCGAAGTTTCCATATTTCACTCCAGGTCATGCGGTGAGTAGGTAGCAGAACTTCTTCAGAGATGGTGGCCTGGCAGGTCTCAGCCAACTCTTACTTGTATGTGTGTTTTTTTAATTTTCCAATATATTGTCAGTAATATAAAATAGGGAGTTTGACATTAAAAGTATCCAGATTTCCAGCTTTGCCTGAGAAGTCAGAAGAGCTGGGCACACTGGGCTGTGTGGCACATTTCTACAAGGCAAGCGTGGGCTGCAGCTGAGAAACCATCGCCCCTTTGGACACGAATAAGATCACATTAGCAGCAGGCTTCGACTTTCCAGTGGCTCCTGACCACACTTGGAGTAAAATCCAAAGTCCTCATAATAGCCCGCGGGGCCCACGGGCCCAACCCCTGCCATCTGCTACGCCCTCATCCTGTCTACTCCCTGTGCTCCCACACCCCAGGGCTCTCTCCAGTGCTTGGACTTAAAAAGCTCTCTCCTCGGGGTCTTTGCCCTCGCTGTTGGCTCCATCCAGAAAGCTGTTCCTTCTACTCTTCTCATTTCTGACTTGTGCTCAGTCTTTAGCTTGAATGTTATTTCCCCAGGGAGGCTTTCTTGACCCCGTGGTAGGCAGAATAATGCCTACTCCCCCCACCCCACACAAGATGTCCACATCCCAATCCCTGGAACCCGTCAACACGTTACCTGACACGGCAAAAGGGACTTTGCAGGTGTGATTAAGGAATTTTTTTTTTTTTTTTTTTTTTTGGCCACTCTGAGTGGCTTGCAGGGTCTTAGTTCCCCGATCAGGGATTGAACCTGGGCCCTCGGCAGTGAAAGCGCAGGGTCCTAACCAGTGGACCACCAGGGGATTCCCTGATTAAGGATCTTGAGATGGGGAGATTATCCTGGATTATTTTGGTGGGCCCACACAGAGGTTGGCCTGGTTCCAGGAAAGGGTCCTGAGCCAAGGAAGGTGGGTAACCTCTAGAAGCTGGTAAGGCAAGGAAACATTCTCCCCTAGCACCTCCAGAAGCAGCCCCCAGACACCTTGACCTTAGCTCTGTGCGACTGATTTAGAACTTCACATCCATAACCGTAAGAGAATACATTTGTGTTGTTTTCAGCCACTGTTTGCGTTGATTTGTTATATCAGCAACAGGAAACCCGTACAACCACTTATTCTAAAATACTCCCTTCCCCCTCATTAGTCTCCAGCTTAGGCCTTTGTTAGTGTCCTTCCATGAATTTATCACAACTTGAAATTACTTTGATTGTTTGCTTAGTTTTGGTGCCTTTGGCTGCTAGCCCAAAGTCCCAAGAGGACAGTGTCTAGCACATTCTAGGAGCTTGACAGATATTTACTGAAAGACTAAATTGGTTATTGAATAATTGGCCTCATTATCCATCCCAGGTGCCTTCATCTGAGCACACTGAGGTTGTAAATGTCCCTATTTAATGGTGGAACTTAGGATCGAACTCAGCCAGGTACAAGTGTTTCTCTGAAGCATAAGAAATAATCAGAGTTTTAAGGAAATTAGGCAGCAAGCCCAATGACAAAACAGGCAATGAGCCCAATATGAATTCATTTTCTGTTTCCTACATCCTTGCTACTCTCAGCATCACCTGGGAACTTGCTAGAAATGCAGACTATCAGGCCTCGCCTGAGACCTACTGAATTAGAATCTGCATTTTAACAAGATGCCCAGGAAATCCACATGCATACTAAAGATTCAGAAAAGCTGCACTACATAATTGGTTGGGGGGGGGCACTTTTCTGAAGGACAGGCTACAGGTATGTTTGCCACAGGCAGGTACAATAAGCATTAGCTACCCCATCACAGCATGAGCAAGCCCATGAGCCAACAGCCCTTTGCTGCCACATTCCATCACCTGCCCCATGTGCTGAATTCTCTGACTCTGCTGATGAAACTCTCAGTCCCATCTCTCCACCCCCAGCCACCTGCCGAGTCTGTGAAGACAGGCAAACAGATCCTGAGTTTTTACCCACAAGCCCAATGAGAACCAGGCCTAATCAGGGGAAGAAGCCCTTGCCACCAATGCTGGCGATGGTGGGGTCTGGCTTTGTTGAATCCTGCCCTGCATGATTGTTCCAGGGAGTGAAAGAAGCTAGAAACTACTGAGGGCCTCTGGGCAGCTCGGTCTGCAGTTGGAGACAGTAAAAATATCAGTAATTGCCAAGAGTTGGGTGGGGGAGAATAAATGGGTGGAGTGCAGGGGATTCTTAGGGCAGTGAAACTATCCTTTTGATACTGTAATAGTGGATACATGTCATTATATGTTTGTCAAAACCCATAGAATGTACAACACCAAGAGTGAACCCTGAGGTAAACTATGGACTATAGTTAGTAACCATGTATCAATATTGGCTCATCAAATGTACCACACCAATGCAAGATGCTAATAATAGGCGAAACTGTTGGGGGAGGGACAAAGATAATGGGGCATATGGGAACTCTCTATACTTGGCACTCCCATTTTTCTATAAGCCTAAAACTACTCAAAAAAGTAAAGTCTATTAAAAGTAGTAATAAAAGAGGGGGGAAATGCAGACCACTTCAGTTTCGATCTGGGTTAGGCACTTAAAAACTGGGAGATCTTAGGCAGGTTGTTTAATTCCCAGCCTCAGTTTACTCAGCTGTAACATGAGGCTGTTAATACCCACCTCACAGGGCTGTTGTGAAAGACGAATTAATGCACGAAGTGCCTAGCATAGTTCCTGGCATCACGTAGTAAGCACACAAAAAGTGTTAGGCTTGGAGATTGGGCAGTAGAGGTGTTGCTTGTTTTCTGTAAACACTCAAGAAGCCTTGGAAATTTCATATGCTGGGAAGCTGCTGCTCAGAATTCCCCTTCAGTAGTCTTCGAATGGCAGCTCCCTACAGAATGGATTGTCATACAGAGAAGGTAGAGGGAGGAAGATAAGTTAGGACATTATTCCAAAAGGACGTGGCAGTGGAGGTGGAAGAGAGGTAGTGATAGTGGAGGTGTTGATCAACGGTGGACATGGAAAGGGGCTTTGGGAGGGGAACAGGGTGCCTTGTACGAAGACTGGAAGTGTGAGTGTGGAGGCAGCCCGCACTGGAATCTTCAACTGGTGAAAGAACTGGCTGGATTCCTGAGATTGTTTACCTCTTCCTCTCTGGCTGAAGGCAGTCCTCCTGTCTGACGGCTGTCAAAGAATCTTACATAATCTCCTTGCTCTAAAGCAGAAAGAGGATTTTTACGCAGAATTTTACCTGCCAGTTGCACTGCTGCCTTGACATTTTAAGTGGTACCTGCCCTTCTGTGTCGGACATTTCCCGCAAATGAGAAAGTGACAGGCTTCCCTAATGGGCGTTCAGCGTTCAACCCAGTGAGAACCCTGCTAGGGATGGGGAAATGTGGTGCCTGCAGAGACAACGGGAGCACCAGCAGCAAACGTATTCTGAGCAATTATCTTGGTGCCCTCCCACCCAGTCTCCCATGCTCGGCCAAGCAAAGGCTTCAGGAGGAGGGCTGAGTGGATGGGCGCCTCCTCCCCGCCTCCTGCTGAGCCACCAGAGCAAAATACAGCAGGCAAATAGAACTGCCTTGCAATCGGCACGGCCGAGCTTCAGGGAACACAAATGCTGGCCTCTTAGATTTAAAAATAGATGAAAAAACATATTGGCATCAGACTCTCATAGGAGAGAGAACCGTAAAGGTCATGGCGACCCATCTCGCCGTCCCGTGATTGAATCCCCTCTGTGACTTTGTTGCCGTGGACTTCCCTGGCTATGACTCAAGCTTACATCCAATGATAGGGGGCCGACCCCTGAACCAAGGCTACCTGGCCCATTGGAGGATTTAGAGCCGATCCACTCATTTAACTGGAGAATTCAAAACCCAGATGAGAAATTTTGCTTGCCCTAAGTCACCCGGTGAGCTGGAGGCTGACCTTCCTGGGTCTTCTAGAATGCAGTCTTTTTTTCTCCCCCCCGACCAGGGATCGAACCCGTGCCCCCTACAGTGGAAGTGCCGCGTCTTAACCGCTGGACCATCAGGGAAGTCCCCTAGAATGCAGTCTTGAGCACGTTCACTAGGCCTAACATAGTAGCTAAAAGGTGGGTTATGAGGTCAAAACTCAGCCTCTGCCCTGGGTCAAGTCATTTTTCTTTTCAAGTTCCAGTTTTCTTGACTAAAATATCAGGGCAATAATAGTACCTAACTTACTGGGTTGTTGTAAGGATTAAGTGATAAAATTGATACTGAGTACTTGGCCTCGCATCTAGCAAGTATACAGTACTAATAGCTGCTAAATATAATTAATACTGATTCTTCTTATGTTTACCTACAATTCCAGTTGAACGTTAGAAAGTCATATTTACCATCCTGACTCTTTACTGCTCATCATTTGGTTCCATTTGGACCCCAGCATCTCAGAGAGTCAAGATGGCTGTGAACTTCCAAGAAGACATGCTGTCAGGAAACAGCCCAGGATAGACAGGGGCGTCCCCTCTTTACCAATCTTTGCAGCCCTGCACCCTACCCCGCAACCACTCATCTCTTTGAGATTGAGATCTGTGCACATTGCAATCTTTGAGATCTCCTCTGAGATTTCCATAAGAATACCAGTTATCAACGCCTCGGATAGTGTACAAGTGATTCCGCATCTCTAGATATCAGGGAGGTGTCAGTTCTTTGACACAATGCCAGCGTGGCTAAGATATTTGGGAGCCAAGGTTTCCCCCTTACCCCCGAGACCAAATTCTAAGGGAAATTGTACTGACAAGGGAATAAAACAAACAAACCAAGAATTAAACCTCCCAGATATATAGCTTTCATTCTCCTCTTTCCACAGAAAACCCACTGCTTATTAAAAGTTTGAGATGGAAAAACAAAGTTGGTAGCCATTTCAAAGAAAGTGATTGGAACAAGGTAGGCACATTTCGTGGGACAGGCTGATCTGCCGGCTCCATCTCTGTGGCACTGTTACAATTACAGCTATTCTTGTGGATGCAATTCATTATGGACCCATTATTCCCAAGAAGCAGAGAAGAGCAAAAATCAAAGATTTATCATCTGGCTGTGGTACATAGAAGACAGCAGGCTGCCTGCTGGGCACATGCCGGGTGGCAATCAAAAACCAGAGATCAGGGACAAATATACACTCCACTGAGCTCCTGCATCCACCCAGATGAAATGATACCATTTGCAACAAGGAAAGAAGGCTGTTGGCCTTCTGGGCAATTTCCAATCAGCTGGCCAACAGAGGAGAAGCTGCTGCTTGCAGAGAGAGGGGGATACTACCCTCACTCCCAGAGCTCAGAGGAAGGAGGACCATTACCAGTGCGGAGCTCCCACTCTGGGCCAGCGCTGTGCTAGACATCTTACATGTGTGGGAGAGGTACCGTTAAACCTTATTTAGCAGAGGACAAACCTGAGGCTGAGAGAGGTCCTTTAGGACTCTTTCGGTGACAGAAACCCAACTATGACCAGCTTAAATAAGAAAGGGAAGATATTGGCTCAAGTAACTAAAAGGTCTAGGGGTAAGTTGGTCTTCAAGTTCAGCTGGATAGAGGGGCTCAAAGATGACACTGTCCATCTCCTGCCTTGGCTTTTCCTTTCCCTCTGTGTTGCCGTCACCCCAGATAGGATTTTCCTCTTGGTTGCAAGATGGAGGCTACAAACTCCTGGCTTCATTCTTCTAGTCTGGCAATGTCAATAGAGAAAGAACTTCTCTTCCTTAACAGTTCTAGTAAAAGTTCCAGAAATGACACCCACTGGTCTGTCATGGGTCACGTGCCCGTCTCTAATGCAAACCCTGTGGTCACTGTAGGTCAAGTCTGTCCGACTTGAAGTTAATGTTCTTGACTATGTGCAAAAATCTTTAGGAACCTCCGTTCTTGCCAGGAGATGAAGTAAAGTTTTTTTGGAGAAGGTAGCATTTGAGGAATGCATCAGTCAGAAATTTGGGGCTGTAAATGACAGAGATCCCACTCATACTGGCTTAAACAGAAGTAGAGGATTTTTTTTTTTTTTCTGGCTTATGTAACCAAAAAAAAAAAAACCAGGGAGAGATGGAACTGTAGGCACAGGCTGATCCAGGGACCCGTGTCGGCAGGACTCACTCTCCGTCTCTTGGTCCTTCTCTTTTCTGTGGGAGCTGTGTGAGCACTCGAGGCTGACCTTCTCCTGGCTTAGCCACCCTGCTGGAAAAAGAGCATTATTGTTTCAGGAATTTCAACAGAAATCCCAGATCTGAGTCTTATTAGACCATTGGAGCCATGTGCCCATCCTGGTGGCCAGAGATACACTGATTGACAGTCCTGCAGTCAGAGGAGCAGGTAGACTAACTTCACCAGAAGCATCTAACTTAGAATGAAGGAGGATGTTTATCACTATAAAAGCAGGTTGCTAGCACCAACAGAAGGGGTAAGAGATTAGACTGATAAGACCCATTGATGGCTGCATTAGGTATCTATTGTGTTTAAGAAACCACCTGAAAAGTGTTACTTAAAACAACGACTATTTATTTAGTACAGGATTTTGTGGTTGGCAGTTTGGGCTCACTCATGCATCTGTGAACAGACACACGGTCTGCTTGGGGCTGACCGGTCTAGGGCCCTTGGTTGAGCCATCATTTCTGATTCACAAGGTCTCTCGGCTTCCAGCAGGCTAGCCCCGGCTCATTCACACAGAAGCAGAAGGTTTCCAAGAGAAACAAAATGAGTACAAGCACTTTTCAGGCCTTTGCTTGCATCCCATTTGGTAATATCCCATTGGCCAAAACTAATCACATGGATGAACCCAGAGTCAGAACGGGAGGGCACGCAGGGTTATAGGTGAGGGGACGTGGATTCAAGGAGGGGAAGAATTTGTGGCCTTTTTTGCAGTCTGGCCATTTCAAACAGCATCAGAATAGTCTCTGCCACATAACAGACACACCAAGCAAATAAACTCTTGTCTAATAAGTGACGTGATTAGGATGAGGAAAGAACAAGGAAGGCCTTCAGGCAGAGGAAATAGCATCAGCAAAGGCCCAGAGATAGTAAATAGGGGTTCATTTGCAGTGAGCATGTATGCTGTGGTTAAAACATGGAATAGAGGAAGGAGTGGCCCTTATGGGCCATATCAGGGTAAGCCGCCTTGGGTGCTGAGTTTAGAGTTTGGACTCTATTCTGTATGTTTGGGGCAGTTGTTGAAGGTGTTTGAGCAGTGACATGATTCATCTAGCAAGTCCAAAGCAGGGTTTTGAAGGGTAGCTGTAGGTGGGGGACTCCTCTGGCAGACAAAATCCTGGGGAAGGAGGAGGAACAGTGACATCCTTGAAGTCACAGAAGCAGAGCAGCTGCAGCGTCCACTGTTCTCCAGTGGGTACCACAACTGAGTTTCGAGCTCATTTCGCCTTGGCATATCCCAGATAGTGAGCTTCCTCCTGCCTCCCTCAGGCTGTGAGAACTTGGAGACGCTCTGTATCCTGAGTGCCAGACAAACACGGGTTGCTTCCCATATCACCTTGTATGCAGCCACCCCCAATACCTGGGATCAACTGCCTGTTGATCCTCCCACCCCAGATGTTTCTTGGTGGGTTTTTAGTGCACTAGAGCCTCCTTGGGAGTGAGATTTCAGCTCTAAGTTCCCAGCTACTGCTCCGTTCTGAAATCCAAACTTCCAATCACAGCTAACTTGTTCCTGTCTTTGCCAGCCCCTCCCACGTGATGCCGGCAAATACCAAAGACCTGAGACCCAAATAAGCATGGAGTTTCTGTGCAGAGCCTCCCCAAGCCCAGTCACAAGCGCAGCAGGCTTTGAATCTGGCTGTGATGGATTGTTACTGTCTCCTGATTTGCCTAAACATGCGTCTCGCCTCTCAGTGCTTTGCAGTGTGGACTTTTTGTTTGTTTGCGTGTTTTAGCAAACGAAATAAATGTTGGAAAACAAACCCACAGGCCATGTGGTTGTCTTTTGAGAAATAATAAGCCTCACGTTCCTATACCCAAATGATATCCCACAGCAATCCTCCCAGCAGCGCTGCAGATTAACCATGGCATGGGCTGCGTCCACAGACCCCAGCTCACTGAGGCTGGACGTGGCTCCTGCAGCTTTCAGGGGCAGGATTCGGAAACTGCAGGCGTCTGGGTTGCTGCCGTGGCTCATTCATACCCAGTTTCCACCTGATGGTGTCCTCTGGGAAGGAAGGCAAGAATCACAGCATACAGTGTAAGGCCTCGTTCTAACCACTGTGTATATTTTAACTCATTCAGTCTTCCCAAGCCCCCTTTGAAGAAACTGAGGCACAGAGAGGCTTGAGGATCTGCTAAAATTCACACAGCTTTGATGATAACGCTTTCTTCATAACTACATATTCAAACTTAAACAAAACTGAAGCTAAAAATAAATAAGTGAATTTTTTTACTTTTAATAAAATGAGTTTATGCAAATGGAAAATTTGAATATCTTTTACTAGAAAGAGCAGGAGAAAGCTCAAGCATGACCTTTGCATTAGCCCTTCAAGACCCCACCCACTGGCCTCCCCTCTCTACCACTGCAGAAGTGTAGATTCCCTACTTTGGGGACCCCCAGAGGTCACCCACACCTATTCCTATCACATCCCTTCTAAGGTAAATAACACTCATAACTGTTCATGTTTCTTTCTTTCTCAGAAGACGTGAGCTCATCAGCATTTAGTACAGCACCCGGCACATAGCAGATACTCAACACTTGGTTGAAGACCAAGACTTAGAAGGGTCCCTAGTCTAGCCAGAACTCATAATTGCAAGTGACTATGAGTAAGTCATTGCCTGGTCTGTGCCTCCATTTTTCCATAAGGAAAATTTTAGACAGCAGGTACTACTGATGAATTTCGAGTGGTGGTAAACTCAGAGACATTATATCTATGGAATCCTGAGCTCAGAAGCCAAAGACGGAGAAGAGCATGTGTGCTAGGCTGCACGTGGGAACCAGACTGCCTGGCGCCCCCGCGCATCACTGGTTCTGCGTCTGGAAGTGAAGGCCCTCCCTCAGTGCTCATGCTGTGGGTCTGTGGCTGCCACCTGTGGCAGGGAGGTGTGATTGAGTTAGCAGTGGCACTCCCCTGAATCACTGCATCATCCAAAGGCTGCCAGGTGACAGCTGGCATCTTTGGCTGCCACAGTGGACCAGGCAGTGTGTGCTGCTCCAGGCTCCCAGCTGTCTCTCTTAGGGAAGGACTGGTGAGGATTGCCTTCCTCCTGCTGGGTGTATTGGCTGGTAACACTGGGCAGGTGGGTCGGGGGTCATCAATGACACTGCCTTAAAGAAGGTCATATCCCCGACGTGGGAGCTGGGGGTTAGGGTGGGCGAGGCATTCACCTAGATTCCTGACATCCTCATCTGAGGTCTTCTGCTGCCCGGTGCCTTCTGGGTAACCTCCAAACAACTGATTTTAAGTCCTAGTTCCTTCCTCTGCTACGTGGGGCATGGTATCTGATTTCTCTGAGCCATGGGTTCCTCACTGGAAAAAGGAGAAGAGGGGTGAGAGAAATAAGAATAGGTACGTGGCAAGGTTGTTATAAGATTCCAAGATAAAATATGTCACCTCCATACTCTAGCTAAACACCTGGACTCCTGTCCCTTTGCAGTCACTGGCCCTGATAACCCATCTAAAAAGTGCCCTCAATCCTTCCCTGTCACTCAATCCTGTTCTGTTTTCTCTGTTGCACTTACCACAGTCTGTTTAATTAAGCTCTTATTTAATTATTTGCTTGTAAAATATGTACTTTTAAATATTTGTTTAGAATATTAAGTTAATTAATTGTTCAGTTGTGTGGTCCTTCCTGCCTGGAACACAAGTCCCATGAGGGCACAGGCTTCCCCAGTCTTGGTCACTGCTGTTTTCCCAGCACTTTAGGCACTGCCTGGCATCTAGTGGGCATTTTAAAAATAAAATTTCAATAAATGAATGCTGAATGAATGAATTGTAACTCATTTCATAAGCTCTAAAATGCTCCTTAGAAGTTATGGATTATTATTACTCTTAAGGTCAGACCAAGAGCTGCAAATGAAACATATCCATGAGTTCGGGTGTTTAAGAAACAAGCTAGAAGAGTCTACCAAGAAGATTCCTGGGGTACAATGCCAAGCGCACCCCAACTAAAGTGCACAGAGATGGCCCTCGCCAGAGTTATCATCATTTTCATCATGGTCACCATTTATTGAAAGCTCGCTGTCTACTTGGCACTGCATTAAGAGGAGGAAAAACTATGGTAAGAAAAAATATTGACTTGCTCTTTAGATCATCTATACGTTTGTACGCACTTACACACGTGTTTGAAGTTGAGTTCCTTGGGAGTAGTGCAGACTGAACAAAGCAGTGGTATACGGAGATGCCAGCAGCCAGGTAACACATGCATATTCTCAGTTAATCCTCAGTGTTGTAACTTCTCTGTATCAGTCAGCTATGGCCACAACCATGGTAGTTTGTGCATAACAAACTACCCCTCAAAACCCAACGGTTTATATTAAAGAGCATTTCATGCTCTAGTTTCTGAGTCTACAGGCCAGTTTGGGAGGGGCTCAGCTTCAAGCCATAAGTAGTCTCCAGGCTGTTGATGGTCTCTAGTCTGTTCCACCTGTGTCCTCATTTTCCTTAGACAAGACACTATAATGTTCGTGTTCTTTCCATGGTAGGTCATAGATGCAAGAACGAAGCCAAACCTTGGAAGCACATTTATGGCCTCTGCTCACACCAAGTCCTTATCGTTCCGTTGGCCCAAGCAAGTTATATGGCGAAGCCCAACATCCATAAGGTAAGAAAATATATTCCTGTGCACATGTGTGCCCTGCAAGGTCACATGGAAGACCGAGGGTGTGAAGAATCAAGAACAACAATCCCATCTACTACAGCCCAACTTTACCCCATGGTGAAGCCGAGGCTTCAAACAGTTAAGCTATTTGTCTAAAGTCACAAGTGTGTGTGGAATGCATCTGGGTTTTGGACCCAGCTATGTCTGACACCAAAGCTTGTGTGTTTAATATGCTGAACTCTGCTAAATGCAAGGTGAGCTAAGCCCCACAGGGAAGAGGGTCCTGGAGTTCAGCCTCAGAGGCTTCTCCTCCACCCAGCACAGTGTAAGAGCACCCAAGTTAACCAGAGATCACCTGTCTGGTCAAGGTCATGCCATGGGTCAGTGTCAAGGAGACCCTGGAACCCTTTTTTCCTGCTCTTTGCACCATTCTCCCTGGGTAGAATCATGTGCTCTTGGCTTTAAAATGTTACCTAGAGGGTAATATTTTAAAATATTACCTAGAGGGTAATATTTCTCTCTGAGAAATGTTACCAGAGGCTTTTGAAGCAGGCCCAGGAGACTCAGAGGTGACAAATAGTTCCCTTTTCACTTCCTGGAAATTTCTCCTAAATGTGCTTACTCTGCCAACCGTACCTGCAAAAGGAACAGGCGAAGTTTACACCCAGCTGTTACCATGCAGCCCATCCAGACACCAGCACGCCCGGGCAACTCTGGCTGCTTTTGCAATGGAATCAAAGTGGGGGAAAATAATCAGCAGGGGAGCAAACTCTTGTTTAAATGCAAATACCTTTGAGAGGAAGCAACTGAGGGAAAGGAGATTATGAAAACCCCAGTTAAGAACACAGAGTTGGGACGAAGGCTGATAAACCATGGCAGTCCCCCAGCGGGATTGTCCCTGCTCCATCTCCCGTCAAAGTGGGACACTCGTTTCCAGAAGCGATTTGCCAATGGTACACATCCCAGTCACCCCTAACAAGACTCTTAGAATGGAGCGGAGCGGACTTCCCGATGGGCAGAGAGCCTGTCAGAGCCGAGGGATGCTGATGGAGGGCTGAGCTGGTTTGCACTAGAATTTAAAGTGAAGGAAATGAAGGTTGAGAACTGGGGCCCAAGAGGGAGGTTTCAGAAGGCAATGTGGGTACATCTATCAGGCTCCCCAGAGAGGAGGATGCCTCAGGGGATGTGGATGGTGGGGAGGGCATCTGGAAGCTCAATCAGAGGCAGCAATGCTTTAGAGCTTTCTAATAGGAATTATAGTAGATTTTCATTTGCTAATCTTGTTTTTATTAAAAATAAAACTATCCATTTTTAGCTTAAAATGTGCTGAAGCTCGAGGATTTAACCACAAATGAGATTATATTTTATAATTATATTGCATCAAGGATTATTTTGTCCTGTAACCTTTTAAAAAGATACATTCCAACTATAGCTCATTTTGTAGCTGATCTCAGGGAAAGTGGGCAGAGACGGGAGGCATGGAGTGAGGGGAACAGCTGCGAACACTCAGAATCACCCCTGCCCCGATCTGAGCCACTGTTGGACTGTGGGTGTTATGCAGGCACATAGGTAGAGGTTCTGTGCATCATCTCAAAACACAGTTATCTGTAAGCACTGCAGGAAAAGACATGGGAGAAAAGCAAGGATTGTGGCTCCAGGGCAGCTCACCATCCAGGCTGTGAGTTTCTAGAAGGATTCCTGTGACTTGGCAAAAGGGCACCAAACTAAGTGTCAAAAGACCTGAGTTAGAGTCCCATCTTTAACATAATAAAGCCGTGCAACATTGGGCAAGTCATTTCACTTTTCTTAGCCTTGGCCTCAGTTTCCATACCTGTAAAACTGGGTGGTTGAGAGTGCTTGAGAGTGCTAAATAAGATGACCGGGGTTTTCCCCATCATTCATTGAGCACTTAATGGTTACAAACTGAGGTTACCAACTGAAAAACTGTGGGCCACATCCTGGCAGCAGCCATGTCTTATTTGCATGTTTAAAAAAATAAATGTGAGCCAGTATTTTAAGATTAGGCAATCTCACATAAAAATCCAGATTTCTGGTTTCTCTTGAAAAAGAAAAAAATCAGATCTGGCAACACTGAGACCTACAGTGTTACAGTCAGCTGCAGTAAACTGACCCATTTGGCCTCAATCCCCACTGCTCCACGTGTCCCTAATCTCAGGACCAAGCGTCATTTGCCCATGTATCAGAGAAACTATGTTTTTTCTTACTGTATGATAGAAATTTGGAAAGCACTGTGTATTTATTCCTCACAATGACTGTAAGCAGCAGGCATTCTCTTCACTCCCATTTTACAGATAAGGAGACTGAGACTTCTTGCTTTTCTGCCTAAATAGAACTATCCATGCTTCATGTTGATTGGCACTTGCTCAAGGCCACACAGGTAGTAAGTGATAGAGACCAGATTTGATTCCAGACTGCCTGCCTGAAAGCCCATGCTTATAACTACTTTGCTACCCTACTGGTCTAGAAAAGACACCCTTAAACATGTTAACTTTATTCAGATCACAACACTGAGGTTCAGGGAGATGGTAGCCCACCTGAGTTTCTTTTTCCACCTCTCACTTGTTGCTAGAGATAACTGACCTGCACAAGCATCAAAGCCATGAATGAAAAAGACAGAGAAAATGAGAGCTGAAGGGGCCCAAGGAGATGATTCAGTCGGAGGTCTGCATTTTAAGAAGGGGAAACAGACACTTGGAAAGGTTAAGTGACTTGCTTGTGGTCACATATTGCTTAGAAATATCAATGCTAGGACTAGATTAGGAAAATGAAGTGAGGAAATTATTTAGCTTGCCAGATGTATTTTAGGCTCCCAAACTCACTTAGGTTGCAAATGTGTGGATTTTCCAGTACAAATGTGTTGAGAGGCAGTGAGAATCACTGGGGAGTTGCCTCCATTTTCCCCTTTGTTCTTGATAGAAGTCGTCCCCAGAATCTTACCAAAGCAATAATGTAGCCTTTTGGAGACATAGAATGTCAGAAGAACAAATGTCATCATCTACAACAATCATTTCATTTTACAGGTGAGAAAACCAAGACCCATAGGTGAGGGGACTTGTCCAAGACTGTTGGCACAGAGCTAGACAGGAACCATTCCCTGCCTCGCATTCCGAGCTACATCGCTTGGTGCTGGTTCTGCCGTCAGATTCTCACCTGCTCGGCTTGAGTTTCTTCTTGGGAAGCATTTTAATGATGTTGTTCAGAGGCTCTGCACCTCATTCCTCAGGGGCTCACGATGGTCTAAAAAATGCTCACAGCTGGATTAATAAGAGGAGCAGCACCTCTGAGTTCCTTCACTTCGGCAGGAGGGAAGGAAACGCAGCTTTTTCCCTCTCCACATCCCAGATGCTCCCAGGGAGGTGAAGATGGTCCTCGCTTTCCTTTGCTTTCTCGCCTGACCAGAATTATGTGCTGGGCATCTAGATGCCTCCCCCTCAAGCAGCCTTCCCTTACTCCCCACTGGAGTCAGCCTTCCCTCCTCTGAGCCCTGTCGGCGGAGAAGCTATGGCACACTTACAGACTAGATATTGCTGATCCCCTCAGCGATGTTAGAAGCTGCTTGAAGGCAAGGACCAAAGCTGATTCATTTCTGTCCCCGGCTCCCAGCAGCGGTGTACCTTGCCCAGTCATAAAACCAGTTGCTGCCATTTATTCCAGGATTGCAATAGACCAAGTTCTGGGCTAAGCACTTTATCCTAAAATGGCATATTTTATCTCAGTGAATCCTCGAAGCCACTCTGCAAGGAAGGTATTTCTATACACGATTTATGGATTAGGACACTGAAAGTCAACCAGTTTACAGACTTTATTACAGCATTAATAAATTCAAAACTCCCCATTATGTGTTGCTCTCCTTCCCTCACCCTTCACCGTCTACACTCCTCCAAAGTCCTCAAACTTACCCAGCTTCCTTCTGCCTCAGGGCTTCATCTGAACAGATTCCTTTGTCTCCATTATGCCCCCATTTTCCACCCAGTGCAGCCTCTCCTAACCCTTAAACTAGTTCATGCCCTCTTGGAATTTGCTCTCATAGCTTCCCTGACTTTTGGTTCATGGCATTTGCCACATTTTGTAATTCAATATATTGTGGGATTATGCCGTTCCCTTCTGTCTCCTCCATCAGTATAAGCTCCTTGGGGACAGGCCCCATATCCGTTTTGCTTGTCATTTTGTCCCCAGTGCCTGGTTAAGTGCCCAGCATAAAGTAGGCGCCCAGTAAACATTTATTGAAGGAATGACCATCTGACTTTAAAGCATATGCCCTAGTTACCATGCAAAGCAGAAAAAGTAGATGCTCACTAATGACTGTATCAATGAGAGAAGAGATGGAGGAGATGATCGGCCACAAGGTGCCAGCTAGGAAAGATCAAATACTCGGCTAGTAGAGAATATGAAGACCCAACAGGCGGCTGGTTCACTTTCAGCAAAGTAGGCTTCCTGTATGGCAATCATGAAAATGATTTGCTCTCCCGCTTTCTCTTTTCAGTAACTGCTGGGAGCCCACGACTAGAACAGCCGTCAACTGCAAATGAAGGAACAGCTCAGCTCATGTCAGAACGGAGTCTTGAAGGGCGTCTCTATTACTTCCTCCAAGCACTTCACACCCAGCCTCCTGGAAGGGCTGCTCCATCAGCCCAGCCCCTGAAATCACGTGGGTGATCTTTTTTTTTTTCTTTTTTTCCAAATCGCGTTTTCAAACTTTCACTTAAAGGAAGATGACGGGTGGTAGTGTATGACCTGAAGTGACAGGAAAATCAATAGCAGGCTTTCAGAGTCATTCTGGATAAAAGGCCCAGGGGTCACATGATAGAAAGGAAGGGGAAGGGAGGGACAGTGGGGAATCCGCTGCAGGCCTCCCAGGTCTTCTCAGAAGGTGTGCTCCCTTTGCCCTGGGGGTGGGAAGAAATCGGCACACACAGATGAAAGGGGTGGCTAGATAGAGCCCCAAGCCTAAAGCTTATGTATTGAGTCCTAGAACGTGGAGGCTGGGAGGCGCCTGTGAAATGGATCACATCCTAGCCCTTCGTTTTATTCAATATATCTGCCAAAAGCCCAGTAAGTCAGACTTACTACCCACAGTAAGTCAACCCAGGGGCCAGACCAGGACCCTGGGTTCCTGATTCCCACACCAGGGTCTTACCGTTACATCAGGAGAGTCCAATGTGTGAGGCACAATAATGGCCCCCCAAATACGTCCATGTCCTAACCCCAGAACCTGTGAATATGCTACCTGACATGGCAAGACTTTGCAGATGTGATTAAGTTAGGATCTTGAGATGGGGAGATTATCCTGGGTTATCTGGATAGGTCCAGTGTAATCACAAGTGTCCTTACGAGAGGGAGGCAGGAGGGTCAGAGTAAGAGGAGATGTGATGACAGAAGCAGAGATGGACCCAGGCAGCCTCCAGAGGTTGGAAAAGGCAAAGCAAGGGATTGTCCCCCTACAGCCTCCAGAAGAACCATAGCTGCCAGCCTATTTTAGACTCCTGACCTCCAGAACTGTAAAGTAATAACTCTGTGTTGCATTAAGACACTAAGTTTGTGGTGATTTGTTATAGGCTACCATCAGAAAGTAATACATCCTGTGATACCACTCAACCCACATGCTAATCCTGCAAATCCCCCAGAGACAGGAAGAGTCAGGGAGTGCATCCATACTTGAGTGGCAGTATGTCATAGTGATTATGAGCACACTCTGCAGAAACAAGCCCAGAGACCATCCACAGGAGAATGGACAGATACATCGTACATACTCACACACTGCAGAAAAGCATACGACAGTTCAAAAGAACAAACTTCTGAAACACGCAACGACATGGATGAAGCAATGACATTGGAGAGAAAGAAGCCAAGACACAAAAAGATTATGTAATGAATGATTCCAGTTGCATAAAATTCAAGCACAGACTGGGGACTTCCCTGGCGGTCCAGTGGTTAGGATTCTGCTCTTCCACTGCAGGGGGCACGGGTTCGATCCCTGGTTGGGGTACTAAGATCCCACATGCTGCATGACGCAGCCAGAAAAAAAAAAAAAGAAAAAAAAATTCAAGCACAGACAAAGCAAATCTATGGTGATAAAAGTCAAAAATGGTGGTTATCCTGGAGGGAGAGTATCAAAGACAAGAGTGATAAAAAGAGCCAGCTGGGACTGGAAATGTTCCCTATCATGATCTGCTCACATATGGTATACATACCTAAAACTCCACTGAGCAGTGTGCTTAGGATTCGCTCACTTTCCTGTAAGTTATACTGCAGTTTAATCTCAGCTCCATCGTTGCCTGTGTGACTTTGGGCAGGTTACCAAGCTCATCTGTGACTGCATTTCTCGTCTGTGTAATGGGAATATTAACAGCTCCTGCCTCATAGAGTTGCTGTGGGTTAGTATATATGAAGGGCTTACCACTGGGCCTGACACATGGTAAGTGCTTCCTAAACCCTGCTCATTGTTCCTTGGGTGTGAATGCAGGGGTGAGCTGGAGCCAGTGCCCACCTGCACATGGGGGCCGATCTTGTGCCTCACCTCCCAACTCCACAATCACACATTATGCTGGAAGCACAAAAAAAATCAGCCGTGGTGGGAGTATTTACACCCCCACTACTGGCCAAAGCGACAAGTCAGTGCCTTTTGTGTTGCCTTGTTTAGAGAGCCCACATACTGCTGTGTACATGGCTGACACCAGACCTCTCTGGACAGTGTTTCACTTTAGGAAAGGGGAAGAGAAGATGGGGGACCTGTGGTGACGAAAGCAGGACCTGCCACCTCCTCTCCACTCCTCACTGGCCCAGGAGGCTGGAAGGGCTCAAAGAGCCAGCCCCTAGAGACTTGAGTGTGGGCCTCGTGATGGCATCAGAGTCCCCCACCAATGTCTCTTTTCTCTTCTCTCACCCCTGGGCTTTAGCCACTTAACTCAGCCTTTCAGACCCCATCTCCCCTTAATATGTGCCTTGTGAGAGGCCTGGCCCACCTTCCCACCCATCCCCTAGCACCAGGGACCCCTCCAGCCAAACTCTCCCCAGCCCTCAGAGAACTTGCCCAGAGTCACACTCCCTGTTCCTTCTCTGCCCTCAGATCCTCTTTGAATCAGCTCTTTCTCATCCTTAATGTCTTAGCTCAAAGGTCACCTCTTCAGAGAAGCCCTCCTTGGCCTCACTCTCTCACTCTCCATCACGCTACTCATCACTGACTGAAATTCTTGTATGTGTGACTGTCTGCCTATTTAGTGTCTGATTCCCAACTAGGATGTTAATTCCAGGATACACACTATTTTCATCATCCCTATTCTATATATCAAGAAACCGAGGACTGCAGAAGTTAAATAATTTACCCATATGGTCACAAAGCCAAGAAGTGACAGAGCTGGGATTTGAACCCATACAAGCCGACATGCTTAGCTGCTCTGTCATGATGGACTGCCAGAAAAGCAGGGCAGTGTAGGCAACTGGTGAGTCCGGAGAGAAGTCAGGGGAGCAGGAGCCTAGGTTGGGTGTAGGGGGTGAATAAGGGGCACACCTGCCAAGCTAAGGAGTTTGACGGTCTGGCTGGAAGTAAGTCTGACGTCCCAAGGCCAGTGAGTAACAAGGTGTAGAGAGCAATAAAAGGCCCATAGGAGGCGTCGAAGCAGTGTGTGCAGAATGTGCCTTTATTCACTTATTTATAGAGGATGAGAAATTAATCAAGGGCCCAGGCTTTGAACTACCAGCGCCTTCTCTTCTCCTGCAGCAGGTCAGTTGGTATGATGAGCTGGCACCGGGGAAGGAAGCCAAATTCTCTGCTTTTCTCTGAGACTCACAGACTCCCTGTTACAGGGCCTTCCCCAAGCCAGGAAATCAGTCCTTTGGCCAGAGAAGCATTGGCTCCATGCAGGAAAGCAGGGATCAGGAGTGGGAATGGGGGAAGCCAGCTGGGGCAGTGAAAAGAGTACTGGACAGGAGGAATCCTCAAGCCCCATAGGACCATGTCGAGCACTTAGCACAGTGCCTGACACGTACTGAGCGCTCAGGAAATGCTTGGTGGCCGTGGTGGCCCCAGGTCTCTGTGACCTTAGGCAAGTCATAGTCTTTCTGTGTTCCCCTTCCCTCATATGCAGAAGACAGTTGAAAAGAATTGCCTGCTGAGCCCTCCTCTCAGAGAAGCTAGGGGGTGCTCAGCACAGTGAGTGGTAGCAGCCTCATAAATGCTTATGGAATGACTATAGTGCGTGTTAACCGTAAAAACCTTTAAAAACCTAAGTTGTTATTACAACAGCCATCTGAAAATACGATAAGATGTCTGGGCAGGTGCTGAGGTCCCCTCACTGGGTTCACTCCGAGAGCAGCTGGGAGTGCCGGCTGAGGCTCCCCTCTGGGGACAGTGCTATTTAGAGAATTGGCTTTAGAGCCCAACAGTGAGAGTTCAACTCCCAGCCCAGCTACCTGTTAGCTGTGTGGTTTTAAGTTCCTTCCTCTCCCGGATCCTTGGTTCCCTCTCCTCAAAAACTGCAATAATAACAGTAACTGCCTTATATGATTGTTTGGAAAATTCCTTGATACAATGGACAAGTAACTGACATATTGGGCCATTAACACGAAATGGCTTTTTTTCCTTCTATTTCTGCCTCTAGTTGTACCCAGTCAGATCCATCATCTTACCCACTTGATGATGATCACTTCAGCAAATGCCAAACATTCTGGTCATTTAAAGCCCATTTCTTCCCTCCTCCTAGTGTGGGTTGGACCGATGGCTCGAGAAACAGGACCAGAAGTGGGCAGGGGCTTGGCCTGCTCATTCATGCCCCCTCCTCCCTGCACCTCCCTCCCTCTCTGAGTCTGGGTCTTTCCTTCCTCCTGTGACATCTAGTGTCCAAGGTGGGTAGCTGATGTGTCACCCATCTGACCTCCTGGGGGTGGGGGGAAGTGTCCCTGGCCTCCCAGAGGGTCAGCGACTTTCCACGAGGTGCTGGTGGTCTCTGCGGATGTGGTGGTCCTTGTTTTGGTGGTGCGTCTTCTTTTCTTAGGGTGGTATTTGACTTCACTTAACGGCAGCTCTGCAGACCCCCCAGAGGGCAGCAGCCTACTCTTCCTCAGCCCTGCCAGGAGTCCACGATGGCCCTTCTCCTCTCTTGCCAGCTTCAGGCCCTGCCATGTGAAGGAAGCCTCCGGGCTCCTTCACATGGAGCTGCAGGACCCAGGCCTTTGGGTCCTTAAGCATCTACTACACACCAGCTCCCTACTCACTGTAGGGGAGGGAAAATTTTTCCTCAACCCTTTTAAGGTCCCTGACTGGGTCTGAAAATTAAACTGACAGCCAAATTAACAGGCGAAAAGCATACATATATATTTAAGTAAGTTTTACACGCAAGCCTTCCAAAGGAAATGAAGACCTGAGGAAATGATTCAACCCGCATCTTTTTAAATTTTATTTATTTATTTATTTTTTACGGTACGCGGGCCTCTCATTGTTGTGGCCTCTCCCGCTGCGGAGCACAGGCTCCGGACGCGCAGACCCAGCTGCCATGGCTCACGGGCCTAGCTGCTCCGCGGCATGTGGGATCTTCCTGGACCGGGGCACAAACCCGTGTCCCCTGCATCGGCAGGTGGACTCTCAACCACTGTGCCACCAGGGAAGCCCTAAACCCGTATCTTTTCATGCTAGGTTTGATAAAGAGTGGACATCGTGGAGGAATATGGCAGGTCGAGGAGTACGAAGCCAGTGTAGGGAACTGGAGGAAACTTAGCAAGGCCAGTGCATTTGGATTCTTCTCCATGATCCTTTGTCTTCAGAGATGAGGATGCCCCTTTCCTCAGGGTGCAGGCAGGCAGAGACCAGGTCAGTGGCAAACAGCTAAATTGCCACGAGCACTCAGCACCTTGTCTGTTGTAAACTGTAGCAGCACTTCCGCGAGGGGCTGCAGCCAGCAGGTGAGGGGCTCGGGGCGCCCTGAGAGGAGAAGGGCTCTCATATGAGTGCCTTGTGACCCATCTCAGGGGAGGGAGGATGGGGTCAGAGTGACCTTCCTGCTTCTGCTGTCTTCTCAAACTCCTTCGGCCTAAAATATTCAGCATGCCAAGGTGCTCTCTATGGGGGTAGGTGTCCTGAACCCCCCTCATCACTCAGTTGGGCCAGGCTGCTCCACCTGTCCTCCCTGCCTTCCTCAGCACCAGTCTCCACGTTCATGACCGCCCCCAGAATCCGGGGACCCAGGCTGAGTGCACCCACACTGGCTCACCACGTTCACGGTGGCGTAGACTCTGCCGCTCAGCAAATGTCCACCTGTGAAACTCTGTCCACCAGAGTGACCTGTCAGTCTCGCCTTCTTGCAGGACTGCCCCCATACTGCAGGAGGGATTCCCTGGGAGTCCTCCCACCCTCCACCCTTTGACTGGCCTCTGGGGTGTGTGGTACGAGGGAGGGGGAGCCGGGGGAGCTCTCAGGGGAGCACTGCTCCCCACGAGGCCGAGGCCGCAATTCTGACCCTCTCCTTGGTTTTCGATTACAAACCAGAAGGGGAATGCGGGGCTGGCGGGGGGTGGCTGGACTAATCTGCTGCCTTCCAGTGGGCCCTGGGGGGTGGGAGTCTGGACACTGCTGCTGGCAGTCCTCATCAGAACAGGGAGAAAGCAGCACTTGCTTCTCTACTCTGAACTCTAGGCGTCAGTTCAAGGGGGAAAGGACAAGTTCCCTCAACATCCTGTTATGCGGAGAAGTGTTTACCGCAGCAGATAGCAAGTGCTCACCTCAATCCCAGTGTTAGCTGCTCCACTCTCCTCTGACTGCCTTCTCCTGGGCCCCTTGTCCACATGCCCCAGTCTACCGAGCTTCCTCCCGCTCTTCAGACCTGCCTCTGGGTCCTCCCACATTCCACCCCCTCTCCCTCCTCCCCTAGCTCACTTCTTCTCATCAGTTAGGACTCAGGTGGAGGGTGGCACCCTCAGGGAAGCCCTTCCTGACCATCCCTGCATGAGGCACCCCTACTAGGTATTCCCATACCCGTCCTGTCCTGTTAGAATGCATTTTTCCAGAGAAAGAGAGCTTATATGAGGAATCTAAAAAGAAATGGTACAAACAAACTTATTTACAAAACAGAAACAGACTACAGACTCACAGACTTGGAGAACAAATTTATGGTTGGGGGGCGGGGCGCAGGGGGAAGGATGGGGAGAAGGGATAGTTAGAGAGTGTGGGATTGACATGTACACACTGCTCTATTTAAAATGGATAACCAACAAGGACCTACCGTATAGCACAGGGAGCTCTGCTCAATATTATGTGACAACCTAAATGGGAACAGAATCTGAAAAAGAATAGATACATGTATATGTGTAACTGAAATACTTTGTGGTACACCTGAAACTATCACAACATTGTTAATCAACTATACTCCAGTATAAGATAAAAAGTTTAAAAAAAATGCATTTTTCTCACAGGCTTATTTTTCAGTTTCTGCTACTAGAATGAGGAACATGTCTACTGAGTTCTCCAAGGCCTTTACTGCTAGCACAGTGGCTGGTACAGAAAACTGCTCAATACCTGTTTGTTGAATGGAAAAAAAAATAATTAGCTGTTCTTTTTTAAGGCAATTTACTGGTAAAGCTCCCATGTCCTAGGGGGTTGGGAGACCTAAGGCCTGAACAACTTGAAGCCCTCTGCTCTTCCCTTTAAAGAGGCAAGGAAACCCCTGAGCAGAGGACACAGGCTCCCCCTCGCCCTGCCTTTCTGCAACTCTCCCCCAGGGTGCTCGCTGTCAGCAGATTTGATGAGGCCTAGGGGAGCTATGTGTAAAGAGAAAGAAAAAGAAAGAGTCTCAAACCTAACTCTATGAAGCTAAAAGGTCACCAGGGCCCATTTCTCCCCTAAGGTTTCAGGCCTCCCTCCCTCCTGTCTGTGTTAATGAGGCAGTTACTAACTAACGTTCCATCTGAGAACAACCAAGTTGGTTAAGGGCTTGGGACCAAGTCTGCGGCCATTAACCAGCTAATAGGTGAGAAAGAACGCGTGGGCCAGCACTTGGATGGCTGTCAGACACCGCTGGGCCGTGCAGCAAAATAGATCCTCCTTTTGAATCTCTTCCTTGGCCACCCCCTGGTCGTGTGACCTTTGCTAAGTCAGGGAAGCTCTCAGAACCTGATCAGCAAACAGGGATTCATTCATTCCACAAATATCTGCTGAGCACCCACTGTGTGCCAGGGCCAGACAGAGATTTCACTCTTTCCATTTTCCAGTGGTTTTAAGGAGACGAACTACTGACTCAAATGCTTCCAGGGCCTAGACAGATAATGGAAATGAAGAGGTAGGGGGAAAACTGTGGTGTGCCTGCCTGGTCTAAAGGGACAGCAGATACTCAGCTCCAGCTGCTTGTTGCCAGGAACTTCCATTACTTTTAGAAAATCTGAAAACCTGTATTTTTATGTGAAAATCTTATAATTTTTCAATGTTGGCAACTAATTCAAAATTTTAAAAATTTCCATGCAGGTCAAACACATGGGCTAGATTTGGCTTGCTAGATGCTAGCTGGTGACCCCTCGGGAAAGGCTATGAAGTAACTGATGTGATGCAGCCAGCTCAGAGTCTCTTGCTTTTAGCTTAGCTTTTATCAGTATACCTGTGATTTATAATACATACTCAGGGCTTCCCTGGTGGCGCAGTGGTTGAGAATCTGCCTGCCAATGCAGGGGACACGGGTTCAAGCCCTGGTCTGGGAAGATCCCACATGCCGCGGAGCATCTAGGCCCGTGAGCCACAACTACTGAGCCTGTGCGTCTGGAGTCTGTGCTCTGCAACAAGAGAGGCCGCAATAGTGAGAGGCCTGCACACCGTGATGAAGAGTGGCCCCCGCTTGCGGCAACTAGAGAAAGCCCTCTCACAGAAACGAAGACCCAAGACAGCCAAACAAACAAATAAATATATAATACATACCCAGTTCCCAGAGAGCTCTTAGCCCAGAAGGGGAAATGGGGTATACATATGTAAAGATAGGAGCTATAGTTGAAAATGTTCATGTGAATCACAAGATATCTGTAGAGAATGGAGAGATCATTTCCCTAGAAAAGAAGACAGGCTTCTTGGAAGAGGTGGCATGGGCTGGGCTCAGGAAGACTTGTGAAATCCAGTGGTCCCCAGCCACATGATCATACAGAGAATTTCATCAACTCCTTAATCTGAAATGTAATCAGAAATGTCACTTGATACTGTGTTTTTGACTGGGAAGACTCAGTGTCATAAAGATGACAATTCTCCCTAAAGTTAATGTATAAAAACTTGGTAGTCCCAATAAAAATATCTTCAGATTATTCCTGCAGCTAAACAAGTTGATTATAAAGTTCATTTGGAAGAACAACAAATAATAGTGAGAAAAATCCTGAAAAAGAAGAACAAAGAGCGAGAGCTTAACCCTACTAAATACTAAAACATGCTATGAAGCCTCTATAATTAAAATGAAACAGAACAGGAAAGTCAGAGAAAGACCCATTCATATGCAAATTTAATATGCGATAAAGACAACAGCTCAAATCAGAGGAAAAATGATAGACTTTTAAATTATATTCAGATCATTGGAGAGCCATATAGAAAAAGATAAAATTGCATCCGTTCCTGTCACACATCAGAATAAATCCCAAATGGATCAGAAATGTAAAGGTAATAAAGCAAACCATACAAGCACTAAAGAAGAAAAAACATTGTTGAATTCTTCTGTAGTCTGGGAATGGGGAAATCATTCCTATGACTTAACAGGGAAAATATAGCTAAATTGATTACATTCCAAAAAATTTTGGGCACGGCAAAAGTTGTTATATGCAAAGTGAAAAGATAAACAAACTGGGAATAATATTTGCAACTTACATTGCAAAGAGTTCATGTATCTAATATATAAAAGAACTTCTAAAATTAGAGAAGAAAAAACCTATAAGCCTATAGAAAAATAGGCTAGAGAATTGTACCAACGGTTCACAGAGAAAGAAGTGCAAGTGGCTCTTATTTTGAAAGATGCTCAAATTTGCTCATAAGAGAAATGTAAATTAAAACTATACTGAGATATAATTTCTCACCTGATATTCAACTGGAAAAAATAAAAGTTTGACATTCTCTGTGGGTGCATCTCAGGAGAAACAGGATCTCAAGCTTTGCTGGTGGAAATGCATATTGTACAATCCCTATGGAGGAGAATTTGACAATATCTGGAAAACTTACACATTTACCTTTGAACCAGCAATCCCATTTCTAAAAATATAACTCAAATATACACTGGCAAAACATGAAAAGATATATACACAAGGCTATTCACTGAGAACTGCTTGTAGCAGTGAAAGATTGGAAACAACCCAAATATCCATCCAAGGAAAACTGATTACATAAATTACAATACACTCATACAATGACAGGGCAACCAACCAGCCTGGTTTGGGACACATGGAACTTTCAGTGGTAACACCAGGAGAGTCCTAGGCAAACCAGGACACGTTAGTCACTCTTACAATTGAGAACTATGCAACTGTAATGAAGGAATGAACAGTATCTCTTTATACCAGTATGGAGTGATCATTAGGATACATAGTTACATGAAAAAAAGCAAAATGGAGGAAAGTATCGATATGTAGAGTATACTGCTACTACTTATTTAAATAAGGGGTGAATACAACACACACACACACACACACACACACACACTGCTTATGTTAACAAAAGAAAGAATAGAAAATAAACCATGAATATTATTTTTAATTGTTATATATAAGGAAATGGAGTGAGTAAGGTGGAAGGTATAGGAATACCAGCTAGACTTCTATGAATAAATCTTATTTTGTAGATTCGATTTGGAATCTTGCAAATATTCTATATAATTATAAAATAAAATTATAAAAAGAAACTCCAAAAAATAAAAATATATGACCTCTGTTTCAGACGACGGAGTAACTGGGACTGGACCAGCCCTTCCACCATGGGAAAACATATGCAGTAACTACTGTTTTTAGATGTTTCACAGCAGGCAGTAGAGGACTGTAATCCATAAGAGAAATTGCCCTGGCTCTCTGCTTGGAGGTCCTGCTCCAGACCATGCAACACAGGGAGGTGGATTGCAAGCAGAGCACAGAAGTTTTGCTTGAGATGAGGGGGCACATATTAGAGTTCAAGGCTACTGAGGCAGTTGGAACTGCAAGACTGGGTACCAGATAGGAGGGACTTGTGTATAGAAAGAGTTGTGAAATCTGCATAGGGTGCCCTTAAGTCACCTTAAGTCTTTAGCCAAATGTAAAGAGTAGACACACAAGACTAGATTCTGGAAAGCCTGGCAGAGAACAGCTACAGAGGAACTGTGAGCTGAATGCAGATTCCAAAAGTCACAGCTCTGGGATACATATGAGATCTGATCATCCAGAGCAGAGGGACCTGCTGAACACTCTAAACATTCAGCCGTGATACTGGAAAAACCACGCCTTACAGTGTAGAGCTGTTATAGCTCCAGGGTAAAGACTACTCTAGACATACCTTAATGAAGCTTAAAAACAAGACTTCAAATGATCGAGCTGGCCCACTAGTAAATTAAGTGCCTGCCAGAAAAAAAATTCAAAACTCTTTAAAGAAGACACCACCAAATCCCAGACTCAACAACATATCATCCACAATACCTATCATACAATCAAAAATTATGAAACCTGTGAAGAAACAAGAAAAGGAGACCATAACCAGGAAAAATAATTAATAGTAATCAAGAGAAACAGATCCATAGGTGACACAGATATTGTAATTAGTAGACAATATCTTTAAAATGTCTATTATAAATACATTTTAAAGATTTCAAGGAAAATATAATGGGTGAACCTATAGAGGAATATCAGTAGACAAATGGCAACTATAAAACTGGAAATTCTAGAACTGAAAAGTATAATATAGGAAATGAAAATTTCAGTGGGACAAAACAGAAGATTTAGCACTGCAGGAGAAAAGATCAATGCACTTGAATATATATGACAAGAGAATCAATTCAAAATGAAGCACAGAGAGGAAAAGGTTTTAAAAAAAATGAACAGAGCCTCACTGACTGTTGGCATAATATCTAGCAGTCTACCACATGTGTAATTGAGATTCCAGAAGTAGAGGTGATTGAGAATGGAAAATAAAAAATATTTGAAGATATACTGGTCAATTTATTTTCCCCAAATTTGTTGAAAAATTCCAGTTTCCTTCAAAGAACTCAATGAACCTCAAGCGGGATAAACACAGGGAATAGATAAGCTACATTATAGACAAATTGCTTAAACCAAAGATACAAAGAACACCTTAAAAGTAGCTAAGGCCAAAAGACAAGTATATGGTGGAGAAAAATGGAAAACCACCCACTTTTTATTACAAATAATGTGAGGCAGGAAAAAATATAAAGACATATTCAAAGTGCTGAGATAAAGGGGGAAAAACCACCCTGACAAACTAGAATTTTATATCCAGGGAAATAACCTTCAAAAATAAAAGCAAAATAAAGACATTTTCAGAACAAAAGCTGGAAGGATTTGTCATCAGAAGATCTTCACTGCAAGATATAGTAAAGTTCTTCAGGTGAAACATGAATCTAGCTGAAGAAATGGAGAGATGAAAATAGTAAATATGTAGGGAGATATAAAAGGTTTTTCCCTCCTTGTTTCTTAATTTTTGAAAATATAATGGGTGTTTTAAAGCAAAAGCAGTAATGTATTGTGGAGTTTATAACATGTGGAAGTAAAATGTATCATAGTGACAGAAAGGATGAGTAGGGAGTAAATGGAAATGTACTGTTGTAAATTTTTTATATTACATGTGAGTTAATACACTATTAACTCTAAGTAGACTATGATAAGTTAAGGATGCATACTGTTTCCATAAATCAACCATTAGATATAAAACAGGGAAGTCTAACTAAAAAGCCCACAGAGGAGATAAAATAGAATACAAAAAATAGAATACAAAAAAAGAATGCAGGAAAGAAGGTAAAAAGGAAGAAAGAACATATGAACAAATATAAAGCAAATAGCAAGATTGTAGACATAAAGCTCACCATATCAATAATTATATGACTTCACATTAAATAGACTGAACACTCCAGTTCAAAGGCAGACATTTTCAGACTGTATAAAAAGGCAAGACCCAAGTACAGGCTGTCATCAAGAAATGCTCTTTAAATATAAAAGCACAGGTAAGATTGAAAGTAAATAAATGTGAAAGGATATGTCATGCATTATTAAGCATAAGAAGGCTGGGGTAGGCAAAGATTCCTTGGCTAGGACACAGAAAGTACTAACCATAAAAGATTGATAAATTTATCTTCCCCAAAATCAAAAACTTTGCTTATCAAAAGACATCAATTAAGAGAATGAAAATGTAAGCCACAACTAGGAAAAACTATTCACAATTACATAAGTCTGACAAAGGATTTTCATCTAGAATATATAAAGAACTCATATAACAATAACCAAGACAATTCCATTTTTTTAATGGCAAAACAATTGGACAGACACTTTCCAAAAGAAGATATACAAATGACAAATAAACAACTGAAAAAGTGCTTTATGTTATTAGTCGTTAGGGAAATGCAAATTAAAACCATAATGAGATACAAGTACAAATGCTTCAAAAAGGTAAAATTGAAAAGATGGACAACTTCAAATGTTGGCAAGGATGTGTATTGCTGACAACACTGTAAAATTGGTCAACCACTTGGGAAAATGGTCTGGCAGTTTCTTATAAGGGTAAATATATACCTCCCAGCAATTCCACTCTTGGGAATTTACATAAGACTGCTCAGAAAAAGACTATGTACAAGAATGTCCTGGATGCAGCTTTATTTATAATAACCAAAATGGGAAGCAGTTTAACTGTCCATCAATAGGAGCTTGGATAAACAAACGATGAGTATTCGTCCATGGAATACTATTCAGCAATAAAACAGAACAAACTACTGATACACACAACATGAATGAATCTCAAAAACATTATGCTGAGTGAAAGGAGTCAAACACAAAAGAGTTCATACTATAAATCCATTTATGTACAATTCCACAGCAAACTGATCTATGGTGAAAGATATCAGAGGGGTGGCTACTTTGGGGTGGGGTATCAGGTGGGGTAAAGGCTGATAGTGACTAGGAAAAATGCACTGTGTTTTCTTTTATTCTCCCACTCACAGTACTTCTGAAACAAGATGTGTGGGGTTTTCCCCACATGGACCAATTCTCCAACACGAGTGGGATGTCCTACAATTCAATTCATTTCTGATGCTATCTACCTAGAGTTAGTATCAGATGGTCCCACAAGTTAAGGGCTCAGTCCCACAAGGCTGCCTCCATTTCAGATGCCAATTTCAAGTCCTATGTTGTCACCTGTACTTCTGACAGAATGGCTATAAATGGAGTTCCCATGATCCCTCCTTGGGTTTAATAATTTGTTAGAATGGCTCACAGAACTCAGGGAAACACTCGCTTATGTTTACCAGTTTATTATAAAGGATGTAATACAAGATGAATAGCCAAATGAAGAGATACAAAGGGTGAGATTCAGAAGCACAGGAGCTTCTGTCCCTGTGGAGTTGGGGTGTGCCACCCCCCTGGCGCAGGATGCGTTCATCAACCTGGAAGCTTTCTCAATCCCATACTTTTGGAATTTTTATGGAGGCTTCATGACGTAGGTGTAATCAATTACTGACTGAATTTCCAGCCCCTCTCCCTTCTCTGGAGAATGGGTCCTGGGGCTGAAATTACCAAGCTTCTAATCATTACTAGTTCTTTCTGGTGACCAGCCTCCATCCAGGATCCCACCAAGAGTCACCTCATTAGAACAATGAATGCTCCTATTGTCCAGAAAATTCCAAGGGATTTAGAATCTTTGTGTCAGTAACTGGGGTCAAAGACCAAATATTAGAACAAAAGATGTTCCTAACATCCCTTTTCAGAAGAGATTTAGGAGTTCTTAATCAGAACTTGGAGGCAGAGACAAATATATATATATATATATATTTTTTTTTAACATCTTTATTGGGGTATAATTGCTTTACAATGGTGTGTTAGTTTCTGCTTTATAACAAAGTGAATCAGTCATACATAAACATATGTTCCCATATGTCTTCCCTCTTGCGTCTCCCTCCCTCCCACCCTCCCTATCCCACCCCTCCAGGCGGTCACAAAGCACCGAGCCAATATCCCCGTGCCATGCGGCTGCTTCCCACTAGCTATCTACCTTACTACGTTTGTTAGTGTGTATATGCCCATGACTCTCTCTCGCCCTGTCACAGCTCACCCTTCCCAAATATATATATTTATTATTTCACAAGGAGCTTTCTGGGCTGTGGACAATCTATATCCTGATTGGGCTGTGAGTTACATGGGTATATGCATTTGTCAAAGGTCATCAAACTGTAAAATCATTTATAATGTAAAAACTTTAAGATCTGAGAATGTCACTGTGAAAATTATACCTCGAAAAACAGAAATAAAACAATTAAATGGACTTAATTATGTATGTATTTGTTGGCATAACCATACATACAGAAATATTCCAAGTGACTTTAAAACACAATAATTTGACTGTACATCCTAAAAAGTATGTACTCTAAGGACAAAAATATTTGCAAGAAAAGCTCATAAGTCTTTTCAGTAATCACATCACATTGGTGATGGTACTGTGGTGTTGTTATTTTCAGACTGTATTGTGTGATAAAGAAAATGAATAATTCAGTGATACTCTAATGCTATCATTGTCATTGTCATTGAGAACCTGGATTCTCATCTTAGGAGAAAGGAGATACAGATAGAAGATTTTTAAAAGTTAAATAAAAAATTCCTAAAGTACTGAACTTAAATAGAAAGCATTGCTATTGAACACATGACATACTTTACCCTTAAAATAATTATCAAGCCCTGTCTGCTAAAAAGACCTAAAAATAATAACCAGTGTCAGTGAGCTCCCTTAATAACTATATTACTGTCTTGAAATATCATTTCCCACCAATAGGAACTAGGGGTTCTTGGAGAAGTGGCTGATTCAGGTCAGGTGTAATAAAAAGAAAATGTACAAGATGAGCCTAGAACATCTTATTCTCGATAACAAGGAGACTATTGACAACTACAAGGACATGTCAAAAGAACTCCATAATCAACTTGAAGAAGATGTTCCCACTAGTCAAATATGGGATAATTTGAGCATCAGTAAGGACAATAACTGCAAAGGATTGAAACATTCAGTATGTTTAAATTCATGAATTCATTATGATATTAAAACAAAATAAGACTAATTGAATGGCACAGAAAATGCAAGATAATCAACTTTTGCAAATTGAAAATTGGTGAAGAAATGGAAAGAATCAAGCATTTATTCTGCATTCTCTTTTCAAAATATATCACTGGAAACCTAATAATAAATGGGGAGACATTTCTCTCTCTAGAAATGTTCCACCTAATAAATGAAGAAGAATATTACTGCTTTGAAATCCCTAATGAACTAATGAATCTGGCAATGGGCAGCAACAGCTAACATCACAAGCAAGTCAATCAGACATTATGAACCTCCCAGTGGAAGAACACAGCACCACCTAGGAAACAGTTTTGCTGAAAAAAATTGAAATGGAATCAGATCAAGCCTCTAGATCTAATTACAGAGAATAGGAGAGCATGTTAAACAACACCATGAGGATGCAATCTTAAAGTTCACTTCTCTGTGAGCTACTCTACAAGATAATTTGGTTTCTTCCTCAAACAAATTGCAAGGCAGAGAGAGAGTGAGTAGCAATAGATTAAAGAGGCCTAAGTGACATTTCAACCAAACCAAATATGTAGAGTTTATTTGGATCCAAATCCAAATAAACAAAGAAAAAAAAAAACATTATGAGGCAATTGGAAACAGGAACACTGACTGAAAATTTAATAATATTAAGGAAATGTTATTAAATTTTAGACATGGTAAGATATTGTAATTTTATTTTACTTTTTATTGAAGTATAGTTGATTTACAATATTGTGTTAGTTTCAGGTGTACAGCATAGTGATTCAGTATTTTTGCAAACTATATTCCATTATAATTTTATAAGATAATGGGTATAATTCCCTGTGCTATATGGTATATCTTTGTTGTTTATCTGTTTTATATACAGTACTTTATATCTGTTAATCTCATACCCTAAATTTGTCCCTCCTCTCTTCCCTCTCCCCTTTGGTAACCACAAGCTTGTTTTCTATATAGGTGAATCTGTTTCTGTTTTGTGTATACGTTCATTTGTATTATTTTTTAGATTCCACATTTAAGTGATATAGTATTTGTCTTTCTCTGTCTGACTTATTTCTATTAAGCATAATATTCTCTATGTTCATCCACATTGCTGCAAATGGCAGTATTTCAATCTTTTTTATGGCTGAGTAATATTCCATTTGTATGTGTATATAGATATATAGCTCCCATATCACATCTTCTTAATCCAATCATGTATTGATGGGCACTTGTAGTTTTTCAGAGTTCTTATTTTTAGAAATACATACTGAAATTTTTACAGATGAAATAATTATAGGAAGTTCGAGGGATTGGGGTAATGATCAAGGAAAAACATAGGACCATATGAAGCATTAATGTGCAACAGGCTTTACTGCATGATGCTTGGACAGTTGCATGAGAGGGGAAGTGCATCATAACATGAGGCCGTCCAGAGCTTAGGGCAGGGAGGGGGCAAGGGTACACTCAGGGGAGACGGGGATCAGAGAGAGGGTGTAGGTGTCTAGATGATGTCTGTTTGTCGCTCTTCGGTGTGGTGGGGAGTCTCTGGGTCAGGGAACTTGGAGGGCAGCTTGGGGTCTCATAACTACAAGTCCCCGTCTTATCAATGGTCAGGAGGTGCTGGATGAGGTTTCCAGGGTGTGCAAAGCAGTCTCTAAGTGCCTAAAAATCTGCTTGTTTGCGATGTTTTGAAAACAATTGGATGTGTAAAAATTTGGGTTTGGCTTTTTTTTTTTTTTAACAGTTTTATTTTATTATTTTTTAACATCTTTATTGGAGTATAATTGCCTTACAATGGTGTGTTACTTTCTGCTTTACAACAAAATGAATCAGTTATATATATACATATGTTCCCATATCTCTTCCCTCTTGCGTCTCCCTCCCTCCCACCCTCCCTATCCCACCCCTCCAGGGTTTGGCTTTTAAGTTAATGGGTCTGAACCGTCAGTGAAGAAATAAACCTAGGAATCAATACACAGAGGCCATCTTTGGCTCATTTATAACAATATATAAAAAGGTATGATTTCTGGGGCTTCCCTGGTGGCGCAGTGGTTGAGAGTCCGCCTGCCGATGCAGGGGACACAGGTTTGTGCCCCGGTCCGGGAAGATCCCACATGCCGTGGAGCGGCTGTGCCCGTGAGCCATGGCCGCTGAGCCTGAGCATCCGGAGCCCGCTCCGCAAGGGGAGACGCCACAGCAGTGAGAGGCCCGCGTACCGCAAAAACAAACAAACATAAAAGGTATGATTTCCGACTTTTCCTTCAAAGTAATCTGGGAGAGGGGAAGTGGCTAAGAGTAATGAAAGAAGACTGGCTATGAGTTGCTAATTGTTGAGGCTGGGTGATGAGCGCACGAGGGTTCATTAATATTCACTCTACGTTTGTATAGGTTTGAAATTTTCTCGATAAAAGGTTAACTACTCCATGGTTTTTTGTGACCCAGGAAAGAAGGAACAGATGTCTCTCTCTCAACACAATCTAGGTCTGAAAATCCTTCCCAAGAGGCTTGGTTTTCTTCTGGGGCTTGAAAGAGTTGCTTTTCTGGAGACCTCTCCTAAATTTCAGTGATCTAAAAGAGCATTTTGAGCCCCTAGTCCCTCGGCAGGGATTCAGCTGGCCACCAGGAGAGAATGAAAAGGGTAGCAACAAGCAGAGGACCAAATAGGATGTGGGATTTAGGTAGCCAGAGGGGTGAAGGAAAGGAAGGAGGCCCAGGAAGGTGAAAGACCACCCCCCCTACACACACACCAAAACCAACTTTTCTTTCATTATTCTGTTCAACCACAAACCCAGGCAAGGGCACCATAGGAAACTATTCCTTCTAAGTAATCTGGGAGTGGAGAAGTAGGTCAGAGTAATGAAATGCGATTGGCCATGAGTTGCTACTTACTGAGGCTGGGTGTTGGGTACTCAGGGTTCACTGATACTCTGTCCTTTTGTATAGGTTCAATACCAGCCATCCACTTGCTGTGTGACTTTAGGCAGATTTCATGCCCTCTCTGGGCCACCACCTCCTTATTAGTGTTCTAAGCTCATTTATAGAAGCTGCAGAATTAGCTACTCAGGGTGCAGGGCAAAGGGCTTGCTCGGGTCACACATTTTATCAGGAATATTTTTCATTGAGAGATCGGTAAGCTTTGGGAAAGAGGAGAGAGCTTATGGGAGAGAAAAGGAATAGGGAGGGAAGCAGTGCAGGGGTTCACAAAAACAAACAGAGAAGTTGCCCAGTGTGTTCCCAGCTGGATAAGGAGGGAGAGATGGAGGCATGGGCATAATTTAGAGAAACACTTCAGTGCAACAATGTAATAGAAATCACCCCAGCCCCTCCTGGCTCCCGGAGCCTGACTCTTGAATCGTCAGTGAGTAATGATGTGTAGCCCTGCAGGCTGACACTCAGATTTCGATTTGAGCAATCAGTCCTGTGATTTGTTTTTGTCAAGACTAACAGTATCTCTGCAGATCCTCCACTTCAAAGACCTGAGGGTTTGGCAGCTGAGTGCTGGCGGCAGCTACTACACAGAGAGAAGGAAAACAGCTGAAAGGGGTTTTTGCCCCCAGGTGCCAAGGTGAACTTTGGCTCCACGGCCAAGGCTTTTTTTTTTTTGCGGTAGGCGGGCCTTTCACTGTTGTGGCCTCTCCCGTTGCGGAGCACAGGCTCCGGACGCACAGGCTCAGTGGCCATGGCTCACGGGCCCAGCCGCTCCGCGCATGTGGGATCTTCCCGGACTGGGGCACGAACCCGTGTCCCCTGCATCGGCAGGCGGACTCTCAACCACTGCGCCACCAGGGAAGCCCTCAATGTGTAACCTTTAGCAAGTTTCAGCACCTCCTTATCTGTTAAACAAGGTTACTTACAGTTCCAAACTCTGAGTGAAGCTTAAAAGAGCTAACCTACATAAAGCACTTTCGTGATGTTAACTGTTACGAAAAGGTAAACGAGCCATAGTCTCTGCTGGCAAGGAATTCATAATCTAGTAGGAAAGATCAAGCTAGGGATAGAAATGGCAACATTGGAGGCATACAGTGCTAATGTCTCGAGGGTGGGAAAGATAAAGTGTCAACGTGAATACAGAAGAGAGAAGCAATCATTCTTGTGGCCAAAGACAGGACACGTTCCCCGGGGGGTAGTGAAATATTTTAGCTGGACTAAGGGTGGATAAAGTTTGGGCAGCAGAGGCCAGATGGCAAGAGCAAGAGAGCGAGACCAGGAGCCGGAGGAGGCCTGGCAGAGGGAGGTGTGTATGAAGATGTCAAGAACCCCATTTGGCTGAAGAGTAAGTTTCGTGATGAGACGTGGGGGAGATAAAGATGGGAAGGGGCTGGAACTCTGGGTTGGGCTCTTTTGGGGCCAAGGAGCAGAGAGACACACTCAAGCTCACTTTGAATACCAGAGATATTTTAAGGGAGAGATGCAGGAAAACCCCTGGAACTGGGGCATAGGGATTTTAAGAGTGCTGGTGTTGGGGGCTGGGGTGGGATGAATTGGGAGATTGGGATTGACTTGTATACACAATTGACACTATGTATAAAATAGATAATTAATGAAAACCTACTCTATAGCACAGGGAACTCTACTCAGTGCTCTGTGGTGACCTAAATGGAAAGGAAATCCAAAAAAGAGGGGATATATGTATACGTATAGCTGATTCACTTTGCTGTACAGTAGAAACTAACACAACATTGTAAAGCAACTATACTCCAATAAAAAGTAGTAATAAAAAGAGTGTTGGTGTTTTGCACAGGCTGGGTGGTAGACTTGTTTATTCAACAAAGGATGACTCAGCATCACTGGGTCCCCAGTCTAGGTCCCTGCCCTTGTGGGCAAATAACCATGGAAACAAGTCAGTGAGACAATTTCACATAGTGATGACTTTTGCAAAGAAAATAAAAAGCAGAGTACTAGGACAACAACTGGCAGGGGCAAAGGGATAAGCATTTATTGGGGGTGGGGGCGAGGATTAGGAAGGAGATCTCTGAGCTGAAACCTACGTGGTGGAAAAGCTAGTTAGCAAAGATCTGGGAGAACTGTGAGTGCAGAGGTTCTGAAGTAAGAGTGAATGATCTTGGACTGGCAGCAGAGGAAGCCAGAGAAAGACAGAGGTAGGGCCCCATCATGGAAATACCATGCTTCTTAGGCTATGGTAAGGGGGTTGGAATTTATTCTAAGAGTGAAGGGAAGAGATTCAAGGGTCGTAAGCGGAGGAGTGACATAATCTGTTGGGCATGATTACAAGCCAGCCCCGGCTGCTGTGTGGGGACACATTGTCACCGGAAGGCCTGGAAACAGAATACTAAAGAGGAGGCTGCCCCAGTGTCCAGGTGTGGGATCGTGCGTTCTGGGTCCAGAGAAGCTCTGGGGACCTTGACGGGGAATTTGTGTGTCTTCCCAAGAGGGGATCTGATAAGTAATTTATGGAGCGTCCGTGGTATCTTCTGCAACCACAGCCATGGTGCAGATCTGAATACACTGCCAGGAAAAGACATCCCTGGACATGCTGTTCGAGAGAAAAAAGCATATTGCACAACTGCACAGATATTTTATGAGCCCAGCTACATAAAATTAAACACTCATTTTTATACCAGTTTATCTACGTATAAAGAGACCTCTGGGAAGATACTCATGGAATTGTTATCAGATTTTTCTGAGAAGCAAAGTGTTTTGTTTTTGCTTTTTTATTACATTCTTTGAACTTTTCTGAGTTAAATTTTTTTCAGTGAGTATGCATCATTTGTACAAGAGCCTAGTAACTTTTGTAAAAAAAAAAAGAAACAAAACAGGAGAAGGAAGGAGAGAGAGTAGAACAAGAGAAGGAAGGAAATTAAGAAAATAAAAGAAAGTACAATCTCTCTGTGCCCCTAACCCTGCCACACATAAACGCGCGCGCGCACACACACACACACACACACACACACACACACACACACACACACACACACACACACACACACACACACACACGGAATGTGAAAGGCAGCCAGAACAACTCCAGATGTGACTGTCCAAGGACATCACCATAGCCTTGGAGAGTTCCTCTTGGAGAGCGTGATTAATCCTGCTACAACAGGGCTAGGTGCCCAGAGCAAAGATCCTTCACTCCTTGAGAAGCCAGCTTTGAATTTCAGAGGCAGGAAGCAGAGATGGCACCTTTGAAGGCTCCCTCTGGACACACGCACGCACCACATAACACTTGGAAGCTGAGAAGCTGCCTTTAACCGCCTGTAGGGAGTTGCCAGTTCATCCAGGTGTTACCGACCACAGTTCTTGGCTTTCCCCAATCAATAGAAATTGACTAGAGGCCAGACAAGAAATTCAGGCAAGGCTTTGTTGGGGCCCCTGCTGCAGCAGCAGCGGGGAGCAATAACAAACAACAGGTTCCCTTGCTTGCTCGCTCCCTGAGGCGGGGGGCAAGCTTGTTTCTTATATGGGGTGAGGATAGGGGTGCGTCCAGGGGTAGGGCCGGAGGGATAGCTTAGGTGTTTTGCTCACCCCTTAGGTGGTGTTGTGTGCAGGGGGCATGCTTCCGTGCTTTTGCTCCTGACACCCTGTTTTTGCTCCAGACTCTTCAAAAGTGGCAGTTGGGTTTTTTGGTCTCTTTGTATCTTTTGGGGGCAGAATTTGCCCAACTGCAATGCACACAGTTATTTTTAGTCCCGTATAGTTTCTTTGTATTTTGTTGCTTGAGGAGAGGTGTGTCCATGTGCAAGCACTGCAGCAAAGGGTCTCAGGTCCCAGCAAAGGTCCCAGGTCCCAGGCCTGTCTCACAGGGGCGGGAGGGAAGTGTCTGAGTAGAAATAAACCAGAGCATGGGATGGACAGGACCTGCTATCTGGAGATGCAGGCTCAGCGGGATGAGCTTGCAAATCTCTCTTTATCCTCAGAATGAAAACTCAGAGCTTACCAGGTGATGGGATGGTCAGGACGGAAAGGAAAGGGGAGAAGGTAGAGCAGGTGTGCTGGTTCGTGGAGCTTAGTGAGCGACTCCTACGTGCTACTATTTGTCCCTTGGTATCTATGATTACAAGCTCCTGGCCCTCCAGATGCGTTTTATTTGACCCACAGTGTTTAAAAACTTTGAATTAGTTGCCAAGTTCTAAAAATTGGGATTTTTTTACATTAATGAATTTCTGTTTTTTTCCTGGAAAATTAGGAAAATCCATTCCCTGGGCTCTCCTTCCCACAGGGGAACAATCAGGTGGAGCCGAGTGGCAGCTTCCCCTTCAGGACTGTGCACTGCTCAGTGACCTCTCATCTCAATTACTTTCCTGGGCCATGTAGGCCTGTGCCTTTGCTACCCCTGATATTTATAACAGCTCCTTTACTCCTTTCACAAACCTGTGATGGAGGAACTATGTGCATTTTATGGAAGCGGAAACAGGCTCAGAGAGGTTACATGACTTGGTCAAGATCACACAGCTTTCAGTAGCAGAGCAAGGATTCAAACCTGACCTCAGAGCCTATACCCTCGGCAGTGAAGCAAAGTCACAGAACGAGGAACTGAGGAGCCAGTGAGTCATCTCCCAAGTTGCTGGCCAGAGTCTCTTTAAGGTTCCTCTTTCCAGAAAGAACTGGTCCTCCAGCTTAGGACACGGTGAGCCCCGGGTGGTAGGCAGCAGGTCCCTTTTGAGTACAAAGCGTTATGGGCACAGCAGCAGGGAGTCAGGAGGGTTTTCTACCTGTGAATTGGGGCAAGTGAGGGAGCCAAAGGGTTTTTAATCTGGGTTGAGACCTCATTGCCTGAGGTGTGGCCTGAGTGAGGGAGGGTGGGCATAACCTGAGTGGGAGGGGCACTGTGTCCCCATCCCCATTTCCATACTTGAACTAGAGTAGCTTGCTGTTTTCTCTTTTCTGTGTCAGGACTCTATTTAAAACCTCCTTTAGGCAAAGGGGGATTTTGCTGCTCAAAAATAATTTGAAAAAATTTGACATTTTGAGTTTGTGTCCAAAAGCCATAGATACATATTTCATGTGTGGCTAAGAAGCTATCACTGGGAACTGTCAAATGAGCCCCATGGGCCATGGCCAGCCTCTTATCTTCAGCTTTCAGGAGGGGCCTCCTGCTAGATTCACCTCCCTGCCATGGCTCCTGAAATGGAACCCGCCCTCCCAGGACTCCAAGCAGGGCCCAGAATTTGTTTGTGTGGATTTGCATAAAAAGCTTCACTGAATGAGATTCACTAAAAGCAGGTGAGATTCACAGAGTCCCCCAGGGCAGTGATTTTCTCTTTGAATTTCATTTTCTCTTGAGAAGCACACACTTCACTTCTCTGGCTTTCTCCCTCCACTGGACCTGCACTCCCTTCCTGTTCCCTTATTTCGATATACCACACACTCATAGACACAGATGCACATGCATGGCATGCACACACGTATACAAACACGTGTGTACGCATGCACGCACACACATAAGTGCTCATGCACAGGCACCCAACAAGCTTTAAGTCACTGAACAAGTGACTGTGTTTTTTCTATCACAGACGATCCTGGAGTTTGACTCTGGCCTAATGTCAGGCTGGGGTGCAAAGAAGAAGCTTCCAGCCCATTACCTGAGAAGCACCTGTCATTGGTTTGGGTATGGCAGTGTGGCTTCCAATGAGACATTAGTGAGACCCCACCCTGTGTCACTGAGTCAGCCCTCGGAGACTGAGGCTCAGGAATCTGTACTGGAACCTCAGGAGAGTCTGAAGACTGGCCAGCTTGGGAACCCCTGAGGAAACCCTCTCCTTCTGTTCCTAGGTTGCATCTATATTCTTGGCAAAGATCTTCAGACACAATGTCACCCAGACCTTCTCATCTACCCTGTGCATGGTGAGCTACTCTAATAGTAAGGAGTCAGGCATCACCACGGGATGGGGTGGAAGCTCTCAGTGGACCCTCCCAACAGCCTGTAAGCCTAACATGGAGATACCTGCCACTCAGAGACCCAGCCCTGCCAAGAAACCCAAACGGCTCTGTCCCTGGGCACTGAGGATGAAATGAATGGACTCCCCCCACCAACCTGCATGTCATTTCCTGGCTAGACCAGGCACCTTGGGGGCGCTACGTGGGGCTCCCTGCTGGTTAAGGCTGCAAGCCCACTTCTGTCTTGTGGGCTGGGTCCCTCACACCCTCCTCTCCTTCTGTATCGTCCCACCCGCCGTGAGCCCAGTTTGTGCACTTCTTCCTATCTCGCCCACCTGCTCTGTCTCCCAGGTGTCTGCCCACCCCCACCCTACACAGCTCTTGGCCATGTCCACTCCCCTCCAAACCCTTCCCCCAGTAATAGTAACCAAAATGATAACCAACATTTACCAAACACCTATTATGTCCCAGGTAGTGCTATTCACTCCATTTCATTTTCACACACAAAAAACCATGGAGCACTATTGCTGCCATTTTATAGATGAGGAAACTGAGGATAAACAGGGTGAAGCAACCTACTCAAGGTCAAACAATTTGTGGTGAAAAGCCAGGCTTCATATTCAAGTCTGTCTTGTATATTTCATGCTCCTTATTGCTACCTGGCATTATATTACACACTTGATTGAGCTATTATCAATCTAGAATGTGGGTTTCATTGGGGCAGGGACTGTCTTACTCACCACCTTCTATATCAGTCTCTGCCACCTAACTGATATTCAGTAAATATTTGTTAAGTGAATAAGTGAATTGATGGCAAAGTCCGTGCTCTATTTTTAAAACGTTTATTAATTTTCGAAGCAGCAATGCACATGGTTTAAAAAAAATCGAGAAATACAAAAAGTGAAATTTATATCTTCTCCCTAGACACCCTGTTCCCTTCCTCCAAGCTCACATGGCTCTTGTGTATCCTTCCAGAGATATTAGAATATTCTATGCATGTGTGTGCTTGTACAAGCATGTGTGTGATATACCTGTGTGGTATCATACTATAGAAACCACTCTGCCACTTGATTTTTTTCGCATAATATGTCTTGCAAATGTTCAAATCAGCATATATCTATACACACACAAACCCCTATGCTATTAACTGTCATGCTAAGCTTCATACCCATCATGTGGGTTCCCCAAAAGTCCCTGGAAACTTTTGAAGTCTGGAGTAGTAAGTGTGATCTGCTATCATGAATGACCTAGAATTTTGGAGCAGGGGAGGGACCTCTGAGATGGTCTGGTTTAACCCCCTCATGTTACAAATGGGGAAACAGGCCCAGGGGATGGTGGTGGTGGGAACAGACATTCCCAGAGTCACGCAGGAGTTAATTGCAGATCTGAGGCAAGAAGAAGGCCTCGGGAATCCTTGGCCAGGCTCCTGCTACCCTAGTCTCCTCTCTGCTTGGCAAGCTCAGAAGAAATCATAGCCAGTTCCCAGCAGAGAGAGTGCCTGATTGGGCTTTGTCAATGGTAGTGCCCTCCCAGGAAGGCTGGGGTGAGAGTGATTATGTAGGTCGCTTGGTAATCAGGAAAGAGAGCTCGAGCCCTTTAAATGCCGGCTGTTTCATTTGGTCCCAGAAGACTGGATTAGCATAGATTGTCTGCACTGAGCTAGAAGATAAAAGGCCCGCACCAAAAGGGAACACCAGCCTGCAAGGCTGAGCCAAGGCACCACACTCTCAGCACAGCCCCACTCTGGCATCTGGGACTTCCTGAGTCCATGGGCAGCTTCCAGGAGCCTGTGCCTTTCCTCCAGTTGGCAAAAATGTGTGTGTGTCGGGGTGGGTAGGTGGAGAAATAAATCAAGAAGCACAGCTGGGGGAGCAAAAATTCAAAGAAAGCAGTCTCTGTTGGGATGAATGCCCTTATCTTCATGTGCATTTCCCAACACCTTCCATCCCCATCCTTCACTTTACCCTACACGCACGCACACACACACACTCTCTCTCTCTCTCTCTCTCTCTCTCTCTCTCTCTCTCTCTCTCTCTGTAAGCGACATGAGGGCAGGGACATAGCACACCTTCTTTGCTGTGATTCCCAGTGCCTACTTCAGTACCTGACATGTTAGGTGCTCAATTAATGTTTGTTAAGGCAGTCAACACATGCACACATATATATCATTCCTGCACACACAAACACACACCGTGCACTCCCTCCCTCTGGATCATTGTTTAAACTGTTTTTACTCCCTCACCTGTCCTTTTCCTGCCTGTGGCTGCAGGTCCAGCCTTCTCCAGGAAACCTTCCCCTCTACTCCAGCTATAAGGGCCTCTACTTTCCCTGAAGTTCATGTAGGTCCAATGAATAAAGCATAGCATCTTCCCGCCCCCATACCAGTCATAGTCTGATGGGTATGCATGATTTACAGGACCGATGGGAACAGAGGGTTTAAAAGCCAGACCATCACAGAAAAATCTGTGTTGAAAATATAATTGATACCGTACAGGCAGTAATTAATTCTGTGTTGCCTTTTGTACAGCGGTAGGGTGGGGTAGTGGAGGGAGCCTTGTGTGTATCATCACGGAGACTTGGGTTCAAATCCTGCCTCTGCCACTGGCTAGCTTCCTGATCTTGGGACTAGTTGCTTAGCCTAGTGTCCAGTCCTCATCTATAAAATAAGGGTAATAAGACCCTCCTCACAGGGTTGTGAATATGAAAAGAGTAAGCACTAATAAGTAACCCTGCAAGAACAGTGATTTTTGTCTGTTTTGTTCATGGATGTATCCCAGCACTTAGAACAGTGCCTGTCATGTAGTCGGCACTTGATAAACAGTTGTTGAATGAATTAACATGCAGTAGTAATAAAGGTAGCTACAATTCATTAACCACTCAGCGTGTCAGGCTGCACGCTAAGCAGATAATGTATATTATCTCATTTAATCCTCACCATAGTCCTGGAGGTAGCCCCATTGTTTTTAGATGAAAAACTGAGGCTAAGCCCCAACTTCATAGCAAGTTGTCAGTGAGGATTTATTCCCTTCTCTCCCACAACACACTGTTGTTTCTCTTTCCTCATGTTAGCTTTCTCCCCTCATTCAACCCTCAGCTTTTCAGCAACTGCACCCTCACTCAGTTTTTTCCCTTGAGGATCCTGGCCTTGGGCCCTCTGCTCAGGCTGCAGGGTACAGACTATGCTTATTATCCAGACATAGGCATGGATTCCCATTTACCCCTGTTCCATTTTCCTCACTGGCTACAAAGCAGCTGCCTGTGCTCCGGACCTCATTCTGCACTCTCCTTCTCTGTTCATCACTCTAGCTATTTGCTGACCTCCAGGACTTGGGCATTTTCTGCCTAGACTGAACCTCTGCCTGGAACACCCTTCCTGTCTTCTTCCCTCACAAATGACCAGATCCCTCAGGTTAAGGGTGGCATTCTTTAGGTACCCTTGTCTGACCCCTCCTGTACCATGACAGGCATGCTTTTTCTGTTCCTGCACATCCCCCCACCCCTTCCCTTTGTATTGTCATTGCCTGTTTGCCTGCCTCCCCCTACTCACCCTTATTGACTCTAAGTTCCTATTTGAGACCAAGAGCCTTTCCATCTGGCCTGTGGCTGTATCCCCAACACCTCACATGGTATCTGGCGCAGAGTAGGGCTCACTGACACTTTGTGAGGGAATGGTCTGCTCTATTAGCTGACTTCACACTCTGCCAGGACCCACAGTTCTGCTTTTTTCTTTCCAGTCCCGTCTGCAACCCTGCCAGCCATCCCTTCCTACTGCTGAGCCAAACTTTTGGATTTGGCCCTTCCTCACCAGGCCAGGCCAGTTTCCACCAACCCCGGGAAAATTCTTCTTTACTAGTTTAGAGTTTTTCCAGGCTGTTGGGAAAAAACAGAAGTGTCTTCCTGGAAGGACTATAAAGATCATGTAGTCCAGCCTGTTGACTGTACAGAATGGAAGTGGACTGAGCAAGGAGCAGAGGGACTGCCCAAGGTCACACAGTCTGTTCAGGGCAGGGACAGGAACAAAACCCAGGTTTCCCAGCTCATCATGAAAAATCCTTTCTCTACATTTAGCCTACGGCCCATATGAAGCCAAACCATGGACTTGTCTAGATGGGATTTTACAATCATAAGAATCAAGAGTACACTCTGAATTGGGGATCTCGTATGTCATCAACATTATGTCTCCTGCTCTGTTCCTTGTTGGGGAGCAGGATAAAAAGCATGGGTGGGACTTCGGCATTCTTGCTCTGGCCTCAGCCCTGCCACTGATCGGCTAGCCGTTTTCCCACTGCTCTTCTTAGTGAACAGTGAACCTGACTATAGCATTAGAGGAAAATAAGGCTGGAAAGAAAGGATGCAGCCCAATCAGGGAGAGTTGGGAGCGTCCCGGTGAGCAAAACTTTGTTGGGAAAGCAGTGGGGAGCCTCTGAGGGTCTTGATGACCTGATGGGCCGCAGCTGAGCCCCTAGGGAACTCTTGGCTAATAAATTTGGGTAGAGAAGCAATCTTTTCACATGAGGCTGTAACCGAACCCACCTGCTGGGAGGCTAATGTCTCAGTATCTCTGCCTCTCAGGTAACAGCCATCTCCCCTAAGGACTCTCATTTCACAAGCTCCGATTTCCTGAGGGAGAGATTTGAGCAAAGCAGAATGGTTCCCCAGGTAAGTCATTAGCGTAGTGCCTGGAATCTCCATGGAGAGCATCGATGAATAAATCTGTCCAGAGAGGCCGGTCCTTGGTAAAACTGGTCATGAGGCTCTAGGGAACTCACCCAGTTTGTGCTGTGGATCCTGGGCTTCCAGGAGGGGCAGTGAGTAGCACCAGAGAAAGGCCCCAGCAGGACCATTTCTTTACGGAGCCCTGACTGCAGGGAAAAAATCATGGTTCCTGTAGGAGAGCTCAGTCTAAGCTAGAATGTTGCAGCACCATTGATGCTTCTGCTACCAACCTAGGTTTTTAAGAGCTGACACAGGGGAAAAAATCTTGGCATGCAGAAGGCAGTCCTGCCACTCATGGGTTGCACGTCCCTGGGAAAGACTTCATTGCTCTGGGCTTCTGTTTCCCTAACTGTTGAAGGAGGCATTTGGCCCAGTTCAAAACAAAGGGGCTCCGGCTCCCCTTTCCAACTCAGATCTGTTGTTAGTGATTGCCAGATGTATTGTGTTAATGACTCTGAGGTTTCATCCAGAAAAAGAGTACAGCTTTCTTTTTTTTTTTTAATTTTTAAAATTTATTTATTTTTGGCTGCGTTGCGTCTTTGTTGCTGCGTGCGGGCATTCTCTAGTTGCTGCGAGCGGGAGCTACTCTTCCTTGCGGTGCGCAGACTCCTCATTGCGGTGTCTTCTCTTGTTGCGGAGCACGGGCTTTAGGCACGTGGGCTTCAGTAGTTGTGGCACGTGGGCTCAGTAGTTGTGGTGAACTACAGGGCTCGAACCCGTATACCCTGCATTGGCAGGCAGATTCTTAACCACTGTGCCACCAGGGAAGCCCAAGAGTACAGCTTTCTGTCAGCTTCTCCAGAAGAGGGAGTTGCCTCATATATTAGTTTCCTATGGCTGCTGTAACAAATTACCTAAACTTTGTGGCTTAAAACAACACACATTTATTCCCTTATAGTTGCCGGGGTCAGAAATCTGAAATCATTTTCGGTGGGCTAATGTCAAGGAATTGGCTGGGCAGGTTCCTTCTGGAGTCTCTGAGGAGAGAACTTCTTTCCTTGCTTTTTTTTTTGTGGCCGCGTTGTACCGCATGCAGTATCTTAGTTCCCCGGCCAGGGATCGAACCCACGCCCCCTGCAGTGGAAGCACAGAGTCTTAACCCCTGGACCATCAGGGAAGTCCCTTTCCTTGCCTTTTTCAGCTCTTAGTGTCCCACTCCTATTTCTTGGCTTGTGGCCCCTCCATCCATCTTCAGATCACATCATGCCAATGTGTGCTTCCATCATCACACCATCTTCTCTGCCTCTGTCTCTTATAAGGACCCTTGTGATCATACTGAAGGCCCACTACCCAGATAATCCAGGATAATCTCTTCATCTCAAGATCCTTAGCTTAATCACATCTGCAAAGTTCCTTTTGTTGTGTGAGGTTAACACAGTCATAGGCTCTGGGGATTAGGCCATGGATATCTTTGAGGAGCCCGTTAGTTAACCTGCCACACCTGACACATGGCACTCATTTGCAGTCCCTACAATCAGCCTAGAATTAGAACAGGGATGGAATAATGGAATCATTCCAAGTTAGCAGGTGAGGCCTGGCGTATGGGAGCTGTACCAGAGACAGAGATTGCACATGGCATTTTCCGTTGCAGGAACCACGCCAGCCTCATTGACATTCCACATCCCACTGCCTTCTCCTGACACTGTATCATTTACAATGCTCCTGAAGCTAGTACAGTGACTCATTATTATCAGTTAATGAAGCATCTAAGGCCTAAACCCACAGTCAGCGGCTGGGATAGAGTGAGGACAGAGCTGGACTGAAGGGAGTTCTGTAGCTGGGATGTAAACCGGAAGAGACAGAGGCCATGCTGTCCTCATGTCTTCATTTCACAGACGTTTACTGAGCACTTAGGGTGTTCCAGCAACGATGGGTACAATAAGAATAAGGGCCACAGGGGTGGTCCTGACCCCCAAGAATTCACAGGCAAGTGAGAGAGACAGACAGGTACATGAATACACCAAGACACTCATGAAAAATGCTCAGAAGGAGGTGGGTGTTGGGGAGCCCTGAGGACAATCTCTGCTTCAAAGGAGGAGGGGAGGCCTTCCAGAGGAGGGGGCAGTTGACCCGGGTCTTGAAGGACGACTAGACATTCTGAGGTTGGAAAAGGGAAGGAAAGGAGACTTGGGCAGAAGAAACAAATGCTAAGGGGAGTAGTGAAAAGGCGTGGTTTTTCACTGCGCCTTGAATGACATGCAGAGATCCTCTGGCAGGAGGAGAAGAGAAGCTGGAAAGTTTGCCTTTAGGCTGCAGTGAGGCAAGGCGGTGACATTTGGCTGGTAAAGGGAACTGGGCAGACCCTGTGGGGCAGTCTGGCTTTGGGAATAAAGAGCCAGACCTCACCACTGTCTGAGTACATTCAGGGGGCTGGGCCGGTGGCTGCAAGGAAAGGCCAAATGCTGACGTGGTGAAGACAGACTGGGGTTCTGCCGCTTACCAGCTCTGTGACTCTGGTGAGTTTCTTAACCCTTCTGGGCCTCAGTTTGCTCATCTATAAAACGGGAAAGCTCGTCACCACCTATGAGGATGGTCGTGTGGCAAGGGCCTTGTCTGTCTTGTTTTCTGCCGTATACCTAGCATCTGGCTCATGTTTGTAAACTGAATGAATAATGTCTGGAAATAAACGCTAGGCAGGATGCCTGATGAATAATAAATGTTTAGCGAATGAGCTGATTATTAATTTTAGGGGAGAAAATTCAGTGATGATCTGGGCCAGCCCCCATGTCTCACTGTGTGCTCTCTAATGGTCCTGATAAATGCTCACTCCCTATGGTCCTGGCGGCCCGGAAGCACAGAAAAGATCCCTGAATCTGGATTGGGGGAACAGGTGGGCTTTAGTTCCAGTCTTGACTGTCACTCATGAACTGTGATTCTGGGGACACCCATGTCCTGGTTTATGCCCTGTGGCTTCCTCCAGGCCACACCCTAACTCAGTTCTGCCTCATCCCAGGCAAGGTCACTGAGGGCTGAGGAGGGACACCAGGCCATTTGCTTCTTGATGAGCTCCATGCCCTTTCCCTCCCTTCTCCACCAGCAGACGGGTCCATCGACACCCACAGATAGTGAGCTGATTTAGACAGAGGAGGAGAGAGCTGGGTGCCCTTGCCTCAGTTCCACAGAAACACCTGCCTGACCGAGCGGGAGGTTACCTGTATCACCATGATGTGCTTTTCATTAAAGCCGGGCTCCCTCACAGGTAGTCTTTGAAATGTCAATTTTAATTAAAACCCTAATCCTAATAAACACACCGCAGGTTAAACCCAGCCAGAGCAGCTTCCTCCTGGGTGAACTTCTCATGCTTCAGCAGACAGGTTTGTCTCCACTAAGACGGCTTGTTTGGGAACATCCAGTCCATCAGGCAGCTTCACTCAGAGAAGGGTCTTGGCCACGATCCACAACATCACTGACTCCAGGCTTCCAAAAACACAGCCCAGAGTGGAGACAGATGGATGCCTGTCCCACATCAGCGGCTGATATGGAGTTGATGCTCAGTCAAATAGAATCAGAGCACCGTCAGCGTTTGGAGGGGCTCTGGAGATCATCTGGCCCTTCTCATTTCACAGATGGGGAAACTGAATCCTAGAGAGAGAAGTGGACAGAGTCCTGTTTGTGGCAGGAACCCTACCTCCTAGCTCCGTACCCTCCCCACTCGTCACCTGGGGTTGGCCGATTGGTAGCTGTGCCAAACCTTGACCAAATCCATTTCCTTCTGAGCTTCAAGTTCCTTATCTATAAAATTGAAGGGACTAGACTAGCAGGGGTCTCAACCTTGGCTGCACATTAGAATCACCTAGGGAGGTTTTAAAAAGCCCAGTTTCTAGCTCACCTGAGACCAATTCATCAGAGCCTCTGGCATGGGACTTGGACATGAGCGGTTTATAAAACTCTTCAGGTGATTCCAATGTGTCCAGGATTGAGAACCAGTAGACTAGATAATCACTGTCTCTCTTTTGCTCTAAGAGTTTATAAGTTTAGAGTTCCTCAGCCTGCAATCCTCTGTGCATCACACACTCCCATGCTCCCTCCCCACGCCTACCCCACAATCGATTTGAGCAATTCCTTCTCATACCTCAAGTCCCAGATTAAATATGCCTTCATTAGACTGAGTGAGGGCGGTATCACCTGAGTTCTCCCTCTCTCATAGTCTGAACCGCACTTCACAGTGATTCTATTTTATGCCTATCTTCCCCTTAAGCTGAGCCGCAGCAGAGACTAAGTGTAGTGTACAGACTCTAAGATTGTCCCTAATTATCCTCATCTCCTAGACTCACACCACCCCCTTGAGTCTGGGCAGAACCTTTGACTTGCTTCTAACCCATACAATATGGCAAAGGTGATAGGATATCAATTCTATCACATAAAGTTACATAAAACTGTCATGTCTGTCATGCTTGGAAACTCCCTCTTTTGCTGGCTTTGATGAACCAAGTGGCTATGTTGGGGAGGGCCACATGGCAGGGCACTGAGGGTGACTTCCAGCCAACAACTAGCTAGGAACTATGGCTCTTAGTCTTAGCCTGCAAGGACCTCAGCCCAGCTAACAACTACATGAGCTTGGAAATGGATTCTTTCCCAGTCACACCTTCAGATGAGATCCCAGCCCTGACTGACATCTTGACTGCAACCTCATAGATGACCCAGCTAAGCTATGCCTGGATTCCTGACCCCCAGAAACTCTGAGATCACAAGTGTGTTTTATTTTAAGCTGCTAAATTTGTGTTTTATTTTAAGCTGCTGAATTGTTACATGGCAATAGAAAATGTATACACTGAGCCTATCTTGTCCAACTGCTATACCCTTTGCATCTAGCACAGTGCTTGGTACATTGTAGGTACTTACAAATGTTCAGCAAATTAATTAAGTAATTAATCAGAATAATGGCATTAACTCCTTTGAATCCAACACTTACCCAACCGTTTTTCCTTTCTTCCTCCTAGTGACAAGCTAATAGCTCAAAATTCAATGTCAGTGCATCAAACAAGGACTGTACTCTCAAACCTTTCACTCTTAGGCAGGAAAGTGGGAAGCACACACTGTTATTATGATGATAACCGTGACCAGCCTTAATGAAATCAACATGTGGTTAAATAACTGTTTGCTGAGTGTAAATTGTTATTGTTATTGTTGGACCATTTCATTTACCTGATAAATGCAGTGCAGCTCTCCAGGCAAGGGAGCAATCATGGCTTTATCGATCCATAATCATTCCAAAGATGCACAGGATGCCATTGGCCACTATGGGTTGGCCTTTGGACAACACTGGCCCTCAAGTTGCAGCCACGCGGGGGCTCTCCCCACACAGCCCCGGCTTTTAGGCCTGCTCAGGTCAGTCACTCCAAGCGAACTGCCAGAAGGCCCAGTTCTGCCTGGGCATTTACGGCCGGTTTTTGTGGTCTGCACAGCAACAGAAACTTCCAAGCGTGAAAAAGCAAAGAGCACAGCCATTTCCCCTGCCAATCTCCTGCTGCTGTGCCCAGTCTCCGCAGGGCTTTGACCGGACTCTGCAGGCTCAGGTACGGCTCTGTGGGGTTATCAGACTTCCCAAGGTCACCTGGGGAATCACCGATAGAGAGTGAGACAGCATCACCAGGTGAGGCCTCACTGGCCTCTGCTTGATTTGAGTGGCTTATCAAGAACACTGCTGGCTGGCACTCTGAGAGAATTCCAGTAAAGTGAATTGTAAGTAGGTCTTGAGAATTGGCTCAGGTGCTCCATGGAGATGGCTGAAAGCACGCTGCAGGTCCCCAGGGAAAGGGTAGGGGGACTTTCTCAGAGAAGATTTTGGCTGATGCTGGGGAGACAGTGAGTGGTCGGAGGTCCCGGGCAGCGAGGACTGTCTGGGCCTCTTTCCTCACCCTCGCTCTGCTGCGTAGTCTCTCCCTCTTCCTGAGTGTCGATTTCCTCACCTGCTTCTGATTATGTCTCAGGCTGGTCATTGCTCCCACCAGCCACCCACCCAAAGCTCACCACCCAAAGGCCCTGGATCCAAGTGACTTGCTTCTTCCTCCCAACGACTGGGCTTGCTGAAGGAGCCCTCCCACGGGGACAGGGCCCACTCACAGCCACGGCAATAGCATTAACAGGAGTTCTCATCTTATGACCACTTAGCACGCGTGATGTGATCGGCCCTTATGCGTGTGATCTCACTTCATACAACAGTTAGTGAGAACGGCTCGTTCCTGTTTTACAGATGAGGAACCTGGGCTTTAATAAGAGGTCTCAAACTTTGCTCCATGTCACACAACACACAAAGGACATTATGTGTCTCTGTATGGCTGACATCTAACTTAAAACTCCCCAATTCTCCTGTGTCCTCACCTCACCTAAATAAGGCTGGTTCCCCAAGATCAGGGTGTAGGTTCTAGAAAAGCAAAAGAATGAAGACTGGGAAGGCAATTGCCTGCTTTTATATTTCAACTGCCTTTGCTGTGGTGACGCTGACAGGTACAGAAAGCAAAGAGGAAAAAGCAAGTCCTTTTGCCCTTCTCCAGGCCGGCTCTCTCCTTCTCATGCCCCCCCTGTTGGCAGCTTCTAAGAGGAACTGAGCTGGTGGTGAGCAAAGTGGCTTGCAAGGTCCCAGCCTTAACATCGCAAAGCAGAGATTAGAATTTTGATTTAAAGCACGGAGACAATAGCTTAATAGCACAGATGGGATTACCAAAAGGTCAAGGTAGTGGTTACCTTAAGGAAGGAAGAAGGGAGTGTGCCTGGGGGGCGCCATTCAGGGATGCAGGAGAGCCTCTTTCTAGGGTGCAGGCAATAGTTTATTTCTTAATGGCGCTGGCGGTTACATGGGTGTTCTGTTTATAACCACCCACCATGCTTTTTATACCTATGTTCTTGTACTTTGCTGTGGGTGTGTTATTTTTCACCACTAAAAGTGCTATAGAATTTTTTTTTATGGATAGTTCAAGGAGGAGAAGAGTGTTGCTGTAGGCTGCCAGGTCAGAGCACACCTCCCTGAGGAGGGGATTTTTTTTTTTTTTTTTTTTTTTGCGGTACGCGGGCCTCTCACTGTTGTGGCCTCTCCCGTTGCGGAGCACAGGCTCTGGACGCACAGGCTCAGCGGCCATGGCTCACGGGCCCAGCCGCTCCACGGCATGTGGGATTCTCCCGGACCGGGGCATGAACCCGTGTCCCCTGCATTGGCAGGCAGACTCTCAACCGCTGTGCCACCAGGGAAGCCCTGAGGAGGGGATATTTGAGCCCAGCTTGAAAAATCAGAGGGACAGGTCATGCCCAGAGCCGTGAACAACTTTCTAGGCAGAGGGCAATGGGGCACCCCATATCTTATGAGTGCAAGCCTGGTGGCCGTGAGCAGGGTGGCCTGGAGGAATGGGAGAGCTCAGAGGAAGGGAGGCAGCGAGAAGCAGGCTGATGTGGAAATTGTGGGCAGCAAGCAGAGGTGAGCCTGGTTTTAGGGGTGACCCAGGGACTCAGGTGCAGATGAGGCAAAGCACCCAGAGACAGAGTAGCCCCCTACCTATTGGAGAACCAAGGAGATGCACCTTGCCACTCGGAACATACACTTCCTCAGTCCCGGCCTCCTGGGAAATGTCTCTAAGTGCTGAGAGGTGATCCTGGAAGAAAGAAGCCAGCAGATGGACTGGCTCCAGAGAGAGTCCCTGAGGTTTCTGAACCAATTCCAGTCTGCATCCTTGGAGCTGGCAGAGGCTTCCGGAAAGAACAGCAAGATCTGGTCTCACACTGTCTGGTTTCCCGCTGTCCTTCCTAATTTCCTTCCTCCAGCCTTTCCTTTCTTACTGATCCCTTACTCTTCCATCCTCCCTCTCTCCCTCCCTCTCACACATTACCTAAACACACAATCAGATATACCACCCATATATATAAATATACACACCCACCTGTCTACCTCCTACACACATTATTCACATCCACTTCCCCCCTGCTCTGACACACACAAACTGAAAGACACATAACATATGCAGGTTCATTCATATACATCTCAGATACACTCTTATGCCTGCAGAGCACTTTATTTATTTTTTTTTAACATCTTTATTGGAGTATAATTGCTTTACATCGTTGTGTTAGTTTCGGCTGTATAACAAAGTGAACGAGCTATACATATACATATATCCCCATATCCCCTCCCTCTTGCGTTTCCCTCCCACCCTCCCTATCCCACCCCTCTAGGTGGACACAAAGCACCGAGCTGATCTCCCTGTGCTATGCAGCTGCTTCCCACTAGCTATCTATTTTATGTTTGGTAGTGTATATATGTCCTTGCCACTCTCTCACTTCGTCACAGCTTACCCTTACCCCTCCCTGTGTCCTCAAGTCCATTCTCTACGTCTGCGTCTTTATTCCTGTCCTGCCCCTAGGTTCTTCATAAACTTTTTTTTTTTAGATTCCATATATATATGTTACCATACGGTATTTGTTTTTCTCTTTCTGACTTACTTCATCTGTATGACAGAGTCTAGGTCCATCCACCTCATTACAGATAACTCAATTTTGTTTCTTTTTATGGCTGAGTAATATTCCATTGTATATATGTGCCACATCTTCTTTATCCTTTCATCTGTCTGTTGGACACTTAGGTTGCTTCCATGTCCTGGCTATTGTAAATAGTGCTGCAATGAACATTGTGGTACATGACTCTTTTTTTTTAAGCTGTTTTAAACTAGTTAGGGGTTCCATTTTCACTCCTCAGTAGATTTTATGTATTTCTCATATGCTTTCTCATATGAACTCATTAGTTCATCTAGGTCTGAGTGTCATCTTGATCCGCCAACCATCCTCATAACAAGATTTGTTGACAAGTCCTGGATTTTCTGCTAGAACTTCATTAATTTCAGTTACTTCTCCTGATAGAGGAGAATAGAGTTCACTATCAGCTTTCACACTTTCCAAAGCACCAAATTCCTCTTGTTTGTTCAATTTTGTCCCAACTTCAGGCAGACTACAGTAAACAACATCTCCCAAAGCTTCCTGTGCAAAATTGCTGATTCCCACTGTTCCAACACCGTTTTCTGTTGTTAACCATTCATGTGTGTCTGTGAATTTATGACCCGACAGCAGAGCCGGTCCAGTGTGCTGTGCCCTGATGGTGTGCGCTCGCAGTCCCCAGGGCCGTGGCGGGCAGGGCGCGTTGGGCGCAGAGATGGCATGCAGGCTGCAGACTGCGGCCTGCACGCTCCGCGCCACTCGCAGAGCCATGTTCACAGGGGTGCAGAGGGTCTCCGTGCAGCATCTCCATTGAGGTACATGACTCTTTTTGAATTATGGTTTTCTCAGGGTATATGCCCAGTAGTGGGAGTGCTGGGTCGTATGGTAGTTCTATTTTTAGTTTTTTAAGGAAGCTCCATACTGTTCTCCATAGTGGCTGTATCAGTTTACATTCCCACCAACAGTGCAAGAGGGTTCCCTTTTCTCCACGGCCTCTCCAGCATTTATTGTTTGTAGATTTTTTGATGATGGCCATTCTGACCAGTGTAAGGTGATACCTCATTGTAGTTTTGATTTGCATTTCTCTAATATTAGTGATGTTGAGCATCTTTTCATGTGTTTGTTGGCAATCTGTACATCTTCTTTGGAGAAATGTCTAATTAGGTCTTCTGCCCATTTTTGGATTAGGTTGTTTGTTTTTTTCATATTGAGCTGCATGAGCTGCTTGTATGTTTTGGAGATTAATCCTTTGTCAGTTGCTTCATTTGCAAATATTTTCTCCCATTCTGAGGGTTGTCTTTTCATCTTGTTTATTGTTTCCTTTGCTATGCAAAAGCTTTTAAGTTTCATTAGGTCCCATTTGTATATTTTTGTTTTTATTACCATTTCTCTAGGAGGTGGGTCACAAAGGATATTGCTGTGATTTATGTCATAGAGTGTTCTGCCTATGTTTTCCTCTAAGAGTTTTATAGTGTCTGGCCTTACGTTTAGGTCTTTAATCCATTTTGAATTTATTTTTATATATGGTGTTAAGGAGTGTTTTAATTTTCATTCTTTTACATGTTGCTGTCCAGTTTTCCCAGCACCACTTATTGAAGAGACTGTCTTTTCTCCAGAACATGGTATATCTCTCCATCTCTTTGTATAACCTTTAATTTCTTTCATCAGTGTCTTACAGTTTGCTGCATACAGGTCTTTTGTCTCCTTAGGTAGGTTTATTCCTAGGTATTTTATTCTTTTTGTTGCAACGGCAAATGGGAGTGTTTCCTTAATTTCTCTTTCAGATTTTTCATCATTAGTGTATAGGAATGCAAGAGATTTCTGTGCATTAATTTTGTATCCTGCTACTTTACCAAATTCATTGATTAGCTCTAGTAGTTTTCTGGTAGCATCTTTACGATTCTCTATGTATAGTATCATGTCATCTGCAAACAGGGAAAGCTTTACTTCTTCTTCTCTGATTTGGATTCCTTTTATTTCTTTTTCATCTCTGATTGCTGTGGCTAAAACTTGCAAAACTATGTTGAATAATAGTGGTGAGAGTGGGCAACCTTGTCTTGTTCCTGATCTTAGTGGAAATGGTTTCAGTTTTTCACCATTGAGAGTGACGTTGGCTGTGGGTTTGTCATATATGGCCTCTGTTATGTTGAGGTAAGTTCCCTCTATGCCTACTTTCTGGAGAGTTTTTATTATAAGTCGGTGTTGAATTTTGTCAAAAGCTTTTTCTGCATGTATTGAGATGATCATATGGTTTTTCTCCTTCAATTTGTTAATATGGTGTATCACACTGATTGATTTGCATATATTGAAGAATCCTGGCATTCCTGGGATAAACCCCACTTGATCATGGCGTATGATCCTTTTAATGTTCCTGCAGAGCACTTTAAAGTTCAACTTTCAAGTCACAGCAGCCCCATTTTACTTGTGAAGAACTTGAGGCTCAGAGAGGTTAAAGAATGTCTTCAAGGTCAGGGAGCTGGGAAATAAGAGTTTGGACTCGCACTCAAGTCTGCCTGATTCTGAATGTGCTTCGGCTGCACTCTGCTATCCCTGTACATGCAAACACACACACACACACACACACACAGGCACACTGCAAACACGTCCAGATACTCTCTGATTACATTCTTCTCCACATGCCCAAACACAGAAAGAAAGTTCACTGACATGTTGCCAGTGGGTCTAAGGAAGGATCTGTCTTTTTGAAAAACTTCTGGCTTGCTTGTAGCCAAGGCTCGTAAACTGTACATAGCAGTTTCTCAGAGATATCCAGACAACTTGGTTCAATAGATTTGCTCTGACATGTAGAAAGCAAAAGGTAAGGATGAACATTTGGGTTGTGTGTTTGATTTTTGCAGCCCTTCCTGTCTTGTCTCAGATTGTCCTTCATTCTCACAATAACCCTGTAGGTAGTCATGGAGGAAACTATTATACGCTTTTAACAGGTGGGGAAACTGGGAGTCAGGGTGTTCGAGGGTAACCCAGATGCCTCCAGCTCCATAATTGTCTGGGGTCCCACTTCTCTTCGATGCCCAATAACCATAGTCCAAGCTCCCTTCTACCTTGCCTTCAGGAAGTCCACTGCACATCTTCCCAAGTGATGTTATGGGTACCCAGGAGGAATGGTTAAATGTTCTAGCCATCTCTCCTGGCTGTCCCGTGTCACGTCCTACCTTGAGCAGTTCTTTGCTCTGCTAGACATCTCTGACTGCCTCATGACCTTTGCTCTGGATTTCTGATCTTCTCCTTTCTAAGGTAAGGACACCAACCCTCCCTTAATTCTCAAAGCACATCTCTTTGGGTGCTTTTTTGGCTCTAAGTAACAGAACACCCAACTCAAATAGGCTTAAACAATAAAGAACACTTTATTCTGCTTTATAACCAGAAGTTCCAAAGTAGGGTAGTTCCAGGGCAAGTTAATTAAGAACCCAGGTTCTTCCCACTTTTCCCATCTGCCATCCTCATGCATTTTGGTTTTGTTCCAAAGTGAACTATGCTTTCTCTGGGTCACACGTTGGCTGACACTATTCCAGGCATCATTGGTAGAAACAACACTCAACAAAGAAGAGGTCTTTTCTTCCTGTATGTCTGTTTGTGTCATTGGACAGAACTTTGTCACATGAGGAAATTTTCAGTGTGACTAACACGTTCATGATTTGGATTATAATGATGGTTTCACACATGTGTACATGTGTCCAAACTTATCAGATTAACTATGAGCAATTTTTTTTTTTTTTTTTTTTGCGGTACGCGGACCTCTCACTGTTGCGGCCTCTCCCGTTGCGGAGCACAGGCTCTGGACGCACAGGCTCAGCAGCCATGGCTCACAGGCCCAGCCGCTCTGCGGCATGTGGGATCCTCCCGGACCGGGGCACGAACCCGTGTCCCCTGCATCGGCAGGCAGACTCTCAACAACTGTGCCACCAGGGAAGCCCACTATGAGCAATTTATCATATGATAATTATGGCTCAGTATAGCTCTTTCAAAGCTATCTACTTAAGTAATGAATCAATATTGCAAAGAACTGAATGTCTGTGTCCCCCACACACAATTTATATGCTGGAATTCTAATCCCAATGTGATGGTATTTAGAGGTGAGATCTTTGAGAGGTATTTAGGTCATTATGAGGGTGGAGCCCTCATGAATGGGATTAGTGCCTTTGTGAGAAGAGGCCAGACAGGTAGCTAGCTCCTTCTGCCATGTAGGGATACAACAAGAAATGGGCAGATGCACCCCAGAAGAGGTTCTCATCAGAACTCAAAGATACTGGCACCCTGATCTCACACTCTGAACCTCCAGAACTGTGAGAATAAATTTTGTTGTTTATAAACTACCCATTCTATTCTATTTTGTTATAGCAGCCTGAATTTAGACTTACGTTCTCCTGGTAAAAAGTTAAGACATAATATATAAAGCTAAAATATCCTTTTCCACCATCCCCCAGTCCTTCTAGGTATCAGATCAGTATGTATCTTCCAGATCTTTTTCTATATATTTATAAACATAATGGTAGCCATCGAATGTATATAGTATCACCTACTTCCTTGTTGTTTCTGTTTTTACACAAAAGTCACACTGTATGATGATGTTGCACCTTGTTTTTTTTGAACACAGTACTTCTTGGGGGTCTTTCTCAATCAGTATTTAGAAATTCATCTCATTCTTGTTAACTTGCAAGGTACAGATCTATCACAGTTTATTCAGACATACCTCTCTGATGAACTTTAGTTTGTTCCCAACTTTTCACTATTTGAAACAATCCTACGACAAGCATCCTTGGACCCTCCTTTTTGTGCAGAGTCCCATGACTTGGATCACAGGGCATCAGGGTTTGTACAATCTGAATTACCCTCCAAAGTGGCTGCACCCACAAGCAGTGGTTAGAGCACATATTTCCCCATACCCTTACCAACATCTGACATTATCAAAAAATTTTTTTGCCATTGGATGGATTAAAAAGATATGTCCTTTTTTAAAATTTGCATTTTAGGGGGAATTTTCTCAGAAAAATAGATTCCTGAGTCCCATTCTCAAGCATCCTGATCGGAGGCTCAAGAATCTATGTGATTTACAACCTTCCCAGGTGATGCACAGAGAGGTTTTGGAGCTAGTGCCTGAGGACCAGCGATGTCACTTCCAGATCTGTTGTTCTATGATCCTCGAACTCCTGCCTTCTCCTAAGCCCATGACTTGTTTAGGCCCAGTGTCTATACCATCTCTGCCACTTATGACTCTGTTTTCTCCATGAGGGAAGATTTTTTTTAAGACAGAGGAAGTCCTGGCAACTATGGCCATTTACTAAGTTGGCCCTTGGAGCCATATTTCAGATGTCACTGAGGAAATTCTACCTGTCAGAAAGAAGGGACTAACATGTGCTAAGAATCTAATGGTTTCTAGATAAACATACTGGGTTTACTAGACACTTAACTTCCCCGTGGTCATTTAAACCTCACAACAACCTTGGGAAGTATTATTGTACCCATTTTACACATGAGGGGACTAAAGTTCAGAGAGACGTAGTAATTTTCCCAAGGTCAGACAGCTACCTAGGGGCCCCTGTTCCAGCTCTGTTGGGCTCCAAAGTCTGTGCTCTTTTCATTGTATCGCTTCCCTGCAAACTAGGGTGTCCTAGTTCCTAACTTCTGGAAGTCTCTAGAAAAGGTGCAAATATTTCATGGAACAAGTATTATTTTATCTTACTTTGCATGGAGTAGCTTATTTGATTCAGTCCTGGAGAATTTGTTCCTGAAAATATGGACTGGAGGATAGATGGACTGGGGGTATGAAAGAGAATGATGACGTTTTACCTCTGATCATCCCTGCTGCTTCCCTCTTCTGGGATTAATGTGGAAGAAGAAAAATAGAAAAATGGCTTGTATCACAGAATTACAATCAAGTATTCAATTTCTTGAGCTTTTTTTCTAACTGAGAATTATAAAAGAACAGCATATACCAAATAACCAAGTATCCACCATCTAAAAATGACAATTCAAAAAATATTTGTCAAATTTCTTAAAAATAAAATAAGCAACATATTGCTCATCTAAAGATGATTTCATTTTCTCTCCACCTCATCTCCCAGCAACCTCAGTCAGAAATTGGATTACCTCTGCCAAATCTGTTTTACATTTTCGGCTGTAAGTATGTGTTAAACAACATGTATCATGAACAAATAAAAAAATTAAAAATTGAGTATATAAATGGTCTTTCACTGTAACTTTTATTCGGCTCCCTGCTTTTCTTCTCTTTATGCTATACCACTGAGAGCTCTTTAAAAGTTAAGAATCGTGGGCTTCCCTGGTGGCGCAGTGGTTGAGAGTCCGCCTGCCGATGCAGGGGACACGGGTTCGTGGCCCGGTGCGGGAAAATCCCACATGCCGCGGAGCGGCTGGGCCCGTGAGCCATGGCCACTGAGCCTGCGTGTCTGGAGTCTGTGCTCCGCAACGGGAGAGGCCACAACAGTGAGAGGCCCGCGTACCGCAAAAAAAAAAAAAGTTAAGAATCGTGTCTTATTTAATCTTTGCATTCCTGATGGCCTAGTACCTTCTGGAGGCTCAGTAAATCAGAAAGGAAGGAAGGAAGGAAGGAAGGGAGGGAGGGAGGAAGGAAAGGTGGGAGGGTGGGAGGGAGGATGGATCAGTCTTTTGAGTCAGAACCTCCTGTGTGGCTCCCAATTAGACGTGAGGGTAATTAAAGAGGCACTCTAAGTCCTCCATACCGTGATTTCCCTGCCCCCGAGAACTGTTCATGTCCCATTAGAGCAGGTAGCTCCTCCATCCTTTAACCTGCTCACCATCCTGTTCTCCCAGGAAGTCCCGGGCAAGTTTGGGGGCCACACAGCCGCCTCATGTTCCCAGCTCCAGTGTGGTCCAACTCTCGCTGGTGGTAAATCAACCAGCCAAGGCTGAAGCCTGCATTACTCTCTATCTCTCGAAACCCCTCAGGGATTTGGGGAATTAGCTGCCCGTTCAAACACTTGTCTTCCCTCCCTTCCTTCTCCTACTCTGTCTTTGTGTCTGTCAACAATGGAGGGCTTTTCTGGATGACTGTCTCTGCCTCTCTGAGTATCTTTCTCTGTCTCTGATTCAAAATTATGCCTCTGCTTCCCTTCCTCAGCCCCTGCCTCTACCTTCCCACCCTTCCCCTTTCTATCCCCTGAGTCTAGCTGCAGCCACAGATCCAGGAGCCCAGCTGGGCCGTAGATCTCTCCGTTACTGCTGTTCTTTCCCTCTCACTTTTAAGAATGCTTTTTACGGTGGCCTCTAGCACAAACAGCTGTTAGAACTTGTTTGACAAAACCTCGGGGAGCAGATGCTCTGGCAGTCCATCAGATTCTTCTTTCCTCTGCAATCTGAGATGGACTGGGGAAGAAATGCATTCATTGATTAACCCATTAAACAAATATTTATTGAGCTCCTATTATATGCCAGTCACCGAGGTGGACACTGAGAATATAACAATAAGTAAAACAGCCCATATAGAGTTTACAGTCTAACGGGAGAGACAGATACAAATCTAAGAGCCACTTAAACATATAAATAATTTATAATAAATGGTGATCCATACTTTGAAAAATTGTCCACAGTGTTCTAATAATAGTTCATGGCTGTCGAATGTTTATTATATAACTGCCACTATTGTAAACATTTCACATGCATTTATCTTAACAAAAACATAGTCCTGTTTTACATATGATGACACTGAGAACAGTGGGGTTAAACAACTTGCTCACGGGCACACAGCTTGTGGATGGAAGGATCAAGATTTAAACATATCGTGGGGATTGGGAATCAAGCGGAGGAAAGTCTTCCCCAAGGCTCCGTTCCCTTCCATGTAGGAATAGAATTTTCTTTCCCAAGATCACATAGAAAGTAGGAGGCAGAAAAAGGACTGGAATCCAGCCTCCTAAATCCCAAACTAATCAGTTCTAAGGTCAAATCGGCTGAAATGTGAAGGTTGACTCTGTTACTAAACTACTAAGCCTCATGGGACTTCCCAGAAAAATAAAGAGGGGTATGGGGTTGGGTGGTGGTAGGGAATTGACACTTTCCGCTAAGTTGGGCTGGTAGGGGCTTGAGCCTCTAACCCTGGGATGCACGTGGGGATGGTAAGCTCCTTGAAGGAAGGACTGTGTTATCTTCTCTATTGCATCTCCAGAGCTTAACACAGTGCCTTAATCATTATTTATTGAAAAAATAAGTTGAATCAAATGTGAAAAAGATAGAACAGATGGAAACTCCATGTTTCTTCCAAGCTAGGGGTTTATAATTCCAATAACTTCATTTCTTTCCACTCTCACTAATACTAGCCAGCAGTGCAGAGATATTCTGCCAGGTATCTGGGTCAGTTTCTACCCTTTCTTTTCAATCTGCATATCCAAAATATATCCTCCTGTTTCATAAAACTCCCTTTTTATTTATTTTTTACTTTTTTGCTGATTCAGTTAAGAGCTGAGTTTGATCTACAAACCTTACCTCTTAAGTCTCTTTTGATAACACAGCCCCCAGAGCATCCATCTCTCTGAAGCCTCTTTATGAGTTTTGGAGCTGAGTAAAATGCCGACTATTTTCAGGATAATTACACTGGAGCAGACACATTGTTCCTGGAATATGTTTCCCAATCTGAGTAAACAGATCTTGGTCCTTTTTATGCTCTTGTAATATGCATTTCCTTCTCCTTCGTTTTTCTCTCTATCTGGAGTGCTGCCTGTGGGTTAATCTCTGGACCAGGGATGAGGGAAGGATTTGTTTGGGAAAACATCTTCCACAGGACATTTGGCTACAAGGGGGCCTTTGGCTGGGGGGCTGCTCTTGGCTGACGCTCGCACGTTCAGTGTCTTTCTCTATCCCACAAAGAGGACAGGGAAGCCAAGAACTGCTCAGCAACCTTATGAAAGAGTGAAGAACTAAATGTACCCAGCAACTCAAGAGTCTTTAGGCTGAATCAATTAAAGCAATGCCCGCTGTTTCATCTTTCTTGTAGGTGATGTGTTGCATAAGGAGAAACATGTGGGAACCACAGTAATTGAAGTGGCAGAGCCAGAACTGGAATCCACATCCCAACTCTGCCACTTAAATTAGCTGTGTGACGTGGGACATGTGACTTAAGCTCTGGTGTCATCAGTTTTCTCATCTGTGTAATGGAAATAATAATAGTATTTATCTCAAATACTATAAGAATAAATTCAGGGCTTCCCTGGTGGCGCAGTGGTTGAGAGTCCGCCTGCCGATGCAGGGGACACCGGTTCGTGGCCCGGTCCGGGAGGATCCCACATGCCGTGGAGCGGCTGGGCCCATGAGCCATGGCGGCTGAGCCTGCGCGTCCAGAGCCTGTGCTCCGCAATGGGAGAGGCCACAACAGTGAGAGGCCCGCGAACCCAAAAAAAAAAAAAAAGGAATAAATTCAGATAATACCTTTAGTGCCTACAGATGATGATGATGATCTGTGACATGCAAAATATTTTCACATTTGTGCTTGCATTTGATCACATTTTCCTTGCTTTCCTACTAGAGGACCTGCATCAGAACCATGTTCTTCTGACCTTCAGTCTCTATGCTTTTTTATTCTGGGCCATACCAAAGGAGTTTGACTTGTTCTCTGTGACTCCCAGGACAAGAAGACAGAAGCTACAGGAAGACAGCTTGGATTCAAAATAGGGATATTTATTTTTAATGGTCAGAAGTATCAAAAAATGACTGCCTCAAAAAAGGAGTGTGTTTCCTGTCCCTGGTGGCACCCAGGCAGAGGCTGTCCAGCCACCTGAAGAGGATGTTGTAAAGAGAAGGGAAAGGTTAGACTTGGTGGCCTTCCAATTCTGAGAGTCTGAGTTTCTCATCAGAACAGGAAGTGTCTGTTTCTGCAGCTCTCCACCTCCATGCTCCTCATTATTTTTCCGGGAAATCCAGTGAAGCTTGAGAGTTTTATCTGCAGATCCAGCCCTCACACTCTAGCCTATTTGACTTAAGAACCAGATTTCTTTGAGATTCAAGAGGCTGGGTTTTAATACTCTTTCTACCTCCTATCCTCTACATGATCTTGGGAAAGAAAGTTCTGTAGTTTGTACCTGCCCAACATCAGCTCCCATTCTCTGCTAACAGTTCCTCCATCTCCTTTTGGGACCACTCCTCTCTTACTCTCAGTCCATGTGGCTCTAGTGACATTGTCTCATCTCCATGGTCAGCACGTGACCTAGGTCTAACCACAGAATGTTCTGGCTCCCTGGCTACAATAATTGGTTCAGGAATGGGCATCTGATTCAAGTTGGAGCAATCCGAATCCATCCCAAGACTTTTGCTACAGCTGCTGAGAAAGAGAGGCTCTTTTTCTGGAGGTTGCTAAGCTGGTAACATGCAAGTCTCGATTTTCTGGGGTCTACACAGGGGCAGAGCCTGCCTGAAAATGAAGTCAACACAAAGCAAAGCAAAGCTAAGAGGTAGTGAGAACAAATCCTGATGACATCATTCAAATGCCTGAATCCAACAGTACTTGAAGTTAGACCTACTTCTAGAGTTTTTCAGTTATGTTAGCCAATAAATTCAGGTCGTGTTTGGTTTTTACATTTTTGGTTACTGAATTTGTTTGTTTATTTCTTGGGTACATTTGACTTGGATTCCTACCACATGTAACCAAGAGTTCCAGCGAACACCTATCACAATGCGCTAGAGTGAGGACTTCCTGTAGAACATGAGTCTGGAGGTGCTGTCTTCTCTGTATCAAGGTATACCTAGTAAAATCCTTGGTAAAGACTGCTAATTATTTAATGTGTCACTCTGTGCAGAGAGCCATCAGGATCTGAATCAGAGCCATCAATACCTTAACCAGAGTGAAATTTGGGACCACTTCAATCACTGTCATAGTTATCTCTCATACTCCATATGCAGAACTCTGGTCTTTACCAGCATTTCCAGGAATTGCCCCCAACCCCGCTTTTTAGTGAATTCAATCACCATTCGTCCACCAAATACTAAAAGCACCTATTATGTGCCAAGCGTTATAACAAATTATGTTTGGAATACAATGATGTGTAAGATACTAAGAAGCTTACAGTAAAACCAGGAAGCGGCATTTACAGGGAACTTTTATAAAACCAACCCCATGTATCTGTCGTTTTACTAATTTTTTTAATCCCAATTTCATATAGATTTGCTATTATGAATAGAATATTTTTTCTTTTACATTTTCTAATTGGTTATTAGTAGTCCTTAACTTTCTTTTTTTAATTTATGTATTTATTTATTTTTGGCTGCGTTGGGTCTTTGTTGCTGCGGGCAGGCTTTCTCTAGTTGTGGCGAGCAGGGGCTACTCTTCTTTGTGGTGCGCAGGCTTCTCATTGCAGTGGCTTCCCTTGTTGCAGAGCACAGGCTCTAGGCGCACAGGCTTCAGTAGTTGTGGCACACGGGCTCAGTAGTTGTGGCACACGCACTGTAGAGCACAGGCTCAGTAGTTGTGGCTCACAGGCTTAGTTCCTCCACAGCATGTGGGATCTTCCTGGACCAGGACTTGAACCCATGTCCCCTGCATTGGCAGGCGGATTCTTAACCACTGCGCCACCAGGGAAGCCCCGTTTTACTAATTTTTTAAACTCATAGTAATACTTTATTAATTTCCTATTGCTGCAGTAACGAGCTACCACAAACTTAGTGGTTTAAAACACACAACACAGTCCTGGATATCAGAAATCTGAAATGGCTGTCACTGGGCTAGAATCGAGGTGTCAGCAGAGCTGTGTTCCTTCTGGAGGCTCTAGAAGGGAATCTGTTTCCTTGCCTTTTCCAGCTTCTAAAGACTGCCTGCATGGCCCCTCCCACTGTCTTCAAAGCCAGCAGCGCAGCATCTTCAAATCTCTCTCTCGCCCTCTCTGATTCTAACATTCCTGCCTTCCTCCTGGAAGGACCCTTGAAATCATATGGAGCCCACCTAGATAATGCAGGATAGTGCCCCCACGTCCGGGTCCTTAACTTTATCACACCTGCAAAAATCCCTTTTGTCATGTAAGGTAACGTATTCACAGCCTCTAGGGATTAGGATATGGACACCTTTGGGGGACCATTATTCTGCCCACCACAAATACAAATAAGCAGGTATTATTATTACTGTTCCCATTTTACAGAGAGAAAAATTAAGGTTTAGAGAGGTTAAAGTAACCCTCCTGATAACTAGTAGGAGCCAGAGCCTTGATTCGTCCACAGCGGGTCCGATTCGGAGTCCACATGCTTATTCACTGTCATTCTCCCTGCCAACCCAAATGATTGTGGATTTTAAAGTCACACAGACCTGGGCAAGTCACGTAACTCTCCTGTGCCTTACTTTTGTCATCTGCGACAAGGAGCTAATAGTTTTATGTTTAGGAACAGTTGAGGTTATGCCTGTGGCACTCTTCGTTGCACTGTGGCACACAGTAGGTGCGCAATATGTGGCCATCATTCCTACAACAGTTTTTCAAAGGTGTCAGGGGCCTGAAGAGACAGATTCAGTGCCCTTGAATGGGGAGAGCGGCCCTGTCCCAGGAGGAAATGCTCAGCTTTGGCTCAGAGGTATTATGTCTCCAAGGACACCTGCGGAGCTCAGGTTGGGGGAATACTTTCTGCTGGCTTCTAGAACACTGGTGAGAAGAGAGCTAGCCAGGTTTAGACATCTGGGGAGCTAGGCTAGGGCCAGACGCAGGTGGGGTGTGGCCGTCTCATTGCCAATTGGTGGCCAGATGAGCAGATAAAAGAACCTCCTGCTCTCCCACTCCCCCGACTACTCTCTCAAGCTCCTTAAGAAATGGCACGTCAACCCATCTGCTCAAACAAATGACTGGCCAGGCCCCTCTTTGAGAGAATGTACTTGGGGGGTGACCACACACCCCAGTCCCCCAGAACTTGCCTGCTGGGGCGCCCTCTGCCCTCGTCCCTGGCTGAGCTGCTTTGCTGCAAGGGGCGTCTGACAACAGAAGGACAGCAGAATTCATCACTCTCCTAACTTGTCCATTTGTCTTCGGCTCAGAGGGTCCTGACGGGGGAGTTTCCAGGGGCCGCACTGAAGCGCACATGATCTCTTGACAGAGACACATGGCGGTGATTACACGCGGCGTTAGGCACAGTCATTGCAGCTTGGCGTCTCCAAGTCGTCTCCTGAGCACAGTCTCAGACTGCCTCCACAGCCTCCCTGGCGTCCAGCTCCTTTTCTAAACCACGTGTGGGGATGGAGAAGGGGGACAGGCGGGGGTCAGGGGGTACAAGAGGCCGGAGACAGGGCTTTCCTGCCCAGAAGTCGAGATGAGGGGTCCCTCTGTCGGCACAGTTGAGTGGGGCAGCCTGGAATGAACTTCGTCGCCAGCTTCCTGTTCAGGACACAAACGCATTCCTTCCATTCTCGAGCATGAGACTCGAACCCAGATTGCCCTGGGAAAGGGAGCATGGTGACACGGTATGAAGGACTAACAGAGCACTTCCTGACATGAAAAAGAAGATGGAATCTCCGAGGTTTTCACGGCCATAAACTCCAATTCCTGTGCTAAGGTTTGAGTCCTTGTCTAACTCTGTCAGGTATTTATCTGGCATTTTCTTGCACACCTTTCTTGACGGGGGCTCACTTCTTAGGGCAGCTGATTCCATTCTTGGGCAGCTTTGACTCTTAGAAAAGTGCTTCAAATTGAACAGGAACCTGTCTCCCAGAGGCTGCTCTTGATTTGGCCTTTCAGTCTACTTTCCCAATCACAGTGTTTCTCCAAGAGATGCCTCTTTTCTGAGAATCATATGGGGAGCTCATTAAAATGCAGATTCCTGGACCCAGCCCTGACCTGGAGAATCAGAATCTCTGAGGCAGGAACCTAAGGCTCTGCATTGATAAGAATGCCTGATCTGTAAGCTGAGCATTGCGGGCCCCTGAAATGAATTCAGGGCAGTACCCACACACAAAGAATGTCCAAAGGGAAAGCCAGGAACCCAGAGGACAAACTTTTTCAACTTGTCGAACTCTGCCAATGGTGGGGTTGACTGGGGAGGAAGCCACATCAAATAGGGATGGGCTAAACCAGGAAATCCCAAATAACAGCTAATACTAAGTACCCACCCACACTAAAGGCTTTGACGTAATCCCTCCGTGTGTAGGCACTACAGCTACCTCCATTTAACAAGCAAGATAACACGTTTAGAGCGGTGACTTGCCAAAGGAAATATATCTGGGAAGTGGCAGCGTTGAGGTTTGTCTGACCCTGCACCCCTGCCCAGCATCTGCCAACTTGATGGGAATGCCAGATCTAAACCTCCCAGGTCCAGGCCCCTTCCTTGATCTCAGTGAGCAGACAAAGTGTTGTCATTTAAGTGTGGAACCTGTTTTCACCCACACCTCCAGGGTGAAATCTCTCCAGGTGCTTTTGAGGGGTATGGGCCAGTCCCAAGGAAGGCAGGGGTACCTGGGGTTTCCAGGCGATGATTCTGGCCCTGGGGAACAGCACAGACCCTCAGGGAACAGTTCTGCTTCCACAGGCTGCTCACCTTACCCTGTCACTCCCGCAGTCAGGCCCACCCCAAACATTTGCAGGGCCTGAGCAAGGGTATAAATGGAGGCCCACATAGCACATGCCTGAATAGTTAGACAATAGAAATTAAGGTAACAAACTGTAAAAAAACAAAAAAAACAAACAAACATGTTCTAACTTCCTGTCTTGACAAATATTCTTTCATTGTGACCTGGAAGGGCAAATTCAAATTTAACCTTTGAAGGAGCTCCTCCCTGGCACTTGGCAATGTGCGGAGAGCTGGCCCCCAGCCCTGGCTCCTGACACGGCCCCCTTTCTCTTCCACATTTGACTCTGCCCCACCCTCCGAAAGCCTCACACACACGTGTGAGGACCACAGGCTGCACATCCCAGCTCTGTCCACGTGCCCTGCAAGCAGTAGCACCCTGGCCCCCCTGGGGCTGGGTAGAGTCATTGTGGGCAGCCTGCTTGGGTCACGACCCCTATCCGGCTGTCTCTGCCCCCTGAATCCATTTGCAGCAAGAGCCGATCATGGGGGCTGAGATGGGAGAGGTACCCTGCGTTAGTATGCCAGTCGGCATCCTGGGGGCTGCAGTCCCCTCTCTCAGCCTGGCACCGGGCCCGGCAGAGGGGGCTGGAAGGCAGGCCCTCCCACGGCAGATGAAGCACGGGACAAAGAAGTGAAATCTTGAGCTATCACTCCAGCCTGCAAACAAGAGAGAGGGAGAGGGAGAGGGAAAAAGAGAATCTTATACTTCAGGCAGGGAAGGAGGTCACTAGATCATGAGATCATATCTGCTTCACGCCTCCCCTGAAATTCGCTTATTCAATCTTCTTATCTTTGGATTTTAAAAAGAGTGTGATGCATCTCACTTGGGGATGATATCAGCTCCAATCCTATAGGTCAGTGATGAGCAAAGCACCCTCTTGACCAGCCGCAGCAGCTTCACCTGTCGTTAGACATGCCAATTCTTGGGCCCCAGTCTGACCTACTGAATCAGAGGCTCTGGAGGGGGACCCAGCACTCTGTGTTTAACAAGCCCTGCTGATGATTCTGACGCTCACGGAAGGCTAAGAACCACTGATGCAGGCCAAGCAGAGCCATTGATTGTTTCAGAGCAGAGTAGTGATCCGTGAGAGTTGTGTTCATCAAGCTGTATTCATTCAGCAAATATTTACTGAGGGCCCAACAGTGTTAGGCACTGGAGATTCAAGATACCGTCTGTGCCCTCAAGTTGCTCACAAACTCAGGAGCAGGCTAGTAAACAGATCAGTACGCTAGGATGTAATAAATGCTCACACCAGACAGGTGGAGAGTGGTGTCCCGTGGAGGAGTGTCGGATAAGACTTCTGAGAGGCAGCTCTTCGGAAACTTGGAGAAGCAGGCATTGTCAGACACGGAACAGAGAGCAGTGAAATGTTGCTGGTGACAAGGGCTCTCTCCTTGACCAAACTTTCATCAGGCCCCTCTTAGTTCTCTTCTCAACTAGGCCGTGACCTTGGCCCCCATCCTGTCTTTGGTCCACCCAGCCCAGTCTTAGCAAAGACTCCTGCCAAGTCACCCCTGAGATCTGATCAAATTCCTCATCCCTCACCCTTGATGTCTAAGCCCTTGGCCTGACTTTAGTGAGAATCCTGTTAGGCCAGTTTAGCAAGAATCCCCCTACCCTTGCCACCTCCTCTTAATAATTTTCCATCCATTGACCCCTTTGCTCTGCTCATTGTTTATAAATTCCCAGCTGCCTGTTGTATCGTGAGTTGAGCCCTACCTCTCTCCCCTGTTGCAGGACCCCTACTGCAATAGTGCTGAATACAGTCTTCCTTATCAATTTAACAAGTGTCAGAATAAATTTTTCTTTAACACTGGACAGGGCAGCAGTTGTGCCGAGACTTAGAGGAAGGAAAGAATATGGCCCAGCCTGTTTAGGTCCTTAGGCCAACAAGGAGGTAAGCCTGGGGAACAGGGGCTTGGGATGCTCTCCGAAAGTTTGGAGTTTGTCCTGAATGCAGTGGGAAGCAGGAGGGAGTTTTAAGCAGAAGCATAGCATAATTAGGCTTTCATTCTAGAAAGATCTCTCTGGCAGGCTGCTTCGTGGTGAGTGGATTGAGGACCCCAAACCTGGAGCCCTGAGAGACCAGTGAGGAGACTACTGTCCCTGAATCAGAAACTCAAGCATCTGAATGTCTAATACCGTTCCCTGGTCAGTCAGCCGCAGCCAGGGCTGAGAATCACTGAAGTAGGAGGTGAAAGTGAAGAGACCAGAAGAGGGCAGGAGCAACAGAGAGAAAGGAATGTGTGTGTATTCGGGAGGTTGGGAGGATGCCCCCCAGGAGTCAATGGGAGTCATTGGAGAGTCGCTGCATTTTCAGAAGGCAAATCCTGAGACTGAACAGGGGTGGTTAGTGTCTGAAAGCTTCATCCTCTTTTTTCTAGGAGCTTCATCCTCTTTTTTCCTCTTTTTTCTGGATTTTGAGGAAGCTAAACCTCCCATAAATGAACCATTTGACTTAAGGAGTTTAAGACTCATTCATTCACTCTTTCATTCATTCATTCAAGAAATGCTTACTGAGTACCTACTGTGTCCTGGGTGCTGTGCAAGGTGCTGGGGATACAGTAGTGAGCAGAGATGGTCCCAATCTAGTGGGTGAGGACGACTTTATACAAGTAATGACTCTAGTAAATGTAAAATTACAACTGTGCTAAGTGCTATGGAGGGAAAATACTTAAAGGATATGTAATAGGGGATGTGACCCAGCTGGGGCGATCTGGAAAGCTTCCTTTAGACCGCATCCCCTGTCCTGAGGTGCAAAAGATGAGTAAGAATTAGCTAGGCTAACAGGGAGGGGGTGCTACAGGCAGAAGGAGAGCATCAAAGGCCCTACGGCAGGTGGCCTTTAGCATCACCTGTTGGGTTCTTCACAGGTATGCGGGCCCAGATTCTCCAGTCTATGGGAGAAGCCTCCCCAGGCTGTAACCCCTGACACCCCTTTCAGAAAGCCCACTGTGGAACTGGTGCTAGCAGAAAACCCCATGTTTCCCACAAGGGGCAGATGGCCAAAGGCCTGTGTGAGTGCCCTGGTGGCCTCCCGCAAGCTGGAAGGAGAGGCCCAGGTGTGTGAGCCCAGACAACCTTGCAGCGAGGTCATCGCTGTCTCCCACGCGGGAAGTGCTTCCTGACAGCTGCTCTGTAGCGATTCTCCTTCAATTTCCATTTTATAGTTCCTTGCTCCCTCCTCAGTGGGAGACTGTGTCTCCAAAGAAGTCAGGCTGACACTGCAGGCTGCAATTATCATGCCCTTCCCCTGGCTGAGATTGCCTGGTCACCTCCCACCTTTGGTAGTAAGTTTCCCTGCATTTATTCTATTGCACAGATATTTATCAAGTACCTGCTGGGTGCTACAGCGGATGGGAATGGATCCAAGCAAAATTTGGGATAGCCTTTCCATCACCCAACTTGCAGGTGACCCCACACAGCCCATCAACAAATGTTTGTAGAGATTGGGATTGAAGGATTAAGGTTAATGAGTATTATTTAAAGCCCCAAAGATACCCACAAGAGAACTAAATATTGCAACATGTCTATCGAAGATTTGTAGGCAGAAGGGGTAAGTGAGCTAAATCCTCATTAATCACATTAAGAAGTCAATAGATACTGTCTAGAGTTGATAAATCAAGGAGCACAGGTAATAAAGCTTTGACAGGAACAACCAGAGGATGACGATTAGGAGCCCTCAGGTGTCTGGAGTCCAACATCCCAAGATGAAATTCCATTTCTGTTGCTTACCAACTGGGTGACCTTGGACAGATCACTTAACTTCTCTACACCTTAATTTTCCCATCTGTAAAATGGGCATAATGATGGTACCTACCTCATGGGGTTGTGATGAGCACTTAGGGAAACAATGTACATAAAAGGATTAGCACAGGGCTTGACACACACATGGCACACACTCAATAAATGTTAGCCAAGGCTAAAAGCAGGAACAGTTTAATAAAGGTTGGTCTCTGGGGAATAGGACATAGGTGGGGGTGGTGTTAGGGGGAGAAGGCAGCTGCTGTTTATTATAAGTTCTCTGAACTGTTTAATTTTATGACCATATGCACACACCTCATTGCTGAAAATAAAAATTTTAAACATTCATACAAACTGGGTGATTACTATAGAAAACTGGACGTTGACTGAATTTTCTGGCTTGAGTATCTCTGTTCCCACAACATTCAAACTCCTCCCCCTTCCCTGTCCCATTTTCACCCTCAGTTGCCCTCATCCCCACCCCTTCTTGTTCCCTTAGTTTCTGTTTGTCTCGATTGTCCCTACTCTTAACTGCTTTCTGTAGCACTTGGTGTCTGTATTCGTTTATTGGGGCTGACATAACAAAGTACCACAGAGTGGGTAGTTTAAACACAGAAAGTTATCTTCTTCTGGAGGCTAGAAGTCCAAGATCAAGGTGTTGGTAAGTTTGGTTTCTGCTGAGGCCTCTCTCCTTGGCTTGCAGATGACCACCTTCTCGCTATGTCCTCACATGGCTATTCCTCTGTGCACCCATCCCTGGTGTCTCTCTTTATGTCCACTTTTTCTCTTCTTGGAAGGACACCAGTCACACTGGATTTGGACCTACCCTAAGGGCCTCATTTTAACTTAATTACCTCTTGAAAGGCCCTGTCTCCAAATATAGATTCTGAAGTACCGGGGGGTCAGGGCTTCAACATATGAATTTGGGGAGCATGCAATTCAGCCTATAACAATATCCTTGAGCCATTTGGTGCCCTGGGGCCCAGGAGCCTGTTGCAATGATATTATGAGGCCCAGGGCCAAATATTAGGCATATATCTGGGATAGACAGTACCACCTGTGCTAGCAGGCTGTGGCATCTGCCACAAGGTGAGTGATCCCAGGGGTTCCTGGAAATGTGTACATCCCTCTCCAAGACCTTGATGCGTACTCAGATGTGTGACTGCTCACCACATAAGGGTCCTGGGACTCAGGGCGCCAGGACTCCTCCTGTACTCTGCCACCATCTCGTTGTGTGACTGTGGACAAGTCACTTCCCTTTTCTGAGCCTTAATTCCCTCCTCAATAAAATGAAGAAGTCATTTGTCCTAAGAGACTTGCATTCTAATTCCTGCTCCTCCTTCCTCAATCTTTGTAGTCTAGAAAGCTTGAGTGCTTGTTTTCTGGTCTCTGAGACAGCGAAGTATATCCAACTCAACTATCTGGAGGCTCCTCCACCCCTCATGAGACAGTTGCCCTCCCCATCCTCCACTGCTTCGAGGTCTGGGGGTCTTGCCCAGCCTGCATCTGTCTATCCTTCCTCTGGTTTTCCTTTGGGGCAGGGGTGAGCCAGTGAGACTCAGTCCTGGGATTTTTAGTGAAGCTATTTGAAAAAAGAAGTCAGCTTCCCCTGGCATTCCTAGCTGTCAAGATAATGTAAACCTGGAGCTACCAGCAGGCACCCTGTCACCTGGAGAGAGTAAGCTGCCTGAGGGCAAAGAGCATATAAAGATGAAGCAGACTTGAGAAAGTTTGTGGGGCTTGATGACATCCTTTAAACACCTGGATCTTGCTGTGCCTGAAGGCAAAGCACCCTTGACTTTTCAGCTAAATAAGGCATAAATTTCTTTCCTTTTTCTTTTTTAAAAAAAATTATTTATTTTTATTGAAGTATAGTTGATTACAACGTTGTGTCAGCTTCAGGTGTGTAGCAAAGTGATTCAGTTTTACATATATATATATTCTTCAGATTCTTTTCCATTATAGGTTATTACAAGATACTGAGTATAATTCCCTGTGCTATGCAGTAAGTCCTTACCGTTTATCTATTTTATATTAGTAGTGTGTATATGTTAATCCTAAACTTTTAATTTATCCCTCCCTCCCCTCTCCTTTCCCCTTTTGAAACCATAAGTTTGTTTTCTAAGTCTGTGAGTCTATTTCTGTTCTGTAAATACATTCATTTATATTATATTTTTAGATTCCACATATAAGAGATATGATATTTATCTTTCTTTAATTTACTTCACTTAGTATGGTAATCTCTAGGCCCATCCATGTTGCTGCAAATGACATTTCGTTCTCTTTTACAGACGAGTAATATTCCAATAAATATATATATATATATACCACATCTTCTTTATCCATTCACCTGTTAAAGGACATTTAGGTTGCTTCCATGTCTTGGCTATTGTAAATAGTGCTGCTATGAACATTGGGGTGCATGTATCTCTTCAAACAGGAGATTTTGTCTTTTCCAGATATATGCTCTTTCCTTCTTTTTCTCTTTATTTGTTTATCACCCACATCTTTTTAAAAAATATCTTTATTGGAGTATAATTGCGATTGTATATGTAAACTAATAGTTGTATTAGTTTCTGCTGTACCCACATCTTTTTTGAACTGGTTTTCTGCTACTTTCTGAAGAGGAATCTTGTCCTTGAACATTGTTTATCTTCAAGAAATTCTTTCCGATGTTCCTTCTTTTTCTTAGCAAACTCCTACACAGTCTTCAAGATCCACCCAAACATCACCTCCTGGTGACCTCTCCCATGGGCCCCTAAGAAAAATGAGAGGTTCCCTCCTCTGGGCTCTCATGGCAGCCTGTGCATTGCTCTAATAAAACACTTAACAATTTATATCAACTTTTTACATAGTTGTCTGTTCAGATCCCTGTATTTAAATGTTTGTTCATCTTTGAACCCTCAGTGCCTGGATCAAGGGATGGCACACAGTTTGCGTTTGATGAATGAGGGAATGAATAGTATATAACCTGAATCCTTCTGCTGTGACATCAGCCCTCATTTTCATTGCTCAGAAGAAACAGAAACCAATTTGTCACTCTGCTCTGCGTGGATTAGTCACAGTTTAATCAACTACAGAGTGGCGTGATATATTTACTAAGCTAAGTAAATGCTAAAAAAAAAATTCCATTTTGATGCTGAATTGTCAGTGCTTTTATATGCTTACCCTCCCTTGCTACTCACCCCTCTTTTACTTACTTTGGGGGCCACATGGTGTAATAGACTGGGAGGTTGGAGAGCTGGGTTCTAGTCCCCAGTTTTCTCTAGGAACGTGTGGAGCTCATCTTCATCATGATGGGACTGGACCAAATCAGGAGTTGAAACTTCTAAGATCCACAAGGACTGTAGTGTCAACTTGGCCTCAGTGACCACTCAGCCCCGGTTTGTTATGACCATGTAGGAAGACAGGTCCAGTGCTGCCAGATCTTGCAGTTTTTAAGAGAAGTTGGGAGTGTAGGTTTTTATATAGAATGAGTACTTTAAAAAAAATATCATGTACACCTAGGCTGTGAAGATTCAGGTGCTCTCATACACTGCTGATGGGAGTGCAAAAAGATTGGACCCCTATGGTGGGGAATTTAGCAATATCCTTCAAAAGTACAGATGCATTTACCCTTTGACCCAGCAAATCCTACTTCTAGGGGTTTCCTCTGAAGGTTCACCTCCACGCTACAGAACAAGGTAGGCACAAGGTTATTCATTATGACATTAATAGCCCCAAATTGAAAACAACTTCAAATCTCCTTTTGAGATTTGGGGGACTGTTGAACGTTGGTTTATTCACACACTGTGGAGTACTTTGCAACTGGAAAAAAAGAATGGGACAATCTCTCTGTATTTTTATGGCAAGATCTCCAGGATCATTTACGTGATAAAAGCAAAGTGCAGCACAGTGTATAGAAAGTGCTCTTGAAACTCACATCCCCCAGCTGAGGACAGAGAGCCTTTGCAAAGCCGACTGCATTGGTTCTCTCCTAGCTCTCCCTGCAGCTGGGGGTATGGGCTGTGTGTGTGTGTGTGGGGGGGGTATGCCCATGCATTTAGGCCTCCCAGGGTAAGTGGCAGGGACCTGTTTACTGCAGACCTGCTACAGGGACAGGCACTGCCCAGAGAGACATTGGCAAGACAAATATCCCATTAGAATGGCCTAAGACTGTTGGACTGGATTCCAACACTGTTAAGTTCTGATATCAGTTCTGCCCCTAACAGCCATTGAGGACCTTTCTCCTTCCTCCCACCAAATACAATTGTTATTTGTATGTTCCTTTTTTACAATGCCTTTTCTACCGCTGGACCGTGAGCCCCAGGAGACCATGATTAATCTGTTTGCCCACCACTGAAACTCTAGCACTTGTCATAGTGCGTGGCATGTAGTGGGTTCTCAATAAATAACAATTGAATGAATGACTAAATAACAAAAACGGGTGATGGACATAAAGAACTTAACATGGTACCCAGACATGGTTCAATTACAGGTGGTAGTAGATTACTTAATGTTAAGATGGTGGTGATTACAAGTTGTATGACTTTAGGCAGATTGATAAAATCCCAAGCCTTGGCTTTCTCCTCTCTATTATGGATACAATAATACCTATTCCCAAGTGTTGTTATGGGTATTAATGAGATAACATAGGCAAATCACTCAGTGTATGGTTTGGCACATAAAAGATAATAAGCAGTGGTTCTTACTAGAGAGAAACAGCGTAAACCAAATAAACTGAAGAATCAGGCAAATCCCTAGATTGATGTTGAAATGCAAAGGGCATTGCACAAACAGGCTCTCTCTGCACTTTCCACCATCCTCTTACGTAGAAGAGCCATCCATTCTTCAAAGAGTGCTGGTTGAACAGATACCACGTGCTGGGCACCATGCCAGCTGCTAAAAGTAGCAGCAAAAAATGACTAATTAATGGGTCTGAGTTTCTTCTTGGGGTGATGAAAACATTTTAAAACTGATTGTGATGGTGGCTACGCACAGCTCTGTGACTGTACTAAAATCCATTGAACTGGACACTTGAAATGGGTGAATGAACTGAATGGCATGTGAATTATATCTCAATAAAGCTCCTGTTAAAAAGCACAGAAATGAACAGTAGACTTGAGTCTACCCCTTCATACTTAGGCAGGTCACTTCACCTCTCTGCTTCAGTGTTCTCTTCTGGAAAATAGGAATAATAATCAAACCTACCTCAGAGGGTTTTGGGGAGGATTAAAAGAAAGGATGTTTGTAAAATGCTAACTTAGAGTTTGGTATGTAAGAAGAGCTCCATCAAAGTTAGCTAACAGCATCCCCATCATCTTTATCAATACGTAAATGCTAAAATAGAAATTACACAAGTAGTGTGGGGAAAATTAACCTAGTAGTATGGGCTCTTAGCTCCACTGGGTGGCAGGAGGAAGGAGTCAGTAAGGAGGTGAGGGAAGAGCAGATGACAGTCAAGCCAGCTGAGAATGCATCCGGAGAGAAGGATGTGAAGGGCAGCCTAGAAGAAGGAACAGCATGAGCAAGGGCATGGGGGGGTGAGAGACCACGGGGTTAAGGTAAGGAACTACTAGCAGTTTTGCACAGAGTTCAAGGCTAGCAACTTGAACTGTATTGTGAAGGCAATGGGGAGATCGCCAGCAGGAAGCAACATGGCAAGTCTGTGTACCAGAATAGTCACTATGGTGGGGAGGATGGACCTTAAGAGATGCAGGACTGAAGCGGTGGAGGAGTTAGGAGACTACTGTAACAATTCAAGTGGCAGATGATAAAGGCTTTAACTTGGACTCTGAGACTAGGGTATCAAGGCCAAGGCTCCTTTGATCATAAGGGACAGAAGCTCGCTCATAACTTCAAGGAAAAGTTATACAACAGGAAACCCCACAGAAGCCCTAGGGCAGGGATCTGGATCTGGGCAGGCATCCCAGAAACAAGGACTTGAACTAGGAAACCAGGAACCGGGGCAGTTATTTTTCATAATTAACTCTCTTAGCATCTCTATTCTTTGCACCTCTGCTCCATTGTCTTTTTCTTAACTAATGCATTTCTTGTGTTATTGATGGCTTCTGCTTCCCCATAACGTCTGCTTGTGTGTGCCCAAAAAGTAATCTCCACCCTGATGCCCCCTGAACTTCCACATTCAGGGACCACGACCAACTGCCTTCTTCCCTCTGTGCCACTTGATTCCAATTTCTGAGACAGAATCTGAGTAGCTCTGCTCATCCTTTTGATCCGGGTCAGGTAAATCATAGGCCAAGGGCCAGCCCATAGATGAGGGTCCACAAGGTAGAGAATTTGGCCATTTGAGGTAGACAGTTTTGATCAGGGATTCTTCTTGCAGGCACCTGAAATATGTCTCATACAGTAGGCCTAGAGGGAAAGGGATACATGTAAAATGTATTAGGCAATAAAATCAGCATTATTAGGTAATTGTTTGAATGTGGGAGGTGAGCTGGAGTGGAGGCAGGGATGATATCACGGGTTTGCTTGGGTAACTGGGTGATCTCTCAGCTCCACTTTCCTCTGTGATGGTGCTGTTCTCAGGTTCTCTGGAAGCTTCTCCACTTGATTCAGTCAGGGTCTCAGCAGAAAATGCATAGTTCTCCCACACTGGAAAATGTGAGGCACGTTTACTAAGAGGACAATGGGAAGGGTATAGGGTAACAACAAAGAACAGTGCAGTACCCTGGGGCTAGAATCAGTGGTGTGCTGTCCAGCCCTGGCCTGAAGGGGGAGGGCAGGGCAGTTCTCAGAATCCAGAGAGGGAGGCCTGCCTGACAGCAGCTGTGGTCTTTAGTGGTGGACGCAGCCAGCCTGTGACATCATCCCAGTAAGGAAGCTGGGAAAAGAAACACCCTGACCTGACTCTGCTCCCTCTTTTTGGTATCCTGCCCTGGCTCGCCAAGGGCTAACCCCAACAGGAAGACAGAAGGCAGGGAAGCCCAATGATGTATGCTATATAGCATCCCTGGGCTGGTGAGGAACAAGGGTAAGACATCCAGTCCACTCTTCATGGTGGGTCTGGAAGGGACCACTACATCCTGATAAAAGCCACAGAGTTCAAATGTGATTGTTCTATTATATTTTGCCTTGGGTAGATCAGGTATCCATCCCTGGACCAATCACTGTAGCAGGAGCAGAGAGCGTACTGTGATTGGCTCAGCCAGAAGCTGAGGGTGGAGTCAGCTCTGATCCAACCTTCCAGCTGAGATGCAGGAAGGTAAATCCCCAAAGAATAATCAGGGTGTTGTTAACTGACCAGATTAAAAGAACAGATGTTGGGACTTCCCTGGTGGCGCAGTGGTTAAGAATCCACCTGCCAATGCAGGGGACACGGGTTCGAGCCCTGGTACGGGAAGATCCCACATGCCGTGGAGCAACTAAGCCCCTGCGCCACAACTACAGAGCCTGCAAACCACAACTATGGAGCCCCGTGCCACAACTCGCGTATAAAGCCCATGCTCCGCACCAAGAGAAGCCACCTCAATGAGAAGCCCGCGCATTGCAACAAAAAGTAGCCTCTGCTCGCTGCAACTAGAGAAAGCCTGCACGCAGCAAGGAAGACCCAATGCAGCCAAAAATAAATTTAAAAAAGAGCAACAGATGTTCACTACTGCCCATAACGGGACTCATCGAGGACTTCTGACCGAGGGTGGGAGGTGCGGGCAGGGAGTGGAGGGCGGTGGTGTTCCTGTTAGACTGATTAGGGGGAAGAGACCAGGGTGCACTGGTGAATGAGTGAGCCCGGTAGTAAGGGATGAAGCTGCACCCTCTCCACGCCTCAGCATCCTAGCAGGGATGAAATTTAATATTCTGTGGCTCCAGCGCTCACCAGCGAGTTGTTAACAAACAAGTTCAGCCTCTCATCAAGAGTGTAGATGTCTCCAGTAAAGACCATCAAGTCTTGCTTTCCGAATTCATTCCTTGCAGTTAGACTAGGACGAGACCTTTCCGGACCCACTGAAGTTTGCTGGAAGGTGCCACCTAGTGGAGCATCCAATGACATGCCCCTTAGACCAAAGGAAACCGTGAAAAGGGTTTTCGAGCTGAAACCCACGGAGCAGTAGTTCGCTCAAGTTTGGAATCACCTAGGAATGGCTGAGTCCTACCTCCAGAGGTTCTGACTTAACTGGTCTGGGGTGCCGGGTGGGCATCCAGAGTTTTAAAAGGTCCCCAGGTGATTACATGTGCAGCCAACGTTAAGACCACTGGATTATAGAGTACCCAACCCTTTATATTACAGAAGTGCTCCCAGACAATGACACTTCTCCATGAGCCACAGACTTCTAGGAAGTCCCTTTCCACTGCACCCTACCACCTCTCTGTTTGTATTTTGTACAACTTTCTTCTTTTATGCAAAAATGAAAAGTAATTAAACAGGAAGCCCTGATATTTATTTTAGCGGCAGTGCCAGGAGGAGGGTGGCTCCCTCTACCTCTGATATGTGCATCTGACCCTTCTGACTAATACTCTGAGATGTACCCATCCAACGACGTAGTATATTGGCTCTTTGAGACATACGGCCTTCTCTGTTTGCTCTTTCAAATCGTTGCATTCTACCTGAGGTACCTTCCGCCTCGACTGTCTTGATTCAATAGCATTCCTTTATAGTTGGCAGGATAGGTTTAATTGGCATCTCACTGTGGAAATGACAAAGTAGACTCCAAGCGAGAGACGGGCAATTTTCTGTCTAGAGGTCATTTCAAATAGGCATCCTGCAAACCCTTTCTTTCTCTTCAAACCAGGAGCTGAAATGCCACTAAATGCACACACTGGACTGAACCACCATGTCTGGCTCCCCTTTTCGCAACCTGCCTTGCAAGATTGAATCCCAGAATTTTAGAATTAAAAAAGACCTCAACAAGCGTCTGGTTCAAAGCCTTTATTTAACGCAACCATATTCTATATTTATCTAGACAGCTCCAATTCCTGTTACCACATACATTCCTGGATCCATTAATGATAAAAGTGATGCTCAGAGAATTGGAGTGACAGGTCCGAAGCTGCACAAGAAGGGAAGGGCAAACTCTGGACCCATCCAGGCTTATCAGAGCCATGTGGGGAAATTGCAGCTCCAGGACTTGGGTTCTCTTGCTCTATATTTAGAAGTTTGAACCTTGTTAAATGATCAGCCTGGTAGAGCAATGTGGGTCACTGACACCAGTGTTAAAGAGTTTCCTGAGTGCAGGTTTTAAAGAGGTGAGTGATTCGTTTCCCAAATGTTTGTTGAGAACCTATATTGGGCCAGGTACTGTATTAGGCATTGAGGATATGCTGGGGAGGAAAACAAATGAACAAAAACAAGATGATCTCTGCCAGTGGAGCTCACAGTGCAGCGGAGGACACAGTCCAGCGGAGGACACATATCAAACGGTCACCCTGTAACTGGAAACACTGTGACTGTTTAGGAAAGGCACTGCTAAGGGGAGCTTATCTGTTCAGGGAACTCAGGCAGGCTTCTCTAAGTGTGTATGACAAGCTTGACAATCTCCAAGAAGAGCAGAAGCAAAGCTTCAGGCTCGCACACACACAGAAGTCCAACACTCATAGTTGCTTGGCTTTTCCTTAGAGTCAAGTTGACCTCTCTTTCACCAGCTTGGAAATTATCTCATTACAGAGTCACGATTATCCTCGTTTAACGTATGAGGAAACTGAGGCTCAGAGTAGCTAAGGGACTTGGCCAAGGTTAAACAGTGTTAGAGGTAGACTGATTATCAGGCCAACACCTCCTGACTTGCTGATCCATTCCGCTTTCACACCCCCTCAGCTCAGGCCTAGGCCAGACCAGCCAGAGGGTAGAGTCCTTGACAAATGGGGCCAACCACACTGAGAAAGCCAAGGTAAGGACATCTAGTAGGAAAGGTTTTCCTATCCTCATCAGGAAGGCTGATGGCCTGCACCTGTCTTGTTGCCACTCTTCCAATTGACCCTTCTTGCTGAAGGATGTCCTGGGGAGACTGAAAGTTCTGCCTGTTACTCATGACAAGTAGAAAACTGAAGAGTGAGCAAGACAGTAAGCAGATCATAAAAATAAAGCAAAAGAAAAGAAAGAAAAGGAAGTAAAGATGGGAAGATGGGGGAAGAGAGGAGATACTTACCATTCATCAAAAGTGTGCATTAAACACTTCCTATGTGCCAGGCATGTATGTTCCAGGACGTGGGGACAGAGGAAGAATGATCAGTTGAGATCTCAGCCCCATGCAGCTGACCTTCTATTTGGAGGAGCTCAATAATAAACAAGTCAACAAGCAAATACATAAAACTATGACCGAGAGGGATATGCATTATGAAGAGAACACAGCAAGATGGAAAGTACAGAAGAGAGCACTTTGGGTGGGTGGTCAGGGAGGGTCTCTGAGGAGAGGATGTTTAAGCTGAGATCTGAAAGCTGAGAGAGAGCAACAGTGGAGGAAGATCTGGGGAAACAGCGTTCCTGGCAGAGAGGCCTTGGGTCTGGAATGAGCATAACGCATTCAAGGACCAGGAAGAAGGTGGGTGTGGCTGGCTTGGAGGGAGTGACAAGGAGCGTGACAGATGAGATCGGAGAGGCTCGGGCCAGAGGTGGAGGTTTTTGCCATGCAGCTGAAATCCTGTTCATCCCTCCTCGGTGCTCTTATGGGTGCTGGACTTTTACTTCACCCACAGTTACCAGTTACATTAGGCCAGCATCTGCGGTAAGCCCTTTATGCGAATTATCTCATTCAATGCCCACAATAGGCCTAGGACGGCTCATTCTGAAAGCAACATTTCTTTTTATTTTATTTTATTATTAAAAATTTTTTAAATTTTATTTATTTTTTAAAACTTTTATTGAAGTGCAGTTGATTTACAATGTTGTGTTAATTTCTGCTGTACAGCAAAGTGACTCAGTTATACACATATATTCTTTTTCATATTCTTTTCCATTGTGGTTTATCACAGGATATTGAGCATAGTTCCCTGTGCTATACAATAGGACCTAGTTGTTTATCCATCCTATATATACTAGCTTACATCTGCTAATCCCAAACTCCCAATCCATCCCTCACCCACCCCCTACCCCCGGCAACCACAAGACACAAGACAAGTCTGTTGTCTTTGTCTGTGAGTCTGTTTCTGTCTTGTAGATGTGTTCATTTGTGTCATATTTTAGATTCCACCTATAAGTGCTATATGGTATTTGTGTCTTTCTTACTTCACTTAGTATGATACTCTCTAGGTCCATCCATGTTGCTGCAAATGGCATTATTTCATTCCATTTTTATGGCTGAGTAATATTCCATTGTGTATATGTGCCACATCTTCTTTATCCATTCCTCTGTCTATGGACATTTAGGTTGTTTCCATGTCGTGGCTATTGTGAATAGTGCTGTTATGAACATAGGGATGCATGTATCCTTTCGAATTACACTTTTGTCTGGGTATGAAAGCAACATTTCTTGTTCAATTTCAGTTGATGACTAGATCAGTTTTCCCAGGAAAACAGCCTGAGCTCACGTGCTGCTCACATGTCTCCACTGGTATTGTCTTGGTGCATGAGATACAGCACTGAGAGGATGCCTCACACCCACCCCTGGGCCCCACCACCACATGCCCAGTGCACCCCTGAGATTAAAGCTGGGTTCACGGGCTAGAGTTTCTGTTGAGGACTGAACCGGCTGGTGTGCAGCTTTGATCAACAAGTCACTCAGGTAAGACATAAGAAACAGCTCAAATCCAATTTTATGCAGGATCCTCCTGGGAGCTGGAAGGGGTGGGGAGGAGAGAGACACGGAAGATTTTCCCGTACATGACCTCAGCTGCTATACTTCGCTCAACTGGTAATTATTTAGCACCTACTGTGTTCCGGGCCTAGAAGGAGCCACAGCTCAGCTTCATGTGGTAGAGCAGAAGTAGGAGCTGAAATACATGTGCGCTGGCGCCGCTAGCTCTGCTTTGGCCCAGGGGGAGATGGGCACCCTTTTTTCAAATTCCTCAACCTAGAAGGAGCACCAGTTTTCTGATTCACAAAAAGAGAAGTGTGTGCTAGCAGAGGCAGGGCATAATGCAGAAGACAAAAAATTACAAAGTTCCTCCTTGCTTGGAGCTCACGTTCCAGAGAGGGAAACCAAAAATGATACCTGTTCTGAAGAAAAATCAAGCAAAAGGAGATGATGGAGGCGATCTCCGGTATTTTATCGATAGATCAGCTGGTGAGGGAAGCTCTCTCTAAAGAACATTTGATTTGGTTCCTGAGAGACGGCAGGGAGAGAAGCACGCAAAGGTTTAGCGGAAGAGATGCAATGGCACAGCAAATTCGCAAAGGCCCTGAGACCATTACCGACCTGGTGCATTTGAGGAATATAGCAGTAAAATCAGTGTAACTAGAAGGGAAGGAGAGAGGGCACAATCTAGAAGTCAGGCCAGATCACTGAGGGCCTCATGGGTTGTGGTAAGGATACTCATCGACTATTCTAACTTGAAGGGAAGTCATAGGCCAGTTCCCAGGAGCAGAGCAAGCCTCGTGTTTGTAAACGGATCACTCTAGCTAGCGTTTCTAGCACTGTGTGTGGTGCTGTGGACGTGCATAAAAGTGTTGCCACATTGTGTTTCCCTCTGTAAACTTCCACTTTTGTCAAAGAGACCGGATGGAAATTCAATTACAGAAACACTACAGCAACTGCAGGAAAAAAACCACAGGCCATTCAGTGCAGTATTATTCACCATAGCCAGAAAGGTGAAAATAATCCAAATGTACATCCATGGATGAATGGATAAGCAAAATACGTGTATATATACAATGGAATATTATTCAATCTTAAAGAAGAGTGAAATTCTGACACATGCTACAACATGGATGAATCTTGAAAACATTATGCTAAGTGAAATAAGCCAGACACAAAAGGTCAAATATTGTATGATTCCACTTATATGGAGTACCTACAATAGTCAAGTTCGTAAAGACAGAAAACAGAATGGTGGGTGGTTACCAGGGGTTGAGGGGAATGGAGGGGGGTGTGGGAATTGGGGAGTTAGTGTTAAACGGGTACAGAGTTGCAGGTTGGGAAGATGAAAAAGTTCTAGAAATGGAGAGAGGTGATGGCTGCACAACAATGTGAATGTACTTAATGCCACTGAATGGTTAAAATGGTATTTTTACCGCAATAAAAGAATTTTAAAAGGCATAGGGCTAGGATCTAGGGATGGAAGAGTGGGTATTCTAGGCAGCGGTAATAGCAAGTGCAAAGGCCAAGAGGCAGGAATGTGCGTGGTGTGCTTTGAGGAACAGGATGAAGGCCAGTGGCCAGAGAGTAAAGGGTGAGGTCTGTTCATAAATAGCCTTGTAGGACCTTGTAGTTCCTTCTAGGAATCCAGTGGAAGATGCGAAGCCATTGGAGGGATTTGAGCAGAGGGATGATCTCACCTGATCTTTGTTAAACCAGGAGCATTCTGGCTGCAGCTTTCTTTAATCTGAATCTCACTTGCAAACAAGGATAAGAAAAGCACTTACCTCACAGAGTAACTGTGAGCATTAAAAGAGGTAACGCTTGCCAAGGGTTTAACATGGTGCCTGGCATAGAGTAAGTATTTCAGTAAAAGGTAAGCACTACTGTGACAAATCCAAAGACAGCAGCCCCCTGAGGAGGAGTTTTGGAGGACTTCATGGAGGAGGTGGCAGTTCAACTAGACATAGAAGGATGGACCAGGTTTCCACCGACAGAGATGGAGAAGAGCAGGCTTTCTGGGTGGAAGGAGCTGTGTGGTCCACAGCACATGAAGGAAAACAGCCAGCAACTGGCAGGGCAGAAAGCAGGAGAGAATGTTTGATCAGCTCTAGCCTAGGTGATGGGAGTTGGGTTTTTAAAAAATTAATTAATTAATGTTTGTGTTGGGTCTTCCTTGCACGCAGGCTTTCTCTAGTTGCAGGGAGTGGGGGCTACTCTTCACTATGGTGCCCGGGCTCCTCATCGCGGTGGCTTCTTTTGATGCGGAGCATGGGCTCTAGGTGCGGGGGGCTTCAGTAGTTGTGGCACACGGTCTCAATAGTTGTGGCTCACCGGCTCTAGGGCTCAGGCTCAGCAGTTGTGCCTCATGGGGTTAGTTGCTCTGCGGCATGTGGGATCTTCCCGGACCAGGGGTCGAACCTGTGTCCCCTGCATTGGCAGGCGGATTCTTAACCACTGCGCCACCAGGGAAGTCCAAAGATGGGAGTTTTGAAGGTTTCGAGGCAGATGCCAAGATCCGAGCTATGATTGCAGAAAACTGCATCTCCATTGCCCACCCTGGAGCTGGAAGAACTGGGAAGCAGGACTCGTCAGGATGCTGGTCCAAGGATGGGGGGCTAGCAGCTAGCCAGGCATGGGGGTCAGCGGCTGGGCTGGAGACCCAAGAGAATAAAGAGAACGCATGTGGGGATGGCAAAAAGGCAGGCAACCAAGAAGGCGCGTCGTCTCTCAGCATCAGAGAGGAAGCAATTAAGTGAAGACCATTGTAGGAGCCACAGGCATCACCATCGGAGGCGGGCCCCTTAGCGGTCCGTCCGCAGAGCCCAGACGGCCCGACTTCCTCAGAACCCTCACCACGGTTATGGACACATTCGCTTGTCTAATGCGATTATGTGTTTAATGTTTCTACTCCCAGATGTCAGGGCTCGAGTCTGTTTTCATTTCATCCCGGTGCCTGGCACAGTTTGCCGAGTAGCTGAAGAGGAGATAGGAACCGACAAAAGATTTCGAGAAAGGGCTCCGTGAGCTGAGTGCCCAGAGGCACACGTAGGACTGGAGGGCATTCCAACTCCAGGGAGGCTGTATTCGCGTTAGAAAAAGTCCTGCAGAGAAGTTCCGGGTACCTCCCCGCCGGTTGGCAGGGACAACAGACAGGTGGCGGGGTGGGGGGGGGTACAGCACCTCCCAGTTTACAGAGGGCATTCACACCTACTACCAGGAACTCGGAGGGAAGAAAACCAGGGCCCGCCCCACAGAACCTCGCGCGTGCAGCGCAGCCGCGGCTCCTTTTCCCGCCTGGGAACGCCGAGGCCCGCGGGGGGCAAAGGAGGTCCTTAGGTCCTCGGGACCGACGCTCTGGGGGTGGGAAGTCACAGCCCTACTCCCTGGGGCGGAGTGTCCGGCCGGGTTCCAGCACGATTTGCATATCCCTGGGGAGCCCGAAAACTCTCGGCTGGAGTCCGGAGCCGAAGTGGCCGGGCGGGACTTTGGGGGTCCCTGGGAGCGCGTCCCAGCCCACACCAGTTAGCGCCCAACTTGCCAACTCCCCGACTTTCGCAAAGCTCCCGCGGGCGGGGGAGCAGCGGAGGAGCGGGCCGCACCATCGCGGCCCGAGAGGGGGGAGCGGTCTGCACTGGGCCCTCGCCGCGTCCGGGCGGAGCAGAAAGAGCAGGGAGAAGGCCGCGGCTCGCGGCGTATGACTCTCGGCAGCCGACCCCGAGGAGGCGGGGTGGGACGCGCGGCTCGGCAGGACTAGGGGCCGGCGGTGTTGGCGGCGCCCACCCCCCCGCGGTGGCGGCGCGGTGGCGGAGTCCGGCTCCCCGGCCTGCAAACGGCGGAAGTGCCGCGGAGTTGGAGCGGGGCCGGCGCCGCGGTCGCTTCTCTTCGCTGAGGTACTGCCGCCGCCGGGCGGACGGGCGGACGCGCGGAGCTGGGGGCGGCGCGGCGGGGCCGGCGGGGCGCGGCGGGGCTGACTGGCCCCGATGAGGCGGAAGGAGAAGCGGCTTCTGCAGGCGGTGGCGCTGGTGCTGGCGGCCCTGGTCCTTCTGCCCAACGTGGGGCTCTGGGCGCTGTACCGCGAGCGGCAGCCCGACGGCACACCCGGGGGATCCGGAGCAGCGGTGGCCCTGGCGGCCGGACAGGTGAGTCCCCCAGCTGCCATGCAGTTGGAAACACGCTCTTCCTGAATTCACATCTGGCCTTCGGTTCCTTCCTTCGTCGGCCCCTGTCTGCCTCGTCAGAGTCAGGTCCAGAGACTCCTCGGTTCTTCCCATTGTTTTAGGTGGGAAAATTGAGGCTCAGGGAAGGATAGGACTTGTCCTACGCTATTCAGAAACCGAAGCAACTGATGCCCAGTGTGATGGTCTGTTTCTTACCATAGGTTACCATCCTCTTTTCTGTCCCTGTGTGGTGTCCCCTCACCTCTTCCAGCATCCCTCTCTTTTGGAGGATCCTACAGCCCTGTATCCCAGGATGACTTCTTCTGGAGATGTTGGTCCTTCTATGTGGTGTCCAGGTCTTTTCCGCTTTTCCCCTCACCTGCTGATCGCGATGTTTCCTACTCAGGTCAGCTCCTTTTCTTGTTTACCCATCTGCCCAGAGAGACACCTGGGCCTTCTTCCTCTCCACCCTCCTTCTTTCCCAGCCGTCTTTCTTTCCCAGATCCTGTGGATTCCTCGGCGGATGCAAGGATCACGCTCTCCTTGGAGCTTCAGGTCCTGGGAGATGGTGGTGGAGCTCTGGTCTTTGAGGGGCCTGCTGCCTTTGACTTTCTGGGAATCCAGAAGTGGGGGCTGTGGTGGGAGAACCCTCAAATTCCCCGGAGGCTATTTGTGCCCAGTGCTCTGAGGATGGAACATCAGATGCTTCCCCTGTCCCTTCTCAGAGTACCCATGACCCCTTCTGAACTTGTCCAGGCTGATTAGGTGTTGTGTTTCTTGCAGCCAAGACTGAAATCTAAATTACTTTTGCCTCCTCTGAACTCACCTATGTACATTTGTGTGTGTGTGTGTGTGTGTGTGTGTGTGTTTGAGAGAGAGAGAGAGAGAGAGGAGTACATGTAGACTGCTAGCAAAAGCTCTGTCACATCACTCCTACTGTCCTAGCTCCTAGGTGCCAGTGAGGCTATATATGCATGAACTGTTTGACACAGTGGGACATTTCAGGTTCTCTTGTGGGATTTGCTTGGTCCCGTGGAAAGTGGGTAAGTTGTGCATCAGGGCTGAACTTGACTGATGGTCGGCCAGATAAGGGAAGAGGCTGACTTTGGATGGTTTTCCTTTCTCTTCCCAGGATCAGGCTGCTGTCTTGAGTACAGAGGGCTCTTTGCGACAGGGCTGACCAGTTTGAAGGCAGCCTGTCATTCTGGTAATTGTTGCAAACCATCCTGGAGGACCTGGTTAATCCTTTTGGTAGATCTACTGTTTGGAAAGTAAGGCCCCAACTCCTTTCCTAAACCCCTGGTTCAAACCCTGACAGCTGACTTCGACACCTCTCTCTTAAATTCTGTATCTATATGGGGTTTTCCTTCATGAAATCTGTTCCCACCCTGTACTAGCATCAGGGTCAGGAGTTCAGGGTTCTGTCCTCAGCTTTACTATTAACTTGCTGTGTGTGTCCTTGATCACCTCCCATTTCCCTCTCTGAGCCTCCCTTTCTCCATCTGTAAAATATGTTTACTGGTCCAGCTCCAGCTTTCTGTGATACCGTCAGTGAACCAATGTGGAGGACAATGGCCACTTCTTTTTCCTTTCCTAAGGCAGGAGCCCCTTGTAGCATCCCTAGCTGTGAGGACTACTTACTGGACACAGCCCCAGATCAAGGGGGCATTGTCCTGCCCAAGTGCACACTCTCCTTTGGAATAGCTGTAGCCAGTTCTGAAATAGCTCCTGACATTCTGCCTCTGCCTGGAGAAAGCCCTCGTATTTCATTTGCTGTGGATGCCAGAGAAATCCTGATTTTCATTTTCTATAGACCCAGATGTGTAGAGAGAAGGTCAAGGTTAACTGCCAGTTTAGCCTGAGCTTTCAAAGTAAATTAGTCACTTGCACAAGAGGGGATTGATGGAGTAAGGCAACCTTTTGGGCAGAGAGAGAGGGGAGCAACAGCTGGGCGCTGCTCGGAGCCCTTAACTGAAATGGACAGAGGGGCTCATCTGGGAAGGTCTAGTTCTTGTTCATTTCTTTTTCTCTGGAATATCATGAAGGGGAAGAGGAGAAAGAAGTGGTAAAAGGGTTTGGTGGTGGTGGTAGGGGGTGCCAACTGATGATCCTTGCTTTAAAGAAAATATCTCAGCCTCCTGGGAGCAGTAGAATGGAGCTATTTCCCCAGCGATCAGCTCTTCTAGGTGCCGTAGGATTCAGCATTCATCTGCTGCCTTTCAGGAACACCCTGCCAAATTTCCACACAGCCCCTTTTTGTTTCACTCTCCTGCAGATGCATAGCACTAGGCTTCGCCTCGAGTCCTTTTGAATGTCAGCTGGCCTCAAGGGAGGAGGCTGACTTCTCAGAGTGCTGGTGTTCCATCCCTCATCCCAGAGCGCTGGAATGTGCACGTACCACATCAGGCTGCTATCTGGGGAATCTGGCATCTCAAGCACACAGAGCTTCTTTCGACAGGGCTGACCAGTTCTGAGCTCAGCTTGTCACTCCTGTAATTGTTGAGGATATCCCAGAGCACCTCATTGATCTTTCGAGTAGAAATAACTGCAGAGGCTCTGGAGGGAAATCGGACAACAGGATTTTATCCAAATGAAAACTATATTCCTTGTGGATTTGAGAGAAGTTTCCTTGCTGGTAACATACTCACTGTTTTAGTCCTTTAACTCCTTGATTTCTCCACTGGATTAAAGAATACAGGATTTTAAATTCAGAGGGTTGGTCATCTGCTAGAACGTAAGTCTGTGTAACTTATGCTAGCTTATGCTTAGTGTACTACTGGAGCTGGGTAGGGCAGCTGATTTGTAAAGGACACACAAAGCTTCAAGGATTTGAGCATTCATCTGGTCAGACAGCTGGCTTCTTGGAAAGTAGCAAAACCAAGCAAGAAAAGCCAGTCTTGAAGCCACCTTCATTTTAATTTGGGGGGTGCCTCTCATTTCTAGTCCCAATCTGCTTAACAGCTTGGTTTAATTCTCAGATCTGTTTCATATTCCAGGCTTGGGAAATGGCTATTAAAAACCCGTGTTAAAGAAATGTGACGCAGTGCCTCCCCATTTCTGAGCCATAATCTCTTGTGAAAATGACTTCATTGGATAATAGCAAGCATGCAATAGAAATTGGTGGGATAATGGAATACCAACGACTTTAATTTTCAAATATCAAGAGTTTTTCTCATTGTTTCAGAGCTGAACTTTATTCTTAGAACATCCAGAAATCAATACTTCCCTCCCCCCGCCCCATTTTTTGATTCTTCCTGGTGGCAGAGCCTGACCCATCAGAAAGTTGAGTACCACAGAAATGTAGCCATGGAATGATTTGTTTAATTTTCTACAGAGGGGTTGGGATACTTTAGATTGCGAATCACTTCTCTGTCTGCTTGCCCAACTGAAATCTGATGCCACTGGGGAAGTGTTGTTGATTTACCTGAGCAAATCTGACTTCCTGCATTCTTTTTTCATCCTAGGCTTGCAGTTTCCTAGGGAGCCCAACTGATAAAAGTCTGGGAACAGAGGCCTGGGTTTTAGTTTATTACTCTCTTGCCCTGAACGCACTGTGTGACCTCAGGAAAGTGGTTTCACCCCTCTGGGCCTTAGATTCTCCACCTGTGAAGTGAGAGCTTAGATTCAGAAGGAGCAAGGTAAATGTGTGTCAGAAGAGTGCTTCCCCTCCCCCGGCCAGGGCAGACATTGCTAATCAGTCACTTTCCCTCGAAGCCCAAACTTGGCCTCCGACTGTTTCTCAACACTGCTACTCAAGTGGAGTTAATGGCATGTTGAATCTTATTTCAGTGTAGGGGGTAGATACTTTGTTAGGACTTTCCCAACTCCAGCATCCTGGGGTTCTGTGAGTTTGGAAGCTTGTGTTGGAAAGGCCTGGATAGCAGAAGTGTGTTTAAACAGGCCGCCATATCTACCTTGTGATGAGACCACTACTTAGGGATATGTTTATACTCTAATGCCTCCTCTCAGGCTGTGTTCAGCCTTTAATCTGTTGGCTCTAGTGACATGATAACAAAGAATGGAATCAGGAATGTAAAAGCAAAGGCCCATTTAAAGGATAACCATCTTGCTTGCTAATTGTACCTTGTCGGCAGTCAGCTCTTACACAGAGATGGCATCAGGATCTCATCAGTAAAAGACACTCTGAGGCAAACTTGGCAGCCAGAAATGTGTCCCGTGGCAGCTAAATGCTCACAAGGTGTTTGCAGTGGGCTCTGTATTGTGCAAATATCTGACTGTATGTCATGTATGCGTCAGAGCCAGCAAGGGAAGAGCTGATGCCCCCGATGCCCCCAGGAAGACTTAAATAATTTGATTCCTGCTTCTCAGAGAACCATTGTCCTCATGCCCAAGAAAGGAGGTAGCCTATACCTGCCTGAGTTCCTGTGGCTAAGGAGTGCATCGTGGCCTCTCCTCCCAGAAATGTCTTAGAGTAGAAACCGCATCCTCTTCTAGCACATAGCTTAAGCCTTGGCACTTGGAAGACAGTCAGAGTGTGTTTGCTGTAGCATCTATGCGTGTCAGAGCAGGAACGGTGCTACAGAAGTTATCTAGTCCAAGCCCCTCATGTAGTAGATACGGAAACTGAGGCCCAGGAGAGGGGAAATCAGTTCTCAGAGGGAGGGAGGCAGACCAGAGCCCAGTTCTTCTCCAGGTTCTTGCTCTGTTTCACCATGCATGTTTTTTCCCTTTGCATCCTAATATTTGATCATTCTCTATGATTATATCCCTCATGAGCCAAGATTATCACTCCCAGTTTTGGAGGCCAGTACGTATTGAGACCGATTATCTGCTGGAACTTACCGGGCTTTTTTGCAGATCTATTTTTGTAAATTTTCTTTCCAAATTTTGACAGTTTTAAAGCAAGTGAAATGTATTAAATTTTAAGGTGGCAGTGGGAAACAGCAGGGCAATAGAGGAATTAAAAGGATGCATAGCATGTGGCACCATTACTGCTCCCCGTGGCAGACAGAGCCAATCTGAGTCTAAGAGTCACCTCAGATTCTCTCAGTTGCAGTTAACAGAAGGAATTAAGCCACGTAGGCTGAACTGAGTAAGGGAATATATTAACTCCTGTAACTGCAGTAGACTTCAGGTGTGGTATGATCTAGAGGTTCACATCGTAGACTGAGTCCCCAGGGTAGCAAGAAATGGTTGTAGCTCTTTCTCACCTCGTATCCACACCCAGATCCTACAGGAGAGAGTCTGCTTCTTCCGGTAGCTTCTTTATAAGAGAGTGGAAACTTGTGTCCTATAAACTGTAGCAAGACTCCTTGGGTGTTATTGGCCCAATGTGGATCTAACCATTCACACTTGTCAGCAGGATGAGCTGTGCTGATTGACCTAACCCACCCTGCAGCTAGGGGTGAGGTCAGGCCACCCAAATCATAGGAAGAGCAGTTTCCAGGAGAAAAATCTGGATGCTCTCATGGGGAGGAGGGGAAATGAAATCTAGGGATGAAGCCAACAAATGTCCACTCCAGAATCCTGCTGACACAGTGTCCCGGGCAGGCACTGTGGGGCATCAGACCCGGGCCTTGAGATGAAACCTCTCTGCCATCTTGGACTCAGTTTTAGATACTGAACCTGCAATCTGGAGGTCCGTATTCTCATCCCAGCTCTGCCACCCCCTGGCTAAGATGATTCACTCTGTGGGCCTCAGTGACCTCCTGGGGAAAGCCCAGGCGCAAATGCTTCCTGCACAGGGTAAGTGGAGGGTTAAGATAAGGAGCAGTTAAAAGCTGCTTTTATTTGATCTTATGAGTTCTGCTGCCACCTTCCTTTCCCCTCACAGGTGTTCTGAGAGCTGTCCCTCTCCCCCACTCCCACACCCCCCCATTCAAAGGCAGTTCATTGAAAATTTGTCTCAAGCTGAAAAAGAACTTCTGTCTCTTCAGCTTCGACTTTTTTTCTGCCTGGCCCTTCTTAGCTGGAGGAGGCGGAGTGTTCATACTTTGGAAGCTAGAGGAAGCTAAACAATTCCACTTGCTGTGGTGGGTGGGTGTGTATTTATGAGTGTGTAGCTTTCTCTCCATGTGTCTCTCTCCTCTCTCTTATCTTTGGATGGTTCCTGTTTGCTGCCCTCTGCTGAGTATAGATAGGAGAGGGAAGGGGAAGAGCAGGCCCATTTCTTCCTCCTCTTTGGTTTTGGGAGAATTCTGAGCTTCAGATGCTGAATGGTCTTCAGATTTCCTAGGTGATAAAAGCCACAGTATGAAATGACACGAACAAGAAAGATGATGATGGAGATGATAAGATGGTAATGTCAATAATAATTAATAGCAGCTACCATTTATTTAGCACTTATTCTGCTAGGCATTGGACTCATAAGCCCTTTACCTGTATGTCTTGTTAAATACTCACAATTATAGACAGGTGGGAGCCAGTGAGGGAGTGGAAGCTCACAGAGGTACAGGTATTTGCCCAAGGATGGCCCAAGGATGCACAGCGTGTGGTTGTGGAGCTGGTGTTTGAGCCTGTGAGTCTCTGACCCAGCGCTGAGGCAGGAGAAAGACCCTGCTTTCCACACCGCCCCTCCACCCCTCCTGTGAGGCTGCCGTGGGGGCCCAGATGTCTGCACAGAGGGGAGTGATCATTGCTCTAAGACTGAACTTCCTCGGTGAGCCCACAAGGTCATTTGGTGACCTTGAAGAGGAGCCTTCACCCCACCCCTGCCGAAGCCGCATTGGCATAAGGACTCCCCAATCTCGCTAGATTGAGACACTGTGGAGCAACGTGTAGGGCTTTGGCTTTGGAGCTACACTGCCTGGTTCAGGTCTCTGGCCTTGGGCAAGTCACTTGACCTCTGTGCCTGGAATTCTTGGCCTGTAAAGGCATAATGTTAACTCTATGGGGGTGGGCATTCTGAGGGTTGGATGAGTCACTGTGGGTGAGACCCTGAGCACCAGGCCTGGTACAGAAAGCACTCAGTGAGTGTGGCGGTGCCTGGCTTAGAGTAGGGATCCATTCTTCTTGGCCTCCCTGTGGCGGAGGGAGGGAGGGATGCTTATATTGTCTCTGTCTGGAAGGTGGAGGATAGGTGGTTGGCCTCATGGCACAGGCTGCTCTTTGTACCCCACTCCCTGACTCTTTGGAATCTGAATCAATCATGGGGGGTGCCCACCTACTTCCTCCCCGAGGAGAGAACACAAATCCTCTGCATCCTTCTAGGCAATATTCTTTGCCGCTTCCAGGAAGTATTCTTTGGTCACTCTAGCCCCCAGGGGTCTCTCACCCTGCTTTAGTTCCCCTGAGCCCCTGGCTTTCTCTGCCCATTTAGACCAGAGGCCTTTCCAGGAAGGCATGGTCCTGTCTTTCTTTCTGCTTCTCCCTCCCTGCCCCTGTCTGTGTGTTCTGTGAGCCTCTGGACCTCCACACATGCTGCTCCCTTGCCTCTGACACCCTTCTTCCCTGCCATCTTGCTGCTAAACCTGACTCACCCCTGCTGGGGCAGCCTGGGGTAGCGGTCTCTCCTCAGGGGTCCAGAGCCCCTTATGAAAACATGCAGTGTAGTCATCGTTTTTGATCTGTCCAGCCTGTCTGCTCCTGAAGGAACCTCCGTCCCAGTCACCCTCTCTTGGTTACCCAAAGTATTTGCTGAGGGACTGAAGGAGCAGGTGAGTGAGTGAATGATGTGTGGGTGCTCGGTGACTGCTGGCCGAGTGCAGGAAGCCTGGCCTCAGGGAATGGTTCTTCTGGAACTGCGGGGCGCTTCGGCGTCCCTGAGGAGCCTGGTAACGGTGGAGGCTCCAGGACCCGTGCCCAAGGAGCCTGCTTGGGTCAGTCTGGGGTGGGCCAAGGAGCCATGTATTCAACAGATCCTACTGAGAATCCAGCAGGGAAATCTCTCCTCTCCGCCCACGTCCCCAGCTTGTCAGCACCCCCAGGAGGCAAACCTCGCCTTCCTCCCCAGGTGCTTACTCCTTTCCCCCCAGGAGCACTTGGAACATCTATTCCTGGGGAGTGTGTTTAGCTGCAGCTTCCCCAAGTTGCCAGCCAGCTCTCCCCGGGGGACTCTGGTGCCTGTTAATAGTGGCACCGTGTCAAATGCAAACAGCTCGGAGTCTGGGATTGGCATCTGGGATGGGCCGTGCCTTTTGCAGATCCCTCCGCAGTGGGCCACAGGGACCCTCTGGGGCCCTAAAGCTTTGCTTTCCGCTGGTGCCTGTGATCTGTTGCCTTTCTCAGATGGGTCCTCTGCCTTCCTGCTGTGGGGGCAAAGGTGAGATGCCCACAGAGGGGGCAGGTATTGAACTCAGGGCCTTCCCAGGAAGGGTCACGTTATGGAGACCCTAGGGGCCTCTCCCTTGAGTTGGAGAGAGTGTGTGATTGGGAACTGGATCCCTGATTCCCAGGCCCAGCTCTGCCTTCTCCTAAAATGAGCACAATCAGCATTCCTTCGTCGTGTCGTGGTGATGATTAAATTACATTAAAGGTAAGAAAATGAGCAGAGAGGTTCCGTGATGTATCCGGGGCCACACAGCTGGGAAGTGATGGAAATAGGGTTCCAGCCCAGGTGTCTCCCTCAAGCAGCGCAGAGCTCACAGCCCGAGGCTTCCTCCTGCTGCCTTGCCATCCTCTGACCTTGGGTGAGTCCACCCTCTTCCCCGGACGGACGTGGGAGGTTATCACTGAGAGCCCCACGAGCCTGGTTCTTGGATCCATTGTGTTGGCTCTGGAATGCTCTTCTGCGAGCCGAATGCCTCAGTGCAGTATTGCAGCAGGTCCCACGGGCCGCCTGGAAGCCTCACTCCTGGGCAGCTTCCCAGTTAACTGGGGTTGTATGTTTGGGCTGGTCTTGCCCTGTTACAAATGTCAGCCTCCTGGAAGAGGGAGAGCCAGGGCTGCTGAGCAGAGGGGGCTGGCGGGGCTTTGGAGGAAGGTGGTTTCCTAAAGGGAAACAGGTTGGAAACATCTTGGCGGGGGAGTGTGTGAAAATTACTTCCTGCTGCTAAAGCACATTGTATGTGCTCAACTGAAAACTGTTATTTTTGCATGCCTCCTCCTGAGTATTGATCCGTCAGCTGCTGACAGTTAAAATGCATACCTGTGTGCATGCATCTGTGAAATAACCAGTTTCTAAATTCAGCACCTAACTTTACTGAAAAATTAGTGACTGTTTTTGGGGCACCAGGGGCTATAGTTTGAATTCCTGGTTATTTTATTGGTAATAAACCTTAATGGCTGTCTCCTTCAGATAACTTCTTTTATTACTTTATTTGACGTTTGTATTACTTAAAAAAACAACAAGAACCGTATATGGTATTTTATTGGAGGTTGCAAACTGGTGGCCTGTGGGCCACATGTAGCCCAGAGACATGTTTTGTGTGGTTCATCCAATGCTGGCCCATAAATGGTTGGATGTCTTTATTTTTAAATGTTAGTAAGTTGTTGTCAGTACCTAAACATTGGAATATCTCACATTTTTAAAAATTATCTTTTCTGGCTTTTGGGGGAAAATGGAAAGGTCTAGCAGCTGGGCCCGGGTTACAGCATCACAAAAAGTGGCTGGATCTGTGTAGCAGCTGCCCCATCTAGACAGGCTCCGGCTCTTGAGTTGGCCGTGGCCCCTGCCACACTTTGTGATCTCAAACCTGGGTTCCTCACCCTTTCCTGTAACTGTGCTGGCCTCTGGGGACATTTGAGTTTGGGAGCCCTCTTTATAACCTGTGTCCAGTTTGTCACTTGACAGATGAGCCAACCGAGGTTCAAAGAGCATAAGTGACAGGACAAGTTACAGAGCCAGTAAGCTGAGGCTGGTCCTTCTGACTGTAAGCCTAATGCACTTTCCAGGGGGGAACAGGTGGTTACTTGGAAATGTAAAATATAAGCCTTAGGCTCTTGAACAGACTCACTTAAGTTTATATCTGGATGATTCCTGCTCTCTGTGAGACTAGGAACCATTTGCCTTGCCTCTCTGTGTCTCTAGGGGTTCTGAATCTGAGGTCCACCCTGTCTAATATAGTTTGTTCCAGCTGTGTCAGGGGTGTGTAGGTTCATTAGCAACGACGTAAGAACAGAGTCCACTTCGTTTTCTGCCTGTGCTCCTTGGCATGTCGGGGACCCGCAGTATGTACACTCCTGTTACAGGGGGAGTGTTAGGAGTCTGTGAAATGAGAGGGAAGATGGCTTTCCCAGCAGAAACGGCACATGCCTTTTGTGGGGGGCTGGGGGGCCCTCAAAGGCATCCGGAGGGCATTTCTGGAAAAGAGCCTGTGTGAAGGCAGTTCAGCTGAATGTAGCCACCCAGGTCTCTGAGGACAGGGCCCTTTGCCAGGGCAGGAGTGGCTGCAGCTCCATCCCCCTCCCTACTGGAACCTTCCCTTAGAGGTTCCAGGTGGCTGTTGGTACGGCAGTGGGGTGTGGGAGGACAGGGCACAGTTGGCGTGGTGACCAGTGCTGGGCTGAGACTTCCGTCACTCTTTCCGCCCTGGCACCACAGAGGTACCAATAACCTGCATTAATCATTGCACTCTTGCTGCCTTCCGTGCCTGGGGCCCATCTCATTTCTCCACTGTTATAAGTGCTCTTACTGTGGTCATTTTGCAGATGGGAAAACGGGGGCTCAGGGAGCGTTAAGTAACCTCTCGGGCCTGCAGAGCAAACAAGTGAGTGGTGAGACTCAGACTCAGATTTCTGACTCTCAAACTTTGCTTAACTGCCTCTTAACTACCACGTTTTATTGATGCCCGTGGCAAGTCATTTGACCTCTCTTGGCCTCCATTTCCTCATCTGTAAAGTGGGGATAATACCTTCCTGGCATGTGAGCAGCGTCCAAGTTAAAGGGCCTCGTCAGTTTTGAGACCTGAAACTCTTCCTGCGCCCCTCACTTTGGGCAGTTGCCAGATCTTGCCATCTGGTGTGTTCACTTTCCCACTGGGGAGGGCGGTAGGGTCTCCCCGCAGGGTCATCCCTGTGTGTCTGGGGTGTGCCTCCCCGGGCCTCCCTCCCCAGCCTGGATCCTGGCTGGGCCGCTGCTCTTCCCCTCCCCTGGCAGCGGGAGAGGCAGCCAAGAGCCCTGCCAGGGAACAATGGGGCACATTAAGAAGGCTGCCAGGTGCCAAGCCAGAGGTAGTAATGGGACATTTGATTAGTTTTAACTAATTGTCAGGGTTTTGCTCTCTCTGTTTTTCCTCTGTAGCAGTTAAGGTGGCAAAAAGCCCTGGTGTGGATTTCCTCCCTCCGTGGTTTGTGTGGGCTCTCTTTGGCTTTGGGTGTGAGTTCGCCTCTTTCACCCCTTCTGATTCTCAGCCCTCTCTTTGCTCTGTGTATGTCTCTCTCTCCCTCCACCCCCACTCCCTTCCTAGGTGTCTCCCCTCTGCTGTGTGTGTCTCTCTGAGCAAATATGATGAGATATGAGACTGAAGAAGCCATCCGCCTACCACTGTAGAATCCACAATTCCGAGGGACTCTTTCTTCTTGCCCTGTCTCCCCCAACTGCATCCCTGCCAAATGGTCAGCCATTGTTGGCTTGAACACCTCCAGTGATGGGGAACTCATTTCCTTTAGCTGAGCAGAGTCCTAGGTAATATGCTGTGGCTCAGTGTGGCCTAAAGGATTTCTTGAGAGTCCACTACTCATCTTTGCAGGCTCCTCTCAAGTCTTTCCCTTCCCAGAAAGTCTTCTTTGACCTTCCTGTTAGAACTAATCTCTGTCTCTCGGAAATGCTTATAGAATTTAATCTGTACAGCTTCAGTGGCACGAATGTTGTAGTGCTATGTTTTGCCATTTCTCTAGGCAGAGGGAAGTTATATTGAAGGAGCTTTCCTAGCAGGACAGCTGAGAGGGCTTCCAGCTGGAGAGAAGGGGTCCCAGAGAGCTGCCATTTGGGCCTAAGCTTCCTCCTGTCTCTACCCCCAAACGTGGCCAGTGTATTTTATGTATTCTTGTAGCCCAGAGAATATTTTAGGCTTTACAGACCGTATGATCTGTGCTGCAGCTCCCCAGCCCTGTCATTGTAGTGTGAAAGCAGCAGAGACAATACATAAATGAATGGGCATGCCCTGTGCCAGTAAAACTTTATCTGCAGAATCGCGCGGCAGACTGGTTGGCAGGCCCTGGTTTGCTGACCCCATGTTCTGGTGTTTTCCTGGTGGAGGAAATGCCTTCACTTGCTGTGTGACCTTGGGCGGGTCTTTCTCCAAGGACCACATCTCCCATGGATGAATGGACTGCTGTGGGTTGAATCGTGTCCCCCCGAAAAGATACGTTGAAGTTCTAACGCCAGGCCCTAAGTATGTGACCATACTTGGTCACTGCCGATGTATTTGGTTAAGATGAGGACATGCTAGAGTAGCATGGTCTTGTGTGACTTCATCATGTGTGACTGACTGGTGTCTTTATAAGAGGAGGGACACAGTGAAGGAAGACGGCCACGTGAAGTCTGAGGCAGAGATGGAAGCTGTGCTGTGTAAACCAGGAGGCCTGGGGCGACCAGCAGCTGGAAGAGGCAAAGGCGCATCCTCCCCCAGAGGCTTTGGAGGGAGGCTGGCCTTGCCAACACCTCACTTCTGAACTTGTAGCCTCCAGAACTGTGAGACAGTAACTTTCTTTTTTTAAGCCACGTAGTTTGTGGTAATTTTTTCTGGCAGCCCTAGGAAATGAATGCATGGACCATTTTCTCATCAGATTGTTTTATGTGTGTGCATGAGTATGTTGGTATGTTGTGTTTGTGTGGCGATGGACAAAACACTGTTGGCAAAGGCAGGGATAATTGTCTTAATCTCTTCCAGCTACTTCAATTCCTTTTGAATTCATGGGAAAAATCCTCACTTCCTGTGGAGGATTAGCTTATTACCCTGCACATATGTATTCTTTAGCTAAAGCCATTCTCCTTGTTAAGAGATCAACCTCTTTCAAATTTTTTTTTTAACACTTAGCTATTAGCCTTGAATACCAATGAGTAAACACATGTTACATTCTGCCTTTTACTTAACTGCATTGTCTCTTTGTTTTTGAGTTCCCACTACAGTGGTTTCAACAATTTGTTTTTGTTCTGGGTCCCACCTCAGTTGATTTGGGGCGGGGGTCATTACTATGTGATAGGCACAGAAAACAGCCCCTGCCTTCAGAGAGCTCCTAGTCTACAGGGTACACAGTCAAGTTCACAGTGATGAGGCGCATAGGCAGAGCAGCCTAAGTACTGAGGGAGGGGTCAGCCAGGCGATGCCAGGAGGAAGAGGTCAGGAAGGACTTCTGAAAGGCAGTGACTTATAAGGTGGCCCTGAGGAAGGTTAGGAATTTAGCAAAGCACCCATACTGGGATTGGGGTCTCTCAGGTGGCAGAGTCATTGCACCTTTGGATGCCCTTTAGAGAGTCACTGCAGGGAGTGAGGGCTGTGTCATGGGGGCTCTGATTGGGAGCCTGGTCCTCAGGACACAGGGAAGCCGGGGATAGAGTTTGCACGGATGATGGCCTGATCCGAGGTGTGCCTCAGAAAGGTGGAAGTGGCAACGCAGGAGGCACCGGAGGCCGGGGCAGCAGGTTGGAGGCTATGGGAGTGGAGGGAGAATGAATCCATTCGTCCTCACGCTGCACCCTGCTGTGGACCAGATGCCGTGCCAGGTAGTGAGGCCACCAAGCTGCGTGACTGTCAGCCCCTGAGCTTCAGACACTCATCATGGTAACTCCTCTGCAGGCTGCTTTGGCCAGACACGGTCTTAAGCACCTTACATACATTATTGTTCTTAATCTTCATAGCAATCCAATGGCAAACACGCTATAAATATCCCCATTTTATAGATGAGGGCGCTCGGCACCAAGGAAATGAAATATTGCACCCCAAGTCACACAGCTGGTCACTGATGGAGCTGTGGCTGGCCTGCAGGGTCTGAGCTTTCACCACCACACTTGGCTCCACGCACCAGCCGAGTCACTCGGGATCCAGTGGGATCTCCCTCTGGTGGCCGCAGGTACGGGGTTATATGTGAGCACACAGGAGAGCCAGTTAGCCCAGATGGATGGAGGGGGGGCGGTGGGAGCAGGGAAGGCTTCCTGAAGGAGGAACTCCTGATCTAAGTCTTTGAAGGCAGGGGCAGGGCTGGGGAGGGGTGGGGAGCATAGGGATTCCCAGCAGAGGGGAAGCACAGTCAAAAACCCAGAGTGGGGAAAACCATGCGGCGTGTGCAGGGTCTCCTAGGTTCATGTTGCTGGCCCCTAAGGAGTAGAGCCAGGAGTGGGCCTGGGAGAGGCTGGGGTGTTGGTGAGGCCAGGTCCATGGGCTGGACTCCACATGGCGGTTCCCAGAGACGTAAAGGGTGTCGGGCAGAGAAATCATGTGATCAGACTTGCTCTCTGACGAGTCTGGAGGTCTAGTGTTGAAAAAGACCTAAGAAGTCATTTTGTCAACTGCTGTCAGATGTCTGCACGTGAGGCCAGGTGGGACAGAGGAGCTCCCAGGACAGCACTTGCGGGGCCTGAGCGCTCCAAGCGCGGGATGAGATCCAGAAGGCTCAACCTGTGGTTCAGCCGGCTTTGGGGCCTATAGTTCTATTTCATTCAACATGTCATTGATCCAGCAGATTTTGACTGAATCCTGAATGTGCCCAGGAGGGCTCTCTGCTAAGCACTTGACATTCCAGGAGGAAAGGACATGGTCTCTGTTCTTGTGCCCTTAAGGACCTGCTGGACCTCTAGGCACACAGTTCCAGGGCAGGGTTGTGAGCAGTTGGTGGAGTGGGCACGGGGCCCTGAAGGCATGATAGAGGATGCACAGTAGCCTTTGAGCTGATCTCTGTGCTGCCCCCTCTCTCCTCGCTCCCTCCCCACCTCAACCGCAGGCTTATAAGGCCACAGGTTTGCCTGGGTTTGAATCCCAGTTCTGTTCTTTACTAGCTGTGAGACTTTGGGAAAGTTATTGAGTCTGTCTCCTATGTTAAAATTTTAATTTAAATCAGGATTAAATTAGTTCACATACACAAAGCACTTGCAATAGTGCCTGGCATATAAAAAATGGTACCTAGATGCTGTTATTATGTCAGATCCAGAATCCCTTAGCCTAACCTCTCTGTATGAGGCGTATTTTAGGATTCACAGTTATGTTCGTCAGGGTTCTATCAGGAGAGAGAAACCACCCAGTAATCTGGACATGGAACTTTGAGTATAAAGAACTATTAACTGTGACAGGAGATTGGAGTAATGAAGGATTGGCTATTACGAAGTGAAGAGAGCAGAGATAGAACAGCAAGAAGCACAACCCCGACTCCGTTAAGATAGAATTCCTAAGTAAGATACCCCTCCTGGGCTGAGATAGAGCTCTTAAGGAAGAGGCGGAGATCTTGACTTTGTTGGGGAGGGAACAGCTGTGCTTACTGAATGGCAGAGAAGTAGCCCTGGTGCCACTCCAGTGAAATGTGCTGGAGAAAGCCGTTTGTGGTGGGGTAAGCCGTTCTTGGTGAGGTGTCTCATGGAACACATTTAGCTACCAAACCGCCCCAGGGAGTAGGTGTTAGGGGGAAGCTGCCAGCAGCTGGATGCTGCTGGTCACTGAAGCTGGACGATGGAGAAGGTGTGCTTGCTACAGGAGCCTGGACCGGGGACGTCATCCATGCTGCCTGCCTGGCAAATACACCAAAACCAGGATGAAAAACAGAGAAACAGAAAACCCTTCCTTCTGCAGTGTCTCTCTAGCATCTGCTGATCACTGTTAATATCATGTTATCTGGCAAGGGAAAAATGTTTAAAGGGCCCAGATCCATCTTCGCACAGCTGTCAAAGAAGGTGAATTTGAAGTTGAGAGGCAATAAGTTGTCGGGTGGCATAAGAATCTTTCTGAATTAGGAAAGTTAATACAGCGCACACACTGCATTATGTAATAGCCCCAGCAGGGTCTATGGCTGCCCCCTATAATCATAACACATTTTTTTCCCTGTGGCAAAACTGTGAGAATATTCACACTAAGTGAATAAATAAAGACTATAAGTAGCCTCATGTCTGTTCAGGTCAGGTTTTGTCATTAAACGAGTTCCAAAAAAAGCTTTTGGATTCTGACATCAAGGCTAAGGGATTGTTGACCCATATTATTTTCACTACCTTTCTCCAAGCAGCAGCCAGAGTGGTCTTCTGGAAATATGAATCGTGCCACTGGCTCTCCTGAGGACCCATCAGTAGCTTCCTGTTGTTCTGAGATACAGACTAAACTCCACTCCAGGTCCCTCCCCACATTACCTTCCCCCTCCGCCCTCCATTCTACTGACCTGCAACAAGCCGTGCATTCTCCTGCACAGAGTCTTTCTCATCGCATGGGCGCTCTGCCAGTTACCCTACCACACACACAAGCTGTTTGCACGTGCAAACAGCTTGGTTAATGCTGCCCCACCCTTTAGATCTCAGCTCAGGTGTCCCAACCTCAGGGGAGCTTTCTGATCCAACACCCCCAGCACCACATGCACACCCGCCAACCCTCACGCCAGTCGAGGCTTTTTTTTTTTTTTGCGGTACGCGGGCCTCTCATTGTTGTCGCCTCTCCCGTTGCGGAGCACAGGCTCCGGACGCGCAGGCTCAGTGGCCAGGGCCTAGCCGCTCCGCGGCATGTGGGATCTTCCCGGACCTGGGCATGAACCCGCGTCCCCTGCATCGGTAGGCGGACTCTCAACCACTGCGCCAACAGGGAAGCCCGAGGCTTTTTACTTTAAAGCACGTATCTTAGTTTGTGATTACACAGACTTACTGTTAGTGTGATTATTTGATTAGTATGTCTCCCTACTATTCTATAAGCGCCATGAGGACAGTGGCTGTGTCTGTTTTCCCCCTCATTATTTTATCCCCTGTGCTTTACCCAGTGCCTGGCATATGACATATTTGATCAGTGAGAAAATGAATGAACAATCTTGGATTGGATCCTGAACCAGAAAAAAAATTAGCATGAAGGACATTACATCAGATCAATTGGCAAAATTTGGATATTGACTGTAGATTAGATAAGAGTGTTGTTTCAGTGTTAAATTTCCTGATTTTTATGTCCTTAGTCACAGGAAATACACGCCAAAGAATTTAGGACTCGAGGATTATTATGTCTTCAACTTTCTCTCAAATGTTTCTGAAAAAAATTATAGATACAGATGGCAGAGAGGGGGAAAGAAAGATAACAGGAAGGTGGAAAATGGTAACAGCAAACATGGTTGAAAGATTCATTGTGCTTTTCTTGCATTTTCTCTGTAAGTTTGAAATTATTTCACAACAAAACTTTTTTTAAAATTTGGTGAATACAATGGACAGATCATCCAAAAGGAAAGTAAATAAGGAAACACAACCTTTAAATGTTACATTAAACAAGATGGAATTAATTGATATTTATAGGACATTCCATGCAAAAACAGCAGATTACACTTTCTTCTCAAGTGCTGATGGAACATACTCCAGGATAGACCATACCTTGGGTCACAAATCAAGCCTTGGTAAATATAAGAAAATTGAAATCACATCAAGTATCTTTTCCAACCACAACGCTGAGACTAGATATCAATTACAGGAAAAAATCTCTAAAAAATACAAACACATGGAGGCTAAACAATACACTACTAAATAACCAAGAGATCACTGAAGAAATCAAAGAGGAAGTCAAAAAATACCTAGAAGCAAATGACAATGAAAACACGACAACCCAAAACCTATGGGATGCATCAAAAGCAGTTCTAGGGGCTTCCCTGGTGGCGCAGTAGTTGAGAATCCTCCTGCCGATGCAGGGGACACAGGTTCGTGTCCCGGTCTGGGAAGATCCCACATGCCACGGAGCGGCTGGGCCTGTGAGCCATGGCCGCTGAGCCAGTGTGTCTGGAGCCTGTGCTCCACAACGGGAGAGGCCACAACAGTGAGAGGCCCGCGTACCGCAAAAAAAAAAAAGCAGTTCTAAGAGGGAACTTTATAGCAATACAATCCTATCTCAAGAAACAAGAAACATCTCAAATAAATAACCTAACCTTACACCTAAAGCAATTAGAGAGAGAAGAACAAAAAAACTTCAAAGTTAGCTGAAGGAAAGAAATCATAAAGATCAGATCAGAAATAGATGAAAAAGAAATGAAGAAAATGATAGCAAAGATCAATAAAACTAAAAGCTGGTTCTTTGAGAAGATAAACAAAATTGATAAACCACTAGTCAGACTCATCAAGAAAAAAAGGGAGGGGCTTCCCTGGTGGCGCAGTGGTTGAGAGTCTGCCTGCCGATGCAGAGGACACGGGTTCATGCCCCAGTCCGGGAAGATCCCACATACCGCGGAGCGGCTGGACCCGTGAGCCATGGCCGCTGAGCCTGTGCGTCCGGAGCCTGTGCTCCGCAATGGGAGAGGCCACAACAGTGAGAGGCCCGCATACCGCAAAAAAAAAAGAAAAAAGGGAGAAGACTCAAATCAACAGAATTAGAAATGGAAAAGGAAAAGTAACAACTGACTGCAGAAGTACAAAGGATCGTGAGAGATTACTACAAGCAACTATATGCCAATAAAATGGACAACCTGGAAGAAATGGACAAATTCTTAGAAAAGCACAACCTTCCAAGACTGAACCAAGAAGAAATAGAAAATATAAACAGACGAATCACAAGCACTGAAATTGAAACAGTGAATAAAAAACTTCCAACAAACAAAAGTCCAGGACCAGATGGCTTCACAGGCGAAGTCTGTCAAACATTTAGAGAAGAGCTAACACCTATCCTCCTCAAACTCTTCTAAGATATAGCAGAGAGAGGAACACTCCCAGACTCATTCTACGAGGTCACCATCACCCTGATACCAAAACCAGACAAAGATGCCACAAAAAAAGAAAACTATAGGCCAATATCACTGGTGAACATAGATGCAAAAATCCTCAACAAAATACTAACCAAACAGAATTCAACAGCACATTAAAAGGATCATCCATCATGATCAAGTGGGGTTTATCCCAGGAATACAAGGATTCTTCAATATACGCAAATCAGTCAATGTGGTACACCATATTAACAAATTGAAGGAGAAAAACCATATGATCATCTCAATAGATGCAGAAAAAGCTTTTGACAAAATTCAACACCATTTATGATAAAAACCCTCCAGAAAGTAGGCATAGAGGGAACTTACCTCAACGTAATAAAGGCCATATTTGACAAACCCATAGCCAACATTGCCCTCAGTGGTAAAAAACTGAAACCATTTCCACTAAGATCAGGAACGAGACAAGGTTGCCCACTCTCACCACTATTATTTAACATAGTTTTGGAAGTTTTAGCCACAGCAATCAGAGAAGAAAAAGAAATAAAGGAATCCAAATTGGAAAAGAAGAAGTAAAACTGTCACTGTTTGCAGATGACATGATACTATACATAGAGAATCCTAAACATGCCACCAGAAAACTACTAGAGCTAATCAATGAATTTGGTAAAGTAGCAGGATAAAAAATGCACAGAAATATCTTACATTCCTATACACTAAAGATGAAAAATCTGAATGAGAAATTAGAGAAACACTCCCGTTTACCTTTGCAACAAAAAGAATAAAATACCTAGGAATAAACCTACCTAAGGAGACAAAAGACCTGTATGCAGAAAACTATAAGACACTGATGAAAGAAATTAAAGACGATATAAACAGATGGAGAGATATACCATGTTCTTGGATTGGAAGAATCAACATTGTGAAAATGACTATACTACCCAAAGCAATCTACAGATTCAGTGCAATCCCTATCAAACTACCAATGGCATTTTTCACAGAACTAGAACAAAACATTTCACAACTTGTGTGGAAACACAAACGACCCTGAATAGCCAAAGCAATCTTGAGAAAGAAAAACGGAGCTGGAGGAATCAGGCTCCCAGACTTCAGACTATACTACAAAGCTACAGTAATCAAGACAGTATGGTACTGGCACCAAAACAGAAATATAGATCAATAGAACAGGACAGAAAGCCCAGAGATAAACCCGTACACATATGGTCACCTTATTTTTGATAAAGGAGGCAAAAATATACAGTGGAGAAAAGACAGCCTCTTCAATAAGTGGTGGTGAGAAAACCGGACAGTTACATGTAAAAGAATGAAATTAGAACACTCCCTAACACCATACATAAAAATAAACTCAAAATGGATTAAAGACCTAAATGTAAGGCCAGACACTGTAAAACTCTTAGAGGAAAACATAGGCAGAACACTATGACATAAATCACAGCAAGATCCTTTTTGACCCACCTTCTAGAGTAAGGGAAATAAAAACAAAAATAAAGAGATGGGACCTAATAAAACGTAAAAGTTTTTGCACAGCAAAGGAAACCGTAAACAAGATGAAAAAACAACCCTCAGAATGGGAGAAAATATTTGCAAATGAAGCAACTGACAAAGGATTAATCTCCAAAATTTACAAGCAGCTCATGCAGCTCAATATCAAAAAAAACAAACAGCCTAATCCAGAAATGGGCAGAAGACCTAAATAGACATGTCTCCAGAGAAGATATACAGATTGCCAACAAACACATGAAAGGATGCTGAACATCACTAATCATTAGAGAAATGCAAATCAAAACTACAGTGAGGTATCACCTCAAACCATTCAGAATGGGCAGAAGATCTACAAACAAAACAATGCTTCAGTGCTTTGTGACCGCCTGGAGGGGTGGGATAGGGAGGGTGGGAGGGAGGGAGACGCAAGCGGGAAGAGATATGGGAACATATGTATATATATAACTGATTCATTTTGTTATGAAGCAGAAACTAACACACCATTGTAAAGCAATTATACTACAATAAAGATGTTAAAAAAAAATGCTGGAGAAGGTGTGGAGAAAAGAGAACCCTCTTGCACTGTTGGTGGGAATTTACATCGGTACAGCCACTATAGAGAACAGTATGCAGGTTCTTTAAAAAACTAAAAATAGAACTACCATACAACCCAGCAATCCCACTCCTGGGCATATACCCTGAGAAAACCATAATTCAAAAAGAGTCATGTATCACAATGTTCATTGCAGCTCTATTTACAATAGCCAGGACAATGGAAGCAACCTAAGTGTCCATCGACAGATGAATGGATAAAGAAGATGTGGCACATATATACAATGGAATATTACTCAGCCATTAAAAGAAACAAAATTATTTGTAATGAGGTGGATGGACCTAGAGTCTGTCATACAGAGTGAAGTAAGTCAGAAAGAGAAATACAAATATCGTATGCTAACATATATATATGGAATCTAAAAAAAAAAAAAAAAAAAAAGGTTCTGAAGAACCTAGGGGCAGGACAGGAATAAAGATGCAGGCGTAGAGAATGGACCTGAGGACACGAGAAGGGGAAGGGGAAGTTGGGACAAAGTGAGAGAATGGCATGGACATATATACACTACCAAATGTAAAATAGATAGCTAGTGGGAAGCAGCTGCATAGCACAGGGAGATCAGCTCAGTGCTTTGTGACCACCTAGAGGGGTGGCATAAGGAGGGTGGGAGGGAGACGCAAGAGGGAGGGGATATGGGGATATATGTATATGTATAGCTGATTCACTTTGTTATACAGCAGAAACTAACACCATTGTAAAGCAATTATACTCCAATGAAGATATTTTAAAAAAATTTGGTGAATAGAAATGAAAGTATAAAAGGGGAAAGGGATGCTAGGAGGAGGACACGTACCCCACCACCACCACCGTCCCCCAGGTGGGAAGGCAAGAGGGCAGGAAGAGGGGCTTGATCCCTTTGGGGGAACTTTGAGGAGGGCTTTGTAGCTGGAATGTGCCCTGGGGCTGGGGAAGGACCAGACGGGGATGGAGCTGGAGCCCTCATCTGGTCAGCCTGAGGGAGTGAAGTGCTCAGCTGGTCAGCCAGCCTTAGGTTGAGTCATCCACACCTACCCCCTCTACTTCCTTGTGGTGATTACTGAGCAAAAACCTGCCTACCTGGGTCTCCTATCTGATTTCTCTTTGAGTTTAATAACAGTGAAGCTCTCATCCAAGTATGAGGATTACTCCTTCTACCCTAAAACTGTGACTTTCCTGTTGTCTGCTTGCTGTTAAACTCACCATGTGGTTCCTGTTTTGGTTTTATATTACCATATAACACATTATCCCAAAGTGTGGTGGCTTAACACAATATTGATTACCAAATGGCTTCTGTGGGTCAGGAATTTGGGCTTAGCTGGGTGGCTCTGGCTCATGGTCAGTCTCTAACGAGATTGCAATCAAGGTGATGGCTGCAGTCCCCTGAAATCTTGGCTGGGCCTGAGGAGTCTGCTGCTAAGGTGGCTCCCTCACCTGGCTGTTGGTGGGAGGCCTCAGTTCCTCAACTCCTGGACCTCTCCATAGGGAAGCTTGGGTGTCCTTATCGCATAGCAGCGAGCTTCCCCCAGAGCAGGTGATCTGAGAGAGAGAGCAAGCAGGAAGCCACAAACTTCTATGACCTAGTCTCTGAAGTCGCACGTTGTCACTGACACTTTATTCTCTTAGTTAGAAGCGAGTCACTAAGTTCGGCCTACATGCAAAGAGAGAAGAATTAGACCCCACCTTTTGAAGGAAACCATCATACAGTTCTTGAAGGCCCTACTGTGTGCTTGGCACTGTAGGTGGTTGAAGGGAACCAAGGCATGGATCAACGTCTGTCCTCTAGAAGTTTACATCTGTTTAAGGAAGTAAGACGTGCTCTGAAACTGGTCATAAGAACCAAACTCCACGGCAAACCAAATCAGAAAGGATAGCAAAGGAGAGCTCTTTGGAGCAGGTGACACCTGGACTGGGCCTTCACGGGTAGTAACTCCCTAGGTTTTTGACCATGATTGTTGGCACCATTGTACGTGATAATGAGTACTGATGGTAGCATTTGGTGCTTTCCCCGTGACAGGCACTGTGCCAAGTAGGACAGCCTTATAGCACATCTCCATTTGTGAACAGCATTCCATAGAATTGTGAAACGAAGCAGTCCTGATGCCAGGCGCTTCATTTATGTTACTTCGTTTATTGCTTTGAGCTGCCTTATGGTGTCACTGTTATAACCCCCATTTTACAGATGACAAGGATACGGTTTAGAGAAATTAAGTAACTTATGCAAGATCACACAGCTGGTAAGCGGCAGGGGGTTAAGACCACAGGTCCTGTAGGTTTATTTTAAATTTATTTTATTTACTTATTTTTGGCTGCGTTGGGTCTGCGTTGCTGCGTGCAGGCTTTCTCTAGTTGTGGCGAGCTGGGGCTACTCTTCGTTGCAGTGTGCAGGCTTCTCATTGCGGTGGCTTCTCTTGTTGCGGAGCACGGGCTCTAGGCGCATGGGCTTCAGTAGTTGTGGCACGTGGGCTTGCAACGTTGTTGTAGCTTGCAGGCTCTAGAGTTGTTGTAGCTTGCAGGCTCTAGAGCACAGGCTCAGTAGTTGTGGCACACGAGCTTAGTTGATCTGCGGCATGTAGTATCTTCCAGGACCAGGGCTCGAACCAGTGTCCCCTGCATTGGCAGGCGGATTCTTAACCACTGCGCCACCAGGGAAGCCTGGCCCTGTAGGTTTAAATTCCAGCTCCCCTACTTTAAACTTTCAGAGCCTCAAGCAAGTGACTTTAACCTTTCTGTGTCTCAGTTACCTGATCTGTAAAATGCATATACAACTATTTAATGGTCTCCACGCAGGGCCTGGCATGGGGTAAGCATTAGCTACCACTGCTGTCATTATCAGCTTGGAGTCAAACACACAGCTATGCTGTCCTCAGGTTCTTCCCATTAGTTTGTTATAAAGGGTTGAGATGAGAGACGCAAGTGCTGACTACAGCCACCCACTCTTCATGTGCAGAGATCATGAATTTGAATGGAAAAACAACTTGTCCAGGCTGAACATGCCACCAGGGCTTAAGTGACTGATTCTGCCATTTCCAGTTTCTGCTTTATTTCCGTGAGAGAGTGAATGCTTCGAGAGGGATACATGCCTGTTCCCTCCTCTATGTAGGAGGAGGGCCAGGTAGTGGCCAAGCTGGGTTTTAGGAAGCTGAACTTGAGTTGGCGACTTTCTTTGGAAGTGCTTTCCCTGTTGGGAAGCAGTGAGCACTGTATTGGATATAGGTCAGCATATAAGTCTGTGCTGTGTGTCCTTGAGCCAATTATTAAACCTTTCTGGGCTCCAAGGCCCTCTTTTACTGGAAGGGCTTGGCAGCCCCTCCTCTCCAGGGTTCTCCATCAGCAAGAAGATGGAGAGGGTGTTTTGAAACCCTTAAAACTCAGGTGCTAGGCTTTGGCACTCTTCATTCTCTTCCAGCCGTTTTGAGGACTTGCGGCTGCTTTAAGCTCTTGGAATCCAGAAAGGCTGTTTGATGGGAGTTACTCCCCACCCCCGCCCCCCAGCCACGCACACCCTCTTTGCTGAAACATTCTAGAGAAAAATCAGTTTCAGTCTTAATTCTGAGGATCAAAACAGGCTCCAAACAAAATCAAGAACCAGGTGGTTCTCTTTTTGAAAGTTCAAACCCGATACCCAACCTAGGGGACTTATCTTTTAGAATTAATCTTTTTTCTTCTTTAACGAATTGGCATTTGTCTTCTGTGCCTGTTCGTTATGGAATTTATCCAAATGCTCCATTCACTGTGACTCAGAAGCAGTGCGCACTCACACCGCCCCCCACCCCCGGCCCCCCGCCCCTGTGAGAAGGGCAGAACCTACTTTGATAAAAAAGTCTTCCTCCTTTCATTTTCTCACTTTAGACTAAAACGCTTCCTTTTTTGTAACCTTAAAAAAAGGGACTAATTTTCTCTTTTTAAAATTCGGATGTGCATGCACCAATTTTTAGAAAGATTATTGCACATCTCAATATATTCATTACCTGCCGAGGCTCTGAGTGAGTCTCCTCTGAATCATCTGGTGGCACGAAGTGATGGGAGGGGCGTCAGGCAGTTACCTGTACTGGAGGCTCCTTCTCAGTGTCTCTCCTCCATTTTCTCCCTGTTAAACTGTACCAACCATGAGACGAAAAGGGGAGAGGCTGAGGAAAGAGGAGGAGGAGGGGGAGGAGGAGAAATGTCAGTGAGGGGCTGTCAGGGTTCTGCTCTCCTGCTGTCTGACCCCAGAGCAACTACTTAAACTCAGAGCCCCGTCCCACCTCTAAAATGGGGATAATGACAGCATTCGCTGTGACTCAGGACCGTGGCCATGATTACCTGGGAAAATACCTGTGGGAAAAATGCGTGGTAAATGCCATTATACTGTAGTTGGTAGAGTTAGTGTTGTGTAGACGTATAACTCGTGATTAAAAAAAATTTTTTTTAAGGGTTGCTTTTATTTTTGGAAACAGAGTTTGAGTTGGAAGGGAACCTTAGGAATCATTTAGTACCACGTCTCACCCCAGGGAGGAGTCCTCTCTGCAGCAGCCTTCAAAGGTAGTCATCTAGTCTTGGCTTGAATAGCTCCAGGGATGTGGAGGTCACCACCTCTCCCTTTTCTTCTTTCTCTTCATCATCCCAGCCCTTTGGTTGTTCTAGATACAGGATATACCAGTGATTTTTCTTTTCCCTAAAATAGACAGCAAAAGAATAATGTCACGGTTAAAAACGAATGAGCGTGCCGTGGCGTGCATTATGCAGATCTGCTGTCTATACACATGGCTGCTGGAGGTATAGTTACCATTCTCCGGAGTATTTGAATTGCTTGTTCGGGGTAGGGGGTGGGGATCTGGAATTCTTTTCACCAGAAGCTACTGAGTTATCAGGACTAAGGCTGTGGCCTTGCAGCAGAAGGAGGACCGGGTAGGGCCCTCTCTGCTCTGTGCTCTGAATCCCTTTTCTCTTTTTCAGCTGGTGGTTTTTCTGGCTCTAGGTAGATACAGATTTATCTGAGAAGTCCAGTCTGTGGCAGTAATTGTTACCTTCTCTCCTTCCCCTCTTCACTTTCCCCTCTGAAATGGGAAAGCGGGGAGCACTTGGTGTAAAGCCCCTTGGCTTCAGGCCTCCTTCTGCCACGGGGGTTCTCTTACTTTTCAGTTTAGGATGTAATGGTGAGGAGGCAAGGGCCAGAGCTGGGAGGATCTCAGACATCATCCCAGCCAGTACTTCACAAACTGTGCAAGTCCAATTGGGCGCTTCGGATTCTGTAAACATTGTTTCAAATTGTGTTAATTCTTTTTAAAGCTGTAATAATAAGGAAAAAAATTAAAACCACTCATCTGTGGCTTTTTTTTTGGCTGCGTTGGGTCTTGGTTGCTGTGCGTGGGCTTTCTCTAGTTGTGGCGAGTGGGGGCTGCTCTTTGTTGTGGTGCGTGGACTTCTCATTGCGGTGGCTTCTCTTGTTGTGGAGCGCGGGCTCTAGGCACACGGGCTTCAGTAGTTGTGGCACATGGGCTCAGTAGTTGTGGCTTGCGGGCTCTAGATCGCAGGCTCAGTAGTTGTGGCGCATGGGCTTAGTTGCTCCGCGGCATGTGGGATCTTCCCAGACCAGGGCTCGAACCTGTGTCCCCTGCATTGGCAGGCGGATTCTTAACCACTGTGCCACCAGGGAAGTCTCTCATCTGTGTTTTATACTACATTTTTACATGTCGAAGATTACCAGCTTATTTTTCCACATCTGTTTGATTGAAGAGAATCCTGACGTTATAGGGCAGGTTGCATTAAAAAAAAATGCATCTACTGTCCATTACATCAGAAAAGTTTTTTCAACATTGGGCAACTAAAGCAAAATAGAGAAACGGTACTTTGAGGCAGGTGTAAGCTGCAAGCTGTTGTCTCTAACTCCTGAGGTCAGATTATTTATATTGATCAAAACAACCTCATTTGTCCTCATTGGTTAACTTCACAGTAAGGAAATGTTATTAATTTGAAAAATTTAAATTTATGATAATAAAATGTAACTTCCTAGGCTTAGTAATGAAAGACGTTACTCATTGAAAATCTACCATCCTTTCAAAGAACATAGAACTGGCATCCCTCAGTGTAGTTTGGGATGTCCATCATCACTTGCTTATTAAATTATGTCCCAGGTAGGTTGGATAACAACATGATACTTGTATTAGAAGGCCTGCCTATTGGCAGCTACATTCATATTTTCATGTTCATGTCCAGGCAACTGCTTTTTACTTCTGAGTAGACCCTGGCAGATTTTCCCCTTCTAAATTTTGTTGACATCTGAAAGAGAAAAATTCCCCTTTCCTGTCCTCATGCATGAGAAATTCTTTCCTCTGTCCAGCACCAGGTGTTCATGCTTTAATTATAAGGGCAAAACCTTTTACCTCTTATCTAGTTTCTTTCCCATGTACTCAGGCCTGTTGGGCAGTTTGCCCATAAATGTCACTCCAGCAGCCATGGAGCACCTAGGATGATAAATAGATCACCCCTAGGCCTCCTGGAGGCTGAGCAACCCCAATTTCCTACCTCTTCCTCCTTTCACTGGGTCGCTTTTCCACCCTTTTGGTCTGTCTGGCAGACCTCCCTGCCCCCACTCCTCTCCTTCCCAGCCTTTGTGAACTACAGTGGCCCAGCCTCAAGTCCCGTTCTCCATCCCAGTGATGCTGATGGAGCCCAAGACTTGTATGTTCTGTGACCCCTGTGGAAAATGAGGTTATCACCCCACCCTTCCTGCTCACAGGGTGTGTGCCGGGGGCAGGGGGGCAGTGGTGGTAGGGGGCACTGAGGGCTGAGGGGATTGGAGGTTCTGCTGCCTTTTCTCCGTGGAGCTGGTATCTGTACTCTTTAACCCTTCGGCACCCCAGTCCTGTCTGCTGGCACATCTGTTCCCTCTCTTTCATATCCCAAGAAAACAGGTAGAAGAGAAAGGAGGTGGAGAGAGTTCCAGCTTGCCTTCCAAATGAAGTGAAATCAGTGAAAGTTCCCCCACATACAGAGTCAGCGCATTCCCCCGCCCCGTCATCAAAACAAACCTGGTTAGGGGACCTCTCCCTCAGATATCACCCCCTCCTCAAGCGGAACACAGGCTCAGCAGTCACAAAAGCCTGGATTTGAATCTTGGCTCTGTCATTTTTTATAGTTGTGTGGAACCGCAAGGAAGATGCTTGACCTTTTTGAGCCTCAGCGTTCCCGCCTGTAAAATGGAGATAATAGTTACCAACGTCACAGACGCACGCCAAAGATTCATTGTGAGACTATATAAACAGGGCTGTGCCTGGCACTTTGTAAGGGCTCAAAAATTGCTCTTAATGTTTTGGCGATAGTTGACATTTGGAGCCTGTTTTCCTTTCTACAAATAAACTGTACAGTGTTAATTTACCTGTCTTGCCCTGGATAGAAATGTTGGGGTGAGGGTAGAAGAAAGGGAAGCATTCCATGGGATTTGTCCCGTTTACTCCTCCTGCCAACTCCCTTTTCCCGGGCCCCTCCCGTTTGATCAGGAGCAGGACTGTCCCAGTCCCGAGAGCAGAGAAGGGCCAGGGCTGCACATTTAGTCTTGGAGCAGGCGTTTTGCAGCCAGCGATGCCATTTCTTAACGTGCTCTCGGCATCTTCTCCCTCCCCACCTTGTAGGTCCCTCTCTCATTTCAAAAGCCCTCCCAGGACTTCAAGATAAAACACTTCCACCCTGGGCAAATCGTTTTCATTGAATTCTCCAGTTTGCTGTCTCCAGTGCTGAAGAGAGACATTTTAATTAATTACAGTCCCCGTGGGCTCAAGGATCAATAGAAGTAAAGAGCCGTGGGATGAATTTCTAGCCTCTGCTCTGTTTCCAGCTCCCTCTGTGACCTTGCACTAGTCGCTCAAAGCCCTCCAGGCCTCAGTTTACTCCTCTGTAAAATGGGAGTACCTGTTTTTTCCCGGAGTGCCGGGAGCCTCCAAAAAGGTAGGGTGATCAAAAGTATTATAAACTGTAGAGTACTGGGCACAAGTAAATTATTATTGGGATTGTATTTATTCAAATCAGGGATGTTTCTCTTCTGAGCCATTTCTGGAACCTTCTTGCTTTTGCTTCTTTGATGAGACCAGCTGGTAGGTTCCATCTCTCTTTCCAAGCCTGAGAGAAGCAAGCAGCCCAGACAGAATTAGGCAGGTGGATGTGTAGAGAGGGTCCTGCTCTCCCAGCCCTAAGTTTCTCCAAAAGGAAGAGTGATCATACTAGTGGGACCTGGGATAAGAAGCCAAAGCCTGGGATTTTTCCGAAGAGTCCTGGCCCCCAACTGTTCTGACATTCAGTTCTCTGGCCACCTCTGGCACTGAGCCTTTATAACCATGAACAGAAGCCTTATTTATTCCAGCCTCTTCTTCTTTCTTCCTGCAGTGTATTCTACACACAGCAGCCAGGGTGATCTTTCTGATGATGTACAAGTCTGGTCATGTTCCTACCCTGCTCAGAGCCCTCCCACGGCTTCCCACAGCCTTTAGGACAAAATCTCGAGTTCTTGGTGTGGTGGCCCAGGCTCCGTATGACCTGGCCCTGTCAGCTTCTCCAGTCACCATCTCCTGCTCCCCCTCCAACTCCCTTGGGTCCAGCGTAGCCCACCCACTGTCCCCAGACACACATTCTCCACCTGGTCCACAGGCCTCGGACACGCTGCCCAGTGGGAATTCCCCTGGCCTGGTCCCCCACATGCTTCGGGTCTCTGCTGAGACGTCTCCTCCCCCAGCAAGCCTTCCCTGACCACCCTGCCTTCCCTCAGTCTGGGTGGCTTCCCCTGGCACCCTGTGCTTGGGGAAGTCATGGCCCCATCCGTATCCCAGGACAGTTCCTTTCCTTGGCAGTTTCCTCTCACCTTGCCTACCCCCTACCAGTGCGTGAGTTCCTTGAGAGCCATGCCTGTATGACTTGTGGACTGTCATAACCCGGGGCCCCTAGCACGCCTCCTGCCACAGAGTGCGTACCAAATAACGGAGTGAAGAGTGGACTTAGAATGTGACCATTGGATGAGAAACCTGGGGGTACACCATCACCTGGGCACTTCTCAGATGCCAGCTTCCTGACCCCACCCCAGCACGGATGCAGGTTCCTGTGGGTGTGCCAAGAATCTGCGTGTTTAACAAAAAGCACACATGCAGGTGGTTCTGATGCAGATTTGAGGTCCTCTCAGCGATCTGGTCCAAGCCTTGCATTTTACAAGACAGGAAAGTGAGGTCCTGAGATAGATAGTAAGTGACTTCTGCAAGATCTCAGTTCCACCGCATCCCTCCCTCTCTTTCTCTCTCTCTCTCTCTTTCACACACACATTTTTGTGAGATAAAGTAAGGGTCCAACACTTTTTTCACTCCCAAAATGTTGATCTTCAAGAAAGCCATGGGAAGCACAGGAGAGAGAATTTTGTCTTTTGTCCCTGTTCTAACCTTAGATCTGAACTAGGAAACCTTGGCATGTTTTTATTTCCTTTCCATAAAAAGTACCTACCTCAGAATATGGGCTACTTATTTTTAAAATTCGAAACAGTTACTTTCAGTCCGAGATGTATGTAATTTTTTAAAACGTAGGAAATCCCTGATGTTTCATTTTTCTGTTTCAGAGATGATTTGTAGAGAGTATGAATTATCCTGCCTGGTGCCACGAGGTCTATTTTTATCCATATGGAGATGCTGCGAGTAAACTGAGAGGACATATTTACTGTTGCTTATAGTACCCAGTGAGGCTGCCTCTCTTTAAAGCTCGCTAGAGAGAAGCCATTGTAGCAACATGTGTTTGTAATTCATTCCATCAGCTAATTAGGACAAAATGGGGAGGAAGGCTTCACCAGCTCCACATGGAACAGATAAAGTGGAGCGTGTTCAAGAGGAAGGCCCTGGGGACGCCAGGGAGTGAGGAAGGACTAAAGAAACTGGATGTTCAGGTTTTCATAGAAGAACCAGAGGCTGTAAATGCCTGAAGTGCTGGGATGGCAGGGAGAGGGCATGAAAGGCAAGGGAGAACCTGGACCTGAGGGTGGGAAAGGCCTTCCACTGGAGGACAGGGAAGAACTTTCCAGCAGTGGAATCCTGCCAGTGAGTGTCCTCAAAGGTAATGAGTTTTCTCATCAAGTGAAATGTTCCAGGCTGGGGCCGTCTTACGGGCCTGTCACAGGATATCTTGGGTGAGGGCTGGTCCGGACTAGATGAAGTGCAAGTCCCCTTCTTGCTGACTGGAGAGCAGACCCAAAGGCACCCAGGCTACCCAGGGAGCTCAGTGAGGGAAGGGTTCTCTGATGGAGGCTGTGGGCAAGTGAGACGGTTGTTCATTCCTCAGCTCCAGCTGATGGCTTGGGAATGTGGCGCCTGGTTCTTCGGGTTTTTCAAGAAAAGACAGACTTCTGGATTTTTTTTAGGTGGACTTTGCGTTTTAAATATTGCACGAGCCAAATAAAGCCATCTGTGCCTGCTGGGTCTCGGCTGTGGTCTGTGAGTTTGACCCCTCAGTTCCAGGATTCTCAGGGTTATGTGCGCTTCAGTCTTTGGGGGGCGGATGGGTGTGAACTGAGTCGGGGGTAGGGTGGGGTAAGGATTATCTCTGCTTCCAGCAGATGGGGAAACGGGACACCTGGAGGTTCAAGGGCTTCCAGAGAGACCCAGTGCAGGGTAATAACAGTTGAGGACTAGAACTGGGCGAAGCAGGATGAATGGGCATGGTCACGAGTGCAGTTTCCTGACTTGCCTATTCTACTGACATTTCACTTTTAAGCTTTTCTCTTAAAATACTGTTCGATGAAGAGAGCACTAGGAAGGCAAATACTTCCTGGGGGTAGGGCTGGAGCAGGGAATCCAGCCTCCCAGGGCTACTTTCATTCCCGGTCCTGCACTCTCCAGAGGCACCACCTGCTTCACAGTGACTATGAATGGCGCCCCCTGGGGTTGTGCTGTGCTCAGTCTAGACGTTTGTGCCTGGAGCCGCGTGAAAACTCGACCTCTCAGGATCTGTGTCTTTAGGCCTCCATCCATGTCTGAAATCTCCATTATAACTCTGCTTTTGGGTGAAGGCGTCAGGGCACTCAGAAGTCTCTTCTGAAACACACGCAGGAAAAGAAGAAAGCCCACAGGAATGCAACCTGACATCTGTCTCAGGCTCGGAGTACTGGACTGCCAGGGACTTGGGCACTGAATAAATTAGCTTTGCCACGAAGCCAGCCTCAAAGAGCCAGTCATATCCAAACCACATTTATGGCGCTCCCCACTGCAATTCGAGGCCTGTCTGCCTCGCTTCCTGCCTCTATTTTATGCTGAGACGGCACTTTCAGGAGCAGCTTTCAGACCAGCTTGAGGCTTTGCTCCCTTCGCCCGTGAATGGCTCACTTGCTTTATTTTGTTGTTGTTGTCGTTAAGTTTTTTTTTAAAGTATCAGTACTTTTTTTTCATACAGCTTTGTTGAGGTATATTTGAAGTATAGTAAACTGTACACTTTAAAAGTGTGTAACTTGATCAGTTTTAACATATGTATAAACCTGTGAAAAGATCATCACAGTCATAATAAGCATTCCTATCATCCCCCAAAAGTTTCTTTGTGCCTCTTTGTAACCTATCTCTCCCTCTTGTCTCCACACAATCACTGACCTGCTTTCTGTTTCTCTAGATGAGCTTGCATTTTCTAGAAATTTATGTAGAAGGACTACACAGTTTGTGTTCCTTTTTGCCTGCTTTTTTTTTTTTTTTTTTTTTTTTGCTAAGCATGATGATACCGAGATTCATCCCATTCACCTGTTGAGAGACATTTGAGGTGTTTCTAGCTTTTGGCTGTTACAAATCTAACTCTTTTGAACATTTGTGCGCTAGTCTGTGTGGATATATATTTTTGTTTTCTTGAGAAAATACCTACAAAACAATAGAATGGCTGGGTGGTATGGTAGGTGTGTGTTTAATGTGTTAAAAAAACTACCAAATTGTTTTCCAAAGTACTTGTCCCATTTTGCATTCCCACCATCACTGTATGATAGAGTTCTTGTTGCTCAGCATCCTTGATGGCACTTGGAACTGGAATGGTCAGTCTTCAATTTTAGCTGTCCTTACGGGTGTGAAGAAATGAAATTTACATTTCTCACATGTAATTTACATGCTCTCATGAAGAGCATCTCTTCATGTGTTCATTGGCCATTTTGTATCTTTTGTGAAATGTCTATTAAAATCTTTTGTCGATTTTTAATTGGGTTGTCCTATTGAGTTTTAAGAGTTTTTTTAATATATATTCTGTAATACAAGTCTCTTGTCTGATATATGTTTTGTGCATATATTCTCCCAGCCCATGACTGTGCCTTTTTGTTTTCCTAGAAAGGTGTCAGTATCATCTAGTAAAATCTGGAGCATATGGGGTTTCCAGGGATAAGAAAGACATTGAATATTTAACAAATGTGACAAACCTTAAGAATTCTGTAGAATCTTAATGTGGTACCAACATGAATGAAAGCATATTTAATATCACATTAATTCTTGATTTGGAAATTATTTTGCATAATTTGAAGAAAAACACCATACTAGGTACTAGAGGAGATAGAAAGAAAGGTAGAAACATCATCAAACATGGATACTCTTCTCAGGAGACTCACATCCATGGCAGAGGTGGTATGACACGTGTTCTGATAATAATTATTGTTATAAGCTATGGCTTTACTGGCATGATCTCATTCAATCTTCAGAATAGTCTTCTGATACAGATTTTCCCCACTTTGCAGATGAAGAAACTGAGGCTTAGAAAAGTTAAGTAACTTCCTTAGTTCATACAGATAGGATATGGCAGACCTAGATTCAATGCCAAGTCTGTCTGACTCCAAAATCCATGTACCTAACCTTTAGGCTAAGTTGCCTCCCAAATAGAGCATAAGATAGGGTGTGTTAAGAATCATAAGAGTGTTGTAAACAGGGTGTTATAGAGTAAGAAGTGAAAAAATTTATTTTTGGCTCTGTACCAGAAAGCACCATGGAAGAGTTAACATTTGATTTGGGCCTTGAAGAATGTACCCAGCCTCAGTAACAAAGGTGGCAGAAGGGAAATGCTTGAAGGGAACAGTGTAAGCCAGGACTCAGAGGTGAGAATGGTCATGGGATCTATTGACTGAAGCCTAGTATTCTCCAAGGAGAATGGTGAGAGAAAGGGTGATGAAAATCAGTTCTTAAAAGGCCTTGAAAATCAGGCTAAGATGTATGAATTTGATTCTGGAAGGCAGTTGTGATCCACTGAATCATTTGAGCAGGAGGGTGGTGGGTAGTGATTTCATGGTGGCTGTGTATCATGATGGGATGAAGTCTAGATGGACAAGGATGTAGAAGAGGTACAGAAAGCAGTTGAGGACCTTGTGGTCCCTACTGTAGGTATTGAGGGCCCCAACTAGGGCATTAGCCATAGAAATGGACAGGAAGGGATAATTACATAATTCAAAACTGGAAGCTATCTCCCATCCATACATGAATTTTTTAATAATTAATTAATTATTTATTTATTCTTTGCTGCATTGGGTCTTCGTTGCTGCACGCGGGCTTTCTCTAGTTGCGGAGAGCGGGGGCTACTCTTCGTTGCGGTGCTTGGGCTTCTCATTGCGGTGGCTTCTCTTGTCGCAGAGCACAGGCTCTAGGCGCACTTGCTTCAGTAGTTGTGGCATGCAGGCTCAGTAGTTGTGGCTCACAGGCTCTAGAGTGCAGGCTTAGTAGGTGTGGCGCATGGGCTTAGTTGCTCTGTAGCATGTGGGATCTTCCCGGACCAGGGCTCGAACCCATGTCCCCTGCATTGGCAGGCATATCTTAACCACTGCACCACCAGGGAAGCCCCGTGATTTTTATTCTATCAACTTTTCTGTAATCTGGGATTAATTTGTCCCAGTCCCTTGCTGCCTCCTCCTTCTTTGTCCATCTGTATCTTGCATACTTCATTGCTCCCAGACAGTGGCCAGGGAAAAGAGAGAAACTCCATTTGTCCTGTCAGTAATTTGTTGGCTAATTCTGATAAATTAAGTGGTGCCTGGGTGCCTGGTGAAGGCTGAAACTTCTGGCCAAAATGAAGCTATATATTATTCATACATTTCTGTATTCATTCAGTTAACCATATTCATTCATTTACCATTCTGATGGGTTTTGTCCAACACCACCAAGCAATTCTCCAGTTCTTAGTGGCACTGAGTGTCCTACAAATTTAACTCAATTCTGACACTTTCCTACCTAGAGTTAGTGTCAGATGCCACAGGTTAAGGGCTCAGTCCCACAAGACTACCCCACTTCAGATGCCAGTCACAAGTCCAGGTTGTCACCTGTGCCTCTGACTATCTAGCTATAAATCAGAGGTTCCCACGACCCCTTCCTCGGGTTCAGTTAATTTGCTAGAGCAGCTCACAGAACTCAGAGAAACATTTACTTATGTTTACCAGTTGATTATAAAGGATATTATAAAGGGTACAGGTGAACACCCAGATGAAGGGTGAGGTCCAGAAGGGTCCTGAGAGGAACCAGGGTGTGCCACCCTCCTCTCATGTTTACCAACCCCCCAGAAGCTCATCAGATCTCCTTATTCAAGAGTTTTTATAGACATTAATCTGCAGCAGCCCCTTTCCCCTTCCCAGAGGTCCGTGGGTGGTCTTTCTAGTGACCAGTCCCATCCCAGGGCTACGTGGGGGGTCCCACCCTAAGCAACCTCATTAGCATAAGCTCAGGTATACTCAAAAGGGCTTCTTATGAATGACAGAGGACACTCCTATGACTGGAAATTCCAAGGGTTTTAGGAGCTTTGTGCCAGGAACCTGAGACAAGGACCAAATATGTTTCTTATTATACCACAACCATCCATTCATCCAAACATTTACTCATTCGGCAAACTCTCAGTCATTTGATATTTATCAAAGTGTCTAATATGAGCCAGACACTATGATAGGTGCTGAAGATACAGTCGATAACATAGCACAGCCTCTGTCCACAAGAAGTTCACATTTTAGTGGAGAATTATTACTGCCATCTTCTTCTGGGCTTTCTTATTGTCTCACCTTTTCATGTTTTTTTTTCCCCCTGCCCTTTCTTGCCTTCTTTTGGATTTTTTTCTCATTTTACTTCTTTCTTCTCTTCAACTAAGAGAGTTCAGTATTCTGTTTCTACACTTTGAGTAGTAAACCAAGAAATTTTAACCTGTATTTTGAGTCTAAAATTAATCAATATATTTACTCTTCTTCCAGCCGATACAAGGATCTTAGTGAACCCCTCAGCTTTGATCACCCCCTCTTCTGACTTACAAGCTATTGTTGTCATGTATCTTAGTTATTATTTTTAATTCCATAAGACTGTACTCTTACGGTTTCACACAAACCTTCCAAATGGAATCACTTTGCTTCTACCTGAAGCATATTCTTTTAAATTTCTTTGAGTGAGGGTCTCTAGGTTTTGCTTGAGAACTTCTTTATTTTGCGCCTGTCCTTGCTGGGTATACAATTCTAGTTTGACAGTTGTCTACCATTATATATTCAATACATTATTCTACTGACTTCTGGATTCTGTTACAGCTGTTGAGAAGTCAGGGGTCATATTGAAACAGGAGGGAAGGGGGCAGGGCACAACGTTTAAAAGAATGATATAGCCATAGTACACGGTGAAAACTAGTGAGAACCAACTGGGTCCAAGATGGCAGAAGATTCACGGCTATCTTGGACCCAATTGTTTCTCACTAGTTTTCATCGTGTACTATGGCTATATCATTCTGTTAAAGGTTGTGCCCTGCCCCCTTCCCTCCTGTTTCAATATAATGATTATTCCTTTACATTAAATCTCTCTTTTCTGTGGCTACTTTTAAGATTTTGTCTCTTTTTGATGTTCTGCAGTTTCACTATGATGTAGATTTTTAGAAACAGCTTTATTGAGGTATAATTGGCATAGAGTAAATTGCACATGTTTAAAGTGTGTAATTTGGTAAGTTTTGACCTGTGTATATACTCATGAAACCATCACCACATCAAGATAATGAACATATCCATCATCCCCCAAAGTTTCCTGTGTCCCTTTATGCTTGTAACCCTTCCATCCTGTCCTTTCCATTCTCCTATGTTCCCCAGGCAACCACTGATCTACTTTCTATCACTATAGGCTAATTTGTATTTTATAGAATTTTACACAAATGGAGTCACACAGTGTATACTTTTTTTTTAAGCTGACTTCTTTCACTCAGCATAGTTATTTTGAGATTCATCCTTGTTGTAGCATATATAATAGTTTGTTCCTTCTTATTGGTTGGTGATATTCCTTTGTATGGATATGCCACTGTTTATTTATCCATTTACTTGGTGGATATTTGGGTTATTTTCACTGTGGGGCTAGTATAAAGTTTTTGTGAACGTTGATGTTCAAGTCTTTCTATAGGCATATGCTTTTATTTCTCTTAGGTAAATCTGTAGGAGTGGAATGGCTGGATTATATGTTAGGTGTATACTGTTGGCCCCCCATATCCACGGGTTCCACATCTGTGGATTCAACCAACTGGATTGAAAACAATTTTTTTTTTAAATTCCAGCAAGTTCCAAAAAGCAAAATTTGAATTTGACATGGGCCAGCAAATATTTACATAGCATTTATGTTGTATTAGGTATTATAAGTAATCTAGAGATGATTTAAAGTATATGGGAGGGCTCAGGACCTTCAAGATGGCAGAGGAGTAAGACATGGAGATCACCTTGCTTCCCACAAATACATCAAAAAATACATCTACATGTGGAACAGTCCTTCAGAACACCTACTGAATGCCGGCAGAAGACCTCAGACTTCCCAGAAGGCAAGAAACCCCCCACATACCTGGGTAGGGCAAAAGAAAAAAGAAAAAACGAGAAAAAAGAATAGGGATGGGACCTGCACCTCTGGGATCGAGCTGTGAAGGAGGAAAGGTTTCCATACACTAGGAAGCCCCTTCACTGGAGGAGACGGCGGGGGTGGGGGGTGGGGGCGGGGGAGAAGGTGGAAGCTTCGGAGCCACGGAGGAGAGCACAGCAACAGGGGTGCGGAGGGCAAAGCGGAGAGATTCCTGCACATAGGATCGGTGCCAACCAGCACTCAGCAGCCCGAGAGGCTTGTCTGCTCGCCCACTGGGGCGGGCGGGGGCTGGGAGCTGAGGCTCGGGCTTCGAAGTTTGGATCCCAGGGAGAGGACTGGGGTTGGCTGCCTGAACACAGCCTGAAGGGGCTAGTGCACCACAGCTAGCCGGGAGGGAGTCCGGGAAAAAGTCTGGACCTGCCTAAGAGGCAAGAGACCATTGTTTCAGGGTGTGCGAGGAGAGGGGATTCAGAGCACCGCCTAAACGAGCTCCAGAGATGGGCGTGAGCCATGGCTATCAGCACGGACACCAGAGACGGGCATGAGATGCTAAGGCTGCTGCTGCAGCCACCTGTGTGCGAGCACAGGTCACTATCCACACCTCCCCTCCCAGGAGCCTGGGCAGCCCGCCACTGCCAGGGTCTCGTGATCCAGGGACAACTTTCCCGGAAGAACACATGGTGCGCCTCAGGCTGTTGCAACGTCACACCAGCCTCTGCTGTCACAGGCTCGCCCCGCATTCCGTACCCCTCCCTCACCCCTGACCTGAGTGAACCAGAGCCCCCGAATCAGCTGCTACTTTAACCCCGTCCTGAGCGAAGAACAGACGCCCTCAGGTGACCTACACGCAGAGGTGGGGCCAGATCCAAAGGTGAACCCCGGGAGCTGTGCAAACAAGGAAGAGAAAGGGAAATTTCTCCCAGCAGCCTCAGGAGCAGAGGATTAAATCTCCACAATCAACTTGATGTACCCTGCATCTCTGGAATACATGAATAGACAACGAATCATCCCAAAATTGAGGTGGTGGACTTTGGGAGCAACTGTAGACTTGGGGTTTGCTGTATGCAACAGACTAGTTACTGATTTTTATATTTATCTTAGTTTAGCTTTTAGCGCTTGTTATCATTGGTGGATATGTTTATTAGTTGCTCGCTTCTTTTTTTTTTTATTACTCTTTTAAAAATTATTTTAAAAATTCTTTTATTTTAATAACTTTATTTTATTTTTTGTTTCCTTTCTTTCTTTTTTTTCTCCCTTTTCTTCTGAGCCGTGCATCTGACAGGGTCTTGGTGCTCTGGCCGGGTGTCAGGCCTGAGCCTCTGAGGTGGGAGAACTGAGTTCAGGACATTGGACTACCAGAGACCTCCTCGCCCCATGTAATATTAATTGGCGAGAGATCTCCCAGGGATCTCTGTCTCAATGTTAAAACCCAGCTCCACTCAAAGACCAGCAAGCTCCAGTGCTGGACACCCTATGTCAGACAACTAGCAAGACAGGAACACAACCCCACCCATTAGCAGAGAGGCTGCCTAAAATCATAATAAGGTCACAGACACCCCAAAACACACCAGTCCTGCCCACCAGAAAGACAACATCCAGCCTCATCCACCAGAACACAGGCACCAGTCCCCTCCACCAGGAAGCTCACACAACCCACTGAACCAGCCTTACCCACTGGGAGAAGACACCAAAAACAACGGGAATGATGAACCTGCAGCCTGCGAAAAGGAGACCCCAAACACAGTAAGTTAAGCAAACTGAGAAGACAGAGAAACACACAGCAGATGAAGGAGCAAGGTAAAAATCCACCAGACCAAACAAATGAAGAGGAAATAGGCAGTCTACCTGAAAAAGAATTCAGAGTAATGATAGTAAAGATGATCCAAAATCTTGGAAATAAAATGGAGAAAATACAAGAAATGTTTAACGAGGACCTAGAAGAACTAAAGAGCAAACAATTGTGAACAACATAATAAATGAAATTAAAAATTCTCCAGAAGGACTCAATAGCAGAATAACTGAGGCAGAAGAATGGATAATTGACCTGGAAGATAAATAGTGGAAATAACTACTGCAGAGCAGAATAAAGAAAAAAGAATGAAAAGAATTGAGGGAAGTCTCAGAGACCTCTGGGACAACATTAAATGCACCAGCATTCGAATTATAGGGGTCCCAGAAGAAGAAGAGAAAAAGAAAGGGACTGAGAAAATATTTGAAGAGATTATAGTTGAAAACTTCCCTAATATGGGAAAGGAAATAGTTGATCAAGTCCAAGAAGCGCAGAGAGTCCCACACAGGATAAATCCAATGAGAAACACTCCAAGACACATAATAATCGAACTATCAAAAGTAAAATACAGGGCTTCCCTGGTGGCACAGTGGTTGAGAGTCTGCCTGCCAATGCAGGAGACACAGGTTCGTGCCCCAGTCCGGGAAGATCCCACATGCTGTGGAGCGGCTAGGCCTGTGAGCCATGGCCACTGAGCCTGCACATCCGGAGCCTGTGCTCCGCAACAGAAGAGGCCACAACAGTGAGAGGCCCACGTACCTCAAAAAAAAAAAAAAAAACAAAGAAAAAATATTAAAAGCAGCAAGGGAAAAACAACAAATAACATACAAGGGAATCCCCAAAGGGTTAACAGCTGATCTTTCGGCAGAAACTCTGCAAGCCAGAAGGGAGTGGCAGGACATATTTAAAGTGATGAAAGGGAAAAACCTACAACCAAGATTACTCCACCCAGCAAGGATCTCATTTAGATTCAACTGGAGAAATTAAAACCTTTACAGACAAGCAAAAGCTAAGAGAATTCACCGCCCACCCCCCAAACCAGCTTTACAACAAAGGCTAAAGGAACTTCTCTAGGCAGGAAACACAGGAGAAGGAAAAGACCTACAGTAACAAACCCAAAACAATTAAGAAAATGGTAATAGGAAAATACATATCGATAACTACCTTAAATGTAAATGGATTAAATGCTCCAACCAAAAGACATAGACTGGCTGAATGGATACAAAAACAAGACCTGTATATATGCTGTCCACAAGAGACCCACTTCAGACCTAGGGACACATACAGACTGAAAGTGAGGGGATGGAAAAAGATATTCCATGCAAATGGAAATCAAAAGAGAGCTGGAGTAGCAATTCTCATATCAGACAAAATAGATTTTAAAATAAAGACTATTACAAGAGACAAAGAAGGACACTACATAATGATCAAGGGATCGATCCAAGAAGAAGATATAACAATTGTAAATACTTACACACCCAACATAGGAGCACCTCAATACATAAGGCAAATACTAACAGCCATAAAAGGGGAAATCGATAGTAACACATTCATAGTAGGGAACTTTAACACCCCACTTTCACCAATGGACAGATCATCCAAAATGAAAATAAATAAGGAAACAGAAGCTTTCAATGACACAACAGACCAGATAGGTTTAGTTAATATTTATAGAACATTCCATCCAAAAACAACAGAATACACATTCTTCTCAAGTGTTCATGTAACATTCTCCAGGATAGATCATATCTTGGGTCACAAATCAAGCCTTGGTAAACTTAATAAAATTGAAATTGTATCAAGTATCTTTTCCGACCACAATGCTATGATACTAGATATCAATAACAGGAAAAATCTGTAAAAAAAAAAAACAGACACATGGAGGCTAAACAATACAGTACTTAATAACCAAGAGATTACTGAAGAAATCAAAGAGAGAAACAAAAAATACCTAGAAACAAATGACAGTGAAAACACGACAACCCAAAAGCTATGGGATGCAGCAAAAGCAGTTCTAAGAGGGAAGTTTATAGCAATACAATCCTACCTCAAGAAACAAGAAACATCTCAAATAACAACCTGACCTTACACCTAAAGCAGTTAGAGAAAGAAGAACAAAAACCCCCCAATGTTAGCAGAAGGAAAGAAATCATAAAGATCAGATCAGAAATAAATGAAAAATAAATGAAGGAAACAATAGCAAAGATCAATAAAACTAAAAGCTTGTTCTTTGAGAAGATAAACGAAATTGATAAAGCATTAGCCAGACTCATCAAGAAAAAAAGAGAGAAGACTCAAATTAACAGAATTAGAAATGAAAAAGGAGAAGTAACAACTGGCACTGCAGAAATACAAAGGAGGCTGAGAGATTACTACAAGCAAGTATATGGCAATAAAATGGACAGCCTGGAAGAAATGGACAAATTCTTAGAAAAGCACAACCTTCCAAGATTGGACCAGGAAGAAATAGAAAATATAAGGAGACTAATCACAGCACTGAAATTGAGACTCTGATGAAACATCTTCCAACAAACAAAAGCCCAGGACCAGATGGCTTCACAGGCGAATTCTATCAAACATTTAGAGAAGAGCTAACACCTGTCCTTCTCAAACTCCTCCAAAATATAGCAGAGGGAGAAACACTCCCAAACTCATTCTCTCAGGCCACCATCACCCTGATACCAAAACCAGACAAAGATGTTACAAAAAAAGAAAACTACAGGCCAATATCACTGATGAATACAGACGCAAAAATCCTTAACAAAATACTAGCAAACAGAATCTAGCAGCACATTAACAGGGTCATACACCATGATCAAGTGGGGTTTACCCCAGGAATGCAAGGATTCTTCAATATACGCAAATCAATCAGTGTGATACACCATATTAACAAATTGAAGGATAAAAACCATATGATCATCTCAATAGATGCAGAAAAAGGTTTTGACAAAATTCAACACCCATTTATGATAAAAAACTCTCCAGAAGGTAGACATAGAACTTACCTCAACATAATAAAGGCCATGTATGACAAAACTACAGCCAACATCGTTCTCAATGGTGAAAAACTGGAACCATTTCCACTAAGATTAGGAACAAGGCAAGGTTGCCCACTCTTATTCAACATAGTTTTGGAAGCTTTAGCCACAGCAGTCAGAGAAGAAAAAGAAGTAAAAGGAATACAAATTGGAAAAGAAGAAGTAAAACTTTCACTGTTTGCAGATGACATGATACTATACATAGAGAATCCTAAAGACGCTACCAGAAAACTACTAGAGCTAATCAATGAATTTGGTAAAGAAGCGGGATACAAAATTAATGCACAGAAATCTCTTGCACGCATTCCTATACACTAATGATGAAAAATCTGAAAGAGAAATTAAGGAAACACTCCCATTTACCATGACAACAAAAAGAATAAAATACCTAGGAATAAACCTACCTAAGGAGACAAAAGTCCTGTTTGCAGAAAACTATAAGACACTGATGAAAGAAATTAAAGATGATACCAACAGTTGGAGAGGTATACAGTGTTCTTGGATTGGAAGAATCAACATTGTGAAGATGACTGTACTACCCAAAGCAATCTACAGATTCAGTGCAATCCCTATCAAACCACCTATGGCATTTTCCACAGAACTAGAACAAAAAATTTCACAATTTGAATGGAAACACAAAAGACCCCGAATAGCCAAAGCAATCCTGAGAAAGAAAAATGGAGCTGGAGGAATCAGGCACCTGGACTTCAGACTATACTACAAAGCTCCAGTAATCAAGACAGTATGGTACTGGCCCCAAAACAGAAATATAGATTAATGGAACTGGATAGAAAGCCCAGAGATAAACCCATGCACATATGGTCACCTTATCTTTGATAAAGGAGGCAAGAATATACAATGGAGAAAAGACGCCCTCTTCAGTAAGTGGTGCTGGGAAAACTGGACAACATGTAAAAGAATGGAATTAGAACACTCCCCAACAGCAATACTGGACAGCTATGTGTAAAAGAGTGAAATTAGAACACTCCCTAACACTATACCCAAAATAAGCTCAGAATGGATTAAAGACCTAAATATAAGGCCAGACACTATAAAGCTCTTATAGGAAAACATAGGCAGAACACTCTGTGACATAAATCACAGCAATATCCTTTTTGACCCACCTCTTAGAGAAATGGAAATAAAAACTAAAATAAACAAATGGGACCTAATGAAACTTAAAAGCTTTTGCACAGCAAAGGAAACCATAAACAAGACAAAAAGACAACCCTCAGAATGGGAAAAAATATTTGCAAACGAAGCAGCTGACAAAGGATTAATTTGCAAAATATGCAAGCAGCTCAATAACAAAAAAAACAAACAACCCAATCCAAAAATGAGCAGAAGACCTAAATAGACATGTCTCCAGCGAAGATATACAGATTGCCAACAAACACATGAAAGGATGCTTAACATCACTAATCATTAGAAAAATGCAAAGCAAAACTACAATGAGGTATCACCTCACACCAGTCAGAATGGCCATCATCAAAAAATCTAGAAACAATAAATTCTGGCGAGTGTGTGGAGAAAAGGGAACCCTCTTGCACTGTTGATGGGAATGTAAGTTGATACAGCCCCTTTGGAGGACAGTATGGAGGTTCCCCCAAAAACTAAAAATAGAACTACCATGTTACCCAGCAATCCCACTACTAGGCATATACCCTGAGACAACCATAATTTAAAAAGTCACATACCACAATGTTCATTGCAGCTCTGTTTACAGTAGCCATTACAATGGAAGCAACCTAGGTGTCCATTGACAGATGAATGGATAAAGAAGATGTGGCACATATATACAATGGAATATTACTTAGCCATATAAAGAAACGAAATTATTTGTAGTGAGGTGGATGGACCTATAGTCTGTCATACAGAGTGAAGTAAGTCAGAAAGAGAAAAACAAATACCCTATGCTAACATATATATGGAATCTAAGAAAAAAAACTGGTTCTGATGAACCTAGGGTCAGGACAGGAATAAAGACACAGACGTGGGGTATGGACTTGAGGACATGGGGAGGGGGAAGGGTAAGTTGAGACGAAGTGAGAGAGTGGCATGGACATATATACACTACCAAATGTAAAATAGATAGCTAGTGGGAAGCAGCCACATAGCACAGGGAGATCAGCTCAGTGCTTTGTGACCACCTAGAGGGGTGGGATAGGGAGGGTGTGAGGGAGATGCAAGAGGGAGGCGATATGGGGATATGTGTATACATATAGCTGATTCACTTTTTTATACAGCAGCAACTAACACGATAATCTAAAGCAATTGCAATCCAGTAAAGGTGTTTAAGAAAACATTAAAAAAAAAAAGTAAATGGGAGGATACTATGTCATTTTACATAAGGAACTTGAGCATCCATGGATTTTGGTATCCTCACGGAATCCTGAAACCAATTCCCAACAGATACTGAGGATCTGCTCTATTTAACTTTTTTAAAGTTGTGGTGGTACCATTTTAAGTTCCCAGCAGCAGTGTTTGAGAATTTTACCAACTCCACATCACTATCAACACTTAGTGTTATCAGTCTTTTCAATTTTAGCCATTCTAATAGGTGTGTAGTAGTATCTCATTGTGGTTTTAATTTGTATTTCTCTGATGACCAGTGATGCTGAGCATCTTTTCATGTGCTTCTCTGCCCTGTGTGTATCTTCTTTGTAATGGGTTTGTTTAAATCTTTTGCCCATTCTTTAAAAATTGGGTTGTTTGGTTTCCCGTTATTGAATTTTGAGAGTTCTTTATATTCTGGATACAAGTCCTTTATCAGATACATGGTTTGCAGTATTTACTCTAGTCTGTGGCTTGTGTTTTTATTCTGTTAACAGTGGCAGAAATTTTAAATTTTGATATAGTTTGATTTATCAGTTTGTTCCTTTATATATCATGTCTTTGGTGTCATATCTAGAAATATTTGCCTAACCCAAAATCACAAAGTTTTTTTCTTATGTTTTCTTCTAGAAGCTTTATAATTTTAGGTCTTAAATTTAGAGCTGTGATCCATTTTGATTTGTTTGTAGCATGAAGTATGGACCAAAGTCCTCCTCATCCTCTTCCTTCTCATCCCCATCCCCCCTCCCTGCCCCTCCTCTTATATATTGGTATCCAGTTGTTCTAGTATTATTAGTTGAGTGTACTGTCATTTCTCCACTTAATTGCCTTTGCACCTCTGTCAGAAATCGGTTGTTCATATACCTGTGGGTCTATATCTGTACCCTCTATTGTGTTTCATTGATTTGTTTTTCTTTATGCCAGTACCACACTGTCTGGATTACTGTCACTTTATAGTATGTCTTGAAATCGGGTGTTAGTTATCCAACTTTATCCTTTTCCAAAGTTGTTTTGCCTATTCCAGGTGCTTCGCATTTCCAGATGAGTCTTAGAGTCAGTTTACCAATTACTGTAAAAGAGCCTGCTGGGATGTTTATTAGGATTACATTGAATCCATTGGTCAGTTTTAGAAAAATGGACATCTCATCAATAGTTATTCTTCTGTATATTGCATAGCTTTTTTGATAGAGTTTTTTATTTACCTTAGCAATATTTGTTGTTTGTGGTCTTACATCTTTTTCAGATTTATCCAGCGGATTTGATAATTTTGGATTTTGTCATGAACGTTATTGCAAAAATTTCAGTTTCTTTTTCATTGCTAATATTTTAAAATACAATTATTTTGTTTGTTTTTTGGGTTTTTAAGTTATTTTTATTTTTATTATTTTTGGCTGCATTGGGTTTTCGTTGCCGCATGCAGCGTTTCTCTAGTTGCGGAGAGTGGGGGCTGCTCTTCATTGCGGTGCTCAGGCTTCTCATTGCAGTGCCTTCTTTTGTTGCGTAGCATGGGCTCTAGACGCGCAGGCTTCAGTAGCTGTGGCACGTGGGCTCAGTAGTTGTGGCTCACAGGCTCTAGAGTGCAGGCTTAGTAGTTGTGGCTCACGGGCTTAGTTGCTCCGCAGCATGTGGGATCTTCCTGGAACAGGGATTGAACCCATGTCCCCTGCACTGACAGGTGGATTCTTAACCACTGTACCACCAGGGAAGTCCCCAATTTGTTTTTTAATATATTGTCTCCTGCAAACTTGCTAAACTCACTTATTAGTTCTAATAGCCTTTTGTGTACATTACATCAGTTTTTCTACATAGGCAATCATGTCTTTTGCAAATCTTTTCAATCTAGGTGACTTTGTATCTTTTTCTTGCCTTATTGCACTGGCTAGAAGCTCCAGTACAGTGTTGAATAAAAGCTGTGAGAGTGGATATCCTTGTCTTGTTTCTGATCTTTGGGTGAAAGTATTTAGTCTTAATGGTGACGTTATATGTGATGCTAACTGTAGCTTTTTTGTAAATGGCCTTTATCAGATTGAGAAAGTTCCTTTCTAGTTTCTTGAAAGATTTTTTGTTTTAATTAGGAGTAGATGTTGGATTTTGTCAGCAGCTTTTTCTGTATTTATTGAGATGATTATTTGGTATTTCTTTTTTAATCTGTTAATATGTGGATTATATTGACAGATTTTGAATGCTAAACCAACCTTGCTTTCCTGGGATAAACTCTACTGGTCATGATTTATTATTCTTTTAATATATTGTTTGATTTGATTTGCTAAAATTATATTTAGAATTTTAATAACTGTTTTGAAGAGGGAATTTTTGTGTAGTTTTCTTTTAATGTTTTTGTCTGGCTTTGGTATTAGTGTATTTTTTTAAATCCTGCTTGGGATTAGTCTTTCAGAATCTTGGATTATTGTCTTTTATCAGTAGGAAATTTCTCAGCCATCATCTCTTCAATATTTCCATTGTTCCATTTTCGCTTTCCTTTCCTACTGTAACCTTAGACATTTTAAAGAACTTTCCACCATATCTTCCATGTCTCTTAGCTGTGTGTTTTTTTTCACTGCTTTTCTAGTACCTCATTTCTTTATACATTTTGTATGTTCATTTGTTTTACCATGGACTCATATTTCGTGGAACCTTTTCTGTGGGAATTCTCTGAAGGTATGTTCCTCCAGGAAGGATTGGCATTTGGTTGTGCCACATACATGGTGGGATCATTTTACACTAAATTCTCAGTTTGAAGTTTTCATACCTCCCAGATACTCTGATTATGGACCACAAACTTGTACGAGGGTTGGCTTGTGGCAACAAATTCTCAAGAGAGATTCTTTCCCACCCCATTTACTCATTGCCGAAATTTGAGCCAGTCCTCTGGGTGATGTAGGGAGTCCTAGCTCTATGTGATTGCTGGTATAGAGTGGATCCCTGTACAACTCCCCACCTGGTGTGGACTCTGGCTTTGTCCTCTGTGTCCTGTGTTGTAAGAGCATGTGCAAATCAACACTGGTGTTAACCTGTTTTAGTAAATGCCCTCAGACAAAAGCCAGTTTCCCTTCTCCTTGCTTCTGGCTTCCTATTTTCGTTTGGTTTTTGGTTTCTGATTATTTCTTACTTTCTAGCAAACTTACCAATACATTTAAAAATATATGATTTTGTTTCCTTTATTACATTTTTATTCTGCTTTTTTGGTTGTTTTCAGGTAGTGGTTTATCAGAGTATCCAGTCTACCATACTTCTGGAAATGAAAGTTGGGCCTCAAACATTTTATGTTGTGGTTGTTAGAAACTGTTTCTTCTGTGGGATTAATTGCATTTATGTCAGTTTTTGTTTTCCTTTCCTTTGGTAAACACCAGAAAACCAAGGGAGGGAGGGGTTTATTTTTCCCATATGGTAGTCTGTGCACTGTGTTATTAAGAACATCTAATGAAGCCCTGGGCTTTGCATCTTTCCCTTTTACTAAATCACCTAAACCAACAGAGTTGAGGTTTTGTTTTAGTTTGATTAAAATACCTGTACTCCACCACATCTAGAGTCAGCCCCTTATTATATACTCCCATACTGTTCTTCCTGAGGGCCTATTGCTAACCAGCTTTGTGAACCTTGGGGTTGCCGTCTCCTTATTTGTAGATGAGGGGGATGGGTTGGATCTGTAATTCCCAGTCACTGGTCCACAGACTTGTTCCAGTTGTTGAAATGTCCACCAGTCCAAGGTAAAATTAAAGAAAAAATGGGGAGAGAACAGTGAGTTTTATCAAAGAACTTATTGTGTTACTTATCCCAAGTGGATATCATTCCAACTTGGTATAATATGTCCTTTATTTTCTGAAATGGTAGCAGACGATAGGTTGTTTGTCTCCTTGGTTTGTTTGAATGTATTTATTGAACAGAACACAAAGCTGACAACACTAGGTCTCTTCCCAGCGTTTTGGTGTTGGGGGGGAATCTTTTCAAGTCCATTGAAATCAGAAGTCAAGGAATCACTAGGTTAGATAACTTTGAAATTGAACAGCCTCAGCTTTTCCATTGTATAGAGGGGGAGAGATGACTTTCCTTTTCCTATTAGCTGTAAAGTTTGGTTGTTTTTTTTTTAGCGGTACGCAGGCCTCTCACTGTTGTGGCCTCTCCTGTTGCGGAGCACAGGCTCCGGACGCGCAGGCTCAGCGGCCATGGCTCACGGGCCCAGCCGCCCTGCGGCATGTGGGATCTTCCTGGACCGGGGCATGAACCCGTGTCCCCTGCATCGGCAGGCAGACTCTCAACCACTGTGCCACCAGGGAAGCCCTGAAGTTTGGGTTTTGATTAATTTAATTTTGGGTTTTATTTTTCACCATGGGCATATTAGAATGAGAGTGAAGCCCGCTCTCTTGGGAGGAATGAGGCCATGATGGGGCAGTACCTTGGTCTGTCGTCTCAAAGTCATGCCCGTGTTTTCTAGGTCATGGTTTTGGTAGCAGCCTTATTGATAGCATATCTCTTCCGTGTACACGTTTTAGCTCTCTCGGATACAGATACAGATACAGATACTTGCAGGCTTGCCTGTGCATTCCGGAATCCTAGAAACCCAGGTTTTCGTGCCCATCAGCTTTTCTGCACAGGATTCTGCATACTTTGGGTTGTGGATTAGCTTCACTCCAGAGAGCCGGTTAATTCACATTCCCTTGCAGTATGTCAGCTCAAAGAAATGCTGCAGGCATGGGTGGCTCTCTGCCCTCATGGGAGGGAGAGCCAGACGGCTCAGCAAACAGCACAGTGACCTGTGAGAATCTTTAAGGCAGTGGGAAGAAACTGAAGGAAAAATATTTTAAGCAGATTTTTATAAAATGTGACAGTATTAGAAAGCCAGATCACTGGTGGGTTCAAGGTCTAGCTCCATCTTTCATTGCTGTATGGCTTCAGACAAGCTGCTTCATTTCTCTGGGCCTCTTATTTTTATCCTTAATAAAAATAGAAGGCTGTTATCTGTCCTTCTTCCTATATTTGATTGTTTGAAGGTTATTTGGCCATTGTATGTAATTTGGTTATTATAAATGAGCTACTGTGGGCTATAACAGTGGTCAAATGCCAATAAGATTTATTGATTTATTCAGTGCACAAGGCATAGTTCTATGGGATGGGAGTGCACTGGTGCAAAAACCACTCCCTGCCTTCAGAAAGCTTGCATTCTAGTGGAAGAAACAGACGATAAACAAGCGAAAAACATTAATAACACAATGATGATGGGTGCTGTGAGGAAATAAACAGATTGGTGTAGGAGAGTCAGGGAGAGGGTTCAAGGAAGTTTTTATGAAGAAGTGATGGTCAAGCTGTGACCTGAAGTCTGGAAAGAAGCCAGGAGAAGAGTTTTAGGTGGAATAAACAGCAAGGACGGGGCCCTGAGGCCACAGAGAGCTGGCTTGCTTGAACACTAGAAAGGAGTGCACCATGGCTAGAGGGCGGGACTTGTACTGGATACATGGTTAATTTTATACAGTGTGAAGCAGCTTCAACTTCCTTTCACATTTTTTTTTCCTATTTTTCAAGCTTATTTGTCTTGGGGAACAAAAATTAATTTGTAGATATGTTCTGGATATTAAAAATCATTCCTAAAAGTATCTTTAGAATGCAGAAGGGAGAATACTGTGCGGTAGAGTGTGGGCTGTGGAGTCAGTTGCCCCTCAGGTTCTCATGGGCTCTGCCACTTAGGAGCTGTCTGACCTTGGACAAGTTACTCAGCCTTCCTGAGCCTCAGTTTCCTCATCTATAAAATGAAGATAGTAAACCCTGAGCTCCATCCCTCAGAAGAATGTTATGTATATAAGATATTTTAGAGGAAATGATAAATATGAAAATGTGTGGAGTGTTTAAAGAGCATTATTAATGGGAGAGAGGATGTCTTGTCTCCCGGTTGGCTCTTTGCAAATCCCAGGCTTGTTGGGCTGTCGAAAATAGACAGCTCAGAAGCCATGTGCCTTGGCTGGGGTGAATCAGTGCTAGCGTGCAGGTAGGTGGGAAGTCCATTCCAGGGCTGTGTCCTTCGCGTGCTGCAGCAGCAGTGTTACAAGGAAGTAAATGAATAATAAATGAAGGGCTCTGAAGTCAGGCTGCTCCTGTAAGATTTCTGTGCCGAGGAGACTCAGCAGAAAGGACACGGCCTCACTGTGCCATCTCTGCAAGGAGAGGCCGGCTCTCTGCTGGCGGCCCTGGCGGAGCCAAGGCTCTGGTCTCTGAACACAGTGTGTGGCTCCAAGGCGTGGAGGCCTGGCTGTTGCCCTGGGTTGTCCAGTGGGTTATGTGGCAGCGCTGAGATGGGGCTGTGGCTCTTCAGAGCGCCACCCCAGTGCTCGTGGCACCGTGGCCCTCTGTTTTTGGCATTCTGAGATGCTTACTCATTCACCAGCGCATGGTGTTGCACACCTAACCATGCTTCTGATGCTGTGCTAGCACCGAGGATACCGGGTAGGCAGGGCCCTCCCTCGTGCCACGTTCAGCCTCGTTGAGAGCCAGGTTGTTAAGTACTGTAATGGCAAGAAGGTGACAGAAGTGCTTTTGTGGGTCATGTGGAGGGTGCAGTGTGAGCACACAGGTATCCAACTCGGATTTGTTTATGCTTTGGGGGGCCCTGGGAAAGCTTCTTGGGAGAAGTACCATTTAAGCGAATATCAAAGGATGAGGTTAGCCAGGTTGGAGTATGGGATGAGGAGAGGATTCCAGACAGAGCATCCTGCTTGTCTGACTGGGGCTTGACCTTGCAGGGTTGAACAGTGAGGTTTGGGACCAGAAAGGGTGGGTGGGGGTCTTGGAAGGAAGATGTGCTCCGTGGTGAGTTTAGATTGTATCCCAATGTCAGTGAGAAGCCCTTGTAGGATTTACATGATCAGGCTTTAATTCTGCATGGATTGCTGCAGCTGCTATGTGGAGACTGGCCAGGAGGGGACCAGGGGACCAGGGTGCCAGTGCCGTGAAGCCCAGGCAGGGGACGATGGAGAGGAGTAGACACCTTCAAGAGACAGACATTTAAGGGTTGGAATCAACAGGACCTGGGACTGTGCCTCGCTCCTTAGGGAGTTTACTTTTCTACTGAATATCTTATGTAGACATCATGAGCCATGGTACCAGCATCAGGTTTACCATGAAGCTTCACGGCCCCTCCCCTCCACGGCCCTGGGAGGGGCCTAGCAACATGTTCTATGGTCATATGTTCTCTTAAAATTTGCAAAAGCGAGATGGTTTAACCACACCCAATTAAGACCGCTGCCTCTCTCAAATCTGACCCCCCCTCCTGGCCTGTGGTATTGGGGTGACCACAGGCATTTTTAGGATCCTGCAGTGAGAAAATTGAGTTGGGACTACATCTAGCAACATATAAAAAAATATGTCATGTGCCTGTCTTCATTTCGTATTCTTTCTCTTAAAGAGCCTCTCCTCACCCCTATCCTCACCCCGCAAAACACAAACATCAGGTCCCACAAAACTGGATCTGTCCATGATGGTGGCTGTGATTGTTCCTACCTGTGCCCTTAGTGGCTGGCAGTGGTGGCAAGAGCCAGAAACTCTGCTCCAGGTAAAGGGAAGGCTTACAAGGCTGTAAGCGCCGTGTGCAGATATCAAAAGTGCTAGCTTGGAGAATGCCACATGGACTTCTTTTTCTTTCCGTAGTTGCGTCTTGGGCACAAAAATGATGGCGTTTACTTTGTGCCACGTTTTGTTCTAAGCACTTCACATCGTGACTCATACCATCCTCAGAGACAAGTTTATGAACTAGGTAGCATTACCTTCATTTTACACGTGAGGCTAGTCCTGGTTAGTAAGTGGGATCCGAACCCTTGGAATCGGCCGTTAGAATCAGGCCACACGGGCTGCGACCAGTGCAGTTGTCCAGGGCCCTGTGCTTAGAAGGGCCCTGCACTTGGTTCACTGCTCTGCTCTTGCCACCTTGAAATTCTTAATTTTTGAACAAGGGTCCCTGTGTTTTCATTTCGCCTTGTCATGAGACCTGGGCAGGGTCCGTGCTGTCCACCTCTCACTACATTATTCAGAATATGGAACAAGCTGCCTCATAAGGTAGTGTGTTCCCCGTCCTTGGAGGTATTCAAGCAGAGGCTGGATTACCCTTTGGCAGGAATGCTTTAGAGGGGACCTAACTGCCAGATGGGAGGAAGGGGTGGGGGTGGGAGGTTGAGGTAGACAAGCTTTAGCATCTAAGATCCTCTGAGCTGAGATTCTACGACTCTGTAACTTTCCTTTCTACAGCTTTATGAAAGTCAGAAACTAGAGGAAACGGGCCCTGAGGGAAATGGTTTAATGCAAAGAATTTTGTGAAAAAGTGGGACAGTTCCCAAAGGAATGAAATTTGTGGAAGGACACAGAGCCTGGAGACATGTCCTTAGACAGCTGGCGGTGGCACTGGGCCACAGTCCCCTCACAGCCCAGCACAGGCCTGCTTCTCTCCCCATGCTCATCAGAAATGTCCCTGACCAGCCGCGCATAAACCAAATAAGCGTGAAATGGGGGGACCTCTTGGTCTTAATGATGGGTCTGCAGGTTCCACCCCCGGGTCACGGGCCACAGCGGCAGCTGTACACACTGCTTAGGGCAGAACAGATGGGCTGTTTCTGACACCGCAGTGACACCTGTCCTCAGGCTGTGCTCTTTGAGGAACTACCTCCTGGAGACAGGAACACTGATTTGAGCTCCAGCTCTGGGGGGACCTGGGGGGGTGACTTCCTCAGGAGGTCTTAGACTGTGTTTTCTGGAGCCCTGGTGTGTGTGTGTGTGTGTGTGTGTGTGTGTGTTGGGGACTGAGGGTGGCAGTGAGAATGGGAGGAACAAATAGCCCTCCAGATGCTCTCTTGTGGCCGAGCCTCTGCCTCTCAATTCCGAGACCCTGAGCAAGTTATCTCATCTCTCTGAGCCCCAGTCTCTGCCTCCGTAAAGGGGACAGGAGAGGAGGCATGTTAACGCTTGACTTGATCCATTTTATTTCTGTGTTTTCATTAACAACACCATTTGTACAGTGCCTTGGGGTTTTCAAGAAGCTTTTCACATATGTGATCTCACCAAATTTTCCTAACTGCCAGAAGGTCGTATCACCCTCATTTTATTGATCAAGACACGGAGGCTACAAAGTCAGGCCTAGAAGTTCACAGTTGCATGAAAATAGGGATCCGTTGTGTTTTCTAAATGTTTGCCCTTTTGTTTGTTGTGCTGATGACAGGGTCCCACAGTTTGACATTTACGTAGTCCCAGGCCTCTCCGAGTGCACAGTGATGTGTGTTGAGGTTTGGGAGCCCTCAGCGTGCTCCGTCTTAGGTCTGCTGTGGCTGGAACGGGACTGGCAGGGCCCTCTGGATCCCGAGCTCTAAAGCTAGACCCCGCGTGTTCACAGCTCCAGTCTGTCACTCACCAGTTTGCTGCATGACCTGGGACAAATAGCTTAATCTCTTGGAACCTGAATTATCACGTGTGTAAAATAAGGACAGCCATAGACCAACCACATGAAGCTCTTGTGAGAATTCAATAAAATAATCCACGTAGGATGCTTAGCCCATTGCATTACCCAATACATCTTAGCTGTCGTCATTACAATTATTGTAACCATTAGCTCATTACTATTATTGTAATCATTACCACTTTCACACTAAATGTCTCCATCTTCAAATGAGCCACTTTCCATATTTTGGCCATTATACATAAAGCTTTTTTTTTTTTTTTTTTGGCGATACGCGGGCTTCTCACTGCTGTGGCCTCTCCTGTTGCGGAGCACAGGCTATGGACGCGCAGGCTCAGCAGCCATGGCTTACGGGCCCAGCCGTTCCGCGGCATGTGGGATCTTCCCGGACCAGGGCACGAACCCATGTCCCCTGCATCGGCAGGCGGACCCTCAACCACTGTGCCACCAGGGAAGCCCCATAAAGCATTTTTAATAAACTTGTTTTTATGTTTGAAGTGGTAGGCTCTTCTAGTTTTCTTGTTAGCATCTGTTAGAAGTATTTTTAAAAGCTCTGTCTGAATTCATGGGGAGCCCCTGTAAGTCCACTTGAAAGCAGATCTTATCATTAAAAAACCACAAAACACCTACGTGAGAATGGAGGAGTTGGACCGTAATTTATGGCGTCCACTTCTCACTGCCATTTGGCATTTTGCAAACTGCCACTGCCATTAGCCATCATTTTTGGTATTTATGGTCTTGTGGTTGGAGCACTTTGATTCTCATAACAGAAACAGGGTCACATTTAGAAAATGTACCGTATGCCGAGCTGAAAAATTAGATCCCTGAGGGTGGCTGACGGATGGGGCCACACAGGGGAGTGTGGCCTGCCAGCCAGGCCGAGATGTGCCCTTTCCATACACCCCAATTGGATGCTGTCTTTGTGTCTCAGGCCTCAGCCTGCCAGGCCTGGGCTTTCTGCTTGGCAGGGACCTGGGGCTGGGGCAAAAGATGTGTTGCTAAGTACCAAACCATTTTCCACATGGTTGCCCTTAACTGCCTTGAGGTTGGCAGAGATAGAGCTAGGATTTGGCCGGAATTCCTCCATGGCCCTAAACTGGTTCTTCACATCCAGGTAGTGCAGAGAGTTTGGAATACTGCAAGTGAGAAAGCATGAGTTAAGTGTGACAGCAACGTACCGCAGTAGCAATAGGCGAGACACTGTCTCCTACTTTGGGCCTCAGTTTTTCTTGTGCTCAATGGGAAGATGTGATCTGAAGGAGCTCTGAGGACCGTTCTTCCAGCCCATTGAGTTTCCTGATTCCCATGGGGTGCTTGCCTACCAAATTTTACAGGACTTTTGGGCAATAGAAGTTGAGGGCTGTCAGAGGAGGGAGGAAGTCTCATCTAAGTTGCAAATTAAAAAAAAAAAAAATCAAGATATTCACTGTGTATGAAAAGGAATACCAGGTCCATGATTCTTTAATACATCAGCATGCTTCTGAGAGTCTATCCACCTGGAGGGTCTCCAAGACCTTGGATGGGTCTCTCCTCCTAGACCCATTTCTCCCTCTGTAAAATCCCTCTAGGATACGACGTTATATTAAATATCCGTGTCTACTTAGGCTCCTCTTGGCTGTGACAGTTTCTCAGACTTTCCTTGTTTCTGATGACCTTCACAGTTTCTAGGAGTCCTGACTGGGGATTTTCGTAAAATCTACTGGAATTTGTCTGATGTTTAGACGAGAGTTACGGGTTTTTGAAAGGAAGACCACAGAGACCTGAAGTGCTATTTTCATCACGTACATCAAGGGTACATTCTATCCACATGATTTATCACTGCTGATGTTGACCGTGACCGCCTGGCTGAGGTGTGGTTTGTCAGATTTCTCCGCGGTAAAGTTACTCCTTTTTTCTCCTCTCCATACTGTGCTCTCAGGAGGGAATCACTGTGCGCAACCCTTCCCCTCCTCTTTTGGGGTCATTCATGTGTTTCGTGACACTATTGACTACCCGCTACGTGCCTGGTGCAGCACTGGGGACCAGAAATAGGAAGGGACGGAAGATGGGGCCTCTGCCCTCAGGAAATTTGGGGTCTAGGAGGCAAAACAGAAAGTAGGCTTGCAGTCACAAGCCCTTGTGGTAAGCGAGAAGGTTCTGCAGGAACACAAACGACGTCCCCTCACACCAGGCTTTCCTATTTTATGTTTCTGTGCTTTAAGTGAGTTTTCCTAATTGCCCTACATTTCCTTCAACTGTAAAATTTTAAATGTTAGAAAAGAAAAAAAGAGGGCAGCTTATTTCCTCTCCATACTTACGCTGTGACTCCTGGATGTTATTTTTTTAAGCATCCACGTCGCACTTTCCCTGTTGAAAGCATTTTTTAGTCATTAATTAGTAACCCACGTTAATATGCAGATTGAATTAATCTATTTCAGGCAGAAGTTTGTCTTGAGGAAGCAAAATAGCTTAAGTGTTATTCCTCCCCACCTGCACCTTCTCTTTCTCCCCAGCCTCCCACCCTCTACCCCGATCGTTATTAGGATCGTTGCCGTGATTATTTAATGCTGATGGGGTACCGCAAGTGGCTGCTGTGCTTCCAGGAACTCGGGGGAGGGTGAGTCCCTGTGCTCTGGACTCAGAGCTGCGCAGAGGCTGCCGTGGGGGGTTCATTAGCTCTCAGAAGCTGAAATTGGCCTCATAAATAGTCATCCTCAGGAAACGGTTTCGGCTCTCCTGTTTTTGTTTCAATTGCACTAAGCTGAATTCCTGTTTGGCTCTGTTACTGTCTAAGGAGACTTTTACCTTCAGAAAAAAAAGTGTATCCTCCATAATGTACCTTACCATTTATTGAGCTCTTACTGTGTACCAGGAGCTCAGCACACCTTACTATGTACCAGGAGCTCAGGACACCTTATATTCAATTCACAACAGCCTCCTGGGCGTGGCTCTGTTGGTTTGCCTCCTTGTAGAGATGAGGCAGCTGAGGCCCAGTGAGGTGAAGGCTCAAGGCTGATAAATGTCAGAGCTGGGACTTGAACCCTAGACTGTACGGCTCCAAAGCCCTCCCTCTTCATGCCTGTCTTTGGCCTCCCTTTCAAGGCCTTCCCAGCCTCTCTGCCCACTTTCCCCCATATCACCATGTCCTCCTCTTCCCATAGTGTCAGGTGGGGAAGGCTTTCCAAGGCTATTTCATTTCTGTCTCATTAGAACTCTGCAGGGTAGGGGCTGGCTTCATCCCCACTATAGAGGTGAGTCTGGCTCAGGACCCCTCTCCTTGCCCAGCTCAGAGTCACCTTCCTGAGCAGGAAACATCTCTGTCATCGCCAGCCACCTGTGGAACACCATTTATTGGCTCCTGCTGGGGTTGTAGTTGTAAACGTTCCTTCCCTGCCCTCAACGAGCTCATATTCTACTGGGCGAAGAGAACACCTGGAGTTCCAGGTGTCTCATTTCATTGGGCACTTCTGTTTCCGGCCTTGGAGAAATAGATGTCTACTTTAATAAGCAGTTACTACATGCCAGACCTTTTGCTCAGAGATAGATACCCCTGACTCTTGTTCATTCCTCATACCCTCCCCAGGAGGTGAGTTTGTTGGAATCCCCATATAATAGGCGAGGAAATGGAAGCTCAGAGAAGACTGAATTATTTAAAGGACAGACACTTAGGACGTGGAAAAGCTTTTGTTCAAACCCAGATCTAGCTGAATCCAGAGCTCCTTATTGAGTTACCTTGACTCCTTCCCTTTTAGTATTGCCTGTGTGTGTGTGTGTATGCACATCCATATGCAAGCTTACACTTAGGTGTATGAGGTACAGGACTAGGTCAATGAGGGACACGATTCTAAAAAAGATGTGTCCCTATTGTTTTGGGCCTACAGGCTGATGGGATGACAGACCCCCCAAAAAACCCTCAAGTCCAACTGAGTATGATAGATGCTACAGGGCAAGTCCTGGTTCTGGGTGACCTTGGGCAAGTCTCTCAACTTAGCCCCAGTTTCCTCACCTATAGCATGGTGAGGAACATCTCCCAGGGTTAAGATAAGTTTTAGAAGAGAGGAAGTACATAGAGCACTTGGTATGTGGCAGGTCCAATGAATGGTAGCCCTTCCTGCCGAAGTGTTAGTGAGACCCTAATCACTGGGTCGACTACTCAGCAAGGGTCACCTGGACACAATTTTGGGGACCTCTCAGTCTGTTGGTCTTGTATCTACAATGAGATGTTAGGATGCTTAAGGACATGGACCATTTCTGATAGTTTTTTTAAGGACATGGACCATTTCTGGGTTGAATGTGAGCCTCCCTAGCACACAGAATAAATGCTCATGGATTAATTGAAAACAATCCTATTTTGTGGCTGGGGAACAGAGTCTGAGAAGTTGTGAAAGGGGTAGCTGTCAGTATTTTATTTAGGAATCTCAAGTGTTGACAAGAGTCCAGCTCCATGGATGAGGAAAGGGAAATTCAAGGCCAGGTACACCGAGGTCTACTAAACCATTGAGAAGATGCTGTTTCACTGTGTGCAGCAGAGTTAGACTTGGGGTTGAGTCCCTTTGGCTACCTCCTAGCTACGTGACCGGAGCCAGATACGGCAGAGCCTCAGGTGTCCTCACCCATGATTTGGGGGAAGAATACCGGCCTTGCAAGGTTGTGAAGATCAAATAAGATAATGATCAGAATACATTTAGCACAGCTTTCCTGGGCAGAGCAGAGCTTAAATGTTCAGTATACGGCTGGAGATGTTACTTTGAGGAGGGCTCCTTGCCAAGAATCTGAGCCCCACAGAGTTCTGCCTGAGGGATGGTCTATTTCAGACACGTGTCATTCTCACTTTTGACTGCGGCTCTTTCTGGACATGCCCATGAAAAGAATGTGTTTGCCAGTTAGATGAGGCTCCTGTGGAGAAGCCCCACCCCAGCCCATTCCTGAGGAGTCTGAGCTTGGAGTTTGGCAATTCCTTGGAATGCTGGGCCAGAGCTGGGGAGCAGAGCTGCAGGCTTAGCCAGCGCAGAGTTCTTGGATTGTGGAGAGAGACATTTGAGGGGAGAGGGAGGATGTTGTAGAATGCTGCAAAATACAGAGAAGCTCAAACACAAAAAGATAATCCCCAGTGATTATGATCACTCAGAGATAACCACATTTATAGTTTAGTATCTATCCATTCACATTGTTATTTTTGTTGTTATGTGTCTTAGTTCAGGCTGCTGTAACAAAGTACCAAAGACTGGGTGGCTTATAAACAACAGAAATTTTTTCTCACAGTTCTGGAGGTTGGAAGTCTGAGATCAGGGTTCCAGCATCGTCTGGTTCTGGTGAGGATCCACATTGCAAACTGCCGACATCTCGTTGTATCCTCACATAGAAAGAGAACCAATGTGATGGTATTTGGAGGTGGGGCCTTTGGGAGGTAATTAGGTCACGAGGTTGGAACCCTCTCGAATTAGTGCCACTCTTGAAATGCCTTTAGACAGCAGTACTCTTTTCGCAAAGGAAGTTTGAGAAAACATAATCATTTTTGTCTAGTGCTCACTCTGAGGCAGACCCTATTTAAGGAATTAATTGTATTAACTATTTTAATCCTCACGATGACCCCATAAGGTAGAACTGTTATTGGCCCTGTTTTACAGATGAGAAAACCGAGACACAGAGCAGTTAAGCAATTTGCTCAAGGTCACGCAGCTCCTATATGACAGAACCAGGAGTCGAGCCCAGGTTGTCTGATTCTGGCTTGTGCACTATTAACCATAAGGAATATTGCCTCCTTTGGTTAAATCCCAAAGCGAGGAAAAGTTGTTTATATGGGAAAGCACGGCCGACTCCAGGAACACTCGGGTCCTCATGGCACAGGGCCTAAGTTAAAGGGTACCTGGGAGAAAACAGGAGGAGTCAAGTCATTTGTTCAACAAATACAGTATCTCCCATCTGTCCCCTCCGTGAACTGCCAAGTGCTCAGGAGGGAGTGAGAGTGGAAAGCGAGAGTCATCCCTGCTCTCTTCGAATTAGTGGCATTTAAGTTTCTGAAATGCTTGAGTTCTGAGCTCTAAAGGGTACTTAGGGAGCTTCTAGTCCATAGCCCTCCTTTTACAGACAAGGATCAGCGACCCAAGGACGGAAGGCGTTTGCCCAGCAAGCTAGTGGCAGTGCCGGGAACCAGAAGCCACATCTCCAGCCCAGTGCAGGACCGTGATAGCAAGCTCTTAGTTTCCATTGCCACATTCCACACCAGCTAGGGGTGAGAAGGCTCATTTTCTCCTAGACGGGGGCTTTGACCATCCTGGGCACTGAATGGCTGCCTGGTGATGGATAGATGACAATAGTTAGGTATCATGCATATGGCCTGCTTTACGTATTGCATGATCACAGCCACATTTGAATTGTGAATCATTCCAACCTGCTTCGTCAAGAGATGGATTTCAACCCCTCAGAGGCTTTCTTGGGGACTACAAGAGCAGGTTTGTTCTGTGATCCCAGAGAGCAGCGCTGGGACTGGTGAGACTGGGGGAGTCTAGCACTTACCCATTTAATAAATAAGTTTAGAATGCCTTTTCTATGCCAGGGAGAGTGCTCAGGAAAGAGTGACAGTCCAGCAGACAGCAAGGGTGGCAGATGTGGAAACATGTCCAGTAAAATGGAACAGGTACTGTGAGAGAAGCAGGTACAGCAGCCAGAGAGGGCACAGAACAGGGACAGTCCCTTCCGCCTGAGAACAAGACTTTAAGGAGGTGCCAGCTCTGGGCTGCGTCTGGAAAGATGAGTGTGGATTTGCCAGGCAGATGGTTGAGCATTCCTGGCTGAGGGAACAGAGCACAGTGGTGTGAAAAGTCCACAGTTTTTGTGTCCCAAAAGTAGTTAGGTGTGGAGCATGCGGTCAACTTGGGGGGAACCCAGGTGTAAGATAAAGATGGGATGCTGATCCCCAGGGGCCTTGTGGGTTCTGCCCAGGAGCTAGAACTCGACCCGGAAGATGTGGGGACTTGGGAATGTCACGAGGAAGAATGAGCAGCTCATCTTTGCAATCTAGAAAGCTCACTGGACTGTAAGCCCAGAGAGCAGACTAGAAGGGGGACTGGAGGCCAGGAGACCCTTTAGAAGACTTGTGTGGTGGTGCAGGGGCACGAGATGAGGACCAGAACATAGTGTGACAGTGGGGATGGACATGCAAAGACAGAGAAGAGGCCAGATGTGGGAACAGTCAAAGAGGTGGAGTCAGCACGACTTGGTTGTTAGGGGGACATGGGGAGGAGGGGCAAGGTGATGCTGAGGAGAGCAGTGACAGCTGACATGCATGGATTACTTAGCTGTGTGCCAGGCGCAGTGCTTAGCACCCAACACAGGATATCTCATCTCAGCCTCACCACAGGCGTTTTCCCTGTAAATATGCTGTCCTCACGTTAACAGCTGGGAAACTGGCTCAGAAAGGTGAGAACTTGCCCACAGTGACAGAGAACAAGTCGCGTAGCTGAGGTTTGCACCCAGGCAGTCTGCTTCCAGCTCCTGCTTTAGTTATTCTGGACCACAGTTGTTGGGGTCTCTGGCTTCCGTCACTGGGTGAACGTGGGCACTATCCTCTGCTGCCGGCCACATAGAGGAGGCAGAAGCGGGTAAGGTGCCCTGGTCTTATTGTCCCAAATTAGAGCTCCAGAGAAGCTGTCGGGAGGTATGCAGAAGCTCTGGGAGTGGCTGAGCATGGCTTTGACATAGCTTGCAGCGGCTTTGCGGCGGCACAGCTTTACTTTCTTTTCTGATGCTGTGGGAAAGGCTCTAGACTGGGAGTCAGACTAGTTTAGCCTCTGCTGCTTTTCAGCCACAGGACGCTAAGTAATAAGTCACTTCAAGTCCCTGGGCCCGCCCTTTACCTCCCTACATAATGAGATTGTTGGTCTGGTCTTCCTGTGCATGAAAATCACCTGGAGGGCTTGTTCAAACACATATTTCTGGGAACCACTCCTAGAGTTGTGATTCAGTCGGGCAGGGCTGGTAGGGCCTGGGAATTTGCATTTCTCATCGCTTTCTAGGGGATGCTGCTGCTGCTGGAGTGGGGACTGCACTTTAAGCACAACTGTCCTAGGTGCTCCCTCTGTCCCTTGAGCTTATGGCTCCATCCCCGTGGACAGGGACACACCAGGGAAATGGACACTCTCATATTAATACCATAGAACATTCAGTCCACAACACAGAGTGTCAAACCAGTGAAAGGGGTGGCACTTTGAAATGACAACAGGGTACAATTCACCCTGCCCTTCCATCTTCTTCTACTCTTCTTTAACCTTTCCCCATCACCGGTCACCCCAAGTCCAGATCCTTCGAATAACTTGTTTCACTGTGTGGTTTTGGGGGTGGATGTGTCAGTGGAGGAACCCCATATACCAGCTATTGTCAGGGCTAAGACATCTGCCCTGAACAGCTGATGGATTAAAAACACCCAGGATGGGCATAAACTCCTAGATCCTAGGGGCTCACCACCTTGAGAGATCAAACTCCTAATAGGGTAGGTAGCCAATAGGCTAAACTTCCACCTTGGTTTCAGTGGCCTGTGGCCTGAGCTTTGCCACTGGGACAAGGCAAGGAAAATCTTCTCTCTCTTGCTCTCCACCAGAGCACTCATCGTGGCCCCCTTGGCCTTCAAGGGCATATAAGGGAATGTTTTTTTCCCTGATCAAACTCCAGGCATGAGCAGCATCACGCCTCTCTGTGACCCTGTGCCAGAGATATGATGAAGAAATTCCAGGGAGACAAATGGAGATTACATGGAAATCAATAACGCACAGCTGGTGTTCTCTGCAGGCAACTGTTCAACTTTATTTCCTTTTCATTTTTCTCCCCATTCCCTGGGATCAGCTCCTTTAAGAGCTTGACACCAGCTAGACTTGTGTGATTAAGTGGTAAACTTAAGCTGGCTGCTGGAACCTTCTGTGTGTTTCTGCAGAAATGGGAAGTTGATTGTTCAGGGCAACCAATGGGTCATGAGTCCTCTGGACCACTAAGAGCATGGGGACTGTTTAAAGGTATTTCTTGGAGTGGGCTTTTTTATGATTTCCCCTTAACACTTATAATTTGGGCTGCTTTCAGCTGCACATAATGATGTGGAGATTCATTATCTCACATAACAAGAACCCTAGCAGAAGGACAACTGTGAGATTAATTAATTCAGTGGCTCAACAACATTATCTGAGATTTGTATTCCTGCCATCTTTCTGCTTTGCCATACTCGGCATGTTCTCCTGAGGTTAAAGTTCCTCATTGTCTCAAGATGGCTGCTGTAGCTCCAGCTATCACCTGTAGAAACAAAAACCTGCAGGATGGATAACTGGACAAAAAAATCAGAGCTTTGTTAGGAAGGAGGAAGGGGTTGGAGTGAGAAATGACCACCAGACTTGCTCAATCTAGGAATCAATCCTTGTTCAGAAACATTTATCCTTTCTCCTCTGCCTAAGACTAATTAAGTACAGATATCTTGTCCCGGCATGATGAGTCTTCCACAGTATGCCCTCAACTTATAATTCTCGGTTTTATTTCATACTGTTCTCTGTGTAGAGCCATTGGGCAGCCAAACAGGACCATTTCCTGTTGCCAGAATTTGCCACATTTCTACCTTCTTGCCTTTGCATAATCTGTGTCATGTGTCTGGAATACTCCTTGTCTCTCAACTCATGTCAAGGGAAAGGTATAGAAATGGAGCCTTGGGAGTTCCTTGGTGGTCTAGTGGTTAGGATTCAGTGTTTCTACTGCCCTGATCCTGGTTCAGTCCCTGGTTGGGGAACTGAGATCCCACAAGCCGTGCAGCATGGCCAAAAAAAAGAAGAAAAGAAATGGAGACTTTCTCTTCTCCTTCCCATCCCTATCTTTTTAAAAGTCTTTTTAATGCAAAGTAAAATACAAGATATGGAAAACCACACAAAACAACTTCAAACTTAATGAATTATTATGGTGACTCTCCTTGCAGTGACCACCTGCCAGAAAATAGAACATTGCCAGTCCCTCCAGAAACCCTTCTTGTGCCCAATTCAATCATCATTCCCTTTCGCTCCCTAATAGTAACCTTACTTTTACATCAGTCACTTCCCTTCATTAAAAAATAGATTCATCACACCACTGTGCATCCCTAGCAGTTTAGTATTACCCATTTTTAAACGTGATGTTTTTATAGTCTCTTTTAATCTACAGGTTTCCACTCCAGTTCTTTCTTTTACTTATAATTTATCTATTAAGAACCCCGGCTGGTCAAGTTTCCAACAGTCTAGATTTTGCTGATTGCACATTCGTGGCTCAAGTTATCATGCTTATCAGTTTTCTTTATTTTCTGCAAATCAGCAGCTGGATCCAGAGCCTCAGTCAGACTGATGTTGATCCCTCTGGCAAGAATACAGGTGATATTATGCTGCTTTGTCAGGAAGCACATAAAGTCTCTTGGTATTCTGATTCTGTCATTTTTTCTTCATTTATTCATTGGAAGTCTCTTCAAGTTGGATCCCGAGTCCTGTGGCATGCCGCACTAATCTTTGATAGCTTCCTTTCTCTCTGCTCTATAATGATGTTTCAGATTCATCTGGTACATTTCCCCGCTTGGACCTAGAATCAGTCATTTCTCAAAGAAGCCCTTTGATTTCTTTTAGTGGGGAATGATATTTTAAGACCATTAGATGGAGAATAGAGATGCTCTTTGCCACTGGACTTGCTCCTGACCTTTTCATTGAACAGGGGTGGAAGATTATAAATAAGTTTATATTTATATTTTATTTACATTTAATGATAAAATACCCAATGACATTGGAAATATATGTTTAATTTAAATTCAAGATTCTGGAGGGGTTTTTTTTTCTTCTTTTTCTCTATTACATCTGTTATCTCCTTTCTTTTTTTTTTTTTTTTTTTTTTTTTTCCGGTACATGGGCCTCTCACTGTTGCGGCCTCTCCCGTTGCGGCCTCTCCCGTTGCGGAGCACAGGCTCCGGAGGCGCAGGCTCAGCCGCCATGGCTCACGGGCCCAGCCGCTCTGCGGCATGTGGGATCTTCCCGGACCGGGGCACGAACCCGTGTCCCCTGCATTAGCAGGCAGACTCTCAACCACTACGCCACCAGGGAAGCCCTGTTATCTCCTTTCTTTAAATCAAAAACCCAGGCTTTCAATAATATAAGAGATAGTAGAATAAGACTTTTTTTTCTCATCTCACATTATATACACAGCAATATCAGAATAATAATATTACTAAAATATGATTACTCTTGGGCTTCCCTGGTGGCGCAGTGGTTGAGAGTCCGCCTGCCGATGCAGGGGACAGGGGTTCGTGCCCCGGTTCGGGAAGATCCCACATGCTGCGGAGTGGCTGGGCCCGTGAGCCATGGCCGCTGAGCCTGCGCGTCCAGAGCCTGTGCTCCGCAATGGGAGTGGCCACAACAGTGAGAGGCCCGAGTAGCGCAAAAAATATATATATATATATGATTACTCAAAACACTAAAAAATCTTTTTTGCATATGCACTCCCCATTCTCACCTCAATTTTTTTTTGTGTGTGGTACGTGGGCCTCTCACTGTTGTGGCCTCCCCTGTTGTGGAGCACAGGCTACGGACGTGCAGGCTCAGTGGCCATGGCTCACGGGCCTAGCTGCTCCGCGGCATGTGGGATCTTCCCGGCCCAGGGCACGAACCCATGTCCCCTGCATCGGCAGGCGGACTCTCAACCACTGCGCCACCAGGGAAGCCCCTCACCCCATTTTTTAAATAGTTGTCCTTTATCTGTATTATACTACCCTTTCCCTCTTCACTCTCACTTTATCTTAGTTCTGCGGGTAGCTATGTATTTAATGTTCACCATCATCCCGTATGTTGATACCTCTGTAGTCAGATTGGTTGTCTGAAGCATGTTTTCTATTAGATTCCTTAGAAAGGGCTCATGGGAACAAGAACAATATTTCTTGAGCTCTTAAATGTTGATAACATTTGTGCCACAAATGTTTTGCTAGTTTTTATACCTAGTTTTGCTAGGTATAAAATTCTTGGTTCACATTTTCTTTCCTTGAGTGCCTTGAATATGTTAATTCCAGTTTCTTCTGACACAAAGTGTTACTGTCAGAAAGTCTGGTGATAATCTAATTTCCTTTGCCTTATGAGTACCTTGCCCCTTTTTTTTAGGTACCCAAAAGTATACTGCCTCCCCACCCCTTCTTCCTTCTGTTCTCTCAGTAAATTTACTGGATTATACCTTAGTATTGGTTGTCCTGGATTGAAATTCTTAGTTATGCAATTTGCTTTTTCAATATGTACTTTCAAATCTCTTTTCTTAAATATTAGGAAATTTTTCTTGAATTACAGTTTTAGTATTTTTTCTGTTATCGTGTGGTTTTCTTCTTCAGACACTCATATATATGCTAGATCTTTTTTGCTTATCTTCATTATTTTTCACTTTCTCCTTATTCTTTTTAAAAAATTTCTTCTTGACTTAAAATTTTTATTCTTTTTACCTATTGAAGGCATTAACGGTTATGGGGTTTTTTGTTTGTTCTTTGTTTCTTCTAGTTTAGTGTTCATTTCTGAAATGATTTCTTCTTTTATTGCTAATTCTTTTCTGGTTTGTTACCTCATTTCTGAGTCTTTCTAGTTCTAATTTATGTTATTCTTTCATATCTTGGAGCATTTTGTTAATGTCTTTTAAGCTTGTTTTGAAATACTAGGTTACAGTTTTGATCTATTTTATGAGCATGTCTTTCAAGCATGCTTTCATTGCTCATAGGAATACTATCCTGCTTCCTGTTCTTTTTCAGATAATAATTTAGCATAAGATTTGACATCAGTACTTTGCCGTTGTTCATTTGTTGGTGAAATTTATTTTCTTGAACTTTCATAAAAAGGTGGGGTTTAGGAAAGCTTTTCTAACTTCATAGAGCTTCCTGTTCTCCCTCCCTTTCTCTCCCTGTCTCTCTCTCTTTCTGTCTCTTTTTTTGGTGTGTAATGTTTAAAAAATATGGTGGCTTGACTTCCCTGGCAGTCCAGTGGTTAAGACTCTGCACTTCCACTGCAGGGGCATGGATTTGATCCCTGGTCAGGGAACTAAGATCCCGCATGATGCATGGTGTGGCCAAAAATAAATAAATAAATAAACAAGCAAATAAATAAAATGGGGATAGTTAATACCACCCACATCTCATAGGTTTATCGTAAGGCCTAAGTAAAATAAAAATAAATAAATAGATAAGCAAAAATATGGTGGCTTGCTTTCTTAGATTTCCTGGCTCTGTTTCCTTCTCCCACTTTTATCTGAAACTCGTCTTTCCTCTATCTCCATCGTTCCTGTCCTGTTCAATTTGGACTTCACTCAGCAGTTTCTCCTCAGTGCAGATGTTGATCTGCCCTGGCAGATCAGCTTCAAGAGTTCATAGGGGCTGGGCTGCTCCAGCCCTATCAGACCTGCTTACTGTGGCCCTCCTGTACTCATCTGTTACTAGACTGGGCAAGAACCCTCCAAGTTTTAGCTGCTGTTCTCACACTGGTATATTGTGCTTCCCAGTGAATGCCCATTGGCTGTATGGTATCCACTCTAGGACTAGCAGCCACTGCTCCCATTGCTTTTTTTTTATCCCCCTGTACAGACACCAATAATATGTAAGACTAGTGCTTATTGGTGTCTTGTTCTCACTCACCTATTTGTATTTTAGGGTTCATGGGGATGCTTTGTGAGCTAATCTGGTTGTAACTGTTGTTCCATGGGTTTTGTTATCTATTTGCTTTGTGCAATTATGTGGGGATTCAGAGATAGTGGAAGAACCGTGCCACCTCTACTGCCATCTTTCTTCATCACGTTAATTCCTCCAGTGCCTCTGAGAGACATAGTAGATTCTCATAAATGTTGAGGTTATGCAGAGAATTGTTCCTGTTGGCAGAAGAAATATTTACCTGGAGGTATTTGTTTTATGCAGCCCTTTTGTTAGTAAAATTTCTGTGGAGTGTTTTTTTCTGTCTTCAGACAACTTTTATTAACTAAACGGGATAAAATCCAGTCAGGAATTATTTACTGACATCAATGCCTCTTTGAACAATGTCCATAACCCTAGGAAGACAAATAAATTTTTATGTCAGATGGTGATTCTCATTGGTTGATAATGACTTCCTGAAGCCTTATGTTTAAGAAGGAGTCTAAGACCACATCACAGCTCTCCAGGTTTATAAGTTAGGGTGCTTTCGGCTGCAAGTAACAGGTCAACTCAAAATAACTGAAACAGTAAGAGGGTTTAATATATTGCAATAACAAGGAGTCCAGGGTTCAGGCTGCTTCAGAGCTAGTTAGTTTAACAGCTCAAAGATGTCATCAGAGACCTGTTTCTTTCCATCTTTCTTTTCTTTCAACCTCAGTATGTCTGCTTTTTTTTCCCTCAGAGACGCAAGATTCCTACAGGAGCTCCTGCCAGGAGCAGAGAAGAGAGTGTTTTCTGCCTGTCACCTTTTAATCAGTGAGGAAATCCTTCCCCAACCCCTGCCTCTAACCCCAACAGACTCCCTCAATTGGTTCTATCCTTGAACCAATCCTTAGTAAGGAAAATGGGACCACCAAGATTGGCCCAGACTCACCAAGATAGATTCCTCAATTATGTGAAGGAAATATGGTAACTATAACAAAATTAGGGCTCTGCCAGCATGGCATAAGGAAAAAAAGGCTCTTAGATAAACAGCTGCAGTGCTTGCTACCATGAGATGTTCATGATTGATTAACTAGTCTACCACGGGCATAGGACAGAGATGCCGGTGTCCTGGCCTGTATTTGTTACACCTGGCATGACCCTTTACAATCTACAAAATTGCTTTCTCATCTCTTTTCTCTACTGTTGGTCTAAACTACCCTTGATCTAAGCAGATCAAGGATTATCAATCATCCTTATTTGATAGTAGTGACACTGATGCCCAGAGAGGCAAATTGCCCCACACAGCCAGGAAATGACAGAGCAGGGCTTCCAGACTACGGATCCAATGTGCCTTCTACCTTCTCATACTTTCCTACCTTGTTACTGGCTGAAAACCAGGTTCCTTTTCCACAGGCAGGAAAGAGCCACTAAAAAGGGAATCTGGGAGGTTACCAAGGCTAGGCCTTGTCAGTGTTACAGTCTAGTCAAGACCTTGCCCTACAGGAAGCCTTTGTTTCTTCTTCTTTTTTAAAATAACAGCTGTATTAGGGTATAATTTAATAAATTGACCATACCATAAAGGTTGCCATTTTAAAGTGTATGTTTTAGTGGGCTTTAGTATAGTCACAGAGTTGTGCATCCACCACCACTAAAGCCTTCATTTCTTAGTAACCTTTGCCTCCAGAGTGGGTCGGTTGACAGAGGAAGAGCCTTATGATGGCTCCCTGAGGTCTCTGAGCTACTTGTTTTTCATGGGTAACAAATGCAGATTCCTGAAGGGGTTCTGAAGGCTCCTTGCATGAATGATGCCTGGCTGTGTAGGAGTGGGGCAGGTTGGGGAGAGTGTGGAACACACCCCCTCTAGTGGGGCCTCTGCTGGTTGCTTAGCTGCTGTCAAGAGCGGCTATGCTGGGCTTCCCTGGTGGCGCAGTGGTTGAGAGTCTGCCTGCCGATGCAGAGGACGCGGGTTTGTGCCCCAGTCCGGGAAGATCCCACATGCCGCGGAGCGGCTGGGCCCGTGAGCCATGGCCGCTGAGCCTGCGCGTCCGGAGCCTGTGCTCCGCAACGGGAGAGGCCACAACAGTGAGAGGCTCGCGCACCACAAAAAAAAAAAAAAAAAAAAAAAAGAGTGGCTATGCTATGCTGGGTTGCCAGGTCTTCCGGTTACGCAAGAGAAGCTGGACATTTGGATCTTTCAGAGAACTTTCTGGATTTCTGGTGGTTGTCAACATATGGTTTTGTCTTTAAAAAGCACTGTGTGCGGTCCCTTGTATTATAGATTGGAGGTGACCTTAGACCTCTAGTTTGAGACCTCTTTTCTTTGACTGTGTCTCATTTAATCTATTTTCATTTTTTAACTCATCTCTTTCATCTACTTATTATTTCATATCACCAAGTGAGTGAGGTTTTCCTTGTGGGTCACAAGAGCCAGCCAAGTACCAGGTAAGCCCTTAGAAGTTCCATTAGCTGAACGTAATTGTGTTCTTAAATGTTAGGAGTAAACAGTCCCATGAGAGAGGGAGGGTTTGTAATGATCTGGTTCTCGTATTTGTCTTCAAACACTGTCACACTGTTTGGATGAGGTGGCTTGGTTTCTACCCTTGTTTAATAGTCAGCCACTGATGTTTTTGGTGTTAACACTTCTATGTGGGCTTCAACAGCTGTCTCCCCAAACCCAGCTGCTCACACCATCCCCACCCATCTTATCTTGCACCTTAGCAGAGGAAAGAAATGATCGTATTTGACTGGACAATGCTTTGCTATTTCACTTCTTTGTGGTTTTTACACTAACCCTGTGAAGTTGTCACTCCCATTTTATATGTGTAGAAACTGAGGCCCAGAGAGGTTCAGCAAATGCCCAAAGCCTCTCATCTGGCCACTTACAGAGTCAGTTTTGAATCCTGTCTGCTGACTTCAAAACCAATGTTCTGTTGACTTCTTTATGCTTTCTTGCCCTTATGATTGTACTTTTATCTGAGTGAAGCTGCCTGACGCTAAATCTTTAAGTTGAATTTTAGAGGTTAGCCAACCTCACTTCATCTCTGCCTTCCTAATATTTTCTATTTTTTAAAGCATGTTTGTATTAGGACTCTGAGTTGCAAGTGACAGAAACTCTTCTCAAAGTGGCTTAAGCGAAAAAGGGAATTTATTGGATTATGTAACTGAAAAGACTAGGGATGCACTGCCTTCAGGCGTGGCTGAATCCTGGGGCTTCAGTGTCTTCAGTAATCTATGCCTGATGCTGGTTGCTTCTCCTCAGACTGGCTCACGCCCCTCATGGTGGCAGGAGGCCTTTGGCAGCTCCAGCAGCAGGAGAAAGGCCCTTTCGCGATCCTTGTACTCATAGTCCCTGAGCCAACCTCCTGTGTCCACTCTGGTTTATGACTTATCTCTAAACCTTTGTTCGTAGTCAGGAAGAAACCATACTCTGGTATATGAGTCAAGTCGTCACTCGTGGAACTGAGGGGGAGGCCAGCTCCCTAAACCTCATGCACTGACAGTGGGGGAGGGCTGGTTCCCCGAGGTCAGCGTGTAGCTTCTACAAAAGCAAAGGAATGAAGATTGGGAGGGCAGTTGCCTGCTTTTGTATTTAAAACAGCAGATATTTTAATGTTCATAAAGTGTGCTTAGGACCAGAAAACACTGGATAAGAATCGGGCTTTCCAAGAAAAAAGGGCCAAATACAGAATTTTAATAGCCCTTCAAAAACAGGTAATATGTTATAAGCAATTCACATATACTCTTAAAAAAATAAAAGGACCATTGGGACATTTGCCAAACCCATACCTTTCATAATAGAAAAAGAAAGGGCGAGCTTTATTTTCCCACGCGTAACTAATATGTGTACAATACAGATTTCCTAGGGTCTTAACACAGCTTCCTAGCAGAGCAGTGCTTCATTTCTCTGGCATCATTAGGGAGTGAGGTTTTGCGGATGAGTGGATTTTACAGATATGTTTTGTGCTTTTAAGATTTAAATCTCTAAAAGGTGTATTTCATAAAACACTTCTTTGTACCAACAGAAGATGCTGATACATGAACATAAATAAACGTTTTCTAAGCCATTTTGTTCCACGCTTCCAGAAGTTAGGGTATATGTCAGTACGTATGAGAATCCACAGAATAAACGTGACCCTTCTTTGCTGGACATGATTTAGTAGTGGTGGAGATCGGGGGGATGACAATACTTATATGAAAATAACTGTGAGTACAATGGAATAGAAGGCTAAATTCTTAGGAGTTTTTCAGAAGAAACCTGAGTTAATTCAGTTGCTAGCTGGAGTCCATCTTCCCTCCCTACCTATCCATTTCTCCCATTCATGTCCATGTGCCTTTAGGGAGAAGTAGACCTCTAATGCATTCAGAGGCTACTTAGGCTCTTTGCCTCTTCACCAGTACCTCTAAGCTGCTTTTTGCTTCTTCAGTGTGTATTGTCTTGAGCTGTTCTTCCTCACTGCTTGGTCTCAGGAATAATTGAGCATTGCCAGGATAGACCAGACAGTCAAGCTTTTAAAAATGAATAACATTGAAATTCACACATACACCTAAATTCATAGACTTGGCAAGACCAGAGTTCTGTTATTTTTCTATAAAATAAATCCAAGTGCTATGGGACTTGTTCAGTGTGGACCCATACTGGGAAGAGATTGGTGAAGGCTTTGGGACTCTGACCACCAGTGCCCTGGCTGTTCATGACTATTCAAAACTCATAGTTTTTATCATGAAGCTGAATAATTGTTGCTCCCCAGTGAGGCCTGCCTCTGTCATATTTGATAACAATCCAAAAGTGCAATTGTTATTTCTCTTGGATGGTAGTTTTTTAGACTTTATTTAGTTCAGAAACCTTTTTTGTTTTACTTTTTATTTTGAAATAATTTTAGATTTACCCCAAAAAAGTTGCAAAAATAATCCTTTGTACCCGTCACCCAGATTCCCCGAATGTTAACATCTTTCACAGCCATAGTACACTTATCTAGACCATGAAACAGTATAAACCAATCTATAGACCTTATTTGAACCTTGCCCACTAATGTCCTTTTTTCTGTTTCCAGATCCCACATTACATTTAGCTGTCACATCTCCTTAGTCTCCTCCAATCTGTGGCGTTTCCTCAGTCTTTTTGTTTTTCGTGACCTTGACACTTTTGAAAAGAATAGCCAATTATTTTGTAGAATGTCCCCCAGTTTGGGTTTGTCTGATGTTTTCTCATGATTAGTTTGATGCATTTGAGCAAAAGTACCACAGAAGTGACATGTGCTTTTCTTGGGGCATCGTATCAGAGGTACAGGATGTCTTATTACCAGTGATGTTAAGATCATGTAGGCCAGGTTCCTCTAGGGTAAATTACTATTTTCCCCTTTGCAATTAATGAGTCTCTTGTAGGGAAATACTTTGAGACTATGTGAATGTCCAGTTTGGGACATTTTTCTTCAAGGGATGTTTTATGTGAAAGTCTAGCATAGAAAACAGGTAGAAGTGACCTGTTTTTAATGAAATGGACATGGGATGGGGGCAGCAGCCCAGGAGCCTCTTCCCCTCTGCCTCCCAAACACTACCCCTGAGCCCACTCTGTTGAACCCCTAAGCATCTCTGGCTGCTCTTTGAAAATCATGGCTCTGGTTTTGGCTTTTACAATATGTACACATTGTATAAGCCCCTGCACTCAAAATATTCTGCAAGATGGTATTCTTTCAAATTGAAATTAGCCAAGTTATATTGAACTTAACATGAAGTATCAGCAAACATATATGTAGCACCTCTGTGTACCAGTCACTGTTCTAAATCTAGGGAATAGAAAAATCATAAAACACAGTCCCTACCCATTAATCGTGCATCTTTTCTTTCAGAACAGAGAGGACTTTATAATCTAGACCCAAGAAAGAACTGTGAAAGGAGGAAACAAACACACAAAAAATAGGCTTTTTGGTGAGGGAAAGATACTTGAGGATTTGGGGTTTGTGTTTTGAGTGAGTGCAGAGGCCACTGTGACCTAACTAGCCATCAGACCTTGGTCATAAGCAGTACTTTCCCTCTGAGAAGCATAGGTACTTTAGTTGGGAAAAAAAAAAAAAAGAGAGAGAGAAAGAGAGACAGTTCTAACCACTCCTGCCCAAAAAAGAGCCACTGTTTGGTCTTTTGATTCTTTTTCGCATATTTGAAAGACTCCAAATTCTCGTCCTTCATGGATGAGGTGTTTTAGCTGTCCATAATTACATTATTATTCCAGACACTGTCGGAACGCTTCTTGCTGAGGAGGGAGGATTAAGCCGAGGAGGCTGGAGTGAGCGTGTAGCCTGTCAGCTGCCCCTCGCCTGGCAAAGGAGATTATGCCTCCGAAACGGAGGTTTCTGGCTGAGCCTTTGTTACTTAATTAGTCTCCTGTCTCTTCTCCCTTCGTGACAGTGGCAGGATCCAGGACGCACCGCCTTTTAGACGAATGCAAATGCCTCTAACGAAGTTTTCTAATCGTTCCTTTTCAACAAATCTGAAAATTGTCAAAACCACTCTAGTCACTGGGAATTCAAGGGTGGAAAATAAGTTTTAAAGGCATATGTTTCTCAAGGGAGGAAAGTAGCAAATACCATCTCTTTAAATTCTGTTTAACATGAAGCCTTTATTGACTGCTGTTGATGGTTCTGCACGGTTCAGTGCTCTTCTGAGTGAATATTTAGCTTCTTCACCAAGTCAGTGCGGCCTTGTGGATCTGTAAATTTAGATGCTGATCACCACCAGAAGTCAATGTAAAAAAAAGATTACAGTTTAATTAAGTGGTAATAGATCTTATGCAGTATCAGGTTAAAGGGAATGTATAAATACTGCTTTATGAACCAGCGTCTGCAGAAAATAGACACCGGTTGCTCTCTCCCCTCTCTGTCTCATAGGATGAGTTACGGGATGGCCCTATTAACTGCACTGGAATGTGAGGGGGGGTGGAGGGGGTGACCCATTATTAAGCAGCCGCATCCAGCCAATCAGCCTTAACGAATTTGACTTCAGAGGTCAGTAAAGATTCCCGACACTGTGAATTTTATTTTATGAGGCGCCATTGAAACACACCAACTCATGCCTTGTCTTTGGTTTTTGATGGAAAAAAGGAAGAGATGAAGTTTTGAAGGGTCCTAATAGATTTACCCTAAAGAGCAAGCATTAGTTCAACCTGTGCGTGTCACAAGTTGGGGACCTGGGAAACGAAGGCCCAGAAGGAGAAGGACCTGGCTCTTGGCGCTGTCCGGCAGCGTCACATGCTGCTGGTGCAGTCAGGGACCTCAGGGAGTTTACTCAGAACCTAAAATCCCTGACCTCTGGGCTCTTCAGGAGTTGAGGCCCTTGGGCACCGGAGTTCGCCCATTCCTCAGCTCTGTGTTCAGTGCCTAGGGAAAAAGTGTTCTGTTGCCCTTCTCCCAACAGGCCAAGTAGGGCCCTGGCAAGAGTTTTATTCTTCCAGCGTGAGGCATGTGGCTCCCTCCACCTTGGTAGACCAGAAACCCCTGGACTCAGAGTCATGCCCTCTGTGAACAGCACCTGAGGCAAATCACAAGCCTAGGTTAGGGGCCCTGCGTGGACTCTGCGGTTCCCTCAGCTTAGCAGTGTTCACATTTTGTTGTTGCTTATTTAATTGTTTGTCTCTCCTGCACAACTGAAAGCTCAGGATGGGAGATTACCCCCTACCTGGCTCGCTGTGGTGCCCCCAGAGCCCGACATGGCACCTGGCACGTGGTGGACCCCTCGTGATTATTGTTCAAGAATGAATGAGGTCACCCCAGATCTGTGAGCCTGCATCTGCAAAATGGGGATAACTTGACCCCCTTCTACCCTCTACGGGGACAAGTAAGATAGCATACCTGGAAGAGCCAAGACATGCTACAGAAATGTGAAGAGATAGTTCACGTGAGTTACTGGTGGTAGTGTGACAGCACAGGCTGTAGCTGGATTGCATTTAGCTCCTAGAGATGAAAGACACCTCACATGTGTTCTTCTCCTCCCACCTTATAGATTAGGGAGGGCCCCAGACAGGTTGATTTACCTGCCAGCATCGTGCAGGGATTCCGAAGCTAAGCCAAGACCTGGTCCCAGGTTCCCTGATTCCTTCCCCTCAGCTCAGTGCTCCAGCTGCTGGAGAAGCTGGGGAGTATTTAATTGGCTAGTCTGTGATGTGCAGCATGTCAGAGCTCATTACTGTGGTGGGGCTTGTGGGTGTCCCTCTCCAGAGCCAGCCCCTGTTGTAGTTCAGCGGCCCCAGTTAACTTCAAAACTCGAGGCAGCCCAGCTGTGCAGGTGTCCCAGATCCCCCAGGGCCCTGAAGATGCGCTGTCCTCCACCTCAGCCTGACTTGCTGCCCTTTCCCTGAGCTCCTTGTTGATGACGAACAGAAACATTTCCCAGTTAAGAGGCACCAGATCATTCTGCTTGGCACTGAGCTGGGCTCCCAGCCAGAAGTCTTAGCAGGCTGGGGTGGTTACCTCCCCGAAGGCTGCATGCTCAGCGCCCCAGGCTGTCAGTGCAATGGGTAAGAAACAGGTGCAGTGGGATCCCCCAGAATCAGGGGTGAAGGCCTTCTCTGGACTAGGCTCTGTTTTTATTCCTTTATTTTAGTGTTAACACTGGGAAAGGCAAAAGGAGGTTGGGGAATTGGCCCAGATTCAAGAAAATGAAAAAGACATGGGAAGTAAATATGATGGAAAACCGTGATTCTGTCTTGGTTTGAGAAAAAGATACCTATACAAGCGGTTTGGAGACAGACAATGGCAAGTGTTGGTGAGGATGTAGAGAAATTAGAACTTTTATTCAATGCTGGTGAGACTAAAATGGTACAGCTGCTTTGGAAAGTAGTCTGCAGTTCCTCCAAAAGTTAAACAGAGTTACCATATGACCCGGCAATTCCTCTCCCAGATATATACCTAAAAGACATGAAACATATGTTCACACAAAAACTTGTACATGAATGTTCATAGCAGCATTATTCATAGTAGACAAAAGGTGGAAACAACTCACATGCCTGTCAAATTATGAATGGATGTACAAAATTTGGTGCGTCCTTACTATGGAATATTACTCGGCTGTAAAAAGGAATGAACTACTGAGCCATGCTACACCCTTATGCTAACTGAAAGAAGTCAGACACAAAAGGCCACTTATTATATGAGTCCATGTATATAAAATGTCCAGAATAGGCAAGCCCATAGAGATGGGACATAGATTGGTGGTCTAAGGGCCGATAGGGAGGGAGAGATAGAGAGGGACCGATAACGGTACAGAGTTTCTTTTTGGGGTGATGAAAATGATCTAGAATTAGATAGTGGTAAAGATGGCACAACTTTGTGAGAATATTAAAACCCACTGAACTGTACACTTTAAAAGTGTGAATTTTCTGTTATATGAATTATGTATCTGTAAAAAATAAATTAAAAGAAATTGGGGGACAATGGGGAAATTGAATATAGAGTGTATGTGAGACCATAGTTTATATCAGTGTGGCGGTGGAACTGTGGTTATGTGAGAATGTTCTTTTGCTTGAGATTGCATGCTGAAGTACTTAGTGGTCAAGTGTCATGACATCTGCAGTTTACTTTCACGTGATTCAGCAAAAAATGCATAAATGGTTGGTGAGCAAATGTGGTAAAATATTAATAATTGGTAAACATAAGTGAAGGGTGTACTGGTGTTCTTTTTACTAATTCTTACAACTTTTCTGTTGACATTGTTCAAATGAATAGGTTGACAATATTTTTAAAAGGAAGGGAGGTGGAAATGTTAGGATTCTAAGGGACAGAGGTAAGTCAGAAGGCCTTTGGGCTGTCCCCCTTGACCCTTTAGTCTCTGTCTAGGATGAGGCTAAACAAACACTTGTCTCAGCCTTCCTCGGGGGAAATGAATTCCATTTCTGAGCAGTACAGACCCCCACTCAGCTGTTCGTAGGGACACTTAGCCAAATGCTACGGGCCCACGTGTTGACTGTGAAAAGAAGAGGCTTTCTTCTGCCCTCTCGTGGGCCGGAGAGACGACCAAAGGGGCCTCTGCTCACAGCTCCCTCCCTGACCTCATTCCGAAGTGAAGCAGAGTTTCTTCTCTCTCTCCGTGGGAGATGCTAAATCACCAGCAAGCATTATTTCTCGAGAGAAGGAGTTCTCAGTGAGTTTTCTAAACCTGACATGTTCTTCCCTCGTTGGCAATACTTAAATTTAGGGAACGATATACGAAATCTTGTCAAGTCTTCTGTTTCTTGTCCCAGTCCCCCAAGTATGAAAACAATCAGCAGGGTCTCAGGCAGTCTTTAGACTCATCCCTTCCAGAACAAATGGTAAAACCAGTCATCGAGAACGTCAGACCTGGCAGGGACCTTGGAGCTGCCTCGTTTTCCTGATGCCTCCAAGGCCTTCCCCAAGCAAAACCCACCACCCTCACACCTCGTGCCCATCCAGCAAATATAGTCAAGAGTGCTTGCAAAAAACAGCCTTTAAACCAACAACTGCTTTTACAGTGTGCAAGCTGATTTTTCAATGTGCAGATTTGCTATGAATTTATAGAGTGTTTTGATTCTAAATTCACAATGTGCATCTTTAATGGCTCCAAGTTGGGATAATTTCATGCTGTTTATATCCTAGCAGCAATGGTTTATGTATATTTCCCAAGTTATTACCCTCCTAGGAGAAGAGTGAACAACCTCCTTTTACAAAAGACAGTCTCATATGTCCTGGTTTAGTGCATCTCTCTTCAAAGACCATTTTGCATTGAGATGTGAGGAAAGCATGACAGCTGTTTGAGGCACCCACCCCACTTTGCACGCAGGTGGGTTTGTGGGTTTCCTGGACCCTCGTACTCAGCTCCCAGATGGCCCTGCATTTGAGAATCACCAATAAGGCACTTTGAAGTCCCCTGGAGTTTACCTCTTGAGAAATTTTTCAACCTTATTTCTGGAAAAAAAAAAATGTTGCCCACCTCCCTCCACTCCCATCAGGAAAGAACTTTGTTATTGTGCAACAAGAACCTTAAAAAAATGATCTGGGAATTTTCCTTTTGGGAGTCCAGCCTGAGGAGGTAATCAGAAATGTGAGATGTAGAGGATGTTTATTGAAACTGAAAATAGTTTTTTGTTGTAGTAAAATACATATAACATGAGAAAATTTTAATAGTAGAAAATTGGAAGCAATTAAACGTCCAGCAGCAAGGGATATGATTCATCCATGTATTAGAATATAATGCACCCTTTGAAAACACTTTCAAAGAACTTTTAATAACAGGAAATTTCTCTTGACACAATGATAGGTGAAGAAAGCAGGTTCCAGACCTCCAATTAGGTCTTCAGATTTCAGACACATGCATTGAAACAAGATAAAAAGGGTAACCACAAAATTATTAACGGTGGTTCTTATTGGCCGGTGGGATTATGAAGGATTTTTTAAATTAATTTTTTTAAATTTTGAGATAATTGCAGATTTCACAGGCAGCTGTAAAAAATTTCAAAGAGATCTGGTATACCCTTTACTGAGTTTCCTATAGGGGGTTTAAATTTTTTTGTATGTGTACTTTTCTCTTTTTCAAATAATCTACAGTCAAAAAACACACAAAAAAAATCTACAAGCAGGGAACATAAATTTAAGGACTATCATTTTAAAAAACAACAACAACAACGTATTCATCTGTCTGAAGAACCTTGCTCCAAGTTGTAATCAATGTCCCCTTTGCTTGTATCCCCACAGCCCTTTGCCTGGCCTTTCGGTCCACTGTAGATATCGACACACACTAACATTGTAGTTAATTGGATCTTTACTTGTGTATGGGCTTCCATACAGTGAGTTTACGTTGGAGAAACAAGGCATGCCTTCCAGAAGCATCAGGTTTACTCACACTCTTTGGAGAAGAGAGGACAGAAACACAATAATCTTATATTAAAATAAAGTTAAAATAAGACATCCATATTATAGAGTGGAAAGTAAGGTTTGAGACGCAAGATGAATATTTAAGACAAAGTCAAGTCGCTGTTTGGGAAGCACAGCTAGTAGCTGTTGAGGAAATGCTTCTTGAATTGAACTGTGCCGTCTGCTCCTTCAGCTGGCTTCTTGGGGGTATGTCAGGGAACACACAGCACTGTAAGAAATCACTGGGGAAGAGAAAGATTGGAGCCACTATCCTTAACTATAAAAAAAACTCTTTAGATTTTCTCTCTGCCCTAGGGCCACATCTTGCTGGAGCGCACACTACCAGGGAGTCAGGGGCCTGGGCTTGGATTTTTGACCCCCGCATTGACCTCGGTGGGAGCCTGGCAGGACATCACGTCTCTGGGCCTCCTTCTCCTCGCCAGCAGAATGAGCTGTTCAGACCATTGCTCAGGGCCCTCTAACTCTAAGATGCTAAGGTCAGTCAGCCTGTAACATGTGACTTTCCCAGGCTTCCCAAACTCCTTCCACCTAATTGAAAGTGCACAATGAACCTGCAAGGATTTTAGCATCCTCAGAAGTTAGTCTTCATTGATTTGAGTATTTCTCTACCTCTTTGGTGAACCTTCCTGTCAACACTTCTCTTTTGTCATTAAAAAAAAAAAAAGGCTCATGAGAAGGAAGGTTGTAGACATGAACTAAGAGAATATCCCTCTTTTTTTCCCCCTTTTCGTTCCCCTAAAGGTTATCTTGGGGATGTCAAAAGCAATTTTTATAGGCAGGTTGGTCTTTTACAAGAGATGTGTTTACAAAGCATGAAATTAACATTTTTGCACAGAGCCAAATAATTGCTTATAACATGGTGACTTTTGTAGTAAGTTTGCAGCTTGAGCAGTTATTAGTAAGGTCAAATGGTACATGCAATAATGCAATTAGCAGACCTCATCACCAAAGCGAAGTTAACCAAGCACCTTGTGAGGGAACAGGTTTCTCCTGAGGAGTTTGCCCATGAGGTCATTTCAGATGTTGGGAACAGTACAGTCCATTCACACTGCTGTCCACCGAACACTATAGTGTTACAGGGCCACCCCACTCCTGGAGCTTCAGACTCCTACGAGCCTGCATACAAGCCTACACTCCCAGAGGGGCTGAAAAGGCTGACCAAGCAAGGTCCAAGCACTTTACTGCTTATGAGAGGGTTGGCTTCACTTTAGACTAAACATCACATTGGAATTAGGGAGTACCAGATGACAGCATCTCTGGGGAAGAGATGATAGAGCAGACAAGTTCAGGCCAATAGCTTGCATATTCCAGTAGCAATTCCATTCAGGAAAATCTACTCAAGGAAGCATGTTGATGTGTGATTTTGGACATGCATTCTTACTGGTAATGTTAGGTGATATAACAGATCAACCCTGAAACATCAGTGTCATAACCGCACAGAGATTTATTTCTCACTCACAAGTTATACTCCGGCCTTGGTCTCAAGAGCGTCCAGAAGAGAGAGGGAAGTCGGGGGGAGATGGAATTATTGAGAGGCTCTCAGGGAACTTGGCTAAACTTCATTTGGGAAAATATAAAGAATCTGAGGTGCTCTCATCTTTTTGTGGCTCAGATCCAGGCATGTGGAGAGAAGAAAACTCTCTCTTCCTCTGTGTCCACCCCACTGGCAGAGTTTGTACTCTAAAACAAAGGGAGCAAATAACGGTTGGAGATGTCCTCTACTGCCTGGATGGGGATCAACTTGCACAAAGCAAAGAGTACAAGCCTTGGGGACCTACACACCTGGGTTTACCACTTGCTACATCTTTGGCTTTGGGCAAGTTACTAAACCCTTGTAAAATCCTGGCTACTGTCTGCAACTTGCAGATCATACTTGCACCCACCTACTAGGGTTGTTTTGAGGATAAAATGAGGTAATGCATTGAGAGGGAATTATTCCAGAGACTAGCACATAGTATGCAGCCATCATCCATCCACTCATTCTGTTTATCCCACTAACATTTATTGAGCACCTCTGTATGTCTGCTGCTGTGCTAGGTGTTAGCAAGCCAGGTGTACAGTGAGCTCCTGCCCTCATGGAGCTTATAGCCCAGGCACAGATATGCATGAATTAAATAATCACCCTAAATGAAGGTTTCCTTACTAACTTATTGCTCTGAAGGATAGGACCGTGCAGTGTTTGCCAGAAACCTAGGCTGAGAAGTCAGGGAAGACTTCCTAGACAAAATGGCATCTGAGCTGAAATGTGAAGTTTGTTTGGTGGAGCAGGAACAGGGTGTGACAGGTGTCCTTGAGGAAATAGCACGTGCAAAGGTCTCATGGTAGGAAAAATGGGGAGGTACCTTCGAGGAACTTAGGAAAGTGACTGGATCTCTGAGTCCCAGGGAAGCATGTGGAGGAGGGACTGGAGAGGTGGGCAGAGGCCAGGCTGTGTAGAACCTCATACGGCTGTTAAGGAGTTTGGTTTCATCTTAAGAGACGTGGGAAGCCACTGAAGGTTTTCAAGCAGGGGCTTAAAAACTATTAAACTCAATAAATGTTAGCTATTATTGTTCCTTTCTGGGAACTTTTATCCTACGTCCCAACAATGTTAGCTGTCTTACAGGATTCTGTGAATACATAATTTTAAAAAGCCAACAAGCCTATCGATCTGTTTGGCGGTCTGAGAGCAGGATCTGTAATATGCCAGAGCCACTTGGTCCATTAGGATGTGCTTCCTCCTCTAGGTGGGATTGGAAGGGCACTAAAAGCAGCCAGCATCCAGGACAGAAATGTGACACTGTGAGAACTGTGACACTGTGACACTGGAGCAAGGCCAAGCTGGAAGTGGCCAGGACCAGCAGACTCTACAGGCTGAACCGGGTAGGCTTCCACAGCCCGCGCCAGGCCGCCTCCAGCCCCGTGACAGTGGTGGATACAGGCTGGTGGGAGGACACCGGTACCAGGGAGAGAGGCTGGCAAGGTGAAAGCAAACACGACGTCTGCCTTAGAGAGTCTGGGAGGGAGCTCAGGGCTGGACTGGCAGAGGGCAGGGGGAACTGGGCTCTGGGTCAGAAGACCCAAGGGAGACAACCCAGATGAAGATGGGCCCTTGTCTGAAGGAAGAAGAAGTCTGGGCTCTGAAACTAGTGTACGAAGTCCAAGTACCTGACCAACATGAGGATGCTGAGTCCCCAGATCTGGAGCCCAGCAATCCTCCTCTTTCTCCTTCCAGGGGCAGATTGATCCCCAAATCCAGGTGTCCTGGCTGAGACTCCTGGTGGGGATCAAGTGATCCCAACTCTCAGAACATATTTGACACTTTATCTGGGGGGCTCTTGTCATTTATCTGGTTCAAAACTGGAGCCCCCAGAAGCTCTGCTGCCTAGTAAAACTTGTGTTTCATGTCTTTTGGCCTTTATCCACTCATCTATTTCCTGTGGTGAATCCTGAAGGTGGAACAGGACAGTTTGTATTCCTCATGCCAGACTTTTATCTAGCTCCGGTCTAGTTGTGGGACTGGATAACCAGTTATAGAGTTACCTGAACTCAGCATCATTCTGCTGAAGAACAAGGGAAGGGCCAGACTGGAGGATGACTCAGCAGGCTTTTTACAGATAAGAAGTGGATGGGCAGAGCAACTTCTGCACTGGTTTCGTGGGTGACCCAGCTCAGAAGATGGTGAGGACTGCTTCCACGCATGTGGCCCTTCATAGTCACAAAATGCTTTCATGTCCGTGGTCTCCTTTGAGCCTCCTTATGCTGATGGAGTAGCGTGGGCGGCTGTTACCCTCCCTGCTTTACAGGTGAAGAAACTGAGGCCTCGTCATTAAGGGTCCCATGTGAAATCACAGCTCCTGCATCAAGAAGTGACCAGTTGGGATTAAGCTTCTGGGAGGAGCTTCTTGTTGCTCACTCTGTGTCTTAAAAAAGAAGAGAGAGAGAGAGAGGAGAGAGAGAAAGTGGACTTGATTGGAGAAACAGTAGCCTGGACAAATGTTTAAATCCTGTAAATGAGGGCGGGGCTGTATGTAACGTAGATAGTACTTCGTGTGGGGTTAACGATGGAGTCATGGGTTTCTTTGGATAATTTTGCTACATTCAGGCTTTCCAAGTCCAAGGGCATGTATGGGTGTGTCTGTCTGTCTGTCTTGTGTCTATGTCTGTCTGGCGAGGAAGCTCAAGTTAATCCATCTATAAACTTTGCATTCTTTGAGCCCTGATATATTTCAGACACTGACCCCATAAGTGCCACATGTCCAGTCATCTGTGACTCCTTTAGGAAACTAAAACCCACACCAAGAGAGGGAAGGAAGAGTTGAAAGCCAGAGATGCAGGTAGGGTCCACGGCACATTCAGGTCAGCCGACAGAGCGTGTTCTTAGAAAACCAGCCCTCTGTGGGGTGAAGACAGAGAGACTGCCCCACCCACTCTGCCTCCTTCTCGTGTAATTTTTAAAAGCATGAGAAATGAAATGGGGACCTTCCCATCTGAGACAGCTATTTTCTCAGGTCTCACGCCTTTTTTTTCTTTTTCTTTTTTTTTTGAATTTTTGAATTTTATTTCATTCATTTTTTTATACAGCAGGTTCTTATTAGTCATCCATTTTTTACACATCAGTGTATACATGTCAATCCTACTCTCCCAATTCATCCCACCACCACCACCCCCGCCACCTTCCCCCCTTGGTGTCCAAACGTTTCTTCTCTACATCTGTGTCTCTGTTTCTGCCCTCCAAACCGGTTCATCTGTACTATTTTTCTAGGTTCCACATATATGTCACGCCTTCCTTTTGAATAGCCCGAATATACATCTTATAATTATGCCCTGCCTGGCAGCGTGTTTCTGCCTTCTGAGTGATAGCTGAAATTTCTTGGCAAGTGAATGCCGTCCACAGCCAGCCTCTCTTTTCCCACCCTGGTTCCCAGTGGCCCCTCTGTGGCCGTCTTCCCATCCACACTGGCCTCCAGGGCTGCCTGCCCCACAGTACTTCAGTCATTTCATCAAAAAGGGTCTCCCAACCTCCTTGTTTATCCCAGGGGCACAGGGAGGGCTGAGCCCCACTCCAGAGGGAGCCATACCAATCTGATTAATGAAGGTAAATAGGGGCGTGATCGGCAGTGGCTTAAGCTCCAGATGGGTAACTAGGCAACAGCAAGGGTCTGCACCTCCACTGGCAAGTCAAGTGGGATCAGTTTCTTCACAGGTCCATGGACTTCTCTCATGCTCAGAGTCCACTTCAGGAGCCTTGAGAAGGAGCTAGGCTGTTGGATAACAGAGAGAGGGGAATTGCTGGTAGTCTGCCAGAGTTGCCGTGGGTGTTTTATCCCCTTCAGGAACATGATGTGGGCAGTGTATTGGGCAGACGTGATGTCAGAGGCCTCAGGGTCAAAGGCAACTCCCAGCTTTAGGAACTTGAAGAAGTCCCTCCTGAGCTTTGGGTTAGCCAGCTCCGTGTCCCTATCCCAGCTGCCACTTCCTAATTAGTTTCCTCATGTGTAAAATGGGATGACGATAATAGTGTCACCTTCCAGGCTTGTTGTGAAAATAAGACTTGTAAATTGCCTAGCATAGCCTGGCACATAGGAAGCCCAATAAACATTGGCCCTCTGGGTCTTCTCTAGGAGAGAAAGAGGCTCTGAGTGCTCTGTCTTCCAATACACTCTTTACTATCGGGAAGGAAATGGGCTCAGCTTGGAGATGAGTCCAGGATGGGAGGCAGATAGGAAAGGGGGCCACAGATGGGCATTGCCAGGGGAAACACTGAGGCACAGGAAGCAGATAGGAAGGTTGGGAAATGTGGGCTCCTGCCTGAGGGCCAGGAGACCAGTGGAGAGGTCCGCAGTGTACCCAGATAGGCAGTGAGGCTCTTGACAGAACTCTTGAGGCTGAGGATATGGAGATGTTGCCCCTTTTAGGACTTCGATTCAAGCCTGAGTTCCAGTCCAGTAGCCCCAACGGCTTGCTGAACATGCACTTTTTTAGGCTTGAACACTGGCCAGTTGAAAACGTGATTCTGGTTATTTCTCCATCATGTGAAACAAAGACCGTGGGGAAATAGTCACAAGAAAAAGACATGAAATTTTCCTGTTCAGTGAATGAGGGCAGAAGATGCATAATGTATGGTTTCTGAAGCTGCAGGTGGTTTAGGGAGAGAGTTTGCAATTTGGGGAAACATTTAATACTTTTGCAAGTTACAAAGGAACAGAGAAATGCCAGGAGCTTAATGTCCAGGATAGCCCTGGATGAATACTCTCAGACAACCCAACCTCAGCGGCTCAGTTTCCTTATTAAAAATTCTGGAAGGGAGAGGGCAGGCAGCAGAAGCAAGAAGAACTACAATCCTGCAGCCTGTGGAACAAAAACCACATTCACAGAAAGATAGAAAAGATGAAAAGGCAGAGGGCTATGTACCAGATGACGGAACAAGATAAAACCCCAGAAAAACAACTAAACAAAGTGGAGATAGGGAACCTTCCAGAAAAAGAAGTCAGAATAATGATAGTGAAGATGATCCAGGACCTCGGAAAAAGAATGGAGGCAAAGATTGAGAAGATGCAAGAAATGTTTAACAAAGATCTAGAAGAACTAAAGAACAAACAGAGATGAACAACACAATAACTGAAATGAAAACTACACTAGAAGGAATCAATAGCAGAATAACTGAGGCAGAAGAACGGATAAGTGACCCGGAAGACAGAATGGTGGAATTCACTGCTGCGGAACAGAGTAAAGAAAAAAGAATGAAAAGAAATGAAGACAGCCTAAGAGACCTCTGGGACAACATTAAATGCAACAACATTCGCATTATAGGGGTCCCAGAAGGAGAAGAGAGAAAGTACCTGAAAAAATATTTGAAGAGATTATAGTCGAAAACTTCCCTAACATGGGAAGTTAGGGAAAGGAAATAGCCACCTAAGTCCAGGAACCACAGAGAGTCCCATACAGGATAAACCCAAGGAGAAATGCGCCGAGACACATAGTAATCAAATGGGCAAAAATTAAAGACAAAGAAGAATTATTGAAAGCAGCAAGGGAAAAATGACAAATAACATACAAGGGAACTCCCATAAGGTTAACAGCTGATTTCTCAGCAGAAACTCTACAAGCCAGAAGGGAGTGGAATGATATACTTAAAGTGATGAAAGGGAAGACCCTACAACCAAGATTACTCTACCCATCAAGGATCTCATTCAGATTTGATGGAGAAATCAAAAGCTTTACAGACAAGCAAAAGCTAAGAGAATTCAGCACCACCAAACCAGCTTTACAACAAATGCTAAAGGAACTTCTCTAAGTGGGAAACACAAGAGAAGAAAAGGACCTACAAAAACAAACCCAAAACAATTAAGAAAATGGTCATAGGAACGTACATATTGATAATTAGCTTAAATGTGAATGGATTAAATGCTCCAACCAAAAGACACAGGCTTGCTGAATGGATACAAACAAGACCCATATATATGATGTCTACAAGAGATCCACTTCAGGCCTACGGACATATTCAGACCTAAAGTGAGAGGATGGAAAAAGATATTCCATGCAAATGGAAACCAAAAGAAAGATGGAGTAGCAATACTCATATCAGATAAAAGAGACTTTAAAATAAAGAATGTTACAAGAGACAAGGAAGGACACTACATAATGATCAAGGGATCAATCCAAGGAGAAGATATAACAATTATAAATATATATGCACCCAACATAGGAGCACCTCAATACATAAGGCAACTGCTAACAGCTATAAAAGAGGAAATCGACAGTAACAAAATAATAGTGGGGGACCTTAACACCTCACTTGCACCAGTGGACAGATCATCCAAACAGATAATTGACAAGGATACACAAGCTATAAATGACACAATAGACCAGATAGATTTAATTGATATTTATAGGACATTCCATCCCAAAACAGCAGATTACACTTTCTTCTCAAGTGCGCACAGAACATTCTCCAGGATAGATCACATCTTGGGTCACAAATCAAGCCTCAGTAAATTTAAGAAAATTGAAGTCATACCAAGCATCTTTTCTGACCACAATGCTATGAGATTTGAAATCAGTTACAGGGAAAAAAACATAAAAAACACAAACACAAGGAGGCTGAACAACACGTTACGAAATAACCAAGAGATCACTGAAGAAATCAAAGAGGAAATCAAAAAATACCTAGAGACAAATAACAATGAAAACATGACGATCCAAAATCTATGGGATGCAGCAAAAGCAGTTCTAAGAGGGAAGTTTATAGCTATACAGGCCTACCTGAAGAAACAAGAAAAATCTCAAATACACAATCTAACCTTACACCTAAAGGAACTAGAGAAAGAAGAATAAACAAAACCCAAAGTTAGGGCTTCCCTGGTGGCGCAGTGGTTGGGAGTCTGCCTGCCGATGCAGTGGACATGGGTTCGTGCCCTGGTCTGGGAAGATCCCACGTGCCACGGAGTGGCTAGTGCCGTAAGCCATGGCCGCTGGGCCTGCGCGCCTGGAGCAATGGGAGAGGCCACAACAGTGAGAGGCCCGCGTACCATAAAAAAACAAAAACAAAACCCAAAGTTAGCAGAAGGAAAGAAATCATAAAGATTGGAGCAGAAATAAATGAAATAGAAACAAAGAAAACAATAGCAAAGATCAATAAAACTAAAAGCTGGTTCTTTGAGAAGATAAACAAAATTGATAAACCATTAGCCAGACTCATCAAGCAAAAGAGGGAGAGGACTCATATCAGTAAAATTAGAAATGAAAAAGAAGTTACAACAGACACCGCAGAAATACAAAGCATCCTAAGAGACTACTACAAGCAACTCTATGCCAATAAAATGGGCAACCTGGAAGAAATGGACAAATTCTTAGAAAGGTATAACCTTCCAAGACTGAACCAAGAAGAAATAGAAAATATGAACAGACAAATCTCAACTAATGAAATTGGAACTCTGATTAAAAATCTTCCAACAAACAAAAATCCAGGACGAGATGGCTTCACAGGTGAATTCTATCAAACATTTAGAGAAGAGCTAAAATCCATCCTTCTCAAACTCTTCCAAAAAATTGCAGAGGAAGGAACACTCCCAAACTCACTCTATGAGGCCACCCTCACTCTGATGCCAAAACCAGACAAAGACACTACAAAACAAGAAAATTACAGACCAATATCACTGATGAATATAGATGCAAAAATCCTCAACAAAATACTAGCAAACAGAATCCAACAACACATTAAAAGGATCATACAGCGTGATCAAGTGGGATTTATCCCAGGGATGCAAGGATTCTTCAATATACGCAAATCAATCAGTGTGATACACCATATTAACAAGTTAAAGAATAAAAACCATATGATCATCTCAATAGATGCAGAAAAAAGCTTTTGACAAAATTCAACACCCATTTATGATAAAAAAAACTCTCCAGAAAATGGGCATAGAGGGAACCTACCTCAACATAATAAAGACCATATATGACAAACCCACAGCAAACATCATTCTCAATGGTGAAAAACTGAAAGCATTTCCTCTAAGATCAGGAGCAAGACAAGGATGTCCACTCTCGCCACTGTTATTCAACAGTTTTGGAAGTCCTAGCCATGGCAATCAGAGAAGAAAAAGAAATAAAAGGAATACAAATTGGAAAGAAGAAGTAAAACTGTCACTGTTTGCAGATGACATGATACTATACATAGAGAATCCTAAAGATGCCACCAGAAAACTACTAGAGCTAATCAATGAATTTGGTAAAGTAGCAGGATACAAAACTAATGCACAGAAATCTCTTGCATTCCTATACACTAATGATGAAAAATCTGAAAGAGAAATTAAGGAAACACTCCCATTTGCCATTGCAACAAAAAGAATAAAATACCTAGGAATAAACCTACCTAGGGAGACAAAAGACCTGTATGCAGAAAACTATAAGACACTGTTGAAAGAAATTAAAGATGATACCAACAGATGGAGAGATATACCATGTTCCTGGATTGGAAGAATCAATGTTGTGAAAATGACTCTACTACCCAAAGCAATCTACAGATTCAATGCAATCTCTATCAAATTATCAATGGCATTTTTTACATAACTAGAACAGAAAATCTTAAAATTTGTATGGAGACACAAAAGACCCTGAATAGCCAAAGCAGTCTAGAGGGAAATAAACGGAGCTGGAGAAATCAGACTCTCTGACTTCAGATTATACTAGAAAGCTACAGTAATCAAGACAGTATGGTACTGGCAGAAAAACAGAAATATAGATCAGTAGAACAGGATAGAAAACCCAGAGGTAAACCCACACACCTATGGTCAACTAATCTATGACAAAGGAGGCAAGGATATACAATGGAGAAAAGACAGTCTCTTCAATAAGTGGTGCTGGGAAAACTGGACAGCTACATGTAAAAGAATGAAATTAGAACACTCCCTAACACCATACACAAAAATAAACTTAAAATGGATTAGAGACCTAAATGTAAGACTGGACACTATAAAACTCTTAGAGGAAAACATAGGCAGAACACTCTTTGACATAAATCACAGCAAGATCTTTTCTGATCCACCTCCTAGAGTAATGGAAATGAAAACAAAAATAAACAAATGGGACCTAATAAAACTTGAAAGCTTCTGCAAATCAAGGGAAACTACAGGCAAGCTGAAAAGACAACCCTCAGAATGGGAAAAAATATTTGGAAATGAATCAATGGGCAAAGGATTAATCTCCAAAATATATAAACAGCTCATGCAGCTCAATATTAAACAAACAACCCAATCAACAAATGGGCAGAAGACCTCAATAGACATGTCTCCAAAGAGGACATGCAGATGGCAAGAAGCACATGAAAAGCTGCTCAACATCACTAATTATTAGAGAAATGCAAATCAAAACTACAATGTGGTATCACCTCACACCAGTTAGAATGGGCATCATCAGAATATCTACAAACAACAAATGCTGGAGAGGGTGTGGAGAAAAGGGAACCCTCTTGCACTGTTGGTGGGAATGTAAATTGATACAGCTACTATGGAGAACAGTATGGAGGTTCCTTAAAAAACTAAAAAGAGAATTACCCTATGACCCAGCAATCCCACTACTGGGCATAGACCCAGAGAAAACCATAATTGAAGAAGACACACACACACACACACACACACACACACACACACACACACACACACACACACACACAAGAAGACACATGGACCACAATGTTCATTGCTGTGCTATTTACAATAGCCAGGCCATGGAAGCAACCTAAATGCCCATCAACAGATGAACAGATAAAGAAGATGTGGTCCATATATACAATGGAATATTACTCAGCCATAAAAAGGAATGAAATTGGCTCATGTTTAGAGACGTGGATGAATCTATAGACTGTCATACAGAGTGAAGTAAGTCAGAAAGAGAAAAACAAATATCGTATATTAACGCATATATGTGGAACCTAGAAAAACGGTACAGATGAACCGGTTTGCAGGGCAGAAATAGAGACACCGATGTAGAGAACAAACGTATGGACACCAAGGGGGGAAAGCGGCGGTGGGGTGGGGATGGTGGTGGGATGAATTGGGTGATTGGGATTGACATGTATACACTGATGTGTAAAAAATGGATGACTAATAAGAACCTGCTGTATAAAAAAATATATAAAATTCAAAAAAAAATTCTGGAAGGAATACTCAGTAAATGATTAATAGTGCTATTCTCTAGGGAGTGGGTCTAGGGGTTGGAAGTGGGAAGAGATTTTTATTTTTCATTGTATACCCTTTTGAGTTTTTGAATCTTTCACCATGTGCCTTTATTATTTTTATAATTATGGGGTTTGTCTTTTAAAAATGCAACGAATTATAGGGTTTGTCTTTTAAAAATGCAACGAAGGATTGGCTTAGATCACTGGTTTTCAAACTTGTATTTTAGCAGTAGAACACTTGTCATATAATCTTACTTGGAAGCCTAATGAATGTAGGATGAAGAAGAAATCTAATCCCTTCTTGCCCAGGGTCCCCCGCCCCCAGCTCCTGTTTGCTGCATCTCTAAGGGATCCATTGAATGCAGTTTGGGAATAACAGATCTAAATGATTTCTCTCAGGCCCCTCCCACCTCCCCAATCCTATGCTTCCCTTCTGTTTAGCAAAGAAGCTGGGGCGTCCTAGCCCTGAGGTACAAGCTGCTGCCTCACTGCATAGCTGCTGATGCCCCCTACCCCTCTGGGGAGTCAGCACCTGGGAAGGCTGAGCTGTGCACCAGCTGAGTGTCGCTCAGACTCTGGGGAACAGCAAACAGGTCACCCTTAGATGGGTTGAAATGATAGAGAAATGTTAACAGGTGGATTTTGCAGCTCTTCTAGGTAAATCTGAACCTGGGGCTTTGATAGGCCAGATGCTAAGGGGACGGTGAAATGGTATGAGGTGGGAGAAGACTCATTCACCTTGTAAAAGTGTGGTTAGGAATGTAGACCCCACTGCTTGTTTACACTATGATTTTGGCGAACTACTTGGCTTCTCTGAGTCTCTTGGTGAATCTGTAGAAAGGGGGAATACTTGTGCCTACTTTCTAGGACTGTCAAAAGGATTAAATGAGATCATAGGTCTAAGTGCCTGCCATAGTGCCGTGCACATGGTAGGTGTTCAATAAATGTTGGTAATTCTAATCATCATCATCACCAAGTTCCTAGACAAGTCGGAAAATGGCCTTGCTATCTCTTCCCTTATATTCTTAGTTAAATCTTTAACCTCTCAGGACCTCAGTTTCCTTACTTATAAATTAGAGGTGCTCAGGAATTGCAAGTTGGTGGCCCGCTGGACCAAATCTAGCATGCAAACATATTTGTTTATCCAGATAGTATGTTAAAAACCAAGAAATAGTCTCCAGAAATTTGAATTTTCCAGACTCTTTTACAAACTGAGCATCTGTTTTCACTGACCATCACTTGGCAACTTTTCACCAGCCTCCATCCTCTGTATTATCTTACACCTGGCCACCCCTCTTCACCTGCAGGCAGTTGAGTTGGCAAAGCCTACACTAGAAGGTTTCAGGAATTCTGTGGCTCTGCCAGTTTTTCATCCCATGACCCTGAGTATATCCCTTCATCTATCTGGACCACCACATTACCATCTATAAAATGAGTGAGTTGAGCTTCCAGCCTTGGCTTTCTTTGAATGTTCTATTCAGTCCATAAACCTTTACCGAATTCCTGCTCTTTCCAGGAATTTTACCAGGCATTTGGGAGGATGTAGAAAAGAATAAGAATGGGTGTGGCCCAGAGACCTTTTACAGCCAGGCCTCCCCAAGTGTAGACTGCAGAATGGCGCCAGTACACAGTGGAATAAACACAGAAATTGAAGACAAGCATTTAGAAACTTTTATGGCAGTTGGACTTTGCCACGACAGCCAAGTGCGTGCTCAGTGGACGTGCTTGGTTGAATAGATATGGATCAGTTCACGTGTTGTCAAACTCGTGGTGAGTTACAGGCGCCAGCTGCGTACTCGTTCAAGCTACTATTGCTGCTCTACAAACCGCCCCAACCCTTAGTAGATTAAAACAACAACTGTTATTTATTTGCTCACAGATCTACAGTTTGAGCAGGGGTGGACAGCTCAGGTCACCTCTGCTCCACACAGTGCCTGCAGGGTGGCTGCACCGGGGCCCATGGGTCCACCTCCAGCATGGCTCACTCATAGAGCTGGCAGGCTGCTGCCTTGGTCACCTTTCCACGAGGATGCTTCTTCTGAGCAGCATGGCTGGGTTCCACTGGCCAGTGTCTTAAGGGAGCTGGATGGAAGTGCACGGCCTTGTTATGATCTAGTCTCAGAAGTCACATTGCTCGAAGGATTCACAAAGTTCTACCCGACTTCAGAGGGAGGGGATCTAGATCCCATCTCATAATGCGCTTGTGGAAAGGTTCTAGAAGAACATGTGGGACATAAGGTTTTGTTGCAGCCACTTTTGGAAAATATAATCAGCCACTCTATATGGGGATGTATTTGTTTTCTGTTGCTGTGTAACAATGAACACAAACTTGTTTTATTAAAGCTTACTGTAGTAAAGCAATGCACCTTCTTTGGCTCAAAGTTTTATAGGTCATGACTCCAAGTTTACTCAACCGGGTTCTCTACTCAGGGTCTAACAAGGCTGAAATCAGGGTGTCGCCAGTCTGGGCTCTCGTCTGGAGGCTCTGGGGAAGTATCCACTGCCAGGCTCGTTTGGCTTGTTGGCAGATTCACTTCCTTGTGGTTGTAGGTTGGGGTCCCCATTCCTTGCTGGCTGTCAGCCAGGGATTGCTCTCTGCTCCTAGAAACCACACACATGGCCCCTGGATCTTCAAATCCAGCAATGTCACATCAAATTCTTCTCACTCTTTGAGTCACTTTGACTTCTTGTACTGCCAGATGGAGAAAACTCTTCTTTTTTGTGTGGCTAGATTATGTCGAGCTGGATAATCTCCTTTTGCCACATAACATAATCAGTAGAGTAATATCTCATCACGTTCCCAGGTTCTACCCACACTCAAAGGGGAGGGGAGTGTAAGAGGATGAGGGTGATTGGAAGGCAATCTTAGAATCCTGCCTGCCACAGATGGTTTGGTTCGCGATGAATTGGAAATTAAAACGAAGCGGTTCTTCATCACAGATAGTTTGAAAGCACTGGTTTAGGACCCAGTAGAGAGGAATGACGTGTATGCAAATGGCTGTAATTTGAGACCTTAAGGGCTAACTTCCAAAGGGAGAAGGGTAGAGTGGGCACAGTGAGAGGTCAGTGGGAGGGAAGATTGTGTAAGTGGAAGGGGGTAGAATTAGGGTTTCTTGAGGATGTGGTATTTGAACTGAGCGTTGTAAGACAGGTATAATTGGGATCTTTTAAAAATAAGGCAGGGTGGCAAGATTGCAAGTTATATTTCTGTTTGGTGCCTTGGATGCAAACACAGAACTGAACTGAATTTTCTGAATCCTCTCTAAAGTCATTTTATCGCTCTATGACCACAAACAATACTACATGACAAACGACCCTGAAGCTCAGGGGCTTCAGACAGCAATCACGTGTTATTGCGTACAGGTCTACAGGTCAGTTGGGCAGTTTCTGTGGTCCCGGCTGGGCTGTCTCACGCATCTCGGACCAGCCGTGGTGGGCTGGGTGGCTCTGTTGGCCTTGCTGGGCTCTCATATCTTCAGGGGTTGGCTGGCTGTCAGCTAGTCCGGTATAACCTCCGTTGTTCTTCACATGGTTCCTCTTCCACCTGCCCCTCCCCTCCTTCTAGCATGTACTAGCCTGGGCTTGTTCCCTTTGAGGAGACAGACGAACAAACACGAGGGTGGAAGAGTGCAGGTCTTAGAGGCTTGGGCTCAAAACTGGCACGCTGTCACTTCTGCCTCCTTCTTTTGTCCACAGCAAGTCACCAAGCCTGCCCAGATTCAGAAGCTGGGGAAACAGACTCCATCTCTCGGTGGGAGGAGCCAGAGGATCCCACTGCAAAGGGTATGGACACAGGGAGGGCTGGAGGATTGGGGCCACTCTTTTCAATCTGTCTATCAAGGCATCCTGAGAAATCTTACTAAATTCTCTAGACGAAAAGAACAAGAACCCCCTCCCGACTTCAACTCCATTGTTTCTCAAGCTAAGCAAAGGTTTTTGGAGAAATTTATGTGTGAGAAACCATCTGGAAAATGTACAGTGGTCCATTAACCAGAGTTATAAGACGCCAGGTGTCTAAAACAGTCTGCAGTCTTCTGTGTGAGTAGAAGGCAAAAGAGGAAACATTCTGGGCAACCTGATCACCTTTGCTTCTGTGGTACTTTCACCAGCCCACATTATACTCATCCTTCAATGCCCAGCCCCAGTGCTCTCTGCAGAACTGTTCCCAGAACAATTATTTTGGGAGAATAATTCTTTTCCCAGGTTCCAGTAGCAATTTTTAGAATGAAATGGTGTCAAATTTGGCCTTTGATGTAGACAAAAAACATTTCTTTTATGTTACTTCCTGAAGCACCTAACCCAAGGCCAACAAATAGTAGTTGCACAATAAATGATCATTAGATGAATAGATGAATGAATGGTTAGATGAGTAAACAGATGGATGGCAGATGCTTCCGCACTTGACTGAAGCTTCCTTTTAGAAGAATCTGATACTATCATAAACTTTATTTCCTTCCCTCCAAATCAGTATGTCAACTTGAAATCTTTTGTAGTTGTTCCATGTCTATGTGCTTTAAAGAAAAACCCAGAAAACTGATTGCACAGGGGCGGAACCCTGTTGTGTTCTCCCACATAAACCCTGTCATTAGTAGCGTAGCATTGCAAACTAAGGTCCATGGGTTCCCGAGGATATTAATCATTCTCTAGCTGAAGGGGGTGGTGGTGGGAACTTCTCATCAGATAAATTTGTGAAATACTGGATTAAACAGTGAGGCAGCTTTCCTTTTTGTGAGACTTCACAGAGCCTTTAATATGTTAATATACATCTAATGTATCTCCAAGAGAGCATTAGAATATGTAAGGTTTGAAAATTGGAAGGATTACTTTTTGTGGGTGAGGCAGGGCAGGGGTGCAGAGAGGAGGGAGGTATAACTTTTTTTATTGTGGTAATACATAACATAATATTTATCATTTTAACCGTTCAGAAGGGTACAATTCAGGGGCATTAAGTAGATTCACAGCACTGTGTAACCATTACAACTACGCCCAAAACTTTGTCATCATCCCCAACAATGACTCCATTTACACAATAACTCCCCCTTCCCACCCCCCACCATTACCTCTCTTCTGCTTTCTGTCTCTGTGAGTTTGCCTATTCTAGGTCTCTCTGTTGACTAAAACAAAACAAAAAAAAAACCACAACGTGAGAGTTGTGAGTTAAGTTTTATCTGGGGTAAAATAAGGACTATATAGCCTGGGAGATAGCATTTCAGGTTGCTCCGAGAAACTGCTCCAAAGAGGTTGGCGGGGTGGGGGTGGGGGGAGTCAGTATATATGTGATTTGGGTGAAGGGGGTACATGCAATCAAGCACACACGTTTGCAGAAGGTAGCGCTGGTCACGAGGAGCAGATGTCTCCATTAATTATTTTAGTGCTATTCTAGATACAAGGAGATGCAAGAATTAGGCTCGTAAAGTCTTCTCCTGAAAATATCTACCTGAAGACCCATTCTGCCATTTTTTCCCAGAGCACCAAGTGCCTCACTCCTGATCTCCACCCTGAACCGCTTTCAGGGTGTGTTGGAGGTCAGTGGCTGCAGTGGCTGGGGACTTCATCTTTGTAGAGGCAGATGGCAAGTGCCAATTTTTAGTTGGCATCTCATATAAGTGGAATCATATGTGTCCTTCTATGTCTGGCTTATTTCACTCAGCATAATATTTTTGATGTCCCTCCTTGTTGTAGCATATTTCAAAATGTTATTCTTTTTCTGGCTGAATAATAACTATTCCATTGTATGTATGTGCCGCATTTTGTTTAATCCTTTTATCTGTTGAGGGACACGAGTTATTTCTACCTTTTGATTGTTATGAACAGTGCTGTTGTGAATGTTGGCATAACAAATATCTGTTTGAGTCCCTACTTTCAGTTCTTTCGGATACATACCTAGGAGTGGTATTGTTAGGTCATATGATACTTCTACGTTTAAACTTTTGAGAAATCACAAAACTCTTCCACAGGGGCTGCACCATTTTACATTTCCACTAGCAATGCATGAGCGTTCCAGTTTCTTTGCCAACACTTGTTATTTTCCATTTTTTAAATTATGGCTGTCCTGGTAGGTGTAAAGTGATATCTCCTTGTGGTTTTGACTTGCGTTTCCCTAATAACTAATGATGTTGAGCTGTAAGAGTCCTTTATGCATTCTGAATATAAGTCCTTTATCAAATGCCTGTTTTGCAAATATATTCTCCCAGCCCATGGCTGGCCCTTTGAAGAACAAAGGCTTTTAATGGCAATGGATTCCAACCTACCCATATTTTACACTTTTTGTGTACTATTTGAGAAACCTTTGCCTAAACTTAGGTCACTAAAATTTGCTCACATATTTTCTTCTACAAATATTATAGTTTGGCTCTTACGTTTAGGTCTGTTACCCATTTTGAGTTAATTTTTGTGTATGCTGTGAGGTGTAAGGGTTGAGGTTTATTTTTTGGCACGTGATACCTAATTTTTTGACACCATTTGTTGATAAGAGCATCCTTTCCCCATTGCATTTCCTTAGCACCTTTGCTCATAATCAGCTGATTATATACCTGGACTCTCCACCCCATTCCCATTGATCACATGTCTTCCCTTGCTCTAGTTGCACACTCTCTTGGTCACCGTAGCCCTTGAGCAGGCCTTGCAATTAGGACGTATTAAGTTCTCCAACTTCGTTCCTCTTTTTCTAAATTGTTTTGGCATATTCTTCTAGATCCCTTGCATGTTAGTTTTACAAAGATTGCATTGAGTCTCTAGATCAATTTTGAGAAGATTGCCATCTTAACGATATCAGGTCTTCTGATCCATAAACATGATATATGTCTCTATTTATTTAGATCCTTGATTTCTCTCAGCAGTGTTTTGTAGTTTTCAGTGGCTAGGTCTTGCATAGTTTCGTTAAATTTATCCCTTCAGTATTTAGAATTTTTGATGCCATTGTAAATGATATTTTTATTTCCATTTCCAACATTTCGTTGCTGATATTTAGAAATACAATTGATTTTCATGTGACCACTTTGTATCCTGTGACATTGCTGAACTCACTAGTTCTACTAGTGCTTTTGTAGATTCCTTAGGATTTTTTAATGTAGATAATCATGTCATGGACAGACATTGTTTGACATCCATTCTGCAGTCAAAAAATGGGACCTAGAAAGACAGGGGACCTGTCTGCTGCTGACTGTTCATAAATGCAGAGACAGGAGTTTGAAACCTGGATCTTCTGGATCCTCCTTCAGGGTCCTCTCCACCACACCCAAGTTGCTTCTCAGGATTTCAGGCCTCAAGAAAAGAAGCCTATATCAGCTAAGATTAGATTTGAATGGCTTAAACACAAAAGAAGTTTATTTTTCTCTCACTTAAAAGTCTGGAGGTTTGCATCCCAGGGCTGGTATGACAGTTCTGCTTCATAAAATCCTCAGGAACCTAGGCTTCTTCCCACAAGTAGCTTCACCATCCCTAGGCCATGGACCTCCATCTCGTGATCCAATATGGTGGCATTTGCATTCTAGACAGCAAGATAGAAGGAGTAAAGAAGGAAACGGTGCACACCAGTGATGTCTTCAGGTAGGTTCCGTGGACTGCCACACAACACCTGCACCCACATCTCTTTGGATAGAACCCAGTTGGGCCACACCTAGCTGCAAGGATGTCTGGGAAATATCATCTTTATTCTGAAAAGTCATATTACCAGCTGAAATTTCTGTTACTGTGGAAGAAAAAGAGAACAGCTGCTGGGGGATAAACAGCAATGTCTGCCACAACCTAAAGGGTAGGAATCCAGAAAGGAAACAACTTGAAAATTGTTGACGAAAAATTAATCAGTCGATCTAAGAAAGAATTGGAAAATTTTTTTCGAGCCAAATTTGAGGATTATAACCAGGAAGAGCATCTCAGAAAGCTCTGAGAACTGTTCTGCCAGTTAGAAATCAAGGCACAGTTATATAACTTTTCTGAGACAGAGGGCTGTGTATCAAATGTATTATTGACAGTTTACATAATCTAGATCTAAGCGTCATCCTGGTGGGTTGTGTGACCCCCCCCCCCCCCCCCCCGGTACAAAATCAGGAAGGAATGTTATCTTTTAAGGAGTTGTCTTGTTGATAGTAGAAGAATGTTGCTCTTTATGGTTGAGCAGGTGTTCCTGCAGATGGGGGAGGTTTGGTCGATGCACAATGAAGATACACAATGCACAATGCAGATACACAATACACAGTGTGGGGAGAGGGGAGGCCAAAGGGCAGAGAAGACTTTTTATGTTTAAATTTGTCTTGTCTTGCTATAAAATATGAATTGTATTTCACAAAATGAAAGGAGGAAAAAGGTGGCAGAGTTCAAAGTTGGTTGCATCTTTTACAGATCGTTTTAGGATCAGGTGAGCCAGCTCTCTTTAGTTTTTATAGCCCGTTAAGTTGACCTGAAACCATTTAGTCAGAGGATAAAGTTAATCCTCAGAACCCCTTATGGTATTATATCCTTGTGACTATATTAGACATGTCTAATCATGGATGACCTTCTTTCATCTAGAAAAGATAAAAGATGTCTCCTCATTCATTTGGTCAACAAAAATTGCTATCTCCTACCCTCATGGACCTCACAGTTTAAGGAGAGATAGGCAGTAATGAAATAAGCACCTGAATGAATGTGAAATCACAAAGGAGCCATAAGGATGCTACAGGGGCACACTCAGGGGCTGTGATCTAGTCAGGGAGGTCAGGGAAGGTTTGCCTGAGGGTTTGGATTCATTTCTGCAGGAGAGGCTACTTTCATAGCAGAGTGGTGTATTCTGAGGAAACCATCCTTTGTGCCATTGTGGTTACAGCTTATGAATCCTGCCTGGGGCACTGTACGAGTAAGAGATCGTTATTTAAGAACAAGGATGCCAGAGTGAGAGTAGGATGGGGGTAGGGGAGGTGGGAGGTGGGGGAACTGCTCAGGGACCTTGAGAGAGTCCTTTGTGGCTTACACCCCAGGAGAAATGGAGAAGAGGAAAGGATTTCAGAGGTTCCATGATGGCAGGTCGAGGAGGCCAGGATCATAGTCCAGTCAGAGACTTTCCTTGGGGGCCAGGAAGGAGCCCAAAGAATTTTGGGAGCCCAGAAGGAATTTTCTAATAACTGGAGTCACCTGTATGGAGGAAGAGAGCTTCCCATTCTCTAAGCACCCAAGCCAGGCTCAGGGACCATCCATGTGCCGTAACAAAGAAAGGGTTACTGGGTCCAGTGGACCATCAGAGGAGGTAGCATCTAACCTCCCGCTCAGCGTCTAGATTCTGTGACTCCGAGACCTGGAACAGGGGAAGGTCCTAACAGTTGTGGTTGAGGGGAGGCCAGTACCAGAGGAGAGGCCAGCCATCTGTCACTTTCTGCTTCTCCATTTCCTCCTGCTTGGGGAACCTTTGCGAGCAGCAAGAGAGCCTGAAGCAATCAACCAGCAGACTGCAACCTACCAGGTGTACTTGGGAATTCACTCTTCCAGCTTAAGGCAGGCGTGGTAGATGGGTCCCGTCCTCTGGCCAACACTGGTTAACTGGTAAGGGCCACTTGGAGCACAGTGTTGAGAAGGATTCTTGGAGTCTGGGACCCATAAGGAAAAGTATTACAATAGGTTGGTGATGCCTGGCTTTATTCTAGTGTGATTGTGAGGAAGAAATGGGATGATATATGTAAAAAATGCTTTGTAAATTGCAAAGTGCTATCGAAATAATAACTAGTCATGGTAGCTATGATTTTAAGTGCTTCCTAAATACCAAACACTGCTAAGAGCTTTACTTCTCACAATAACCTTTATGTTAGATACTGTTAATATCCTGCCTTTTACAATCGAGGAACCACGGCTTGGAAGAACAGTGTAATTCGCCTAAGGTCGCACAGCTAGTGAGTGTAGAACCGTGACACAAGCCTGGGTGTTTCTGACTCCAAAGCAAGTGCTTTTATAGACTTTGTTTTGCTGTCTTCAGAATGTAGGGGATTATAACTGTAATTATTACTATTAATAGAGCAACTATTCTGTTACATGGGGGCTCAGCCCTAATTCCCCAGCTAAGGGGATGTGTTTGCAGCCGTTTTTTGGTTCCTGGAAAGGTTTGAACTTGCCTTCTGCTCAGCTTACCAATTCTGCCTGCCTTTCTCCTGACCCATCCGCATCCGCTCTGCAGAGCAATGTAATGACCCTCTGTTAATGCTCCGTTCGCCGAGCGTCTGAGAAGAGCACTTTTTATCAGGCTGCTTGCGGTGGTTCAAGACTCCTCGTGAACAAGGCACAGAAGGATGATTCACTTCTGCAAGTCGTGCTTTCCTGAGAGCCGACTGTGCTCCCCAAATCTTTCCAGGCACGGAGATGTGGGGAGCAGCGGGCCGACGTGTGGTAGGAACTCCTAGCTGTGATGATTACACGCATGGGGTGGTTGGCAGTTTGCAGAACACTTTCATATCGATTTTCTCTCCAGGCCTCAGTTTTGTCATCTACAAAGTGGATGTAATGACAATAATGATATAGTAAAGTCTCATCTTTCGAAAGGGTTAGGTTATAATAAACTTACCACTTAAGGTGAAAATAACGTAAAATCAGAATCACCCTTGACAATCACCCATGGAATATAAAGACAAACCACCTCTCAAAAGCCCAACTGAGGCAGTTTTTCCTCCAGCATTAAAACTGATGACTGTTTCTCTGGTTGAAGTCCTCACGATGCCTTCTGAGGTAATGAAAATACTTACCTTCCAAGAGTAGGCTTCCTCGGCACCAAAGCGCTCACAGTACCACAGGCCAGAGGGAACTAGGCCCCTGGGGACATCATCCAGGGTACAGGCTCGCTGAGTGTGGGGACAGGAGGATCACCAGCCTCCCTAGTTAGGATTTCTTTCTCTTTCTTTTGGACCATGTGTCACTGAATTCCTGAAGCTTTAACTATATATATGATACAGTTCTATTAGGTCTGATTTCCTGACTTGCTGTCTATGAACAGGATTAAAACTTGAAAATAACGTGTAATGAAGCGAACACCAGGCTGGGTGAGGGGAGATCTGGGCTCAGGCCCCAGGTCAGCCCCACCTGCATCCATGCCATCTTGGGCCTATGGACCTTCAAGATGAACTTATCACCCAAGTGTCCAAGTCCTGAGGCTGCATTTCTTGACTGCAGACTTGCAGGACCCTCGTGACTCTATTTAAAATAAAAAATGTTTATGTCCATCCCAGCTTCTACCTTCCTGCCTAAACTGGCGTCATCTCTGCCTATACCACTGTGATGATAGCCTCCTCCCTGTGTTCCACCCTTCCTCTTGGCCTCCTAATCCTTTCGCCAGTAGCTATAAGAGAGCTTTCCAAGTGCAATCTGATCTTGCCACTTCCTTCTATAAAATACTTCGTTTCCAAATGCTTCTGGGGAAAGACAAAATTCTCATCCCTGCCCACCTCTCATCCCCACCAGGCTTCCCCTCCTTCTCTGTGCAACACACACCCTGCTCTTCTTTTAGTCCCTCTGGTTTCATATTTGCCCAGCCAAATATGGGCCTTTGCACATCCTCACTTCACCCTCTGTCTGAAATGCTCTGTTCTCCTCTCTCTGCTGAGTTTATTCTAATCATACTCCATCCATTTCCTCAGGGAAGGCTTTCCTGACTTTTCTGTCTGGATAAGACCCTGCTGATCTGATCTGAAAGAAAGGGACCCTCTTTGCACCATGTTATCCTTCTTTTCTGCACAGGCCACTGTAACTATTTAAATTTATTTGTGGTTCTGGATTAAAGTCTATATTCCCTTCTGCCACACACACTACTATAAGCTCTATGAGAGCAGGGCCCTTATCTGTCTTGCTCACCAGTGTATTCTTTATACCTAGCACAGGGCCTGGCATGTGCTTGTATTCATTAAACATGTACGTGGATGGGTGAGACACCCAAATGAACATTGTCAAATGATCAGTGTTGTTGTTGTTTTGTTTGTTTTTCCAGTGATAAACCCTTTGGAAACTTCCTCTGAAGAAAATGGTACAAGTTGCAATCATTCTTTTAGAATGAAAGAGAAAAGTGACTGAAGGCTCCATTTGCCCTTTAGATAGTAGGTATTACAAACATCTTGGCTCTTTTTCTCTCTCTGTTTAAAAAGTCTTTTAATGAGCTTTCACACTGTATGTAGCAAATGACCTTTTCTAGAGCCATCTGTACAAAACAAAAGGGTGAATTGGACTAGTGGGTTGCTTCTGCCCTTGGAAGCACAGCGTCAGCCTTTTTAAACAAGGGTTCCTATTTGTGAATGACCTTACCCTCTTAGGGAAGAGATTTCAGATGCCAACATCCTGGTGTTGAGACCACAGGGTTATTGGAGCGAGGAAAATTGACACGCCTGATTACTGGGTGGAACGGCAGGACTTGCCTGACGTGGGCCCGGCCGACTTCGTCAGTCTTGTGGTTGCTGGGTTATAGTGTCTCTGTCCATTCATAAACAGTGCCCTTTAGGGGCAATTGTTTTCTCATACTGCTTGGTCCTGGTTGTATTGGAAGGTAGGTTTTCTCAGAACAGCGGCCTGCCAGGTGAGGGCTGGGCTTAGGTCAGCTCATTTCAGTCTGACTTCTGGAATGGTGGAGAGTGAGCCTCAGCCTACAATGAGGGTACATTGCTTCTGAATGAAAACAAAATCGTGTTTCTCTCTGCATCTATCCCAGGAAGAGGGGGACTCTGAGATTAATTACAGGTGGATAGGTAGTAACATTTTGTTCTTGGACCTCTACTGCAGCCTGTTCCTTGCTCAAAGACCTTTTGTGGCTCCCACCTGCCAAACAGCTCAAATGTAAGGCCCTCAGATTCTGGTCCAGACTTCCTGGCCTCCTTGTTCCTGACTCTCTGTTGCATCCCGCTCACCCCAGCCAAATCAGTCTCCTTGCCACCAAGGAAACAGGTCCCTTACTTTCTAACCTCCATCTCTTTGCACATGCTTCCCCTCCAACTGGGCTCCATCCCCCCGTGGCTACCAGTCAAAATCCTACCCATCCTTTCAGGCAGCTGTCAAAGACCTTGCTTCTGCAGGAATTTTTCCCTGATGGTCTTAAGTAGAATTTAACCTTTGGCTCTTATAAATACCTTTAGAATTCATCTGTACAACTTTCAAGGCACACACAGTGTTGTGTGTTTTTTCCTTTCTTATATCCATGCTGTTTGTTGAGGCTAAGAATTATCTTATTTTTCTTTATTTCCTCCACAGCTCTTTGGACATAGTAGGTCCTTAATTCCTCAGTGGAATCATCCTCTTTTATGAGGTGAATGAAGAAATAAAACAATTCAGCTTATGTCCTCAGAACTCATGAAGAAAGTACATTTATCAGTTGTCCAAACTCCCTTGCTTAAATTAAAGTAACTTTATGCTTTTGGCTAAATTAAGTCCTCCCTGGCCCTCTTTGAAGGATAACCTTGAAGACAGCCTTGAAGAGAATGCTTTGCTGTGTTGTCTCTGTGTGTGAGTGTGTGTGTATGAAGGTTATTAGAATAATCTACTTAGCAGATAAACAAATGTTTGGAATTACATGGAGTCATTTAAGCCTCAAAGCAAAACCATTCCAGCGCCTTTGTAGGGTTATTTGACAGGAGGGTTGGGGGCAGGGAAGCTATCCTAAAATTTGCAGCAGAATCTAATCCGTTATAGTCCTCGGACCCTGGATGAAGCAGATGCCCTGCTCAGTTATCCTTTCCGCATTGCCGTTTTTGAACATACAGCCCTTTTTCCATTGTTTTGAAGACACTAGACAGCTCAGCCAGAGACACAAGTGTCCTCTCTGAGCGGTAGTTGCCGAGTCGGCAGCGCTGGGATTAGAGTATGTGCTTTAACAGACCTTTCTCCTTGGGCAGAATACAGTTGGCTCACTTCGCCACCTTTCTTCCTTCCCTCCAAAGGATGCCAGGCACGCTAAATAGTGATTAAACAAAAGATTAAAATTCCATTTGTTTGTGTGTGTGTGTGTGTCTAAACACTAATTGATTCTTTCAGTGGAATGTTAAGTAAAAGCATGCAGATACCAGAAGCAGTTATTTAGAGCAGCCAGTCAGAATCCATTTCCAATTTACTGTTTAATGTGATTTCCACCATCATTCTGCCAGCCTTCTCCCTACACTCTCCCTCACCTCCCTTGCCCTGTGCTCCTTTCCAGCCTCTCTGCTTCCTGTAGCAAAAGGACATCTGGGAACAGAGGGAAAGGAAAGTAGCAGAAGATGGTTGCTGAAGGAAAATAATCACGGCTTTTATAGACAAATCTGTGAGTCTGCAGAATTAAAGAAACTTAAAATTACCTCTGGATTGAAACCCAGACATGCTTTTTTGCATAACATGAAGTGATTGCCATTGCATAAGAATTGCTGTCTTTTGAGAAGCATTGTTCATGTTTTTCTTGTTGCGAAAGGTCTGTGGCATTTGTTTCTGTCGTACAATGCCACTATTAACTAAGGACTTTCTTCTTTCCTCAAGAACAGCGAATTTCCATGTGGGCACATAACCTGCTGTTAATGAGGAAACTCTCTAAATCCTGTTACCAGCAATAGCCGGTTGAATTGGCTCAGGTGTTCAATAGGTCCTTCTGCAGGGCTCCCAGTTTTATTATTAGATTCCCATCTCTCTCCTTTTCCCCCAAACATGACCATCACATACACCAGATCATAATCCTTCTCCAAAAATAACGTATTAATAGTTGCACTCCTTTACCGAAGGGGCCTAACTTTGTGCCAGACACTGAGCTTGATGCGTTGTATAGAGGAGTTCAGTTCATCCCCTCAGGTGCAGGTTAACCTGCAGGTTATTCTGATAGTTTTCCCTATTTATCAGTCAAGGAAACTGGGGTCCACCTGCCCAGGAAGTAAAACCTAAGTTTTTCCGTCTCTGGAATCAGAATGCTCTGAATCATCCAACTAGACTTCCTGCTCCATTAATGAGCCATCATTCATTCAGTCATTCACCTGGTATTTACTAAGGGCCTAAGGTATTGACCTAGGAATACAAAGTGACAGCTCAAAACAGATGTGCCCCTGCCTTCAAGGAGCTCACAGTCTAACCCAGGGAGAGAACAGCCAGATCTGGTTTGGTCTTTGGGGCTGACAAACTATGGGATTTTGGGCAAGTCTCTTCTACTCTGTTAGCTGCAGATTTCGTATCTGCAAGCGAGACAGCTGGATTTTGGCAAGTGGTTTTCCACCTTTATTGTGAATCACATGGGGAATGTGTTTAAAGACATCTTCCTGGCCTCCTACGCCCAGATATGTTGATTTCATAGGTTCAGGGTGGGGTCCAGGCATTTGTATCTATGATGAGAGCTCAGGTCTCCCAAGAACCATCCTTTGAGAGAGACTGATCTGGCTATAAAGCCATTAGTATCTACAAGGGATCTGTGTTGTCATGCCTGTATCCCCAGTGCCTGGCACAGAGTAGATCTCGATAAATATTTGGCAATAGCTGGAATGATGTATCTGTGGGGCTTCCATGGGTGGATGTCAGAGACTCCTGATCAAAATTTTCATAAAGGTTTCTGGATAGGATTCTAAGGGCCCTTTGGGCTCTGAATGCTCAGTGGTTTTAGTATCAAAACCAACTCCTTTTCTGACCAAAAGCTCAGACCTATTATTGGAAATCTTTTTAACTTGTATAGTAAAATTTGAGTCCTGTATCAAGGTGATTTGATGAGATGTCAATTTACAGTAGATTCTTAAAATCCTAAAGGAGTTGGTACCCACATTGATGTGTAAACTCTGAAAATGCTCCCGATAACACAGTTTGTGATTTTTCTTGGTTGATCTGAAAGTACCTTTTGGGCAGGTAGTGCTGTCTCTATTTTCCAGGTAGGAAAATCGAGGTGCCTGTGACTCTTGTAGCTTGTCCAAGACCACACTACAAGGGCTCTCTCCACTAAAACCCAGCGTGGGAGTCAAAGAACATAGCTCTTATTCTCTGGCCTGCTTATGTGGCCTTGGTTGGGTAGCTTGGCCTCTTTGGACATCAGTTTCCCCACCTGTAAGATAGGAGACAGGTGGACTAATTGTTTCTGAGCAGCTGCGTAGCTTGGTTATTTGAGGACCCCCCCAGTGACATGTTTAGACATGCAGAAGTCCCTATGGCAGCAAGCTCCGAAGTCCTCTTAGTTTAGGGAGGGAATAAGATCTACTGAGACCACCTAAAACAGGCCACCTCTGCAGATCATTCCAGAGGGACATGCGTCATTAAGGCAAAGGCAATGAGGTGGTAGAAGCTGTTAAGTGTGAAACTCCCAGAACTTTGGAATCTTAATTCTCTACCCTGTTGGTTCAGCAATTCACTGTTCATTCAAGGGAGTTTACCTCTATGCGGTCACAACTGTGGGATTCAACCCCGTGCCCTGTTCCCAGCAGTGTGAGAAGACTTTCACAAACATATGGAGGAAACAGTGTCCTTTCTGGACTCCTAGACTCTTGAAATGTCCTTGTAAATGTCGCCTCACCCTTGCTACTCAAAGTGTTTTTCGCACATCAGCAGCATCAGCCATCCCCTGGGAGCTTTTCAGAAATGCAGAGTCTTAGGCCCAGCCCCAGACCTCCTATGTCAGAATCCATGTTTAACAAGATCCCCATGTGATTGTACTGCACAGGAAAGTTCGAGAAGCGCTAGCCCTAACCCCACACTTGAGTCCCCTCCTTCATATCCTGATGAACAGGAGAGCATCCTATTCCTGGCCTCCTCTAGCTTCTTCCAAGTGCCCCTGTTTCACCCTAATACCAGTCCAACTTTTAGAATTTCTTCTCTATCTTAAACTAATCCCTCAATCATTCAGTAAGTTCTGCCCTTGGCACTCACGCTAGCCTCAGGGCCTCAGAGAACAAGACAGATGCTCCTGTGTCCCCCACAGCTTCCCATCTCCCAGTCCTCCTACAACACAGTTTCTAATCTTCCTCATACATACCTGTATGTGGCAGCCTGTTGCAAACTCCCTGGGGCCAGGAAAGTAAGACAAGTGAGAGATGAGAGCCAGGTGAAATGCAGTAAGGAGTGGCGGGGGACTGTGGCAAAGTGGAGAGCCATGTGCTGGCCCAGCTCGGTCAGAGCACTGACGTGTCTTTTGAGTTTTCAGGAGAAGCCAATGAATCTTGATAAAACAATAAGAAATCCCTCCATTTTTTTCATGCTGGCAGTTAAAAAAAAAAAAAAAGATCCTCAGAAGCCAGCAGATTGTGTTTGCCAGTGATCACATCTAAGGTTTTTGTGACCATTGATGATGAATATCTGCCCGGCTTGGATACAATAGCCCAGGTGTAGCCTGACCAGCACAGAGGAGGCAGGATTATGGCCTCCTTCGTTCTAGACCAGTAGTTCTCAAACGGGAGTGTGCATCACAATCTCTTGGAGGACTTATTAAAACCCAGATTGCCAGGCCCCACCCCCAGAGTTGCTGCTGCTACTTCCTGGGCAGGGCTCGGGAATCTGCATTTCTAACAAGTTCCCAACCGGTGTGGATGCTCCTGGTTCACGTTTTGAGAACCACTTTAGATTGGTTCCTTCCATTAAGGCAGCCGCGCTTTGCAGAACCTCTTTAGGTCCACCAGTGACCTAACGTCGTCAGTGGAAGTTCCCAGTCTTTGTGTAGCAGAAGAGGGAGAAGGAATTGGGAGGGAGGGCTGGAGGAAAGATTGCTCACCAGCTCTTGACCGACCAATCCTGACATCTAGAGGTAGAATACTTACTTCGGGTAGGTCCCTGACCCATTCCAAGATTCAGTTTCCCTGTTTGTGAAATAGGGCAGTGTCCTCAGCTCAGTTTCCAAGTATATGTGTTCACTTGTTTGGAGACTTGATTGTCAGTTTGTTTTTAGCAGAGGTCCTTTTAAAAATGAAATCCCACATAGAACTCCGGTATAAAAAACAGACAGATGCATTGTGGGTCTGATTGAAGGAGGGGAGTCAAGCTGTTACTCTCAGCCTCCACCTTCCCAAGGCAGCACTGAAGGGTCTCCTGTAGAAATGTAGCTCACCACAGTTGAAACCTGCTGAAGGAACTTCCAGCTCAGCTCCTGTGATTTCTAAGCCCCCGAGAACTGTTTGCAGGCACATGGCCTTTGTTTTTGGAGTTTTCTTTCCCTCTCTGACCACAACATCTGGCAGGCCCACTTTCAGAGTTTTCTTCTTGCAACTCAGAGGGGTCTGTAGGAGAGGGAATGCCAAGGATTGTCATTATCATTAGAGCCGTTGTGGAAAATCTGCTAACGCGAGAATCAGCCAGAGCCTTAATAAACAGGCGTGGGGATGGTTTTATTCCAGTGGCTTCTTGTTAGTGCTAATGTTCCAGCACACCACGCATTCAGGGCTTAGTTAATTATATAAGAAATAGGACTAGTGGATTCTGCATGCCACAGTGACGAGAACAGGTGTCTGGGGTTTTTAATGGGCAAGGTGAGGTGGAAAGCTGTTCTCATGTAGGTGAACACAGGTATTTAAACAGCCGTGTGGAGCAGTGTTACCTTGGGAAGACTCTTACTGAGCCCTGGGGCCAAGTCCTTAGACTCGACTCTTGGCGTGGGAAAGCATCTGACACCTTCTGATGACCCCAGACACTGGAATGCGGCCTCCTTTAATTAGGGGAACTGCTTCCTAATTGGCCCACCAGCATGGAATCACCTTCCGGAACACAAAATAAATGCCTTCCTCTCCCAGCCCCTGGCGACTATATATTCCTGTTTTCTTTCAGCCATCTAAGTGCTTGTTCAGACCTTCCACACACACTTGACAACTGTTCCCCCTCTTTGGGACTGGGCCTTCTTTGGGACTGCAGAGATGACCAAGACCCGACTTCTCTTCCTGTGCTCTGTGCTCCTCGGGCCCAGCCCAGCCCTGCCGTGCTCCACCTGCACCTGGAAGGCTATGCCCAGGCGACGTGCTCTGCCTGCCTCTCATTTCGCTTATCTGAAGCCCAATCCAAAGGCACCCATGTCCATAAAACCTTCCCCAGTTCTCCCAGGCAGAAGCGAAGTCCCCTAGCACTTTCTCCAGACCTCTCGCCCAAAATTCACTGCTTCTGCCCTGTCTAGTATGGAGCCGCTAGCCACCTATGGCTCTTGAGCACTTGGAATGAGGCTGAATGGAGATGAACACAAGTGTGAAATACACACACTGGATTTTGAAGACTTAGTCCAAAAAAAAAAAAAGAATGTAGAATGCCTCAACACTTTTTTCCACTGTGTGTTGAAATGATACTACTTTAGATGGAGTATATGGAGCTAAATGAAATGTATCATCAAAACTCACTTCACCTTTTTTTTTTTTAATTTGGTTGTGCCGGGTCTTGGTTGCAGCACGTGGGATCTTTAGTTTCTTCATGCGGGATCTAGTTCCCTGACCAGGAATCAAACCCGGGCCCCCTGCATTGGGAGTATGGAGTCTTTTTTTTTTTTTTTTTTTTTTTTGCGGTGCGCGGGCCTCTCACTGCTGTGGCCTCTCCCGTTGCGGAGCACAGGCTCAGGATGTGCAGGTTCAGCGGCCACGGCTCATGGGCCCAGCCGCTCCGCGGCATGTGGGATCTTCCTGCACCGGGGCACGAACCCGCGTCCTCTGCATCGGCAGGCGGACTCTCAACCACTGCGCCACCAGGGAAGCCCTGGAGCATGGAGTCTTAACCACTGGACCACCAGGGAAGTCCCTCACTTCACCTGTTTCTAAAAACATTTTTAGGGCTTCCCTGGTGGCGCAGTGGTTGAGAGTCTGCCTGCCGATGCAGGGGACACAGGTTTGTGCCCCGGTCCAGGAGGATCCCACATGCCGCGGAGCGGCTGGGCCCGTGAGCCATGGCCGCTGAGCCTGCGCGTCCGGAGCCTGTGCTCTGCCACGGGAGAGGCCACAACAGTGAGAGGCCCGCATACTGCCAAAAAAAAAAAAAAAAATTTTTTTTAAATGTGAATACTAGAAAATGTAAAGTTACATATGCAGCTCACCTAGGTGGCTCATGTTATATTTCTGTTGGACAGCATCACACCTACCTCTTTCTCTCTTCCATGAAAGGAATGTCTGTCCATCTGTTTTCTCTGCCACGGGTTTGTAAGTTCCAGGAGGATGGACACTGTGTGTCATCTTTCTGAACTTTGCACACCTGGCTGGCACGGAGCAGGACTAACAAAGCTATACTGAGGATATTAATAAATGAACCAATGATGACAGACATTCAATCAATACTGAAAGCTCCCTTAGGCAGTGTAATTTCTGGGTCTCTGTTATTAAACTTACTTCCCCTTTTCTTCTATCTCACAGTTTTTGTCTTTTTTTAAGGGCTCACACAATCAGCAAAAGAAGACCTTTTTCTTGGGAGATGGGCAGAAGCTGAAGGACTGGCACGACAAAGAAGCCATCAAGAGGGATGCTCAGCGTGTAGGTACGAGAGCAGAGCATCCTTGGACGGTCCCCTGGAGAGTGTTTGTGCACGCGCATGTGTATGTGTGTGCGCGAATGTGTGTGTTTAACAGGGGTATCTGGACCTCCTGTTGACTCCCTGTCCGTTTGCCGTCATCCTTCCCCTGGTTCCTGGGATCCCCCGCTTCACCTGTTAGCTGACCCCTTTCTCCACTCACACCACCAGATCCACTGCCTTCGCGACTTTGCCCTGCTACCTCTATGGTGATAGAAAATGTCTCCCTCCTCGAAGATATTTTACCACTAAAATGAGGAGCAGTAATCATAAGAGCCAACACTTATTGAGCGCGTATGGTGAACAAGGCCCAAGGTCCACACTTTTGTTGGTGAAACAACTCACGAACCTTTGTAGCACATTTGATGAGAAGGGACCTGGAGCTCAGAGAGGTGGGGTAATTTGCCTATAGTCACACAGTGAGAAAGAGGCAGGCTTGGGACTTGAACTCAGGTCTAGAGGGCTGAGTTGATCCCTACCCAGCACCATAGCCACAAGGTTGAATGAATCTAGTGGGCTTCAGCTGAAGTTTTCTTTGCCTAATTAGCCTTTGGAACTGTTCCTGTTACACTGCAGAGTTGGGAAGGGGTGGGGTGACTCGCCACATAATTTCTGTGGCGAGTCATCTCAAGAGAGCCTGGGCTAGGAGCCAGGAGAGCAGCTCAGATACCACCTACCAGCCATGTGACCATCAGATAAATTCCATCTCCTGGAGCCTCGGTTTCCCCCTCTGTCAGCGGGGCTCATGCTTCGTACTTTGATAACCTCAGGGTGTTGTTGTGAAGGTGACAAGCAAAGTACAATTTACAATACTGGAAAGCACCGTAGAAATATAAGGGATTGTATTTTATTCATTTTCATCTCAGGGGTACCCACCACTATTGATTTTTTTTTTTTTTTTTAATTATACTATGACAAAACCAGATGACAGTAAGGCTCTGAATAGAGCTGATGTAACAACTGATGGTCACGGAAAGCGAAGACAGGACATGCATTTTTCTATATGCCAGTGATTTAAAATGAAGGGGATTTAAAATGTTTTAAAATTTTTTTTTAATTTTAAACATTTAAAATGTTTCCTTAAGAAAGGAAACATTTGAAAAGAGCTAATTTTCCAGGCAGTTATACCGGAATTATTGGAACATTGGGCTAACTAGCCAGAAAAGAGTAAGCAGTGGCGACATTATTGAGAGTAATAATAACCCTTAATCATAACCCTCCTTAATCATCACATCGAACCTTCTCATCCCAGGGAATACAAAAGGCAAAACTCAAGACGTAGAAAGGCTAAAGGCGCTCCTGAGATGACACAGCTGGGAGCAGCAGGGCGGGCTTCAAACTCCACTCTGCCCAGCTCCAGGGCCTGAACTCTGAGTCACTCCCCTGCACTGCCTTCCCGAAGCTTCCCTCCCCGCCCGGACAGATGCTTCTGCTCTTCTTTTTCTGCCTATTACATTTGTGTCCCTTGCAGGATCTGTGCTGGGCACTGGCCAGCAGTGTCTTATCACAGAGCAATGCAAGTTACAGGTGGCGGAGTCCTCTCTCTCGTTGGGCTGGATTGGAGTAGACACTACCCCTGGGCTCCCCTCTTTGCTTGCACCTTCTCATCAAGCTGATGTCAACATTTACTTTGCAAAGTAAATGGGGTGTTGCTTAGTCCGTGGGCTGCAGAAGATGAGGTGATGTTGAATCAGCTGACTTTTATTACCCTTTCTTCCAGACCCTTGCCAATGGCAGATGCTTGGGCTATGCTTGCAGGGGTTGGGGGACATTCCCACGTACCATCTGCACCCTGGGAACCCAGAGAGTAATTTCCTAGAGCATCAGGGACTCTTTCCCCAGATGGATTGTAAAGAGAGAGGAAAACTGGTACTGGATCCACCCAAATCCATTGCTCAAAACAACACTTTTCAGGCAATCCAGGCCTAGGCTAGGCAAATCTTAATTTGTTTGCTGGCTTAAAAAAAAATCAAAACATCTTTTATCATTTGTGGCAATTTTGATTTATATATAAAGCTTGCCTTGCCTGGAGAGTAATCATAGTATTTCCTCACATGGTTAATAAGGTTCATAGTTTACAGAAAGCTTTCATGTATGCAACCTCTCATTTGACTTTCTCAGCGTGGTGTGGGTACCAGACAGGAACAAGCTACAGTTCAGAGAGGTAGTACTGGCCCAAGGTTGATCAGCTTATAGGCAAGTGACCTGGCCTCTTGTCCAGGTGATCAGACTTCAGGGTCAGGGATGTTTGGGGCTCCTGGCAGAGTGGGGGAAGCATGGGCTTTGGAGCCCAGAGACCTGGTTTTATAGCCTTTCTGCGTCCTGGTTTATCTGTCTATAGAATGAGGTCTCGTATGCCTACCCTGACAACTTTGCTGGGGACATTAGATGAGAACAGGTCTGAAGTGCATGATACGCCCATGGCTGAGTCTCATTCCCCTCACCTCTTTAGCCCTGCAAAATCTGGAGGAACACTGTATATCAAGTGTAAAGTTCTATCTTGGTGATTTAACCATATTTTTCATCTTCCCTTCCCCACTCCATTTAATTGGCAACACTGACTTTGCTCTTTGCTCCTAGGAAACGGAGAACAAGGGAGGCCCTTCCCCATGACCGATGCTGAAAGAGTGGATCAGGCATACCGAGAAAATGGATTTAACATTTACGTCAGTGATAAAGTCTCCCTGAATCGCTCTCTCCCTGATATTCGGCACCCAAAGTGAGTATAACATCTCTCATCTTCTGGGATCTAAGGATTTTGCCCTGGGCTCTTGTTGAGAATTAATTAAAGAAAAAGGTACATAAAGCACTGCTGGAGGAGATTTCCTCCTGTTACCCAGGGCCTTCGTGCACAGGTTCGTGTGATCAGATTCTCCTAGAATTTAGAACTGGTGTGGCCGAGGGACAATATTGTCTCTCCAAAAGAGCTGGTCTCCTTCCTCTTTTCAACCAGCGGAAACCATGACCTCTGTATTTCCTTTTTTGACTCTAGCCCACAGGGAAGTCCAGACCTCAATTTGCAAGACAGTTGCAGCAGCCATTTCAACCCTCCCTTTCTCCACCTTCTTTGTGTGACATTTTTATTTTTTTTAATCTTTATTTTAGCTATCCTGTGCACCTGTACATCTATATGTTGGTTATAAGCTATCTCAACTCACTTTGAGAGAGGACATATCATAATGATTATAAAGATAACAGTGGTAGCTAACATTCTTTGAACAGGTAGCGTGTGTCAGGCACTTCATTTGCATTGTCTCAGGTCCTTGTGATGTAGGTCCTGTGATGATGCCCATTTTTACAGATGAGGAAACTGAGGGTTAGAGGGGTATTATAACTCATGTAGGGCCACACTAAGAAGCTGAGCCAGTTCTTGAGCTACAGTTCAACCAAAAACTATACTCTGGATCTTAAGCCATCCTGCCTCCCCTTTTTAATAGGAGTACTGTAGTAGTCATGGTGATTTTCTAGCAGAGGGGTATCTCTTAAAGTTGCTGTGCATTAGAATCACCTGGAGGGCTGTTAGTTCGAACACAGGACCTTGAGCCTCACGCCAATAATCCCTGATTCAGTAGATCTGGGTCGGGGCCCAAGAACTTCATTACAAGTAAGCTCCCGCATGATGTTTGTGGGGTCACACTTTGGGAACCACTGCAAGCAGAAGATTTCAAAATTGTTTCTTCACGAAGGCAGTACTGAGTAGAAGTAGAGCATAAACTGTTTCGCTCAGGGACTAAGAAATTAGAAGCCGGGAAAAGATAATAAAAGCTAACACTTATTAGGTACTTACTGTATGCCAAGCATTATTCTAAGCCAGCTGTTCTCAGAGTGTGGTTCCCAGGCCAGCAACAGCAGCATCACCTAAGAGCTTGTTAGACATGCAAACTGCTGGATCTCAGCCCAGGTCTACTGAATCAAAAGCTCTGCACAGGGGCCCAGCCGTCCGTGTTTTAACAAGCCCTCCAGGGGATTCCAATGCAAAGCTGAAGTTTTATGTATACATTCTTTTTTAATATTCTTTTCCATTATGGTTTATCACAGGATATTGAATAGAGTTCCCTGTGCTCTACAGTAGGACCTTGTTGTTTATCCATTCTAAATGTAATAGTTTGCATCTACCAGCCCCAGAACCAAGGGTACTTTAAGTACATTAATTCAGCCAAACCTTCCAAAAACCCTATGAGATAGGTACCTTTATTATCACCATTTTACAGATAAGGAATTGAGGCCAAAAAAAAAAAAGTTAAATAGTTACCGTGAGATGATACAGCTGGTAAGAGGTGGCGCTAGAATTTACATGCAGGGAGTCTGACCTAGAATCCCTAAGTCATAAGGTCTTTCCACCTATAAGGACTCAGTTGGTAGAATGTAATAATAAAGAATCTCGACAGCATGTGTGGCTACTTACAAAACGCTTCCTGCCCGCTTAAATCTTTCAGTTCCTGTAATAGTACTTTGAGGTTGGCGTTTTTATTATCATCTCCACTTTGTAGATGAGGAAAGCACACAGCTAGGAATCCCCAGCCGGAAGGTGTGCTGCTTGCCCAGGACGGGGCCCAGTTCGCAAGGATTTCTTGCAGCGAGAGGAGGGAGCGAGGGCCTTGCAGGGCTTGCTCGGGCGTTTGCTCTTCGTTTCATGGTCTTCACTGTCAAGCCCGGGATTTTTTTCACCTAAGCCTGAGAATGTAGTTCAGATATTACTGATGTTGTTGGATTCAGAACCGTGACCCGACTTTGAGGGTCAGAAACTCAATTTGTATGTTTAGCCCCTCGCAGAGTTCAGAATTCTGCACTAATTTCATCTTTCTAAGTCTGGGAAAGAAGTTTCATCTGGGAGCATTATTCTCTTACCTCAGCTACTGCTCTGTGGTTCTGTAAGTTCTCAACTCTGGCTATACCTGGGGTGGTTTTAAAAAAATACAAAAGCTGGGCCCCTACCCCAGCCACTGGAGTCTGAATCTCTGGAGGGATAGCCTGGGTCTGAGGATCTTCTGAAATCTCAGAACGTGATTCTCGCATATAGCCAGGGTTGAGAACTGCTGGTGTGAAATAAGGAATATTTTTACAGTGAGAGAGAGATGCTTTCATCCATTCATTCATCTGTTCATCCAGTAAATGTATATTCATGGTCTTCTGTGTACCAAGCCCTGTGCTGAATACCAGGAACACAATGATAAATGAGCCATTATTGCTGCTTTGGGCAAGAGCAGGGGGTGGATGGCAGGAGCAGGTCATTACCCCACAGGTGAGAACCAGTGAGGGAGTAGGCACAGGGTGCTTTGGAACCCCAGGGGACACCCCCACCCGACACCAGCCTCTGCGGGAGAGGACTAAGCAAGACGGTGCTTTGCCTTAACAACTAAAGGGGCGAGTCTCCCAGCTGTTAGAGGGAGAGCAAGGGGCGGGGAACAAACCCTTTTGTCTCCCAGTGCAGTGCTCTCTCCCGACAGTCCAGAAGAAGAAAGGTCTTCATAATCAAGGAAGGCGTCCTTGGACCCACAGATAGGTCTGTGAATAGAATTCAGGAGGGTCTGTAAACTTGGATGAGAACAACATTGCATTTTTCTTTTCATGAACCTCTCACTGAAATCTGGTGTTCCCTTCAGTTATGACTGTAGACAACGAAGCACCTATGATATCTTCACCAAAAGAAATCATTTACTTTCCCATCACTTTACAGATATCTTGAAATGTCACAGATACTTATCACTGCTTTGGAATAAAGGTAGTTTTTAGAACTTCCACTAGATCTTGTCATTTAATGTGTTAATGAAGAAGCACATTTATGACTCTATTTCAAATTCTTTTATTATTTTGATAACAGTATTTCAGTCTAACTGGTTTCCTTTACATGCTCATCTATTTTATTTTATTCATTGTACACACTGTTCTGAGAAGTGACGATAGGCTTCACCAACCTGGCAGAGAGGTTCAGGGTTTCGGTTTAAGGGGAGGAGGCCCAGTTCTGGGTGGATGTGAATTGAGCCTAAGGCTCTCCTGTATTACCAGCCCACCCACCCAACCAGTGTCCAAGTTATGGCAAAAGATGTCGCTAAATCCAACGCTCCTGACACCCACCCTTTTTTAGAATCCCGTTGTGGAAGCTGACTTTTTTTTTTAACGGTAAAGATGGATTTTATAAAATCATTAAGCTGCTTTACTTTACAATTTGACGGAAGGGGCTACAGTGGAATTTTGCAGAGCTAAGAAAATTGTTTACATTGCTCTGATAAGAAGCAATTTAATATGAACATCTATAAACATCCATTTCACATTTGCCGTAGTTTGTTGTTAATTTTTTCATATGAAAGTTTTGTTTTTTTGCTTTAAGTCTTGAATATGTATTCATTAAGACTCATTTAAGCACTAGAGCACTGCTAAAATTCCCTGATTTAAAATATCCGTTTCTGATTACATAACAAGACCTCAAATATTTGGCACCTATACAACTGGCACCTTTCAACAAATGGAATTCTAGGCAGAAGTTAAGGAGAGCTATTGAGAAAAGCCAAAGGCACTGAGTTCAGAGAAATTTCCTGGTTGGGCAGGTCTCTGTAAAAGCAAAGTGTTCTGGGATTGATTGAAAAGAAAAGCATGCAACTAAGCACACTCCATCCTGTAGGGTCACAGGGCAAATCAGCATTGAAGCTGAGCTGAAGAGGAGAAGGAGAGCAGTGATGAGCAGGCAAGAGGAAGGGCAGCAGGAGGAAGAAAAAATATCAACAGGAAAGGAGGGAAAGGAGGGTTAAGGCATGATTGGTATAAGATAGACCAGTGTGAAGAACAGGAAAGGAAACATCAAGAAGGGAAAGAAGAAAGCAGAAGGACAATGGTGTGAAAAAGAGGAAATAAAAATATGAAAGATCCAAACCAAGGAAAAATGGAATCTTATCCAGAATATCCTATTATAATACCTGAAAGTTAAGAATCAACTCTATTTAATCTGTATTAGTCCACATTGGCAAATAGCAGCACTTATTATCTTTTTTTAAAAATTATTTATTTATTTATTTATGGCTGTGTTGGGTCTTCGTTTCTGTGCGAGGGCTTTCTCTAGTTGTGGCAAGCGGGGGCCACTCTTCATCGCGGTGCGCGGGCCTCTCTCTATCGCGGCCTCTCCCATTGCGGAACACAGGCTCCAGACGCGCAGGCTCAGTAGTTGTGGCTCACGGGCCTAGTTGCTCCGCGGCATGTGGGATCTTCCCAGACCGGGGCTCGAACCCATGTCCCCTGCATTGGCAGGCAGATTCTCAACCACTGTGCCACCAGGGAAGCCCCCAGCACTTATTTTGATAAGATAAAAACTCAAATTGCTTACTCAATTGCAAGAAACTGTCTCACATGGATTATCCCATTGGGAAGCTGACTTTTCCTAAATGAGTTGACAGATGTCTTGAAGAGCTTTTCTTTTTTTCCAGGGCAAGTGGGGTGGCAGAATCTTTCCTGCAGTTTGACAGCAGAAATGTGTGAAGAAGTTAGAGCAGTCAAGCCACTCAGTCCCTCCTGTTGCTTTTAGCTTAAACAGCTTCTCTGGCAGGAGCTGAGGTTTATATTTGCCTTCTACTCCTTCAAACTGAATTTTGGCAGCAGCCTGTCAAGGACAGGACCAAGGGGCTGTTTGTTTGTGCCAGCTGCATTTGCTTCCTCCAGAAGCTGCACCAGGGAGCGTGCAGCCACGGAGAGTGGAGACTAGGTGGTCTGGCCCCACTTTCTGGGTTTGCATGTGGGAGGTGGCCAGCTGGCTCTGAGCAGGCCTGCCCTTGGCCCCTCCTGCCAAGGGAACAGGAACAAGGATGGCTGGTGGGCTGGCCCACTTTTCTTCTCCCCAGGAGCCCTGCTGGGCTGCGTGGCAGCCACACATGGAGGCCCCCTCCAGGGCACAGAGCTGGTAGAAGCGGAGTCCCAACTGCTGGAAGTTGCCTGGGTCTAAAAGTTCCTGGGCACACCCCTCCGTTGGATGATCAGCTTCTTCCGTGCAAAGATTATCCATGGTGGGGGTGAAAGCAGCCTACAATCCTGACCTGCTTTCTCCAGTCCATGAATATAGCTTCCAGTAATGAATGAACCTGAATGGCATCTATGTCACAAGAAAAGGCCCGAGTCTACCAGATTCTTGGTTCCATGTTCCTTCTTGATTTTTCCTTTTTGTTAAATTAACATGGTTACTTTATGGTATGTGCTCAATTTCCTCAAAAGAATTTATAAGCTCATATTATTATAATAGGCCTGGATTCTGTTGAGTGCCTTTACATCCCCACAGGCTACAAAAGCAGCAAGGAATCTTCATTCTCAAAGAATGAAGATCACTGGAAATAGTAACTATGTAGGTAAATACATATAATTTTTTCTTACTGTTTAAATCTTTCAAAAAGATATCTGACTGTGTAACCCAAAATAATAACATATCCTTGTGTTTAAAGCATAGATAAAAGTAAAATATATCCCACCATAAAGGTTAGAGGGGAGAAATGTAACATAGTAAGGTTCTCCTACTTACGAAGTGGTATAATGTCATTTGAAATTAGACTTTAAAAGTTAAAAGTATATAAAAGTATGGGCTTCCCTGGTGGCGCAGTGGTTGAGAGTCCGTCTGCCGATACAGGGGATGCGGGTTCATGCCTCAGTCCGGGAGGATCCCACATGCTGCGGAGCGGCTGGGCCCGTGAACCATGGCCGCTGAGCCTGCGCGTCCGGAGCCTGTGCTCCGCAACAGGAGAGGCCACAACAGTGAGAGGCCCACGTACTGCAAAAAAAAATAAAAATAATAAAAATAAAAATAAATAAAAGTATATACTATAAACCCTAAAAGGAGCACTCAAATGACAAAACAAAGAGTTGTAGCTAATAAGCCAACAAAAGAGATAAAATGGAATCATGAAAAATATTCGGTTAATCCAAAAGAAGGCAGAAAAGGAGGGAAAAAAGAACAAAGATCAGAAAGGAGAAGTTGAAAGCAAGTACCAAGATGATGGACTTTAACCTAACCATATCAATAATCACATTAAATAATCACAGTAATTACTTTAGTGGAAAAGCAGCTTGTCCGATTAGTTAAGAAAGCAAGATCCAACTACATACTGCCTGCAGGAAACACACTTTAAAGATAAAGATACAAATAAATTAGAAGTGAAAGGATAGAAAAGATCTTCTGTGCTAACATTAGTCAAAAGAAAACTGGAGTGACTATATATTAATATCAGTCAAATAGATTTCAGGACAAAGACAATTACCAGGGATAAAGAAGGTCATTTCATGATAAAGGGATCATTCATCAAGAGGACATAGCAATCTTAAATGGTTAAGCAACTAATAAGAGAGTTTTAAAATACATGAAGCAAAAGCTCATAGAACTGCAAGGAGAAATAGACATAGCCACAATTATGAAATTTCAACACCTCTCTCTCTCAATAATTGATACAACAAGTAGACAGAAAATCAGCAAGGATATAGTAGAGTTGAACAGCACTGTCAACCAGTGTGACCCAGTTGACATTTGTGGAACACTTCACTCAGTAACAGCAGAATATACAATCTTTTCAAGTGCATACATAACATTTACCAAGATAAAGTATATTCTGGGCCAGAAAACAAGTCTCCATAAATTTAAAAGGATTCAGGTGACACAAATTATGTTCTCTGACCACAGTGGAATTAAATTTAGAAACCAATAATAGAATAGTGTCTTAAAATTTCCAGATGTTTGGGAACTATGTAACTCAGGAATAACAGATGGGTCAAAGAAGAAATCAAAAGGAAAATTAGAAAGTATTTTGAACAGAATGATAATGGAAATAGAATATGTCAGAATTTGTGGGCTGTCACTAAAGCAGCATGTAAGGGGAAATTTTGTAGCATTAAATGCCTATATTGGAAAAGAAGAATGGTCTCAAATTAATGACATCAGCGTCTACTTTAAAAACTAGAAAGAGTAAGTTAATCCAAAATAAACAGAAGAAAGGAAATTTTTAAAAAGATCAAAGCAGAGATCAGTGAAATAGAGAATAGAAAACCAATAGAGAAAAATCAATGAACCCAAAAGCTGGTTCTTTGAGGTGGTCAATTAAATTGATGTCTTAGCAGCCTGATAAAGAAAAAAAAGAGAGAAGACACAAATTATCAATATCAAGAATGAGAGAGGTGACATAACCACAGATTCTATTACTGTTGAGAATAATAAAATAATATTCTGAACAACTTTATTCCTATAAATTCAACAACTTAGATGAAATGACAAATTCCTTAAAAGATACAAACTCCCAAAACTTACTCAAGAAGAAATGATTCATTTAAATAGCCCTATATCTAGTAAAGAAATTGAAATTATATTAAGAACCTTCCCACAAAGAAAACTCTGGGCCCAAATAGATTCCTTGGTGAATTCTACAAAAATTTAGGAAATAATACAAATTCTACACAACTCTTCCAAAAAGTTAAAGAGGATGGAGTATATTCCAACTCATTGTGAAGAAGCCAGCATTACCCCGATACCAAAACCAGACAAAGACAACACAAAAAAGAAGATTACAGGCCAATATCTCTGATGAACAGAGATGCAAAAATCCTCAACAAAATATTAGCAAACCAAATTCAGCAATATGTCAAAAAGATCATACAACCGTGATCAAGTGGAATTTATTCCAGGGATTCGAGGATGGTTCAACATCCACAAATCAGTCAACGTGATACACACCACATTAATAAAATGAAGGATAAAAACCATATGTTCATCTCAGTAGATACAGAAAAAGCATTTGGTAACATTCAACACACATTTATGATAAAAGCTCTCAATACAGTGGGTGTAGAAGAGACGTATCTCAACATAATAAAGGTCATATATGACAAACACACAACTAATATCATACTCAGTAATGAAAAGTTAAAAGCTATCTCTAAAATCGGGAACTAGACAAGGATACCCCTTCTCACCACTCTTATTCAACATAGTATTGAAATCCTAGATAGAGCAATTAGGCAAGAAAAAGAAATTAAAGTCATCCAAAATGGAAAGGAAGAAGTAAATGGTCACTATTTGTAAATGACATGATTTTATATACAGAAAACCCTAAAGACTCCACCAAAAACCTATTAGAAATAATAGAATCCAGTTGGAAATGGATTTGTTATCGTGGTTTGCTAAGCATTGCAGTATCCACAACATCCGGATAAAAGGGTAGGGAATCAGGAAGAGGGAGAGCACTGAAGGGGAATCGCTCCCTGGACCCAGAAGAGCTAGAAGCTGAGAACCTATTGAGGGACCACCACCTTCCTCCCATGATAGTGTGGCCTTGGTGTTGCTGGGGGTTGAGAACCAGGAAAGCCTGATGTTTATAAATATCTGCAGAAACAGACAGGGAATCTTCTGGAATGGTGATGAAAGCTCAAGCAGGAAAGGCCTGGGGTGTAAAAGAATTGAGTTTTTCTGGCCCAGAAGGCATCACCAGTTGTGCATTCATGGGACCCCAGGGGACCAAAGGAAGCTGTTGGCAGAGCTGCTGTCTGTGTTCTTGGGCTCCTGCTGCATGGACACCTCATGAATGTATTCAGAGCTAATTAAATCAGGAATTTAAGGCAACCGTGTATGTGTGTTAAGGGCTCCTTTCTCATTCCTCCATCCCCGATCTGTTGCCCACCAAAATGCAGCCTCCTCCTACTCATTTATACTAAAATGATCAAATGTCAGTCCCTGCCTTGAAGAGAACTCAAGCCTATTAGTCAGTTGAAAGTTTCTCTGCAAGTCATTCACTCATTAATTAAGCAAATACTTATTGGGTGCCTACCATGTGTGTTTATTACTTCCTAGCCTACTAGTGTAGGCTAGTCCCTGGGAAAACAGCAATGAACAAAATGGGCAAAATTTCCTTCCCTCCTAGAGCTTACATTCTACTGGGCTGGGGAGGTCATAAACAAACAAATTAATATATTTATTTTCCAGTGATGTAGGGAAAGAAAGAAGCAAAGTAAGAAGTAGAAAAAGTGATGGGAGAGGCTTCCCTGGCAGTCCAGTGATTAAGACTCCGTACTTCCACTGTAGGGGGGCGCAGGTTCGATCCCTGGTTGGGGAACTAAGATCCCACATGCCGTGGGGCACGGCCAAAAAAAAACAAATTGATGGGAATAAGGTGTATTTTATTTCAGTGGTCAGGGAATGCTTCGCTGATAAGATGACATGTGAACAGAGAAATGAAGAAGTGAGGGGCCTAACAAGGCAGTTAACTGGGGGAAGAGCCCTGCAGGCAGAGGAAACAAGTACAAAGGCCCTGAGACCATCATGCTTGGCTGTGGTACCCAGTGAGCCAGGAGGAGAGATGAGAAGCAAGGCTGGAGGAGTGTCAGGGTCATGGTGGGACTTTGGCTTTTACCAAAGTGAGTAAGATGGGAATCCCTGGAGGGTTTTGAGCAGAGAACGCCATGATCCCGATTTTCACTTTCGAAGGATCCCTTTGGTTGCTATGTTAGAATAGACTGAGGTGGCCAAGGGTAGAGACAGGGAGAAGAGTTAGGGGTATATTACAGACTCAGACCACGGTGGGAGTAGAGATTACCAGTGGCCGCATTCTAGATATACTTTGAAGATGGAGACTACAGAATTTACTTACAGACAGTATAGATATGAGAAAAAGAAAGGAGTCAAGGATAACGCCAAGGTTTTTGGCCAGAGCGACTGGGGAGATGGGGTTGCCATTACAGAAACAAAGACTTTGGGAAGAGCAGGCTTGGGGGAAATCAAGATTTGTATTTCAGTCAAGGTTAAGATGTTCTAAAAACATCCAAATGATGATGTCAAGTAGGCAGTTGAATAAATGATGCCATTTGTGTTGTGAAAAATGGAAATGGTGGTGGGATCCTTTTTTGATTATATTATACATTATATTGTGGTTTTAATTAACTCACTTTCCTTGAATAGCAAAAAATGTCTGAGGCATAACAGACAGTAAATCTAAAACTGACCCAGGATCAGCTGTGGTCTGTGGTGTGGTGTGCAGGATGATAGTTTGTGTGCCACATTCAGGTCAAAGTGAGGGCGGTGCACACCTTCTAACATCTACAATGGGAGTGAATGGCTGGAGTCTGTGCCCACCCATCTCCCACCCCCCACCCCCACAGTGCCAGGAGGTATGTCAGACCCTCTGTACAACCGTGACAGGCTTGGAAGATACATTTAGTATGTATTAGCAGTTCTTACCCTTTTTATCTTGATTTGAATGGTGGAGTAAGCTCACTTGACACTTCTGTAATGGAGTGCTTGAGTGTAAGATTAGCGCCCCAGAGATCCTCAGGGTGAGAGAGATCCAGACTCCCTAGTTTGGCCGGTTGTTAGCAAGGCAGTTGTGTAGGGAGGGGCAGGGGGCAGAAGGAGGCTGTAGCCTGAATGATTTGTGAGCTGGGAAAGGAAAAAGTCCAGGTTTCTTTCTAGCATCACTGATTCTACAGGAAACTTCAATCGGCTCTCCTCCGAAATTAAATTTCTCTCTTCTGAGCAACAGTGTTTCTTCTAAGACAGCAGTTATTGATCCATCAGACCTAATATTGGGATTTAAAGGTGCTCATAAGCCTTAAAATGAAATGGCAGCCAATAAACTTTCTCAAATTGACTCCTTTTCTTGTAATTTTTAAAACAGATTTCAGTGAATTCAGCCTTTTGGTGAAATTACAGAGATAAATGGCTTATACATAAAAATGGCTGCCTGTCAACTGAAAATCAAACGGGCATGTATCCCATATGATTTACGCTGGGTGAAAAGCACTCGACATCCACATGAGCTGTTGTGTAGCACTACACAGCCTCAGCTCACTTGTTCCCACTTTGAGGTTTGGTGTGACGACGTTTTTCTTTCCTTTATGTCTCAACATCATCTTCTCATTTACAAAAACTCTGTCACAACTCTTTTGTGATTCTGGCCTCTCTGAAATCGTTTGTGTCTAACGGGGATTACTAGCTCCATTTTACAGATGCATACACTAAACCTCAGGGAAGCTGAGTTCTTTGCTCCAGTTCACACAGCCTGTAGAAGACAAAGGAGACTCACACCTGGACCCCAGCCTGTGTTCCTTCTGCTGCATCACACAAGACTGAGACCCATTCCTCACAGGGAAGGAAGCAGACATTTTTACATTTGGATCCTTTGTGCATGAAGGTTCGTGGGCCAGACGTAGCGAGCAGGGTTGGCTAGATAAATGGACACAGCCCAGGCACTGCTTGAGTTGCCTTTCACTCCCGCTGCTGAAGGTAACATATGCTTGTCCAGGAGCAGATAAATCGCCCTCAGTAAAATTGGTTACAGAGATGAGTTTGATTTCTAAGTGGTATTGCCCTCGAAAGGATTTAAGGAAAAAGAGAATAATGACTGGAAGATAAAGACAATTATCAATTCTCTCCCTTCATTAAGATGGTATCACGGGCAGAATGATGATAAGAAAAGCGAAGCGGCTCAGCTTAGGAGCAATGTGACATAGACTAGAACATAACTCCCTCCCGATTGTAAGCCTCCTTCTCCACACCTTTCTGGGGGACAAAATCAATAGTGCCCCCACCCAGCCAGCCACCTGCAACCCTGAATCTGCCCAGGTAGTGAATGGTATCAGTTTAGCATTCTGTAGACTTTTCCTTTGTTTATGCAACATATGGAGACATAGCAAGAGGTTTGGGGTTTTTTGGTTTGGGGTTTTTTTCCTCCACAAAAATGTGGTCATACTATATGTATTTTATTCTACAGGTAGGTTTTTCTTGCTTATATTATGGTCACTTTTCTAAGACATTTCTAATAGCTGTATGATATTACACAGGAATCTCATAAATTCAACCATTGCTGTGTTGACAGGCATACAGGTTGTTTCCATTCTGGAAACACTGGCAAAAACATCCTTGAACATGTTTCTTTACATTTTAGTTTCTTCTTTTCTCCTCTTGTCATGAATCATGAAGAATCTTGATATTAAAGCCCATTTCCTCCTAACCTTGTTGGCCTGGCATCTGGCATCTAATGGGAGGTGTGGTCCTTATGGTGGTTATTTCATGCTGATAATTCCGGACCTCTTGACCTCACCTACCGTATTGATTAACCAGAGTTCCTCCTTCCTGCTGTCAGCCTGTGTTTAAAGTTTGAGCACGTGGAACACTTTGCATGTTACGTCTGCAGAAGGACCAGTTTTATCATGTGGGACAGCCATGTGAAGAAACTGTTGGATTTTGCTGTGTGCTTTAAAAATTTTTGCTGTTGTTGTGGTTTTTACACCTGTCTTAAAACTGGATATGATCTGAGCAAAGGGCTTTCCAAAATGTGAGTTCAAAGGGAGAGGCAAAGACTGCACAAACCAAGATCCTTTAAATACTGCTCGTACCTGAAGTCTCTGGTACAGGTTAGGGGGCACAAAACGGGATGAACTGGTGGTGCAGAGGTGCATAATTAATACTAATACACTTTGTTATTCTCTTAACTGCCTGTTGAGAGGAGGGAAGAGCAGGTGGGTGCAGCAAAGCCTCCCCTAAATGGAAAAGGACCTTCAAAAAGATGTCAGCCTCAGCACATGTTGTCACACTAATTTTCCGGCTCCTCTGGTTCCAGCCAGACTGTGTTAAAGAGAAACCCACGCCTGTCTCATCCCCCACAGAGCGAGAGAGAAGGGCTGGAGAGCTGAGCCTCAGCTGTAGAGAAAAGGCTTGCTGTCGGGTATGTCAGGAGAGGGCCCAAACCTGCATCTGTAGGGATGATGAGGGTGAAGGGCAGGAGTTTTTCACACTCTGCCCACTAAGATCCAGTTTCTTCCTTTTGTTCCAGAGCCTGGAGCTATTTATAACTTCCACTAAGCTTCTTGGGGGCTCCAGAGCCCATAAGACATAGTCTTCCTGAGAATGTTGTATTATAAGGAATTGTCCTTTATACAAAATACAGAGGGGAGAATTTCAGAATTTTGAACTTAAACCATTTGCTGGAAAATGACCTACACCGTGGCCTCGGGGAGGTGGAAACTCACATGTCTGAGCCAGGTGCTATACCAGGTACATTCACATATGGTATGTCATTTATTCCTTGGGACAGCCTTAATAGGAAAGAGTTATATCCCCGTTTTACCCACATGGAACCTGAGGCTTAGGGAGGCTGTGACCTTCCCCAAGTGACACACTTCTAAGTGACAAAGGTGAGATTTGAATCCGGATCTGAGGGTCTCTTCAGCTCATGTCCCTTCCCTTACCACAGTTTCCACCTTGGAAAGTACCCTTACTGAAGCCCCTTGCCCTTTCCTGGGATGGCCATCCCTGATTCCAAGAGGATCGAAATCAGGAACATTCTCTTTGCTGTGAGTTCTCCTCCACATTTACCTGTCTGCAAGGCTGGAGCTAGCTACTTCTCCCTCCTTGTGGCTGTTTTAATTGTCCATTCTCACCTAGTTCTCCTGTCATCCTCCTGGTGTTACCATCCCCACTTCACGGATGAGGAAACTGAGTCTCAGCAAAGGATGGAAAGCTGCCCCAGGTCTCACAGCTGCAGAGTAGCACAGTCGGGATTTGAACCCAGGCCCAGAGCACTCTTGCTCCCTTAGGCACATACAATATTGGGTGTGTTCATGGACTTGCACTTCTTTTTTAAAAAAATATCTATTTACTTATTTATTTATTTTGGCTGCGCTGGGTCTTAGTTGCGGCATGTGGGCTCCTTAGTTGCAGCATGCAGGCTCCTTAGTTGAGGCATGCAGACTCTTAGTTGCAGCATGCGGGCTATTTAGTTGTGGCATGCAGACCCTTAGTTGCAGCATGCGAACTCTTAGTTGCAGTATGCATGCGGGATTTAGCTCCCCCGACCAGGGATCGAACCTGGGCCCCCTGCATTGGAGCAGGGAGTCTTATCCACTAGACCACAAGGGAAGTCCCTGGACTTGCATTTCAATTTGGTCTGTGGATAGTGTCCCATGTTAGGGAATTAAATTTTTTTTTTTTATGTTCCCTTCAAAATGACTGGATTGTTCTTTTTCAAGGTTGACTTGGAGAGAAAATTTTTGAAATGCTTCCCTTTGATTTTGACTTCTTTTCTTTCTTATTCTAGTGCTCCAGCATTAAGCCCTGAGGGTACATGTTAAGGGCCAGTATATTCGATTCATCTTTACGCCCAAGGGCTCAGAATCCTTTAGGGAATATTCAACTGGGGGCTGCTCAATCCCCAGTGAGTCCTCCTACTGCCTCCCACCCCCCACCTCAGCCCTCAGCCCAGGCCACTTTCTCCTAGTCAGTGAATGATCAAAGTTCTCTTCCTGCAGCATGAGAGAGGCCACCCCCTTCAGGTCAGAGGGAGCACCTGGGAAGTTTCTGCCTCAGTCCTTCAAAAGCCATCCTTAGTTCCAAAACAGATTCATGTGACTGATGGGGCTTAGAGATGATCCAGTTGTATCAGCAAAATCCTTAATAGTTACAAGTGACAGAAACCTAACTCAAACTGACTGAAGAAAAGACAATGTATTGACTCACATAACTGAAAAGGCCAAGAGTAGACGATGGCTTCTGCCAGAGCTGGATCCAGGTCCCTAAGTGATGCCAGCAGGAACCTCTCTCTCCAACTCTTGGCTCTGTTTTCTGTTCTGCTAACTTCATTTCAAGATAGGAAACAGTCTGTATGGTGGCCCCAGGCAGATCAGACTTCTATCCTCCCACGTTCATTTTCAGCAGAAAAGAGCTTCCCTCTCTCCCAGCTGTCTCAGCCAAGATTTACTCTGATTTACAGGTGCCCATCCCTGAACCAACCACGGGGGCTGTGGAGCTGCGATGCTCTGGCTGAGCCAGGCTCTCTTGCCCACCCTTAAGGCAAGGCAAGGACCTCCGCCAAACCCTGTGAAATTGAGGGCTGGGAGATTCCCCAAGGAGAATCAGGATGCTCTTACCAAAAGAAGGAGAAGGAATACAGAGCAGGCACGCCAGACTTGCCCTTTGTCCAGCTCCCTTATCGACATAAGGGGAACCCGGGGTCCGGCAAGAAGATGGGACTTGGAATGTTGCATGGCAGAGCAGAAACCAGAAGCCAGGATTTCAGACTCCTACCTAGTTCCCTCAGTTTTTGTTTTTTTATCTATTCATTCTTCTTTTTGCTTGTATAATTAATAGTACATTACCTCTATAAAAATATTTATGTATACAGGACAGGTGAGTTTCATCCAGGCTCCAGCTCTTACCAGCTGTTCGACCTAAGGCAAGTTATTTGACCTCTCTGCCTTGTTTGCTCCTCATTGTAATGGGAGTAAGATAGTCCCTACCTCATAAGAGCATTGTGACAATTAAATGACTTAATGCATAGAAAGTGCTTATTATGCCCAACATAGTAGAAATCCTTAACAGATATATTCTGTTATAATCATGGTCATCTTCCAGCTTATTTTTTAACTGCTATCAGTACTCTGTAGTTCGAATTTTTCATCATTTATTTAATCTTTCCCCATTGATGAACATTCACTCTGTTTCTACTCTTTTCACCACTTCAAAGTGTGTCAGGAAGCACCCCTGACCGTGCCTCTTGGTCCTCACGCCGTGAACATCTAACTCAACTTTGTCCTGTTGAGGTTGGGACCTCATCAGACTGTGAACCAGATAACAAGGGAAGTGCTTGGGCAAGCGGTGGGATGTTTTGCACTCAGCTCATAGTCGTCAGGTTTGAAATACCACAGTTGCCTCTTCCTTTATGGTGTCTCCTGGGGCCAGAAATACTGAGCCAGGGGGGCACCAAGGTTGATGTCATGTGATGGAAATGTCATGGTGTCCCTGCTTTGACCTTCTGTGAGGGCATTGCTCTGCCCGTTCCTGCCCCCGCAAGGCCCCTTCTAAGTGTCTCTGGAGCCCACTCTGTATCTGGGGACCCATGGAGACTGGGAGGCCGTCAAGTCAGTGTACCATGTGCCGTGTTGTAGAAACAAATATTTGTTCATAGAAGAGCTTGGAGGAAGACATACCCTAAATGTTTCACGGAGGTCAGCCTCCGGTGTCAAGATGTTGAAGTCATTAGCGGTTGTCTTTTAGCCTTTCTGTGTTTTCCAGCCTTTCCTGACCATGTGCAAAGGACTAGGAGCAATTAATCACTTTTGTCATCAAGAAAAATATTATAAGCATTATTTTAAGTAAATACTCTCTAGATTTGAGGCTTGGATCCAAGTCACTTTCCACTAGGGGCTCCATTTCCTCATGTGGAGAATGGGGTTAGCACTCCCAGGTTTGTCTCCCTCCCAGGGGTTGGTGCAGCTTAGAAAAAAGGGAGAGTGCGCTATAAACCATCAGGCACGATGAACTGGGGAAGGAGGAGGTTATTATTGTCTGGTCGTAGCCAAACCCAGCCTCTTTGCATTGGGAGCAGTGCCCCAGTTGCCCTGTCCCGGAGACCACACTCTGAAGGCATCGGGCAAAGGGATGCTTCATGTTTGTCACACATACAAGGACTGAGCATACTCTGCTGTCCAGTGTTGAGATCTTAAGACACAACATGCAGACAGGTCTTAAAGGTGACAGCTAAGATGGGGGTGTCACTGGGGTGGGTGGCGGCCTTCCCTCTTCCTCCCTGCCACCCCCAGGCCTCCTCTGCTGCGATCTGAGGCCTAATAGGAGGAGGAAAAATGGGGCTTTTCACACGGTCTCCCAACAGGGAGGTGGCCTGTGGGCGAGTCTGTGGAGCCAAGTTTCCTGCTGGATACTGGAGAGATTCATTTCAGCATGGCACGCAATTTTTTATTTGAACCAGTAGCCTAAGCTGGGACCAAACTAATGACTAGTGCCTGTGGCAAAAGTCGAAGTGCCATTTTGTGTTTATTTAGTAAATAAATGAGTGGATGGTTAGAGGAGGGAGAAAAAGAGTAGACCCTCCTCGCCTCCCCAGAAGCACATGATCAAGGCTGAGCCTTTTATTTAAGTTCTGAATAATTTTTAAATCCAGGATTGGGTTAATCTAGAAGTGAATTTAGTCTGTTGTCGCATCGTCTGCTTCCCTTAGTACATGATGGTGTTTGTTTATCTAGCGGCAGGCTGTGGGCCCCAGCTCTGGGGTTCAAGAGAGCCAGGGCTCTCTGCGCCATAATAGCGCTGTTGTATTTCACCCCATGGACTCCAGGCAATTTATTACAGCTAACCCCCTCTCCAACCCTGCCGCAACGAGTGAGCCTCCTGCAAAATTGGATGGAAGGCAGGAACTCTTGTAGAAAACGAGATATTACCTGTCTTTCTTGGCCACAGAGGACGCAGCCAAATTAAGGGAAAGGGATTTTTGAGAAGAGGTGCTTTCGTTCATTTGTGAAGGTCGACATAATGAAGTTGGAAAGGCTCCCCCAGAAGACTGGCTGAAATGATCAAAGGGGTTAGAGAGGTGGGGGAAGGGGCGGAGGAGGGCCCGGAGGTGGGGCCTGGATAAAAGCAGCCCAGCCAGATGCAGGAGCAAGAGGGGACGTGAAAGAAGGGGAAAGAGAGAGACTGACCTGTCTGCCCATCAATACTGGACTGCCAGAATTAGGGGCACCCTGTCCGTGCAGCTGTAACTGGGCTCACAGCCAGACACCATGGGTTCATTCCTGCCCTGTCCCACGCCCCAGTTTCCCTTGGTGCCGCTAGCAGAGGTAGAATTTAAAGCTAAGGAGACCGTGGACCCTGACCGTTTTTTTCCTCCCAGCATTTCTTTCTGAAAATTGTCAAAGAAAACTTGAATGAATTGCACACACAACACTCATCGAGATTCCCACCATCGAGATTCTGCAATTAACATTCCTCTAATGATTTTATCACATATATTATATATTTTTAAATATTTAATTTTATATATTATTTTTGGCTGTATTGGGTGTTCGTTGCTGCGCACGGTCTTTCTCTAGTTGCCGCGAGCAGGGGCTACTCTTAGTTGCGTTGTGCAGGCTTCTCATTGTGGTGGCTTCTCTTGTTGCAGAGCACAGGCTCTAGGCACGCGGGCTCCAGTAGTTGTGGCACGTGGGCTTAGCAGTTGTGGCACACGGGCTTAGTTGCTCTGCACATGTGGGATCTTCTCAGACCAGGGCTTGAACCTGTGTCCCTTGCATTGGCAGGCAGATTCTTAACCACTGCGTCACCAGGGAAGTCCCAAGGTAGGCAGTTTTGTTATTCCCTCTTGGCCTGCCTGGTCCTCAGCTCCCCTTTTCTGGGCCCTGGGAAAATCCCTAATATCTCTGTTGAAGTATACCCCAAAGATGGAAAGAAATGAAGAACAAAAGGAATCTTAAATTTTCTGTAATCATATTGTTAGAAATAATATTAGTATTGCTTTTCTGAAACTGTTATATATTATAGGAAAAAAACAAGCAACTGTTAATGTTAAGAACCTAGATTTTTAGCAAAAGAGTTAGAATATGTAAAACCAGACAAAAACCTAACAAGAAGAGAAAACTACAGGCCAACATCCCTTATGAATATAGCTGCAAAAATCCTCAGCAAAATACTAGCAAACCAAATTCGGCAACATATAAGGAGGATTATACACCATGACCAAATAGGATTTATCCCAGGAATGCAAGGTTGGTTCAATATATGAAAATCAATCAATGTAATACATTATGTTAATAGGATAAAGAACAAAACCCATATGATTATATCAGTAGATGCAGAAAAAGCATTTGACAAGATCCAACACTTCTTCATGATAAAAACATTCAACAAACTGAGAATAGAAGGGAGTTCCCTCAACCTGATGAAGAGCATTGATGAAAAACGCACATTAGCATTATATTTAATGGTGAAAGATTGATAGCTTTCCCTTCTAAGGTCAGGAGCAAAACAAGGATGTCTGCTCTTGCCACTTTTATTCAACATTATACTGGAGTTTCTAGACAGTTAGACAAGAAGAAGAAATAAACGGCATCTAGATTCAAAAGAAAGAAGTAAAACTATCTCTATTTGCAGATGACACTGTCTTGTGTATAGAAAATCCTAAGGAATCCACACCAAAAAAATGTTATTAGAACTAATAAGTTCAGCAAGGTTGCAAGACACAGGCTCAATATAAAAAATCTATTATATCTCTGTACACCAGCAAGGAACAATATGAAAATGAAATACATATTTACTAGTCATTTCTCCAAGGAAGATATACAAATAGCCTATAAGCACATGAAAATAAGCCCAACATCATTCATCATTAGGAATATGCAAACCAAACTGTAATAAGATACCACTTCACACCCACTAGAATGGCTATAATCAAAAAGATGGACAATAACAAGAGTTGGTGAGCATGTGGAGATATTGGAACCCTCATACATAGTTGTTGGGAATGTTAAATGGTGCTGTCACTTTGGAAACAGTTGGCAGTTCCTTAAAAAGTTAAACATGGGGGCTTCCCTGGTGGTGCAGTGGTTGAGAGTCCGCCTGCCGATGCAGGGGACACGGGTTTGTGCCCCGGTCCGGGAAGATCCCACATGCCACGGAGCGGCTAGGCCCATGAGCCATGGCCGCTGAGCCTGCGCATGCGGAGCCTTTGCTCCGCAACAGGAGAGGCCACAACAGTGAGAGGCCTGCGTACCGTAAAAAAAAAAAAAAAAAGTTAAACATGGAGTTACTTTATGGCCTGCAATTCTACTCCTTGATATATACCCAAGAGAATTGAAAACATATGTCTACCCCAAAACTTGTACATGAATTTTCACAGCAGCATTATTCATAATAGCCAAAAGGTAGAAACAACCCAAATGTCCATCAGTTGATGAATGAATAAATAAAATGTGTTGTATTTGTACAGTGGAATATTATTCAGCCATGAAAAGGGATGAGGTACTGATGCATGCTACAACATGAATGAACCTTGAAAATATTATGCTTAAGTGAAAGAACCCAGACACAAAGGCCACATGTTATATGATTCCATTTGTATAAAATGTCTAGGATAGGAAAATCCATGGGAACAGAAAACAAATTAGTGATTTCCAGGGACTGGGGGCAGTGGATAATGGGTAGGGACTGGGGGCAATGGATAATGGGTAGTGACTGCTAATAGATATAAAGTTTCTTTTGGGGGGTGATGAAAATGTTCTGGAATTAGATAGTGGTGATGGTTGTACAACTTTGTGGATATATTAAAAATGACTGAGTTACACACTTTACAAGGGTGAATTTTATGATATGTGAATTATATCTCAATAAAAAAGAGATACAATATAAAATTAAGGTTTAGTAAAACTCTGTAATTTTATGTTTATGAAATTGTATATATATGAAATTTTAGCATAAACTCATATCTATTAAAATATATTTGTATTGCTGACCACTGTAATGGCATAGAAGCCATAACCAACATAATAGTAATGAATGCACTTAGTGCCCATATTGCAGCATCTAAATGGTTATATTGATAATATTAAAGAGCCAGGGTTCCTTGGCAGAATGGTTGATTCCAGGTTAGAGCAGGAAACATACAAGTTGAGCCTAGAGAGTCTTTTGATACCTTTTGTCAGAAAACAAAGAAGCTGTCAGTACTCTGACCATGTGCAAAGGACTAGGAGCCAACTTGAGAAGACCGCCTTGGGCTAAAAATAGGCTTATTTGGGGCTTCCCTGGTGGCGCAGTGGTTGAGAGTCCGCCTGCCGATGCAGGGGACACGGGTTCGTGCCCTGGTCCGGGAAGATCCCACATGCTGCGGAGCGGCTGGGCCCGTGAGCCATGGCCGCTGAGCCTGCGCGTCCGGAGCCTGTGCTCCGCAGTGGGAGAGGCCATGGCAGTGAGAGGCCCATGTACCACCAAAAAAAAAAAAAAAAAAAAAGGCTTATTTGGAAACCAAGAAGAATAATACTAGCGTTGAATTGAAACATATTAATTACGTTAAAATTTATGAGTTCATAATGAAAACAAATAATTGGCCATCTTTGGAGGATGCTAGGGAACCAGGTCCTTCTGAAAATCGGTAAATTAAGAATCAAGAACCTAGCCTATCTTTCCTATACTTCAGTGTAGCCAAATAGTTGACATGGTAAAGTTTTTCTCCATGGAAGTATTCCAGCTAGTAAAGAAAGAATGATAGAATTAGAAATCACCATTTTGCAAACCCCTGATGAAATAAAGGATATAGATGCAAATCATCTTTGGCCACCAACATCACAAAAGGAAAGACAACTGGACATTATGTGTTTCCCAAGGAATGCTCACGCCAGCACCTATGAAGAGGTTGCCAGAATACCTCATTGAATTAGGTCAAGCCTCTAGATCTAACTACCAGTTTACAGGAGGCAAAGTGGGGCAAACAGAGGAACATGTTGAGAGACACCACATCAACGCAGACACCACATCAACTATAGAACAAATGACCCAGTTTCTTAAACAAATGGTAAGGGGAAAAGAGACCTAGGAGATGCATCAGCTAAAAGCAGTAATGTGGGCCTTGTCTTGATGCAGATTTAAACAAACAAGACACAAAAACATCAGGGAAGTTTGAACACCAACTAAATATTTGCTGATACTAAGTAACTATGTTAATTCTCTGGGGTATTACCATGATATTAAAGGCCCACAGGAACAGGGCCTTCTGCCCCCAAGCTTACCATGGGGCTGGTGGAAAGCAAAGGAGAAAATGTGCCCTCTGCCCACATAGCCCAGGGAGGGAGAGAAGAGGGGCCAAGCCAGTGAAGCCCAGTTTATTCTTCCAGGTTTAAGGACACATGGTTTCTCCTCCATAGTGAGGAATGTGCAAGGGGTGGGGAGGGAGACAAGAGTGTTACCGAAGGGCTATCTTCTACATGGAATCATGAGGATGGACAACCATGTTCCTATCACAGTTGAGGCATAAACAAGTTAGTGCATGTAAAGCACCAAACCCCGGTGCTGCTCTGTCACTGTTGGGGGTTGTTGTTCTGTAACTGCTCGTGTACAAAGCTGGGTGGGGGGGTCATGTGTGTGTGTGTATATCCCTGTGCACTCTGTGTGCAGGGATTAGAGGCAGGACTTTGGGATGCCAAGTAGAAGAAAGTTGTGAAGTGACCGTGATGTCCCCAGCTTTCACTCATTTCCTGAAGCCTGGAGAGGAAGTAGGAATTGCAGTTAACTGAACCACGTGCATGAGTTCTCCTGGTAGCATGAGAGCTGAACCTGTCCTCTCCCTGTCCCCCCGTGTCTCCCTCCAGCTGCAACAGCAAACGCTACCTGGAGACGCTCCCCAACACCAGCATCATCATCCCCTTCCACAACGAGGGCTGGTCCTCCCTCCTCCGCACCGTTCACAGCGTGCTGAACCGCTCGCCCCCGGAGCTGATTGCCGAGATTGTCCTGGTGGATGACTTCAGTGACCGAGGTAGGGCCCATTTCACCCAGCTTACCACCCTCCATACTCCGTTCAGTGACTTGCTAAAGGGGTGGTAGGTTTTCCCATCTTCAGCAGCGCCAGCATGTGGGCCACCATGTACTGATACTTGAGGCCATGAACCTGGCACTGAACACAAGTTATCTTACTTAGTCCTCACAACAACCCATGAAATAGGTTCTGTTTTTATCCCATTTGTATCAATGTAGAAGTGCATCAAACTGCAAATAATAGAGAACTTTAAATAATAGCTCAAACAAGTAAGGGGTTTATTCATTTATTCATTCATTTGATAATGAGATCCAGGATTGGTACAGCTGCTCGAGTCTATCATTGGAGAACCAGACTTCTTCTCTTTTCCCACTTCCTCATCCTCATGGTTACAAAATGGCTGCTGTACCTCTGGGAATCCTACCTTCCAGGCAGGAAGAAGGAGGAAGGGCAAAGAGAACAAAGCCTCTTCCTTGGAAGACCTTGCCTTCTTATTCAGGAAAGTCTCCCCAGAGACTTTTGGCCAGAACTCTGACATTTGGGCGTCCATATCTGCAAGGGTGGCTGGGAACGTGAGTGTTCTGATTTTTGGCCTCTTTAGTAGAAATAGGAAAAGAAGTGGATTAGAGAAGGTATCAGGACAGCCCACCTACAGTATCTGCCATACCACTTTACAGATGCAGAAACTGAGGCTCAGAGAGGTTAAGTGACTTGGTCTTGGTCACACAGCTCTTAGATGGTGATGTGGTGACCAAGTCACATCTGTCTGACCCCACGCACATGATCTTAACCACTAGACCACACTGCAGAGCCTCTTCGCTATGGGCCTTACCCATGGGTTTAAGAGACACAGAGGTGGAGCCACAAATGAAATCCAAGAAGAATTTGCCCTCCAGCCAATGGTCTGGAGCTTATTCTTTGTATCAGAGCTTTCACCACTTGCAGGAAAATCCAGAGAAGCCCTTTCCTCTCTCACTTTCTTGTAGAGGCACTAATAAGTAGTGAAGAGAGGGAATCTGAGTACACTCCAGAATAATCGAAGCTGAGCTGCTTGCTGCCCCGTTTTAGTACTACACCCCACTTATGCGGCGGGGGGTGTGTGTACACACACATACATACACACACATTTTGAACTCAGTTCCTACCGTCTCTAATTCTCCCCGTAACTCTTTTTTTTTTTAATTATTTTATTTATTTATTTTTGGCTGCATTGGGTCTTCGTTGCTGCGCGCAGGTTTTCTCTAGTTGCAGTGAGCGGAGGCTACTCTTCGTTGCAGTGTGTGGGCTTCTCATTGCAGTGGCTTCTCTTGTTATGGAGCACAGGCTCTGGGTGCCCGGGCTTCAGTAACTGTGGCTCGCAGGCTGTAGAGCGCAGGCTCAGTAGTTGTGGCGCACGGGCTTAGTTGCTCCGCGGCATGTGGGACCTTCCTGGAACAGGGCTCGAACCCGTGTCCCCTGCATTGGCAGGCGTATTCTTAACCACTGCACCACCAGGGAAGCCCTCTCCCCTAACTCTTGACATACACTCATTGTCATGGGACCCTTTACTTTTCCTTCTTTGCTCTTATCACATCAGTATTAAAATATAAATAAGTGTAACATGTGAGCATTGTGTGTGTAAACATTGGCCTGTCGTATGTTTCCTCTACCGGATTCCTCATTCTGAGAGCTGGGACCACCCCATCAGTCTTGTTCACTACATATCCTCAACTCCTTAGGCATATAGTAGGTGCTTAATACATGTTTGACAACTAAATGATCAGAGCTCGTTTCCTCTGTTCCCTTAGTACTTCCGCCATGGTTACAATAGCATCCATTATATGAGATTTATTTGTGTCCCTGAAGTGAGGTCTGTGAAGTCACCTGTGGGTGTGTCTCCTTGTGTCTGTAGCACCATTCTTTAGCAATAGTTACCTCTTTGATCCTGGCCCTGTCACTTATTAGCTCTGTGACCTTGACCCAGTCACTTAATCTCTCTGTGCTTCAGTTCCCTCATCTGTAAAAGGGAATCTACCTCTTAATATGACTATTAAGTGGGTTAATACATGTCAAATAGTTAGGACAGTACAATGCACAAAGCGAACATTAGAAATAAACATTTAAGCTTGGTATTATCATTATTCCTATTAACATTATTTACGGCTAGTTTGTTGGAGGGGGTGTCAGGGATAAATGTACAGACATGGAGGTATGGTCTCCCTCTTTCCGTGGGTGAAAGGGCTTTGCAAATTGTAAAGCACTAAAAAAATGTGCTATTGCCCCACCTTCCGCCTAAACTGTCTCCCCATCCATTCACCATTCCGGGGACCATTTCTATGTGCCAGGCCCATACGTTATCTCATTTATTCTTGACGACAGCCTCTGAGGGAGGCCCTGGGGTCTCTGCGTCTCCGACGAGGAGTTGGGGTCAGGTGACTGGCCCAGACTCACACAGCCAGTGAGCAGAACACCCAGACCCGTGGACTCAGAGCCCCAGACCCCTGCTCTACCATTGCCTTTCCTGCCTTTCGTCCTTTACCCCTCCTCCTCTCCCAACCTCATCCTTCCCCCAGTTTCGGCCCGCCACCCCCAGGCCATGGGCTCTCAGCCAGGTGGTGAAAATGAATATAAATGAGCACATTGCTCAAGTCATTAACTGACGTCCGTTTACCGTGCTGCGCAGACACAGCCCCTGCTGCTCGGGGTGAGCGCCCGAGCCTTCCCGCAGGTTCTTGAGAGCCGCAGCCGTGCGGATTGCCCTCTGCACTTTGCTCCCCTTCTTCGTGTACCAGCCGCCGCAGGGCCTTCTGTTCTGGAGCACGCCAGGCTCCATCCGGCCTTGGGGTCTTCTCGTGTTCTTCCCTCGGCCAGGACATCCTGGAAGCGCCGGGCTCCTCTTCATCTTCACTTCGGTCCCCCGCCCCTGCCGCTGTGCTCCCTTCTCCACGTAGGGTCACAGGGCTGTTTGCTGACCTGTTCATTATCAGGCTTCCTCATTAGACCATTTGTGGTTAATAAATGTTTGTGAATTAGTGAATGAATGAATGAGGGGGGGCAGAGAAGAAGGGAAAATATATGGCAGCTACAGCTATATCCACACACGGGGAAAACCATCACTTGCAACAGGGTCGTCTTCAGTCAGCGAGATAGATGTGGCTGTGGAAGACACAGAGTTTCCTTTGGTGACCGGCGCTGGCCCACGTCTTTGGGTTTCAGGTTCAGGTCCCTGTCACCTGTTTTCTGAAGCATGGGGCAGACCCATAACACTTGGCAGGACCCATCTCTGAGCATCACAAGGCATTAGTCCTCCAGAGGGAGAGTGAACCCGGCATCATCCAGATTAGAAACAGCAGCTCTACTTGTTGGGTTAGAAAAGAGTTTCAAGGTCATCCAAGGCTACTGGCTTTGAACATGTGCCTCTGAGCAGTAGGGGTCCCAGGAATGCGTCAGGGAGCACTGTGAGGGCTGTGAAGAACCTCACAGGTGCAGGTGGGGTTCACATACCTCTCCTGGCATGGTCTATATTTGGTTTCTGGAAAATTGTTCACTAAGAGGAACTCCACTGCTTAAAAATGTGTGAAAATTGCAGATGTAACAGCCTACTCATTGTACAGATGGGAAACCTGAGTCCTGGAGCAGTGGACAAGCTTAACTAAGAGCACATGGCCAGCTGGTTGCAGAGAAGAGACAAGAATCCCCTCTCTGCGCTCCCAGTACAGCCTGTCCCCTCGTCTTAGCTATTAATGTGAAACATCTGCAGAAGCACATTACTGTTTTCTACCCCCCAGGATGCTTCTCAATACATCATTTTCCATTGTACTAAAGAGCAAACTTCTTGCTAAAGAGAGCTCATTATCAAACACAACCAATCCTGGACCACAATGGTTTATGCTCCAATATCCCAATTTCCTCAGTGTTGTACTCAGTGATGAAAATAACGTGATTCCCCCTCCCCCAGTAAAAAAAGACTGTAACAGTCTTGAGAAAGAAAAGGTAAATTATATAAGAATGACATTCACCAAGTAACATCTGTTTCTCCAGAGAGCAAAAATATTAACCCAATGCAATACCGTCCCCAAACCCTAATAAGATAGAGAAGAGAATGAATACTGTCCCATTTCACAGACAGGAATGAGAACTGAGGCCCCTGACTGTTGCCCTTTTTTCTCAGTGAATCGGGCATGGAATGCAGAGGAGAACTCTTACCTCTTGCCCCTCAGTCCTGCCTGCACATTAGCTGTCAGATTTTGCAACCTGCGTTCTTCAGAAAAGCAATCATTCTTCTTGTTTCAAGAAGAAATTCTCAAGGCAGCTTTGGAAGAAAAACTTAGCAGTGATTGTTTTAAAAATGAGATTTGAGAGAAACAACTTCAGAATTCTAGAGAGGCCTGTCTCGAGTACGGCAAATATGGGCCACCGTGAAAGACGGATTCCTCTGGGCCACGTGAGCAGAGGCAGTTCTCGGAGTTGAAATTCATAGATGCTAACTACAGGCTTGATTGGCGCTGCCTGGAAGCAGCCATTTTGCTCTGAAATGAGCCTCTTCTAGGATCCTCAGGGCAACTAATTTTAATTTGGCTGAGGGTCGAGACCTCGGGTAGGAGACAAAATTGGAGCAGATGAATTCTTGAAATTAGATCCAGAGCTTTGTGCAGGCAGCACTGGGGACTAGAGTGAAGGCAAACGTTGGCCCCGGAATAATCCTGGCCCTGCTTGCAAATAGAGCACTGCGGAGTTTTCCAGGGGCCTCCAAAAGCTCTTCAAATGTGGGGGCTTGGCTTGAGGATGAGGAGGACATGGAGGTGTTTTTGCACTAGTGGGAGAAAGGTGAGCGTGTAGGATGGCAGACCTGCCTCCAGATTACACTGCCCAGATAGGAGATCTTTATTAGGAAAATCAAGAGGGGTCTTTGTTCATTCGTTTCTTTCTATTCTCCTTCCCCTCCCCATTTCCAAACAATATTGGTTTTCCAAAAATAATAGGATATGTAGACCTGGATGGGATTATTGTCTTTGGATGAACTGTGGGCCACCTGGAATGATGAGGTGCAGAAACGAAAGGCTATGATGTGATCTCACTGACATCATTTCCCCCAACGCAGCTCCCCATCAGCAAACAAACAAAAACATACACATGGAAGGGTTCCCTGAAAGGAGGTTCTTAAGCAAGCAAGCGTTTGTGGAGCTATCAACAGATTGTTGGCAGTGATTGGTGCTGGAGGGAGTATGGACATTGCAGGGCCCATTAGTACACATGGTAGAGGCTCTCACCATTGAGACCAAGGTCCCAGCTCTTCCTTCTATGATGGGCTTATTAACTCTGACCTGCACTGTCACACCATGCCAGTCCTGGAGACACGTCAAGAAGATCCGTTTGCCCTGGCCTGATTTGCATTGCAACGTACCACTCTTGACACGAGCCCATCAGCATCTATTCCTCGTTTCTTGTCATCTCTCTCGAAGCCTTAGTTTGCTTCCAGGACCACCACAACTGTTGGGATGGCCATTCCCCACTTTCACCATATTGTTTGGGTTCTCTTCACCTTGAGTTTTGTGCTGCTGATTTTGTTTTTCTCTACATTTGTCCTGATTTCATTCATATTTATGAAATGACTCTGTGCCCGTCGCTGCAGCAGGTGCTGGGGCTACAACGGGAATAAAATAGACTTCTCTTCTAAGGCTCACATCCAGCAGGGCAGACATACAAGGTAAGGGGCAATCATAAGACCATGGAGTATGTGCCCCTTGGTGGAGGTCCAGGTGCTGTCAAGCACGGAGAAGATCAGGGAAGACTTCCCAGAAAAAATTGCAGCTGAACTCGATCCTAAGGATAAGCAGATACTTCTTGGGGTAGGGAAGGGAGAAGAATGTTCCAGGCAGAGGGACCGTCATGAGCACAGGCTAGGAGTCAAGACGGAAATGTGGAAAGCGCAGAAAGAGCCATCCATAACCTCATCACCTGGAGGCAATTACTGTTAACATTTAGGGTTCTCCCCTTTCCCAGTGTGGTTTTTTTTTTTAATAGGCCTTATTTTTTAGAGCAGTTTCAGGTTCACAGCAAAATTAAGCTGAAAGCACAGAGAGTTCCCATCCACCCCTCCACCCCCTGCACATATCCCCCCACACCCACTCCCTCATCAGTGTCCTGCACCTGCATCAGAGGGGTACATTTGTTACAATGGATGAACCTACAGCAACCCATCATTATCGCCCAAAATCCATAGTTTATATTAAGGTGCACTCTTGGTGTTATATATTCTGTGGGTTTGGACAAATGTATAATGATATGTGTCTACCATTATAGCATCATATGGAGTAGTTTACTGGCCTAAGAATCCTCTGTGCTCTGCCTATGCATCTCTCCCTCCCTCCTAACCCCTGGCACCCACTAACCTTTTTACTGTCTCAGTAGTTTTGCCTTTTCTAGAATGTCTTATAAAATTGGAATCAGACAGCATGCAGTCTTTTCAGATCAGCTTCTTTCGCTTAGTAATATGCATTTAATGTTCCACCATGTCTTTTTATAACTTGTAGCTCATTTCTTTTTAGTGCTGAATACTATTCCATTGTCTGAATGCACCACCATTTATTTATCCACTCACCTACTGAAGGGCATCCTGGTAGCTTCCAAGTTTGGGCAATTATGAATAAAGCTGCTCTAAACATCAACGTACAGGTTTTTGTGTGGACGTAAGTCTTCAGCTCACTTAGGTAAATACCAAGGAAGGTGGCAGTTGCTGGATCATATGATAAGAGTATGTTTACTTGTGCAAGAAACTGCTAAACTGTCTTCCAAAGTGACTATGCCATTGTGCATTCCCACCAGCAATGAATGAGAGTTCCTGTTGCGCCACATCCTTGTCAGCATTTGGTGTTGTCAGCGTTTTGGATCTTTGCCCTTGAAATAGGTGTGTAGTGGTTTCTCATTGTTGTTTGGATTTGCACTTCCCTGTGACATTTGCTGTTGAGCATCTAATCTGCCATCTGAACATGTTCTTTGGTTCCCAGTGTCTGTTCATTTCCATTTTCTCTTTCATACCCTCCCAATCCCCCTCTAGTTGCAGGCCAACTGAAGTAACTCATGTCAACAGTCTGGTGTGTATCCTTCTAGACCACTCTGCCTCATAACACTAACGTGTAGTAACAAGAGCTAATACTTCCTGAGCATTCGTGCTCAGTGCATTTACCCATTCGTGACCTCAGCACTGTTGTGGCTTCTGTCATTCCCAGTATGAAAACCACTGGACTCAATGATCTCAAACCTCCTTTTTCTACTTAATAAAGGTAATATTTTATCCCCATTTTACAGATGAGGAAACTGAGATACAGAGAGGTTAAGTAAATGGCCAGTCTACTTAGAACAACGAGGCAGAACTTTGATTCAAAACCATGCATTCTGATTCTAGAACTTTTGCCCCTAATCTTTACATGTTTTTTTCTCCCCTTTTAATGGGATCATACTGTATATATTGCTCTTCTTTTTTTTCCCTGTTAATGTATCACAGACATCCCTCAGGTCAGTAGGTGTAGTGCTAACTCATCTGTTATTTACTAGCTGGACAATGATCCATAATGCGAATCTACATTTAGACCCTTTACGTTACGCTTTGTGTAGTGGACATCGAGTTATACTTAACTTTGTATCCAGGTCTCTTCCACTAAGTTTTCTACAGTCACTTCCCCCTTGTCATGATAAAATGACTATCACATCTCTCCTCCTCTGAGTCAATTGTGAGATAGAGACAGGATTCACATGACTCCAGAATATTAGGTGTATTGTTGGAGGGGCTGATCCAGAGAGCACAACACGGATCTGTCCCTACCACTTTGCTCCTGGACTGACTGACGCAGGAACAGGCTGAGCAGCGAGGAGCTGTGGGCCTCCCTGGCAGGGCAGAGCCTGTACCGGTGAGTTCACCACAGCAGGGAAAGCATAAATTAGCAGGCCGTGTGGGCAGCATGAGCATTCATACTTTGGCCTGCCCTGTGTCCCCTCTCCTGGCCACCCCAGAAATGAAATATTGTTCCTTCTTTGGAACTGTGAAGGCAGGGGAAACAGTTCCATCTTACAGATGACAAAACTGAGGCTCTGAGAGATCGATGGGGGGTGTCCTAAAGTGCTTACCTGCCCTTAGAGGAGTCTCCTCCTGGTGAGTCACCCCATTTGATGGGAGGGATCCATCTTCCCCATGACGGGTTCCGTAACCTTAAGAATCACACTTCCTATGTATCAGCCCAGTCTCTAGGGTGTCTTACCACTAAGAAAATCCACAGGTTTCTTGATTCTCTTCTCCTTTCATATAACATCCTGAATGCTTCTCCCTTCAGACTCCAAAGGAGAGAACTGCTAAGAAGATTAAAGCTGTTACAGAATATCAGTTAGTTTATAATGGGGGAAATCTATAAACCTTTTGGTGGCTATCTGGCAAGAACACAGCATGCAAGAGTCGATATGCTTACGGTATATTTTGTGCATCTTAAAAAAAAAAAAAAACCCAGGATTTTGTGAATCAAGCACTATATAAATGATTTACTGGGATACCAAAAAAAAAATCAAATAAATCGCTCAGATTGCATCTGAAGCATCAAAAGCTCTGATGCTTGGGAAGGAATCGTTTCTGTAGTGGAAAATAGCTGCATTATATTCTCAGAAAGGTGATGCTTCTATACAGTAGGCGAGCCTTCTGTATTTTAAAAACTTGGTGCAGCAAAACTCTGCTAAATTGCTGATACTCTCCTGATTTTCTTGTGAGGATGAAAGTCGAACCTTTTCCACTGTTTTAGTGTTCCCTTAAAAACTAAATGGGGGGAAGCAAAACTCAATGAAGCAGGTGACTGGAGGTCCTTGGAATAAGGTCCCCAGGGAGAGGGCCACAGAGCTGCCCCCCTTCTGTCATAGTCTTTCTTCAGAAAGCTCCTGGGCCTTTCTGCCAGCTTAGGTCTGACGTGAATTGCTATTTACTCAGGGCCTAGAGGGAAATGAGATTTGAGGCTGAAATAAAAGAAGGAGGTCCCTTAGTATCTCACTTGATCGAGTGCAAACCATCCAAGTCCTGTTCCCATCCTTCTTTTAGCTCAGTAAGTGGGGAGCTGAAGGAGCTGGTTTTGTCTGCCTCATAGAGGGGAAGAAGCAGTAATAGCAATAATAATAATGCTGTGTAACACCTAGATAGCACTACCATGTGCCAGACACCGTTGTAAGCAATTTAAACATATTATACTTAGTTTTATTGGGAGCCTCTTAGCCAACATTTGCCTAATGGGAAAATTCACATTTAGTAGAAAATTCAAACCCAAGTACAAGGAATTCACCTCCTCTCCATATCCCACCCCCTAAATAAAACAACTTTTAGGTAAAAACAACAACAAAACTGCTAGGTAAAGATAGGAAATACTCAGTCATGACATCTGATATACATCCATACGTCTAAGGAAGTATGTTCTGCTGTTTTCATTCACAATCAGTGTAACTGGACAGGGCTGGTACCCAGCTCAAGTTCAGCTGCTTGCCGCTCAAAAGGCCAATACTCAGGAGACAAGTGTTGGCAGGAAATGAAAAGTCTCTTTATTCAGGGGCCAGCAACCTGGGAAGATGGTGGACTAATGTCCTAAGACCATCTCCAACTTGCCGGTTAGGAGATAAAGATTTTGAAGGCAGTGTGAAGGAGGGGACTGCAGGGTGCATGATCAGCTCGTACACAATTCTTGGATGGGTTGGCATCAAGATGAAGCTTCAAGCGTCACCCCTGTTCTGCTTTCACCCGGTCTGAGGTCTCTGTGCTTGTGGTCAGCAGTTTTCTGGTGGAGGTCTGCTTCCTGTAAAAACAACTTAGGAATGTGTGTCAGGCCTTTATCTGTATCTTTCAGGGACCTGGGAGTTCAGTGACTCTGGGGCTGATTTATAGTCTCAATTGTTACCAGTTTCCCAGACCAACAAGTATTGTTAGTTTCTGTATCTTCACGTTTCGTAATCATTAACTCCCGAGCCAGCCTTTTGAGACTCAGGCGGGGGGCCTGGGAGACTAAAGCTTTTCTACAAAGAAGAGGCAGGTGAAGGACATGGGGGTGTGTCAGGGGGTCTGTCCTGGGAAGGCCCCATAGGGTCCTGCTTGGTTACATAAATATTAGCCAGCTCCTCTAAATAATATTGGTTCTAGCAGGTTAACGAAGCACATTGGCCAAAAAGTAGGCATCAGCTCTAACCTACTAACCAACACCAGACCCATGGGCAGCTGTGAAATGACTCATTGGCAAAAGATATCAATACTTCAGGAATTCTTCCCAATTTCCTTGCAAAACTTCCAGTCCCGGAAAGGTTCAGTCACGTCTTTATCAGGCAGCCACAGCTCCAGAGCCAATTTTGGTTTGATTTGAATCCAGAGGCACCTTCAGATCTGTAAACACCGGAGGCTTAAAATGTTACCAGTTTTCATAGCCAAAAACAGGCAATGCTTGACAGTTCTGAAGATCAGGAAGGCCAGATCCAGACATTTATACATCTCTTATTCATTGAAAAAGTTAAAAGGAGAAGCCCTGTTAATCAATATAGTGTTCGTGGTGCTATATAGTGTTCAATATAGCATTGAAGTTTTCATTTCTCTTTTCTCTCTTTTTATTCTCCTGCTTTCCTATCTGAAATAGAAAAATCTCATGAAAATGTAATTCTTGCATCATTGTACAGAACAAAGAAACAGGCATGTGAAGATCATAGTAACACTCTTTCCTCTTGTACTATTTAGGGACGTTGGGTCCCGTAATGTATTAACAGATGCAGACTGCCTTTTTCAACCTTTGGGATCCTCGTTTACACTCAGGTCCTTCTCCTGAAAGACCAAACTACTCATTCCTCCCAGAATGATAAAAATATATATATGTATTTGTTAGCTTCATGAATGCAGACCTCTTCAGAGATGCCCACATTGTTTATGAGCAACCGGGAATCTCAAAATAACCAATAACTCCCACCATCTACTGTGCCAATTAATGAATGGGATTTATTGGGCATTGCTAATAATATGTAGTGAGGGTGAAAACAGGTGGAATTATAAGGCTGTTTTCTGCCCAGTCTTCTCAGAAACTTTTAATTTTTCTTTTCTGTGTGCTGTCAGAATATATGGTCTGGAATATTCTCAATAATAACTGCACTCCAGTCTCCGTTAACGGAAAGCTCAAACTAACAATTACCTTCCCAGAAACCTCCACAGCAGCCAGCAGATCTGTTTTAACCAGGCAGGAGGAAAGACCAGCCCCGACCTTTCCCAGAAAACATGTTTCTGCTTCCTTATGACAGAAGAAGCAATCAGTACTTTTAACTCCTGAGTGAATGAAGATGACCTGTAAATAGACCTTCCACCCGAGCAGAGTTGACTCTCAGCATTCTTTGTCGTAGATGCAGAACCCTATCGCCCCCATCTCCCACCCTTTCCAGCTGAAGGAAGACAGGGTGGCATAGTCAGTTTGGTGGACTGCTCCTCACCTACCACTCATTCCTTGTGATCTTGAAGGGACAGCCGCTCAGTAATACCACCCAGCCATGAAGCAGGCTCCAGCCCACCTGGCCAGTGCTGTCCCAACCCCATGGCCACGGTGATTCATCCAGGGCGCCAGCCTGTGATGCCAGCTGAGCCTGACCTAACTCCAGGCCAGTTCCGCCCCTGTCCTTTCCCCTCCCATGAGCCAATACACCGTCCTCTTGGGTAAATTCATTGCGGGTGGGTTTCCGTCACTCCCAACCCACAAGCCATAACTACCATCCTCCCTTTCACGGGTCAGGTGAAGATTAAGTGATGCACTAGAGATATAGCGCAGGGCCCAGCCCACGGTCGGCATTCAGTAACGGTCGGCATTCAGTAACGGTGCTCACCGGTGACGCTGTTGTGGTGATGGGGGTTATCATGACTGTCCACAGGGCGGTGAGCGCTCAGCTACCCCATCTACCTCAAGAGTCTCGTTACAGGGATTAGATGAAACTAGAAATGTGAAGGAGCCTAAAGAGCTGAAAAGTGCCATAAAGACATAGAGGAGGATGCTGATTTCCACAGAAGGCAAGAACCCTGAGGAGAACCCTCCAGTCAGGTGGCCAAGGAGAAAGTGACCTCAAAGGCAGGCAGTCCACGCCGGGAGTGTGTCCCACACGGTCTCCGGTTCCAGCTCAGTTCACGTAGGGCTTCTTAACTCTTATCCCTATCAGCACCAACTGAGGAGCTTGTTAAATTGCAGCTTACCAGGGCCCACTCACAGAGATCCCGATTCGGTGGTTCTGGGGTGGGCCCCAAGAATCTGCATTCTCAACAGGCATCTCAGATTACTTTGATAGAGTTGAAATGCTGCTCAGACTTGGAAAACACTGGATTATAGGAATAGAAGACTGTATATCACAAATAACTGCTTTGTGATACAGTTGGATGGTGATATCTCTGGATGTAGACCCTGGATTACCTTAAGTGCAAAACTGCATGGCCTTATCGGAGGAGCTAAGTTAAGATGCCTTCAGCCTCAGTCAGACCCCTGTTTTTCAGGATGCCTTGTCATAAATAATTGCCTCACTGTAACAGGCCTGTGTGGATTTATGGTCCCACATTTAATTTCAACTGCTCTTCATTAATCCTGGTGACCTCACTTAAATTATTAAACAGTCATACTCCAGTTTCGAGGGCACTAATTACATCCTTGAGAGGCTGTTATTATCTGGATGATCACATGCACTCAGCCAACACTAGACTGTTTTCTCCCCACTCATCAGAATTTTATACTTTTTTAGGATTTTGTTAGTTGCTGAGTGTGTGTGTTTCACATGACAGGATCTCACTGCTGAGGAGTTACGAAATATTAGAGCAGGGGTTCTCAAATTCTGGTGCACATAAGGATCACCTGGAAAGTATGTTTAACATGCAGATTCCCGGGCTCCACCCCAGCCTGAGTCCAGGTTCTGTTGTCTGGGTGGAGGCTGGGAATCTGCATTATAACCAGCTCTCTGGGGATTCTGATCCAGGCAGTCCTGGGAGCACTATAAGGAAACTGAAGCCCAGAGAGGGGAAAACTCTCATTCACAGCCCCGCAGGAGAGCCACAACCTACATCTCTGGCCTGTTGTAAGGACCAGATGAGATAATAGCTGGGAAGGCACTTTGGACAGTACTCAGCCCTCTGTCAGTACAAGGAGGCACTATTGTTTTCAAGCTGGAACGCTTGGCACTTTCTCTCTAAATTACCATAATCACCTGTTTGAGGCCCCAACCAAGCCCATAACTCTCAATTCACCAGACATGGAATAAATTCCTCCTGAAATGTCCAATAAAATGTTTTTTGATGTGAGAATGTGCTTGGGTCCCTTCCTGGTCCTCAGTCAGAAGCACCCTGCCTTCTCCACTGCTGTCCTGTCTATTCTGGGGTAGACCAACATCTCCAATTTGGGGGTACCTGGCTTAAAAGCCCTGCTTTCCAGCACATGGGTTTTGATCTTTCCTGGTCCATTTAAAACTTACCAGTGAACATTTTTGCCCCCAAAAGCGCTTTCTCCATATGAGCTCACTTCTAACCACTTTCATGGCCTTAGAAATAGGAAGACTCAAGTCGAGACAGCCGGATTTGGGTTCTTTCAGCTCAGGGTACTCACCTGCTTATGTGTGCTGGAGTGACCCGTAAGGCCGGGTCAGTAATTCCGAGAGCTACCTCTGTGCACCTGTTCCACGTCTGTCCCGCTGTGTCATGATTAACTGGACAGCTCTTAGGAAAGCGTTTCCTCATATTGAATTATACTTCTCCTCGCCACACGCATCACCGGAGTCTCCCTCTGCCCTGATCTTCCCATGACTCCCTCCAGGTTTCTGAAGACCCTGTTTGTATCCCTACCCACAACTGCCTCCCACTGCAAAATAAATTCCTAAAAAAACGTGGTAGAGTGAGTTCAAGAACAGGCACTCCGGTTCTATTCACATTTCAACCTTTATTTTTAAATATTTCTTCCACACTCCCGCGGATCCTATCTCTCAGCAAGCTCTCCACATGTAAAACCTTGAGTTCAGGCTTTGCAAGTTACCCACACACACAGTCTATTTTTAAATCTGGAAGAAATCAAGGCTTTCCACTGATGGAAGAGAGGTTAGTGTTCCCAGGCAGCACGACTTCAGAGTTCAAGGAGTCTCTGCCCTGCTTTCTGGCATCTTCACCCAGCCTCTACATTTTAGAGCGGAGGAAGGGAGGCCCACTGGGTACTTCAGTCAGGTGACTGGTTCATGGCCAATCAGGGAGCGCCTGTGGCTGGTGGGGTGCAGTCCCCACAGCTGTCCGGCGCCTCCAGAGGTCAGGCACACAATCACAGCCCTTGGTCCAGACTGTTCCCGGTCAGCAAGACCATCCATTTTGCTCAAAGGGCAAGGCTGCAGCAGCAGGTATAGACACCTGGTTTGTCCTTTTGTTTTCCTTCACTGACTTAATATGTGAGCCAAAGCTCATCCTTGAATACATTTCAGGCCCAACTAGTGCAGTCAAATATCCACCCCATTTTAACATTTTAGCTAATTGCTAACACAGCATATACACTGCACTCTTTCAACAAGACTGGACAACAGTTTTAGTCATCTAACAAAGGCATTTTCCCTTTTGACAATTTCTTTGGATGCTCGCCAGGGTCTATAGCTGACTTAATTACCCAAGCCCACCTTGGCAGTACCAGGAACCAAATTTTATGGCCACCAACTCCCCTGTAGATACAGCGTAAAATTATGCATGTGCAAATTATTTTTGAAAAAACTAGATGTAAAACTTTAAGTTGTTTGGGCTTTGAATCCTTGGGTTCTAAGCGCCCTAGGTTTAGAGTCAGACAGTAGGGTGACATTGAACTAGTACTCAACCTCCCTGTGCATCAATGAGTAAAACTGGGCTACTTCCTTAAACAGTTGTGCAGATTAATTGAGATATTGCTGGTGGAGGGCTTAGAACAGTGGCTGGCTCAGGGTAACCGTGGGTTGACCATACCATAAGCATTAACCTGGATGCCATAATATTCCTTGATTATGAAACTCTGTTGTGTTCATCTGTTCCTTCTTTTTCCTTCATCCCCCTTTGTATCTGCAGCTTATGGACCCCAAAACTTAAACTTCATTATTAGTAATAATAATGTATGAGAACAATAGTAGATGCCAGTCTTTATTAACACTTAATATGAGCCAGGAAGTGCTAATTCATGATCTCACTGAGTCCTAGGAGATTGGCATTATTGTCCTGATATTACAGATGATAAGACTGAGAGTTAGAAAGATTCAGTTCACACAGCAAGCAAGTGGCAGAGTCAGGGTCCAAACTCAAGTTTATTTGGATCCAGAATTCTATGCTATTATGTATTATTTCATCTATGGCTGTAGGAATAGCATGGAAGGATTTTATGCTTTATATTTTCCTATTTTATTTCTTATAGATTCATTCATTCTTGACTCCTTGACTTTGAAAATCAGGGGGCAGGTTGACCTGGGATGGAATATCCACCTATCAGGAAAATGAATGAAAAACTAGACATTTTTCTGCCTGAATTCCCACATTTGATTTGCTGAGGAATTTTCCTCCTCTAAAGCAAAGTGTGATTTTCTTTCCCTTCAACCTTCATGCCACTGGAAAATTTTAAATTATTCAACACATTGAAGGTTTATTATCTACTGCAAGGCTGTAATGTAATTGCAAGGTATCATTTAAAGAGCTGTCTGTCTGTATGAACCACCTTGTTCTGAATACCTCCTGCTCCTGCATAGAGCGAGAAGATGTGTGTCTATCTATCAGAGGTGGTTTATAACTGCCTTAGATCAACCGTATTATTCTTTCTCCACGGCCCAAGCCCCCAAATAAATGTCTGGTGATGCACGGAGCATTGAAATCATTTGTGTATCATCACTGGTTTATTTCTCTTCTGTCATTTGCATCTTCATGGACAGTCATGTGTTTGAGGGATTTCATTTTCGTTACAGACTTTGATCACCTTACCCGTGTGTAATACCAATTTGGATATTAACCACCCCAATTAGGGAATGCTCTTTCAAATATTTTATCACCCCCAAGTCGTGCTATTCATACCATGTTTGTCACGAAGATATAAATGCCAACTCTTGTCTTATTCTTGATTTTGACACCTGTTTCCATATAGAGAGGTAGCCTTTCCCAGTGTTAATCATCAGTGACAAGAGAAAATATCTTGGTGTGGGCGTGGGTGGGGAAGATACATCATTTTTTCCTCCATAAATGTCTCATCAATTCGGTGGCATTATGGAGTAAAAAGTTCATCAGGTATTGATATGGAACAAATAGACCAGCTTTGGTTCCAGCCCTGCCAGTAAATAGCTTTGTGACCTTGAGCAAATTGCATTTCTCTTTGGGCTTCAGTGTCTGCATCTATAAAGTATGGATGACTTCTCACATCCTGTCAAGCTTTAAATCCTAGAACTTTAGGATGACTTTCCTCACTTCTTCCTTAGACTTTAAAGTTAGAATTTGATGCCTTATAGTTGTCTTAATGAGTATCAGTTATTAGATACAGCATTTCCCTTAAGAACAGCTGAGGTCTGGAAAAGTATTTGCCCTTGCACAAAATGACCCAATGGCTCTGCTTTCAGAAACCCAGGTTTGGTATTTATATGTTTTTCTAAATCTTCTTCCTTGTTGCGTGACTCTTAGGTGATTTTTACTTCTTGTCACTTCCAGTGTGTCTGTCCCTAGGAGTCTTTTCCCCTTCTAATTTGCTATTTCAAATCAGCTTTGGAATCAGAAATCCAGTTATTAAAGTTATTAGAATTTTATCTAAAATGGGGGGTAAATAGGTCCTATGTGGGTGACTCAAAGCTCTCGCCTAAGCCATGATCGTGGGCGCCATGTTTAGTGGCCTCACAGAGGGCCACTTAAATTCACATTTAATTCTAAATGGGAATAATCAGGGAGGGCTTCCTAGAGGAGGTATCATTGCCTAATGAAGGGGGTTCCTGGTCTAAGGGAACAGCATAAGCAAAAGCACAGGGGCAAGATGGTCTGTCAGCAATAGATTGATAGTAGTGATTATGGGGAGACTGCCCTTTGAGTGAACAACTGTGCTTCTCTGCTGAGCTGGGAGCTCAATATTTCCCATTCCCTACTGGGACATAATCTGACAAAGGGGTCCATTCCCTACTGGGACATAATCTGACAAAGGGGTCCACACAGGAAATACAATCTGGGAGATTGTAATTTAAATTCTGAAATATCAGAATTTCCAGACATTTAAGAACCAGCATGTCAGTGTTTCTGGGTCAGTGGGAACAGAATGTTTGAAACCAGAGCTGGTGCAAATTATGCAGGATCTCAGGTCACCATGATCATCAATTATAAAAGAACCATAAGTCACAGTCCCTCCTGAATCCCTAGAGCTGTGCTAATACAGTAGCCACTAGACTACTATTTAAATTTAAATTAATTAAAATTCAATAAAAGTAAAAATTCAGTTTTTCAGCCGCACAAGACACATTTCAGGTGTTCAACAGCCTCACATGACTAGTGGCTGCCACGTAGGACAGCACAGACACAACATCACAGAAAATTCTATCGGATAGTGCCCCTCTAGATGGCCGTGTGTGAAAGAACAGTTAACATTCACCCCCACAGAGCAGGAGGTGGAGGAGGGGAGGGTGGAAGGTGGAGCTTCGTACAAAATGTCAGGATTTGCCCCGTTCTTCAGCATGGCCAGGGCTTGTGCAGGATCCTGGGTCCACAGTCCACAGCTCAAAAGTCCACTGTAACCCATGCAGGGGAAGCTGGTGGGAGTGTAAGCTGACAGTGTGAATCAAAACTCCTTAAAAACATCCTTTGGGCTTCCCTGGTGGCACAGTGGTTAAGAATCCGCCTGCCAATGCAGGGGACACGGGCTCTGCCAAGCCCTGGTCCGGGAGGATCCCACATGCTGCGGAGCAACTAAGCCCGTGCACCACAGCTACTGAGCCTGCGCTCTAGAGCCACGAACCACAACTACTGAGCTCGCGTGCCACAACTACTGAAGTCTGTGCGCCTAGAGCCTGTGCTCTGCAACAAGAGAAGCCCGCGCAGAGTAGCCCCTGTTCGCCGCAACTAGAGAAGGCCCACATGCAGCAACGAAGACCCAACGCAGCCAAGAATAAGTAAATAAATTTATTTAAAAAAGAAATCCTTTGATCTAGCGGTTCCATCTCTAGAAGTTTTTCTGAGGAAGCAATCAAAGATGTGCAAGTAGATGTATGGACCTGTATGTTCACTGTAGTGTTATTCATATAGCAAAACCATATGGGACTAGCCAGTAGTGTGCTGGGAAAAGATAACCAGCTGGGGTGGAGGTGGGGAGCCCTAATTTTTGTAGCATTTGCTGATTTCTGTGGTGTGAAAACTCCTCCTGTAGCTGATTTCAAGCTACCAAAATAACATAGAGTTGAGAATATTTACACTTGCGTCTCATGAGCCTGTACAGCCCACTTCAGCGCCCCACTGGCAAATAGCCTAAATGTCTGAAAAGAGGCAGCTGATTAAATAAATCATGGTAGAAAATGCTTTGAAGCCACTGAAATCAATGGTTCTCAAATTGGAGTGATCATCAGAATCACCAGGAGGGCTTGTTGAAACCTCGTTGGCTGGGCCCCCTGTTTAGGGTTTCTGTTCAGTAGGTCAACATCTGGCTGAGAATTTGTACTTCTAGCAAGTTCCCAAGGAAGACTGATCCCGATGGCCCTGAGTCCACACTTGGAGAACTACTGTTGCAGAAGAAAATTTGATGCCATGGTTGTTACCAAAAAGATCCATTTTGTAAATAAAAATTTTGTGAGTGTATATGTATGTATAGTAATAATTATAATAATAATAATAGCTACATTTATCGAGTTCTTAGAATGTGATGAGCACTGTGCTAAGCATTTAACATGCATGATCTTGTTTAATCCTATTATCTTATTTAACTGTTCTACAAAGAAAGTTACATTAATGTTATCCCCATTTTATGTACAAGGAAACAGGCTTAGAGAATTAAGGAGTCTTCTCTGGGGTCACACATCTGGTGGGAGGTGGGACTGGAGTTTGAACCTGAAGCTGACCTTCAGGTCTGCCCTTGGACCACTCCAGTACGCTGCCTTGTGTACACTCGCTCGTGGTTCACCTGTGGCTACACGACACTGAAACATGACCCAATTCCTGTGGTTATTTCTAGACAACGGCATCACAGGAGATTTCTTCTGTGTTTTCCTCTGCACTTTCATGTTTTCCAGATTGTCTACAGTGCAGTATTTTTGTAGTCAGGAAAAATATCCCACTTAGTAAACAAATAAGAAAGGCCATTGTACCCATGGTTTACTGTGTATACACCTTGCCCTTGGCATCCTTTGGGCTGGGCATTTCAATTTCTCTTTAGCCCAAGGTCCTTCTTGGCGCTGCTCAGCCACCAGCATCTGTTTACCATTTTAGAGTTTACAAAGTTTCCACTTGGGGTAGCTTGCCTGATCCTCACAGCAAGCCTATGGGTTAAGACATCTGACTGCTTCCATTTTAAAGATGAGACAGCTGAACCTTAATAAAGTGAAGTGACTTGTCCAAGGTTACACGTCTAAATAGAATAGTTTTCCCTTCAGTTATGACTCGTGTATTTTCTGGTTCCCACTGCAAGTTCACGGTGCAATTTAGTAGTTCCCATTTACTGAACACTTACTTTATGTTAGGCATTTCACTTACAGGACTGCACTAGCTTCCCAACAACCCTGGAAGGAAGATATTATTAGCACATTTTTAGGGATGTAATGGAGACTCAGAGAGGCTAAGTGCCGTGCACAAGGATACACAGGCAGTTTTATGGCTCCAAAGCCCATTGATTCATTTGGAGAACATTTGTAAAACACCTGCCATCTAACTTGCTCAGCAGATGCCTGAATTTCTGAGACCAGCCGTTCCTGGCCTGACTCTGTACCCAGCACGCGCACCTGGCAGGGCTCACAGTGGGAAGGCTTGCTCTGCCAGCCCTGGGCTCAGACCACTCTTAAGCACCCTGAACTCAACGCAGCAGCTCTGGTAGGAACAACTCTGCGTGCTGACAGCCCCTCCCCAGGTGGACACAAAGTTCCCTCTATAGGGGTGTTCACCTAAGGAGACTGGCCTTCGATTGAGTGCTTTCTATGTGCCACGCTCAGTGTTAAGTGGTTTGCACTCACTTCTCCATAATTTTTCACAGCAGGCCTATGAGGTGGGGATAGTGTGATCCCCATTTCGCAAGTGCAAACCCTGAGGCTGGGAGAGGGGGGAGTGACTTGCCCAAGATCACACAGCTGGTAAGTGTAGAGCTGGGAGCTTCTCTGGGCTGGGCGGGCCCCTGGTCCTTACCACTGCTTTCCGCCATGATGCTGCCTGCCCCCAGAGGCCTTGTCTGTCATTCAGGCAGCAGAATGGAATTGGCCTTGGACCTGTCACTGACACATGTCATTTTTTTTCAGTTATGCCAATTACACGTCTGTTTGTGCAGACACCTGTTTAGTGGCACGTAATGCTATGAAGCCTTGTCCGTGGCTGGTGTCCATTGGGTAAAGCCCGAGTTGAATGGCAGAGACACCAGCAGGTGTGTGAATGATGGATTGGCCACCAAGTACGGTGATGGGGAGCTCTGAGCCCTGCCAAGTGCCTGAACACGTCACGTCAGCCACCACAGCTGCACTCTCATTATTTTCTGGATATGTCAAGGGGCCAAACTTCCATAGCAGCTTAAGAAATTGTGTTCACAATTTTGGGTTGAAGAAGGCTTTGATCACCCCAAGGTTTTAGGACATAGTTATAGCGGGGAAGAAATTTCACAGGGCCCCCCAGTGCAGGCAGGCAAAAAAGTAAACTTTTTTAAAAGAACGGAATTTTCTTTTGTCATAAGCTCGGCGTCATATGAAGAGTGATGCTTGGATCCAGGGACTCTCACCGGCTCTGACCCGCCCCCTCCTGTCTGGTAACTGCCCAGTCAGTCCCCAAACCCAGGCTTGGGTTTAGCTCTGGGGAGCGGGTGAGGGCTGTGAGGACTCACTCAGCACATGTTCTTCCCAAGGTATCATTTCTGTGCCAGGACCCTGGCTTTGCCAAGAATTCTTGTTTTCCGATGTTGGTTATGGCCTCCGTCTCCAGGGGTGGTGTGGGCCATGGTGGTTTTAGTTTTGCTTTGTTTGGGGAAGGGGAGGTGGTGATGGTGAAGAGAGTGAAGCAGCAGTTGAGAGTAAAAAGGGGTAGCAGTGACCTTTTTTAGATATTATATAAATCCACACATGATTTAACCATCAACCAAATCCCGGGCCAAGGTTCTCATGGGAGAAGCACCTTCCACCCCACCCAGAGGAGTGGAACCAAGTTGCCGAAAGGCCTTTTCTCACTTCCCACCCTCCACCTGCTCCCTGGAGGGAACCTGGCTGCGGGGGATCGCGGTGGCCCTAGGCTGCAGTGAGCAGTGTCCCTCGGGTGCGCTGGCTGGAAGGGAGAGCTGGAGATCACTGCGCCAGGCCATCTGTGCCTCTCCATGGCTCCACGGTCTCCGCTGGGTCCCTGCTGCAAGCCAGGTCTCCAGTGGGACTTTAGGGATATCCTGATAAACTGCATGACACGGTCCCTGCCCTGAGGAGCTGGGGTCTAGAGGCAGCTGTGCTGCCAGCAGAGAATGGGCAGTAGGTAGTGGGAGTTCAGAGTGTAAGAGTACCTTCTTCCCACTCACCTTGTCCTCCTAGCAAACTGTTCACCCTTCAGGACCAAGCTCTGTGAGCCGATCTCTTCCCTCATCTCCCATCCTCAGACAAGACAGGGAGGGTCCTTACCTCCTGAATCACTCAGCTGCCACACAGCACCTACCCCAGTGTTTATATGTCTCCCTTACTCCCTGAGGACGTGGACCACGTCTTAGTTACCTCTGCGTCCCTGGTACCCTGTGCAATGCCAGGCACCTAGCGACATGGTGAAATGTCTGTGGAATTAACAGATAACGAGAGCGCCCTTGAGTATTTGAATCAAAACCCACCAGTGCTCTCTGTCTCCTCTCATTCTCTTCTCTTGTATTGGGACACCATGGGTTGGGATGTATGATAAGGTGTGTTGCACACAAGTCATTTTGTTATTGACAACTCTTAAAGCACCGATGTTTGTGAGTGACGTACTTTTATTTTACAAAGTAAAGCAAATATATGGTTATTCTTTGCCTTACTTAGCCACTGTCCTCTAGAAAACAGAACCTAAGCTATGGATAAGGTGTTGCAAGCCCCAGGCAGTAAGAGTAAGGATAAAGGGAGGAAATGGGGCAAGAAAGGAGAGGCCATTACAGCAGAGGCTTCCACTGCACAGCGACCTCCAGCATCAGCGGGTGTGCTCTCCCTAGGGGGACCTCTCCCATGGGTTGCAAACAAGGAGCAACATCTTGGTGTAGTCTGTGGATGAAAGGGAAGGGGGGGTTATTTTTCTACTTGGCTGTTTCTCATCTCCTGTTTCCTATGGGGCCAAATTCAAACTAACTTCCAGCCCCTTGGCGGCGGTTCAGAAAGCCAGATTCCACTCCCTGCTTTGATTTACGAGGTTCATCTAAGTCGCCATGTGACCTGATGTGGATGGGGTGGGGGATTGGGAGAGAGTGTGAAAGAGAGAAGGGGAAGGGAGGGGAGACAGCTAGGGACCTCTGAGAAAGCACACAGCTTTGCATCCAGTATATCCCTATAATAATGGCACTCACACATCTGTCACCCCCATGCTTTCCTGAGTGGGAGAACAAATGGTGGCATCACAGCCCTTGAGAGCTCCGGCCGTGGGTATCGTGCCTGACCCTGGGTGTATCCATGTGGTCCTGTCACTTCATGAACGTCGTCAGTCATGAGTGTTATCATTTCAACTTCAAGTCCATCTGATAACTTGGACGTTGTTTTGGCTTGTCTCATTCTCGTCTCCCCAACCAGAGTGTCGAGTTGTTGTGGTGCTGTCAGTGGATCGTGCTGAATTAGGACGTGTGTGTGATAGACGTAGGGCACTCCTTTGAGATGTACTGAGCACATGCTCTCTGTTTGGCACCCTGTATGGCTGGGCTGGGACAGAGGCGGGCTGGGGGCTGCAGGTCAGGGTCACATGTCTGCCCTCACAGGGCAAGATCCGACATGGCCAGGAGAGCGAGGCCCAGAGCCCAACCTACCTGTCCAACCTCACACCCCCCAGAATCCCCCTCTCTCCTCATCATCACTTCCTTTCTGCCTCCTCCAATTCCTCCTCACCTTCCAAGTCCAGGGTGATCAGGTCCTGCCGCCTCCAAGAAGGCTTCTCTGATGCTCTAGCCCAGGCTGGATTCCCCTCCCCGGGGTCCTGAAGCTTGCATGCCGAGCTTCAGGATGGACCCTTAGTGTCTGGTCCCTCCTGTTCCAGGCCTGGCACCTGCCCCTCCAGCTGGAGAGTGAGCCCCTGAAGGACAAGGGCACAATGGGGGTGGGTCTGCCAGAAACCTTGTTGGCTATATGAGCACCTGCTTACAAATGATGTGTTCGAGGCTGCAGCTGCTGTTGAATGTCCAAGAGTTGATTTGGGGGTATCCTGACTTTTTAAGCGAGAATCTCTGATCCATTCACTCCTCTCCCAGTATGAATAAGTTGGTTTGCTCCCATTTTGCAGATGAGGTCACTGAAATGCAGAGGGTAAGCGACAAACAGGTCACGTTGACTCCAGACACCATCCCCCATTCCCGCTCTCATTGTAATCCAGCAATGTTGGCTACATGGGAGTAGCCACACTTTAGAGATGAGGAAATTGAGGCCCAGAAAGGATAAATGTGTGGTCTGAGGTCACACAGCAAGTTCAAGGCCAGACTCACTCAGGCCCAGAACTGGGTCCACACTAAGGTCCACCCTGCCTCTCAGCCCCTTCCCCTTCCTCCCGTCACAGACCCAGGGCCGCCTTCAGGCGTTCAGCTGCAGGACTGAGGGAGACCTTGTCTCCCGAAAGCCTCTGTTCTGATGTTTAGAACAGGAATGGACTCTGAATTCATTTCATCTTTCAGCGGAAACATAAAGGTGTCTCCAGCTAAGAAGATTACGTCTGCATTTATAAGACTTGCTGAGTGTGCCAACCCCTTCTCTCACACGTGCTGGAGACCCCGCAGCTGTGCACATCTCTGGGATGATGCCAGTGTTCGGTGTGGAGACGCCCCCAGATTGCCCAGATTGTCCCTTGAGATTTGTGCCTTCCCATCTGCACGTGAGAGGAAATACATGGGGAACCCTTGAAACGTGAAGTACCTGATGCTTCTTTTAGGGAGAGCAGGGAGATCAGGCAGGCAGGAATGGTGTGAGCGTTCACGGATGAGGGGGAGAAAGGGTCTGGGAGGGGAATCCAGGGAATGGGGCCGAGGGAGGGAGCCCAGCCCGTGGGGAAACAAGTCCTCAGGCCCGACTGTCACTGACTCACTAGTCACCCAGCGAGCCCTGCCCCTCTCTGGGTCATAGTTTCACCCCCTGTAAAGTGAGGAGAATGGCCTGTATCTATGATTTTCCAAATTTTTTTCTTTCTTCAATAATGAAACTTTTTTTAAATTACATAAGTTTCAGGTGTACAGCGTTCTAGTTCCACGTCTATATGCACTACAGAGTAATCTCCACCGCAGGTCTAGTTACCACAGAAAACTTTTTTCAAAAGAAATTTTACCCAAGAGCCTGATGTGAACATGTTTTTAATTAGAAAGTTTTTAATTGAAAATTTTAAAATGTTTTAATTATATTAATTAAAATCATTTAAAGTATGGCTTCTCCCCCATGAAGGTGGGAGGAGAACCTGGGTTCAACTCTAGGGCCCACAAGTGAAAACCTTTGACCTCTGTGGTTCCCCAGCCATGGGGTCTGTAGGGAGGAAGGGCCAGCAGGGGTGGTCCCAGATCAAGAGGCGCTTCAGAGGCTGAACTCACAAGGGCCTCGGGTTCCAAGGCACCCCTTGTTGTGCCTGAGACCAGTGTTTCTGAAGCTGGGGTTCAGTGGATCCAAGAGTTAGGCAGGTTTTATTTAATTTCCTTTTTCCTTTTGATTTTTAATCTTTTAAACTATTATTTTAGCAACTGTAGAGTCACCTTGCCGGGAAAATTCACACTTGGAAGTCAGAAACCTTGGTTTCCTTGGTTAGTATTTCTCAGATAAATCCTTGGGTATGTTTATGGAAGAGGTCTCCGTAATATTTTTCTTTTAAGAGGTATTGTTCATCACTTAAATTTGAGAAACCTTGGCTCAGTTCGTGCCAGAAAAACTGCCGAGTGAGCACATTTTGACCAGGAAGAGGGCTTGGTGTAAGAGAGTGGCCCAAGGAGGACAGGATGCAAAGGTGATTGCAATATAAGGGTAAGCACAGGAGAGCAAAGGCTGCAAATCGGTGTGTACATCTGGGCCTGTTCCTATGCAATATAAAAACCAAGCAAAACATATGTAACCATATGTTTTTTCCCCCAGTGCTTGGAAGTGTATAGATCCAAGTGGTAATAGTGGCCTGGGTGGTGGAATTACCTGTGGTTTTTATTCTCTCTCTTTTCTGATCCGTTTAACTCCTTTGGTCTTTAGAGAACCCCATTTGGTAAATTACTGCTCCTTTGCTCTAGGTCATAAACTTCTAGCTTTGAAGAGTTTATGTTCCTTTCAAGGTGCTGGATACAGCCCCATAGACCTGCTTGTTTGACCTTCAAAATAATTTTTTAAACCTGATTGAATTGAGAATATTTAGAAGTTAGGAGAATTCCACTAAAAGTCTGGTACTCCGGTTCTCCTGATATCATCTCTGGGCCCACATTCCCATGTGACCCCAGCTGGGTTTGTGGGTTTCCATCTGGTCCATGTCACACACATCCCTCAGCTGCCTGGCCCTAGAAGCACGTGGGCCCCCTCTTGTCTCCATCCTGGGGCCCTTTAAGCATTCCAAAGGGTCTGCTCCCACTGTGAGCTGAGGTGGGGACTTCCGTGGGGCCCAGGGTGCCCCAGAACTTAGGATTTAGGGGCAGTGACTGGGTTGGAAGAGAAGGTTTTGAGACCCTTTTGTACAGTGCTTTACATAAGGTAAACGGGGGAAAAAAACAGTGTTTGGGGGAGCCTCCTCTGATTATATCCTCAGTAAGTACTGAATATTAGACCAAAAGCATCAGTGAGGTGTTGTACCTCTACCTAGCAGTTCATCTTTCTGAAAAGGCCAAATGGAAAACAGTCTTTACCATTTTTCTCCTGAGATGAAACTCACAGAACCCGGGGAAGGAGTTGGGTTTAGGACGATCAGGTGCACTCTGGCTTTGATAAAATAGAAAAAATGGAATTTGAAGTGTTGTGTGTGTGGAGGGGGTGTCTTTAGAAGATGTAAGTTGGGGAAGTGGGGTTTCCTTGGGGTCTCCAAAGTAGAAGCTCTTTTTCCTGGCTTTTGATGTAACCACAGTAATAATAACTATGGCTGACAGTGTTACTACTCAGTCTGTCCCAGACCCAGGGCTTGCTGAGCACTCGTATATGTGATCTCGTTTCATCCTAACACTGTAAGAGAGGAGGTTATATATTATCCCCACTTCTCAGATGAGGAAACGGAGGCTTAGAGAAATTTAAGTGACTCGGCACTGGTCTGTAGAAAAGCAAGACATTCAACCTAAGTCTGCCTGGTTTGGAGCCTGGCTCTTAACCACTGTGCTGTATGTACTCCCACTCCTATCTGTGTGTCCCCTTTCATTTTCACGACTGCCAGTAATGATGATGTTCCCATTCTCTGCATCTTTAAGCACCCTCTTATGTAAACAGTCCTGCCTGGCCAGCAGGAAAAGGGTTACTATCCCCGTGTAACAAAAAAGTGAGGAAAGCGACCTTTGTGGGGTCCCACAGCTAGTCCTAATTCTAATTCCTCAGAGCATTCCCAGGACACTGTCCCCTTTGATGGTGGCCATGCCCTCCCCAACAGTCCCGGTCCTTCAGAACTTGTTTCCACAAGCCTCTGCCTCATTGGATGTGCAGTCATCAGAGTTGAGTTCCCCCGGCTTTGTTTTCTGCCTGTGTGTATGAGCCTTGCCACCAAAGCCTTATTAATCATTCGGAGTTGAAGGTTACCAAGAAGAATATGCCAGAGCGTGACAGGCCATTAGTATTTGTGTTGTAAGGAAACCAGTAATCATCTTAATTGGTGCACACTTCGGAGCAGAGCCGGGCTCTGTTCTGAAGGCTTGTCTCCTCCTTCATATACCATTAACGCATCAAAAGCCACGGAAACACGCCTCCCTAACTACTGCTGTCCCCAGAGGCAGCTTTCACCCCTGAAGTTCTGGGCCGGCCAGGTTAGACAACCTTCTTCAGTCAGACCAGCTGAGCGGCAGTGTCTGACCCTAGGAAAGATTTATGAAGTCGGTGGGGCAGCCCCGCCTCTGGGGAATTCAGGCCCAGCCCCGTGGTTTGGTGGGTGACCAGATTTACCTCCTAAGACGCAGGTCTCCCCGGAGGCCAGGAGCAGCCCGCGGAGGGAGAGCTTAGTCTCCCTCCCCTGTTCTGTTCTTCCCAGCGGTTATTCAGTGACCGACACCCCCCCTCCACCCAAGTCCTAACAAGGTTCTGGGTTGTTTTGTTTTTCTTTTCTTTTCCTTTCTTTTTTTGAATATTTACTTCCCTTTAAAAAAATATGCAAGTCCTCTCCTTCCTCACCTCTCTCACCGGAGACTCTCGGAGGAGCAGGGCCTGGCCCACTCTTTGAGATCATGTCTTTTATGTATCACCCTCAAAAAAGATGTTGTCCAGCCCCATTTTATCTAATCTGTATTATGAAAACAGAAGCTATTTTTCTAAATTATTTTATTATATCCAATATGCCATTTAAAATATACCCTCTCTCCTCTCTACTCCCTCCACCCCACCCTCCTTCCCAAGAGTCTCACCGTTCTAAACAGGAACTGCTGGGGGGGACAAAAATTGGGAATTCCACTTTGGAGGGAAATTTGGAAGTACCCCAAAAGTTTTAATGTGCACATCCTATAACGCAGGAATTCCATTTTTCGGTGTCTGTCCTAGAGAAATAGTCACCACGTCTGTACCACGAGGCACATACAAGGATGCTCACTGTAGCACTGTTTGTAATAGCACCAAATTAGAAACAACCTAAGTGCCCATCAGTAGAGGAAGGATCATAAACTGTGATGTATCACTAATATGGAATATGAGGCAGCTATTAAAAACAAGGCACGGGATCCAAATGACATAAACAGAACTCTAACATGTACTATAAAGTGTAAAAAAAAGCAAGCTGCAGAACCGTTTATTTATAAATGCACACACAAACAAAAGCAATACTTTATGTTTTCAATGTGTATGCATATGTTTGAGTAAACATATTAGAAAAAGGCATGGAAGGACGTACTCCAAACCGCTAACAGCCATTACCTGTGAGGCAGGGAAGTGAAGTAGGATCAAGGGTCATAGCAAAAGAAACTAAAGAAACTTTACCCTCTTGTATCTGTAATTTTGGGGGTTTTTTTAGCAAGGAGAATATGTGTATTATTTCTCATTTAATTAAAAAATAATACTGTCTTAAAGGAAAGAAAGTGGTTGACCCAGCGATTTATTTCCTGCAAGGTTCAAGAGATTTTAGCATGTTCCCTTTCCAGGGTTCGGGGGAGGGGCGGGGTGGGAGGAGGGTTTACGTCTTAAGCCTTTATAAGCTAAATTTTTGTTTCTTAGCAAAACCTCTATTTGATACTCATACATACTTAAGAAATATCCCTTTCAATTGAAAGAAATCATGCATTACTTCTTCACTGTTTATTAACAAGATTTTTCACTGGAGAAGACAGTGGACTCTGTATAGTTATCTGGATATACTTGACTGTCTAAGGCTCTGTTTCCTTTGCATGGTTTCTTTCTACCTAGAATGTCTTTCCCCACCTCACCACCCTAATGATTCCTTTGAAACTCTGCTTGGGAGACCTCCACTCCCCTTTGTCCCCTCCCCAACATTAATCCAGTCCACGGTGCTGCTGCTAATCTTTGCACATGTTTCCACTATTAAAGGAGGGCACGGTGGTTAGGAGCACATGCTCTGGAGTCACACGGACCTGGATTCAAGTCCCTGCTCTGCCACTTACTAGCAGTATATAAGATCCTCAACTCTCCAAGCCTCAGTTTTCTCATCTGTAAAATGGAGATGACAGTCCCACCTTGTAGGATTGCTGTGGGTGTTAAATGAGATAATACTTGTAGGATGTTTGGCACCATATCTTGTACAGAATCACTCTCACTGTGTGTCAGCTGTTGATGTTATTCTTGTAGCAAAAATATCTTCCTTGATAGACCTGGGGCCTGAGCTTGGTTGTCTTGGCTTCTGATCTGCTCACGCCCTCCCTGGCAGATAATGGAGGCTCAGTTAAATGTTATTTTGTGCTGAACTGTGCAATAAGGAATATGGAGGAATGGTGTTCCGGACCACAGGGATTTTCTACTAAGAGGACACGGAAGCCCCAACAGACGTAAAATGTTAAAAGAGGCCACCAAGACAGTGGGTTAATTGGTGATATTTAATTTATTTTCACATATCTGATTTGCAAAATGAGCACGTATTGTACACTTTTTAAAATGTGCTCCCGTGCCTAGAGGAAGGCAATGGTAACCCACAGGAACGGGGCCACCGGTGGGGGAGAGGCAGGCCTGTGACAGACCCAGATAGAAAAGGCACTGAGGAGCCAGGGGCTGTTGCTGTCATGCCGCAGACCATACCACCTGGCTCCTGGGGGATGCCAGATGTCCATGGCTTTGCAACCCAGACGGCCATCTGGGTCCCTGCATGGGAACAAGATGCCTCACCAGGGCTGAGAGCCTCTCACCACAGCAGTCCTAGGCCAGTGCTTTCTCTTTGGTCTTAAGCTTATGATATCCCAGATATGGGCAGCTCCTTCTGTTCTGCCCAGCAGTAAGCGTTAGAGGTGTGTGTGTGTGTGTGTGTGTGTGTGTGTGTGTGTGTGTGTGTGTGTATTTGAGCACAGGTTAACAAATCACATACGTGCATCGAGCAGCTCATACACAACCAGAGGACTGGAAAAATCTGTCCAGTGCTGCTCTGGATTCAGAATAGACAAAACCCCAGGCCATGTTGCTTCATACATACCCACCCTGTAGAGTTCCCTTGAAGGCAGCATTCCATGTGTTTTCTAGCCCTTGACACACTAAAAAAAATACAACAGTGATGTTTAGAGAATTCATATGAAAAATTTAATGAATGAAATCATATTGTGTCTAATATTAGGTTCAAGCAACTTTGCCAGTGGTTGATTTTGAGAGTCTGGGTTTAAATGAAATAAGATTGACTATGAGCTCGTCATTGTTGAAACTGGGTAATGGATACAAAGAGAGAGTTCATTAGATTTTTGTGGATATTTTTGTATATGTTTGACATTTGCCAGAAATAAATTGGTTGATTTTTTTTTTCCCTGAGGTTCAGATTCTCCTTTGAGAACATGTTTTACTTTAATTTGTACTTTTTAAAAGGATTGTTGTTGGTGAGAAATAAATTCTTAATGAGACCTTTACTGATTTGAGGGTAAAATCAAGATTATCTTCTGTAATAGGGACATACAAGTCAATGAATTGATTAAAAATATCTAGTTCGATTTAAACAACAACAGCAACATTGAAAGTACAAGTTACTCCACTGGGTCAGGGAGACAATTACAGGGGCAGATAAGATAGACTAGAGCTTATGGAAAGAAAACCACATTCTCTCCATGCTGATTACTAAATGCATCTCAGAAGGAGCCACCGGGTTAAACGATTAGGTCCTCAGAGCTGGATCTTCACCAGTCTTAGAGGCTGTTGTATGGACAGGCAGGTTGTATTAACAGGTATGTCATCTTGGAACCGTAGAATTGCACAGTCCCAGGGCTGGAGGGGGCCTTCAAGGCCAAGCCATCTTTCTCCAACGTTTGAGCCTTTTCTACGGTTTGCATTATAAGTTCAGCCTCTGAATTCTTCCAGTTATGGACAGCTCACTGTCTTATGAGCGATCTCATTCCTTTACTGGACAGCTCTTATTACTAGAAATCTCTTTCCTTACTTTGAGCTGAACTCGCTCTCTGCAAACTTTTTCTTCTGGATCGAGTCCTTTCTTCTGAAGGCAGACAGCATAGTGTCAGAGACAGGACATGAGCTACAGAGGCAGAGAGCCTGGTCTTCTAGTCTACCAGTTGTTGACTTTGGGCAAAGTACTCCATCTCTCCCAACCTTAGTCTCCGTGTCAGGCAAAATGGCGCTGTTCCCCTCACCTGGGTTAATTGGTAGATCAAGAGAGATAGTAGGAAAAAGGTCGTGATAGATCTACATGTACTGATAATAGAGAGACGACTATGACATATTGTTAAATGGGGGGAAAAAGGCAGGTTTCAGAAGAAATAGATAAATAAGCACAAAAACACTGGAAAATTGGGTGAGCAGTACACCAAACTATTAAGAATGGCCGTCTCTAGTGGATGAGACCAGAGTGGTTTTTCACTCAGATGTTACCTTCCTCCATGATGGTTAAAAAAACTTTTTTTTACAACAAATGCATCATATTTAGTATCACAAAAAATTAGTAAAGACTTCTCCATTTTAGAAGGAAAAAGATAAAACATTCAGAACACTTTACATCCAAAAATGAAGTCTGCCTGTATCAGTTGCGGTGTTTCTTTCCCTGCGGTCAGTCTGAATTGTTGAGGCATGCCCTAAGATTCTGTGCAAGTGTCCACCTACAGGAAACGGCCTTAAACACTAACCATTGTTAATGACTGCTTTAGGTTCTGCCCCCACCTGCCTCAGGGCCTTTGCATTTGCTGCTCCCTCTATAGCACCTTGTAATCAGTTTGTGTTATACTGAAGGATGGTCACATCTGAAACACAGCCATCTCACAAACAGACTTGGATATGATGGGCAAAGATATACCCTTTCATTAAGTGGGGAGTGATATTTGAGTGGGAATTTCATGAGTGGTTAGTTCACTGATAAACATCAGCTGTGAAGTTGACTTTTGCTTCCTGATGCTACCTCCTATGCTTAGAGACTCACAAGTGAATACCTAGATGGCAGTGCCCCCTGAACATGCTTGATGTCTTCCCTTGGATGACATGTTGAGCCATATCATGGTGACATGGCTTTTAAAAAATAAAAGCAGCAAATGACAAGGAAAATATATCAAGCCAGGATCACTCACCAGACATCTGTTAGCACCTGCCACATGGCAGGTGCTGTGAGGGATGGGAAAATAAATCACACTCAGTCCTGCCCTCAAGAAGCTTGCTGCTAGGCAGAGAGACACAAGTCCTGAACCCGAACGTGCATGGAAAGCAGAGCACGTGCTACACTCAGTGGCATCAGGAGAGCATCGTTCTCACGATTGCTGATTCAGGAGCACTTTGAGCTGATCCTGGAGGGAAGCATAGGATTCCATGGGACAGAGAAGCAGAGAAGGATGCTCTGAGCTGTGAGATTTGCAAGAGTAAAGGAACAAAGGCAAGAAAATTAGTCAAGTGGTGTCTGCAGAGAGAGGATTGGGTGCAGGCTTGAGATGGGAGATGGATCTGGAAAGGTGAGCTCTGGATATTGCTGGGAGGCCTGAAATGTCACCACATGACATCAGTAGACCTGTGTTGTAGCAACAGTGTGGATGGGAGGAGAGGTAAGGGATTAGAGGCCAAGATGACCTCTGTGCCCAGGTTAGTTCCTGATGTGGAAGTTTCTGTGAATAGCTGAAGATACCACGGTTCCTCCTCCGGTGCTAACCAGTTAGGAAGCAGAGAGGGAAGAGGCCCGGATAAGGTCTCAGGACTCCAAAAAGCAGAGGTTTCCAGAGGTTGGGTTGGGATTTGGGGGGATAGGGAGCAGTAGTTAGAGAGGGTGGTAAGGAAAGCTTTCTCTTCCTGAGCACTGAGCAGGAAAATCTCCCCCAGGGGAATACTTTTGCCCTTTAACAAATATGAAACTGACAGGCTGACACTGTTGTTAAAGTGGAGAATTTTTTTTTTCTTTTTTAATAACACCTTAAACGATAGGCATGGAAGCCGGCATCCTAAATTAAACACATGTTGCTCTCCAGCACCTGACAACCTGACATAATTTAAGAGCAGCTACCAAGAACACAAAACTGGAATTGCCCGTGAATCTGCTCCCCTGGATGGGCTCCAACTGGGCGAAAAAGTGGGGCTGGCCAAGTCTAAGGGACCCAGCCTTGTCTTCTCATTTGTAGCTGATTGGTAGGGAGTGGCTTTCAGAAAACAGGGGACGTTGTAATTAGCTTGATGGTGATAGTTTCTGGTATGTTTTTATTTGTCATCTGATTATTAAACAGATTTATGGCCCTACCCACCCACTGAAAAGGGACCAATGCATTTAGTTGAAATTAAAAGTGGAGATAAGGCTGCCTGTTTAGATAATAGCATCTCTTTTTTAATAGATTACTCATCTTCTGTGAAAGAGGGGAGAGGAGTTAATTTGTGTGATGAAGTGCTTTCTATTTCTGGGAGCTGGCTGGTGGATGTGATTGCTTGAGGAAGGAGTGTAATTCATTCTTGAAATCACCAAAAGCATGTTCAGGCCAAATACCTGTGCCCGGAGGAGTGGGGTAATGTGATACCAAGGAACAGAGGGGCTTGTGGTTTCAAAGCAACTGTTTGGGGAAGGTGTACAGTTTGTCTATGTTGGAGATCAAATTCCCATTCATTCTCAGAAAAGTGCCAGAGAAATACAGGCAGATCTCGGAGGTACTACAGGTTCAGAAGTGAGACACGTGGGGGCTTCCCTGGTGGCGCAGTGGTTGAGAATCTGCCTGCCAATGCAGGGGACACGGGTTCGAGCCCTGGTCTGGGAGAATCCCACGTGCCGCGGAGCAACCGGGCCTGTGAGCCACAATTACTGAGCCTGCGCGTCTGGAGCCTGTGCTCCTCAATAAGAGAGGCCGCGATAGTGAGAGGCCCGCGCACCGCGATGAAGAGTGGCCCCCACTTGCCACAACTAGAGAAAGCCCTCGCACAGAAACGAAGACCCAACACAGCCATAAACAAATTAATTAATTAAAAAAAAAAGTGAGACACATGAATTTTTTTGGTTTCTCAGTGCATGTAAAAGTTATGTTTACACAACACTGCAATCTAATAGGTGTACAATAGCAGTGTGTCTAAAGAAAACAATGTACATACCTTAATTTCAAAAGTACGTTATTGCTAAAAAATGCTAACCGTCATCTGAGCCTTCAGTGAGTCATAGTAGTAACATCACTGTTCATAGATCACAGTAAAAAATATGAAAAATGAAAAAGTTTGAAATACTGCAAGAATTACCAAAATGTGACAGAGAGACACGAAGTGAGCTGTTGGAAAAACGGCGCCGACAGACTTGCTTGACGTAGAGTTGCCACAAACTTTCAATTTTGTAAAAAACGCAGTATCTGCGAAGCTCAGTAAAGTGAAATGCAATAAAACGAGGTTTGCCTGTAAACCTAACAAGTTAATCTAAGCCATCAGACCAAGAGGCCACTGATTGTAAGGGATGGTGAAAAGAGACACATTAGGGCTTGAATTCAGAGAAACCACCACTAGCTGTGTGATCATGGACGGTGACAGACCCTTCTTGAGTCTCAGTTTCTACATCTGTAAAATAGGGTTACCCCTCATAGGGTGGCAGTGAAAGATGTGTGGGGGATGAGCCAGCCAAGTACCTGGGACAGCTCCTGGTGCCTAGTACAGTTTGTACTAGTCTGCTGCCTCCTTGGCTTCTGGCTTCTGCTCAGGGACTCGCTCTGTTTCCACTCTGGATGGAAAGCACCCGGAAGAGTCCATGTGCACAAAACTGGAGGGCTTTAGACTTTACTGAACACTTGATGGAAGCGGCAGAGGAGGGGTTTACATCACGTATGCGTTTTGCTCTGACTTTTCCCGCCACACAACGCCCAGCCTACTGGTTCCCCTCTCCTCCTCCCAAAGGTTCCCCCCAGAAATCCATTTTGTTACTGGAACGTGCCCACGTGCATTTCACCCAACTTCTCCTCCCCTCTTGCCCACTACCACTCGGAACAGCTTACACACACGCCTCCCCAAAGTGAATTCTCTCCCCTCCCCAGGTAGGCCACGGTGCTGACTTTTCTAGGAACACATGTATGTCAAGGGAAGATTTGCTTGGGGGGGTTGGCACGCCACCAGGAGTTATCCAGTGTTTTAGGAAATTACATCAACAGCAGTGCTGCTCATGGTACCTGAGTTGCCAACCCACTTACCTGTGCTGGTCTGTAAGGTGAACCAATATGTGTTCAGTATATGACACCTGTAAGTACAAGTATTTGGCTACTTCTTTATCTTCTTGTAGCAATTCCAAGCATTTACGTATTGAAAAACATGTTACTTTATTATTTCTTCTTTATATCACAGTTGGGGCATTATATAGAATTTTCCCCAATTGGGTGTTAAGCACCTTGTATTATTTATGAATTTTATTTTAAGATATTAAAGGGGACCATACAGAACAACTGTCACATAAAGGGACATTGAGTAGGATAAGGTTGAAACCCCTGAATCAGAAGGTGAGTCAGCCAGATGTTGGCGCTCTGTTGGCTTTTGGTAAAGGGTTTAGGCCCAGTTCCCTTAAATCTGCTGTATCCTTGATCTTTTCCAGCTGCTTGAGACAATAGGCCCATAGATGCAAAAGCCCCCATACACATAACTTCCTGGCAGCTCTTAGGGTGAAAGGAAAGACACCTAAAATATGCTCTCTGAAGTTTCTGGTAGAAGGAAAGTGACCATTTGGGAGTAATGACTTTCTCTACCCATGTGGTGTTCCAGAGATCTCAAATCAACACACAGGAATTCTAGTAATGACCTATCAAGGTAAGCAGTGCAATTACAATCTTGCTTATAGAACTGGACCCTGGCTACATTTTTGTACATTCTCAGAAGCCCAATAACAATAACAATTAACAGCAATGGAGTGTTGTGCAAAGAGCACTAGCCTTGGGTCAGGGGCCGTGGCCAAGGACCTCAGGGTCAAGTGGGGCATCTTTTTCTAATGGTGTAGGTTCCAGACTGTGCCCTAGGTCAGGGTTTTTCACAGTGTAGTAGACTCATTGCAATGTCATGAAATCAGTTTCTGGGGTCATGACCAGCTTTTTAACAAAAGTGAAATACAAGAGGATAGAATAGAAAAAACATATCCGGGTGCATCTCACCTTGTATTTCAGTTATGTATATGTGTACCAGCTCATGATGTAAAATGTACTTCTGTTTATGGGTCATAGTCAAAAGATCTGAAGGCACTGTTCCCTGACATAGGGAATCAGAATCTCCGAGGCTGCCCAGGTAAGTGTGTGAAAACCAGTTCCCCTAGGGATTCTTAGGGCTGTGGTTTTGAGAAGCCTTGCTGTGAGCCTCTCAGGAGGTGCATTCGTTAGTCAGATCTTTTCTCACTTGAAGGTGAGAGGAGGGTCCTGGTGGGAGGTGAAGGGGAGTCCAGGCCAGGTGGGGACCACTGTGAGTCTGAGGAGGAGGATGAGAGGGCACCCATCCCCTTCGCAGTTTTGCTATAGGGTCAGGAAATTGTTCTCGATTCCTTGGAGAGCTTTAGTGTTTCTGTTATTCTAGCAGGAAACATGGGATTCTGTTTCTAATCACTTAGAGATCCTAAAACAGTCATCCCTTAGTATCCATGGGAAGATTGGTTCGAGCACCATCACCACCACCCCCTGCCCTTACAGATACCAAAATCCCTGGATGCTCAAGTCCCTTATATAAAATGGCGTAGTACTTGCATATAACCTACGCTCATCCGAACGCTTTAAATCGTCTGTGGATTACTTATAATACCTAATACGATGTAATGCTATTGTAACTAGTTGCCACAACACAGCAAATTCAAGTTTTGCTTTTTGGAGCATTCTGGATTTTTTTTCTGAAGATTTTCAATCCATGGTTGGTTGTATCCCCAAGTGCAGAACCCTCAGGTGCAGGGGGCAGCTGTATGATCACAACTGCCTAGGTTTATTTCTCTGAGGTCACCGTCTGCATTACGTTGGACCAGTGTCCCTCAAATGTTTACACGCTTCAGAATCACTTGGAGAGCTCATTAAATTCCAGATCGACAGCCCCACTCCTCTGATTCGGTCGGTCTGGAGTGAGGCCTAAGAATTGGCATTTCTCATAAGTTCCCAGATGATGCTGTTGCAACTGGTCTGGGGATCACACTTTGAAAACCACCCTGTTAGATCAACAGAAAGGAATGTGCCCGGCAGAGTTCCTGACACACAGCAGGAGTGCAGTAAATGCTTTCTTGATTAAACTGAACTGAATTCTCCCTGGCAGAAAGACCTTCACTAAGGGATGGTTGGTTCGCTACTTTCAGCAGTGCAAGAAATGGGTCCTTGATAGTGAATTGTATGCTTTTTAAATGGGTAGATTGTATGGTATGTGAATTATATCTCAATAAAGCTATTATCAAGAAGTGGGGGAGGAGGGGAAGAGGGAAGGGAAAAAAGAAAGAAATGGTTGTTTTTTCAAAAACATACATCAAAAGTGTCTGTTAATGCCTTAGAATGTGTTATAAGAGGACCCGTGTCAAAGAAGAATGTAAACGGCCTTCTAGCTGAATTCAGAGGCCCCTTTCCTCCGGGGACTCTGGACCAGAAAAAGGATGCCTCTCCTGAAGGGCTCGTCTGCTTTCCTTTCCCAAACAATAAATGATGCCTAAATGCCTGTACGTTTCCCCTGCCAAAAACCCATCCTGGTGCAAACATAGCTTTCCTTCCTGACCTCTCTTTTAAATTTTCCTGCTATTTATATTTACCTGTCTGCAAGTTTTCCAAGCAAGTGAAAGCCCTGGACACCCCAAGGGGTAGGAGATAGAGTTGAGGTTGTGGGATTGGAAACTGGTACCCACCTGGCAGAATGGAGAGACCAGGGACTTCGAGGGGTGGTGTAGTTTCATGGTTAATAATGCCCGCTTTGGCATCAGAAACACCTGGTCTGATTCCTGGCTGTTACCTCCTAGCCGTCTGAACATAGATTGGCATAGAACTTTTCTAGGCCTCAGTTTCCCCTTGTCTAAGATAGTTCACACTGCCTGCCTTAGAGAGTTGTTGTAAGAATGAAACGAGACAATGTGTGTAGGTAACAGTGCTTAACACTGGGCCTAGGCACACGGTAAGCACCCAGCAGAAACCATGACACTGACGGTGACGATAAAGATAAGAGGGTCTACCTTATGTTAACAACTGTCCTTTGGCTAGAAGCACCTGAGTATCAAAATAGGACAAAGGGTTTTGCCTGCTGTTGTGAACCCTGCCCGCCTCCAAATGGATTGGCAGTGCCTTAGAATACAGTGGCTAAGACTTACAAGTGAATAAATCAATCCTGGAAACAGATGAGCTATGACACTTTAATAGCCAGAAGCCCAGCGGAGCTGAGACGTGACAAAACCCAGAACACCTAGAAGTCCCAGAAGCCAGCCCAGGCGTGCGGAAGGCAGCCTTTCCCGCTGCGACCTCTGCACCATTGACAACACCCCCGAGGCCAGAGAACCAACAGGGATTGGTCTGGTTTGTGACTTGTTCCTTACTTCCCCCCTCCCCTTCTTCCCCCTCTCTCTCCTTCCCCTCTCCTTCCCCCTCCTCCTCTTCCCTTGGGGTCCCATCCACGGGGCCCTCTCCCATATGCTTGGTGTCCTGCCAGCTCTGGTGACACACAGAGCTCCTTTATTTTTGGTGCCCCTCAGCAGGAGTCTGTGCAAGGCTCAGACTCTGGACTCTACTTGGGAATTAATTTGATTACATACAGCAGTAGAGCAGAGATTCTTGAACAGACTGAACTGGATTTGAGTCCTGTCTTCACCACTTACCTGGCTGGCTGTGTAACCTTGGACCAGAAACGTCTTCTGAACTTGACTTCCCTCATCTTGCAGTGAGGATGATGAGCCGTGACCTGCTTCCTTCACAGGGAAATCACATCAAATCAAATCAAATGAAACGATGGAGGAGGAAGGCGTGTGGATTCAGCGGGGATTTGCAGACGCCTCTGGCCCCCCACTAGGCACGAAGGCTACACTGGCAAGCAGAGCAGTTACAGAGCTCTCCCTCCTACAGTCTAGAGTGGAGGGAAGCAAACTGAGTCAGTTCATGGGTATGGAACCGTGATCCAAGCTGAGCGGCATGAAGGGCAAGGTCCAGGGCTTCTGTGGCCATCTGCCCTAGGGACCTGCTGTGGTCTGGGAGGTCAGGAAAGGCTTTAGTGAGGAGTCGGAGGTGTGAACCAAGATCTGAAGGCTGAGCAGGAGTTAACTGGGGGGATATGTGAAGAGGCTTAGACCTCAGCAGTCCAGATAGAAGGGCCGGCTTGGATACAGACGCTGAGGCAGAAGGGGTGGGTCGTCATGGGGCCTTCGGACGCCTGAAAGAAGATGACATGGAGTGGGCAGGAAGGAAGGGAAGGGCAAGATGAGGCTGAAGAGGGGGCAGGACCCACTATACACATCTTGTCATCCTTGGGGAGGATTTTGGACCTTCTTCCGAGAGCCACGGAAACTGTGGAAAGGTTTTAAGCAAGAGATTGGAAGGGTGCCACAGTGCAGTCCTCTTCTCTTCCAAGAGGCCCCCTGGACTGCTGCGTGCAGACTGAAGAGAGACAGAGTGGATGCGGGGACAGCAGTCATGGCTCTTTTGGTTGGCCACAGACCACAGTGGTCCAGACAAGAGACAGCAGTGGCAAGAACCGGGGCCATGTTCGTGCTGTGTCACTGTTACAATGCCAGTGTATGAGAACCTCTCTTCTGTCTCAGTGTCCTCAGGCTGCTGCAACGAGGCACCACAAACCAATGGATTAAAACAACAGAAGTTTAATCCCTCACAGTCCTGGAGCCTAGAAGTCTGAGGTCAGGGTGTCGGCAGGGCCATGCTCTCTCTGCAGGTTCTAGGAAAGGATCCCTCCTCGCCTCTCCCTAGCAATGCTTGGTGTTTCTTGGCGTGTAGAAGCATCACTCCAGTCTCTGCCTCTGTGGTCAGTGGCTTCTCCTTGTGCGTCCAAATTTCTTCTTCTTATAAAGAATACCAGCCATTGGATTAGGGCCCACCCGAAATCAGTATGACCTCATCTCAACTTGATTACAGCTGTAAAGATGCTATTTCCAAGTAAGACCACATTCCTAGGTACTAGGACTTCAGCATACCTTTTGGGGAGGACACAGTTCAACTCTCAGCAACTCCTCTGAGTGCAACTCCTGGTGCACAGCCCACCAGGGAGAACCATCCTCCGAGTCCTAAGTGCCCTTCAGAGCAGACAGGAGGGAAAGTCTCCATTAAACACAGGAACCAGGGAGGCTGCAGTTCCCGGGGAGGTATGTGCATTTTCAGGTGGGATATACAAGGAGGACCAAGGAAGCACAGGCCTTGGGTTCTGGTCCTCACTCATACCTCAGTAGCTGAGAGACTTAGGGCAAGGCCTTCCCTTTCCTGAGCCTCAGTTTCCTCTCCAGTAACACCAGAACTGATGATACCTGCCCAGAATTGGTGATTGTGGGGAGTCCAATGAGATAATCAGCAAGAATTTCCTGAGAAGATACTGGGTGCCCAACATTGGGATAACTCACTGGGCATGTTCCTAGGAGAGGGACAGCTAGTCCAGAGGAAGCTGTAATATCCTTCCATGTTAACCCCTCAGGCTTCTCCCCTCTAATGGCACGATGGTTACAGGCACAAAGTCCATCAGTGCCAATACCATCCAGTGGGCAGGGGCGGGGATGAAACGGGAGAGACCAGCAGTGACAGTTCCCAAAGCTGAGTGATGGATCCTTGGGGCTTCGTTATTCTATTCTGCTTTTTAAAAAATATGTGTGAAATGATCCTTAATTTTTTTAAAGAAGTTTAACAAAGAAGCCTACAGACTCCGGAGCCAGATTGCCTGAGTGTAAATCCAAGACCTGCCACTTACTGTGTAGACCTGGGCAAAGCTATTAATCCTCTCAGTGCCCCAGTTTCCTCATTAGTAAGAAAGGGATACCAACCTGCCTCGTGGAGTGTTTGTGAAGATGCGATGCATAAATGCATGTTGGGCGCTTGGATTCATGCCTGGGAGGGAGCGCACTAAACACATGGTGACCATTATTTACAGAAATAACGGTTCCAAACATCATCGTGTTGCTGATCCCAAGTCATCACCTTCAAGGGATCACACCCTCAGCCTTGCAGATCCTCTAACCCATGGCTGCCACTCGGACACTGTCTTGGTTTGGGTTTCCTGAAGCAGATCCTGAGACAGGATTTGGGTGCAAGGAGTTAGTCTGAGAGGAGATTTCAGGAAACAGAAGCAAGAGAGTGGGGAAGTGAGAAGAGGAAGGGGAGACACCCAGGAAGGGTGCCTATGCCGGGCACCACGGCAGGCAGCCACGGTGACCCCACGGGGAGCCAGCACAGAGCACGTGCTCGGGGTTATCCCGCCTGAGGGGCGAGGGAGCCGGGGCGGTTGTGCACACGCACGACGGCCCTCAGTCAAGGTCTACCACGTGGATGCCGAGCCCCAGGCAGCGGCAGGTGCTGGCGGGTGGGAGGCAGGCAGGCAGAGAACAAAATGCTGAAGGGGTGTGGGCAGGGCACCCAGAATCCACCTGTGAGCACTCTGGTACGTGCTCTTTGAACACCTGCGTAGAGCCTTACCCTGATGGGAGCTCCCCTTCAGGATCAGCCTCACCGCCCCCATTGGATGGCTCTGGCTCCTCTTGAGATTAGGGATAATCAGAGCGAGAGCAAGTCTGTATTGCTGCGCCGTCAGAGCAACCCCTGCAATGGGAATGATGCGTCTGCGGCATTAGGACAGTTGCCTTCCTGCTGCTTCAGGGCAGACATCTCTCAGCCCTGGCATTTTCACGCTGAGCCAGGTTATAGCCTCAGAGTCTTTCTTAACGTTGCTTTAGCTATCCGTGACACACCTGTGAGCACAGGCACTTCCATGAAGCCTGTTTGCCATCCCTGCCCTAGGGCTTATGAAGGTGGGGGGAAGTCCCGGCATGGGAAACACCGAGCCACAGACTCACTGTATGATTCTGGGCAAGACATTTAACTTCTGGTCCTAGCCGTCCCTCTCTGGGTAGAATGGAGGGTCTGACGGAAGTGAGGCAGAGATGGGGTTTGGTGCTCTCTTACAGTCAGGCAGGGATGGGTTTTAGACCTTGGCTCCATCATTTATGAACTGTGCTCCTTGGGCAGGTGACACCACCCGCTCTGAGCCTCATGGTGTCTTTTTGTATAAAAGGGGGCCATAGTACCCCATTTGTAGTGGTAGTGTAGGCAACAGAGATTATGTGTATACAGTAGAGAGCTCCGTGTGTGAGCAGGGCCTCAGGAATTGTTCCCTGTAATTGTCATGATCAGAACCATCATCATCTTCCTCTAAAGCCCCTTCCAGCTCTAAAACTCTATGACTTTACGGACTGTCCTCATCCGAGAAGACAGCGTGGTAAAATAAGGCAACAGTCTTGGTTTTGTGTAAATGTTCTTTCTAATAAGGACAGGAGGAGCATAATTGCCCCTAAATAATTGCGCCGACTTTGCCACAGGCTGTCAAAAGGCCTTAATTGGTCCATCTGTAATGACTGCGGCCATCTGCGTTTGGGGTGATTTAGCGATGGGGCTCTGCCCGAGCAGGGCCCTCAATGATTAGAGCCGGACAGGGGCATACATCTCCCTCTGTTGGGAGTAGTGGTGTGCTATAGGAGATTATCTCATCCTCGTGTTAATGACCTACCAGTTGAACCCAGCCAAGAAGAAGTGCTGGTCACAAGACAATGACTGTGGATTTTTTTTTCTTTTCTATCTTGTCTCACTGCCCAAGAAAGTCTATTTTGGAAAGATTTAGTCCTTCAATTAGTGCAAATTGATTTCTGCTCTCTACAGAGCCACTGTTCCAAAGAGAAGTGGGAAAGGGCCGGAGAAGCCATATTAATCTTTGCAAGCAAGCAAGAGGCGACCTGGAGTATTTTTCAGCCTTCCAGCCTCAGGTTGTATATGGAGTTAATCTTTCCTCTGTATATCTTTTAATTGCTCCGACTTGCAAGGTGCCAGCCAACACAACACAAAACACACCTCATCTCCACTCCTTAAGTTTCTGGAGACTTTAAATCAAGTGTCTGGAGCAGTGCTTCCCCAAGTGCACCAGCACAAAAGTGATTAAGCGGTACCTAAGATGATCTCAGGTGGCCCAGAGACTTTGCATTAAGTAACATTGACTCATGGGGAGAGAATGCTTCCTCTTTTCAGCTCTCTTTCATTTCCTCTGATTACCTCGGATGGAAAGTCTCATCTGGTTGCCCATATCTCCCTTCTTGACAAAGAGGGAGGCAGGAAGATCTGGCTAAAATCTAGTAACGTCGCTTTATTCTTATTTGTTTGGGTTTTTTAATTTATTAGCTCTTTATCACAAATGGTACCGATTTTCCATTTATAGTTTTTAACGCTTCCTTTTAAAATAAATTTTTAATTGAAAAAAAGTGAGCTGGGACTTGCCTGGTGGTCCAGTGGGTAAGACTCCGCACTCCAATGCAGGGGGCCCGGTTCAATCCCAGGTTGGGGAACTAGATCCTACATGCATGCTGCAACTAAGAGTCCACATGCCACAACTAAAGATCCCCCATGCCACAACTAAGACCCAGTGCAGCCAAAATAAATAAATAAATATATTTTTTAAGTGAGTTGATTTAAAAAAGAAAATCTTAAGTAAATTGTAGTGAGGTAGGCAGAAGTGGCAAAAATCATGCCAGTGGTATATGATTATGAGAGATAGGGAAAACACAGCTAGAGAGGGGAAAGCCTCATGTTTCTACAGAGAACCCAGCAACTTACTGGCTGTATGACCTTGGGCAAGTTTCTTAGCTTCTTTGAGCATCAGTTTTCTCATCTGTCAAATGGGGAGAACTGTAATGCAGAGTATGATTTTATGAATCAAGGGAGATAAAATATGCGAAGCTCCTTTGCAAGTCATAATCTGCCTTACCAGTGAAAATGGTTCATTTCCATACGGGTTAGAAAAATAAAAGGTTCAGTGGGTTCTGGATCAAGCAGTCAAGGGGCCCTGGCTCTACTGTTAATTGTTGCACCTTCCCTTCTCTGGACTTGAGCTTTCTGTCTATAAAATGAAGAGACTGAACTACTCCAGTACTTTCCAGGCCTAGCTGTACATCAGAATTACCTGTGGGTCAAGTAAAACCAAAGATGCTGATGCTTCCTTCAATTTACCAAATCACAGTCGCCTGAGAGGATGCCCAAGCAGCTGTATTTGCAGCCAGCTCACCAGGTGATTCAGCCACAGCCCCTGAATTAGGAGGGCCCTTCCAGCTCTAACTCCTGATGGAGTGAATTCAGAGCAGAACTGTCTGACTCCTTTAACCCAGCAGTCTCGTTCATATTATTGCAAAAGCTCATTCTTTTTCATTGCTGAATAGTATTTCCACTGTATGGGTACACTGCATTTTATTTATCCATTCATCTGTTGATGTGTATTTGGATGATTTGATTTTCAATTTGGGGATATTATGAAAATTGCTGCTATGAACGTGAGTGTACATGTTTTCATGTGGACGTATATTTTCATTTCTCTTGGATATACACCTAGGAGTAGAATTGCTGGATTGTATGGTAACTGTGTTCAACTATTTATGGAACTGCCAGACTGTTTTCCAAAGTGGCTGCACCATTTTACATTCCCACCAACAGTGTATGAGAATTCTTATTTCTCCACATCCTTGTCAACACTTATTATCTTACTTTTTCATTATAGCCCTCCTAGTGAATGTGAAGTAGTATCTCGTTATGATTTTGATTTATATTTCCCTGGTGACTAATGATGTTGAGCATCTTTTCATGGGTTTATTGGCCATTCGTGTATCTTCTTTCAAGAAGTGCCTATTCATGTCCTTTACCCATTTTTTTAAATTGAGGTAAAACTCACATAACATAAAGTTAACCATGTTAAAATATACGATACGATGTTAAAGTGTATGATTCATTGGCATTTAGTACCTTCATAACGTTGTGCAACCATCACCTCTATCTAGTTTCAAAATATTTTTACCACCCCAAAAGGAAACCCCATACTTATTAAGTACTCACTCCCTATTCCCCTCCACCCCAGTTCATGGTAATCGCTGATCTGCTTTCTGTCTCTGGATTTACCTGCTCTGGAATTTCTTACACATGGAATGATATAATATGTGACCTTTTGTGTCTGGCCTCCTTTACTTAATATGATGACTTCTAGGTTCATCCACATTGTGGCATGTATCAGTACTTCATTTCTTTTTTGGCTGAGTAATATCCCATTGTATGGGTATATTCCATCTTTGTTTATCTATTTATGAGGTGATGGAAATTTGGGTTATTCTCACCATTTGGCTATTGTGAATACTGTTCCTATGAACGTTCATGTATAAGTAATCAAAACAGTTTTTAGGGACTTCCCTGGTGGCACAGTGGTTAAAGAATCTGCCTGCCAGTGCAGGGACACGGGTTCGATCCCCAGTCCAGGAAGATCCCACATGCCTCTGAGCAACTAAGCCCCTGTGCCACAACTACTGAAGCCTGTGCACCTAGAGCCTGTGCTCTGCAACAAGAGAAGCCACCACAGTGAGAAGCCCGCACACCACATGAAGAGCGGCCCCCACTCGCTGCAACTAGAGAAAGCCCGCGTGCAGCAACAAAGACTCAATGCAGCCATAAATAAATTAATTAAGTAAAAAAAAGAACCCAAATATTTCAGAGAGAAGCAAAAACAGAAAAGCATTTTTTAGCTGTCCTGGATTCCTTGATCCTTTGCATTTCCATAAAGTTGAGGATCAGCTTGTCAATTGTCAATTTCTGCAAAGAAGCCATCTGTGATTTTTTGATCACATTGAATCTGTATATCAATGTAGGAGGTATTGCCATTTAACAACATTAAGTCATCTGATCCATGAACATGGACTATCTTACCGTTTATTTTGGTTGTTCATTTCTTTCAACAGTGTTTTGTAGTTTTCAGTATACATTTTGTACTCACTTTGTTAAATTGTAAATGGTATTTTTACCATTTTAATTGCATTTTCAAATAGCTTTCTTATTTGCTAGTCTACAGAAATACAGTTGATTTTTAAATGCTGATCTGTATCCTGAAATCTTGCAAAGTTTTCCTGTTCTAGTTTCTTTGTAGATTTCTTAAGATTTTCTGTGTAAACAATCATGTCATCTACAATTAAAAATGCTGCTACAGGGGGTGGCCCAGTGGTTGAGAGTCCGCCTGCCGATGCAGGGGACGCGGGTTTGTGCCCCGGTCCGGGAAGATCCCACGTGCCGCGGAGCGGCTGGGCCCGTGAGCCATGGCCGCTGAGCCTGCGCGTCCGGAGCCTGTGCTCCGCAGCGGGGAAGGCCACAACAGTGAGAGGCCCGTGTACTGCAAAAAAAAAAAAAAAATACCGCTACCTTTTTCTTTCCAATCTTTATGCCTTTTATTTCCTTGTCTTACCAGTTGCACTGGCTAGGAATTCTAGAACAGTACTAAAGTGGAGAGAAAGTGGACAGCCTTTCTCCTGCTCTTAGGAGAAAAACATTCAATATTTCACCATTAAGTAGGATATAAACTATAGGGTTTTTTTTGTAGCCATACTAGAGTTTTCATAAAGGGCCATAACCCTGATTAAAATCAAGAGACACTAACGTTAAGGCTGGCACTTTTAGTAGAAAGAGACTGTCTTTGAGATTTATTTATAACAGCTTTTCCAGGCATGGGCCAGAAGCCAGCCTACATTAGAATAAGCAAAAAGAGGAATTGGTTGTTATGTGTAATAAGAACGTCTGCGAGTCCCTCTGCTTCAGGCACAGGGGGATCTGGAGAATCAAAATGTTATCAGGATAATGTCTGTCTCCATCTTTTCACTCTCTTTTTACATGTTGACTTCAGTCTCAGCAGATCTTCCCACCACCTCTCATCACCTTATTTTGCTAAAGATGTCACAAGCAACTCCAGACTTAGGGCCAACCAACCTAGCAACTCTAGTAAGAAAAAAGGGCCTCATTTTTCAATAGTTCTGAAAAAGAATTCTCAGGATTCATTGTTTGGACCAATTCAGGCCACATGTCCATCCCTGAACCAATCACTGTGGCCAAGGAAATGGAATGCCCTGATTGGTCAGGCCCAAGCCACATGCTCCTCCCGCTTGGAGATGCAGTCAAGCCCACAAGTCTGAAGGACTGAGAAGGGGAGGGGCAGTTTCCCAAAGAAAATCAGAGTACTGTTGCTAGAAAATGAGGGAATGGGTCCCAGCCAGACATAAACCACAGCTGCTAACGCCCTCGTACAGAAGGTCTCTCTGTGTTCCAGGTCTGGCACTAACACTGGACCTCTTTAAACTTCAGTTTCCCCCTTTGCAACACACAGGCGGTTATTCCTGCCCTTCTTGACCCTATCTGAAAGGTCCAATGAGACAGTGCACTGGAAAGCTCTATCTAAACTGTAAAGGGCAGTGCACATGTAAGGAAGGGGTCACAAGGATGATTACTCACCCATCTATCCATCTGTCCTCTTCTCTCTCCCTCACAGAGCACCTGAAGAAGCCACTTGAAGACTACATGGCCCTTTTCCCCAGCGTGAGGATTCTCCGAACCAAGAAACGGGAAGGGCTGATAAGGACCCGGATGCTGGGGGCCTCAGCAGCAACTGGGGATGTCATCACATTCTTGGACTCACATTGTGAAGCCAATGTCAACTGGCTCCCCCCCTTGCTTGGTAAGGGAGGCTTGCAAGGTGAGGTAGGCGGCCTGGAGTGAGCCACTGGCCTCCAGTCCTGCTTTCTGCAGGGAGTCCTCTATGCTACAAGGCTTCCCTTGCCTGCTTGAGATGCACCCAGCACAATGCCAGGTGCCATGAGGGTGTCAGGCCCTCAGGAGTGCTCAGAGCAACCTTAAAAGTTCTGTCCCTTCACTTTACAGAGGAGGAAGCTGAGACTTGGAGAGGGGAAGTGACTTGCCCAAAGTCATAAAGCACATTAGTGTCTAGTGACATGATTGCTTCTCGCAGGTTACTTCAGGTGTTATTGGAAAGCAAGCCAAGGCTGCCTACTGCTAAGAGCCAAATTGTAGGGAACACCATCATACCAACTTAGAACAATTATCATTCACTGCACTGCTGCTGTGAGCAGGGGACGCTGTAAGCTTTATCTTCAGCCCTCACAAAACCATGCCAGGTCGAAAGTCTCCCCTTTCTATAATAGAAGAGACTGAAGTTCAGAGATTTTGAGTGACTCACTTGATCCCTTGGGCAATAAGTGTCAAAGTCACCATCTCTCTGGTTCCAAAGTATATCTTCTTTCAGGATTCCACACTGCCTCCCTAAATTCATTTCCTCTTTGGAGAGTTTCTGACAGCTCTCAGGTAAGGGCTCCAGACAGAGGGCGGCGTGATCTAGGAGTCATCCACATAGGCTTGTGGACAGAAGGGAGACACGAGGCCTGGCTGCTGGGCACTGAGGTGCCTCAGGGCGTGTTGAAGAACCAGGTCTGAATCCCTAGGCTCTGAGCTTTGAGGAAGGCATTGAGCTGCCGCTGACAGGTAGACGCTGAAGAGGAAATGTCCTACTGGGGCTGGGAGTCAGGTGAGGGACAGAGATGGAGGCAGATTGGGGAAGATCTGTCAATCCAGAGAGAAAAGTGAACGCCTCAAAAATGGATGGGTATGCTCTCCGTAACAGAAAGCATAGGGAGCAAAGAGGACTCGAGTTTAGGGCAAACCTGAGTGTGTATCAGAATCATCTAGAGGACTTGTTAACACACAGAGTGCTGAGCCCTGCTCCACAGTGGTTGGTTCAGGAGGTCTGGGGCGGGGCCTTAGAAGCTGCATTCCTAACAGCCTCCGGGTGGTGCCAGTGCTGCTGGTTCAGGGACTATACTTCGGGGAGCACTGGTTAGGCCCCCATTCAGAAGTGAGGACAGAAAGCAAAACCCACACGGTTTAATGGGGTAACCCAGCAAGTTTGTTTCCTAACACAGATCAGCATGAAACTCTAATTAATATCAGATGATATGCTTCTGACCCCAAGGGTCCAGGATCCCACTGGGTTAGGAAAAGGATATAACCCAGATCTTCTGGTAAACTGTTTACCTAATTAAACCAAGAGATCTGCATCTGCCTCTCATGACTGAAAGAGAACAAAAAAGAGAAAAGGCTTCACTGTAAATCACCTAATTGGGACTTCCCTGGTGGTCCAGTGGTTAAGAATCCACCTTCCAATGCAGGGGACGAGGGTTTGATCCCTGGTTCAGGAACTAGGATCCCTCCTGCCATGGGGCAACTAAGCCCACATGTCACAACTAGAGAGCCCACGTGCCACAACTACTGAACCCATGTGCTGCAACTAGAGAAGCCCACACACCATGACGAAAGATCCTGCACGCTGCAAGGAAAGATCCTGTGTGCCGCAACTAAGACCCAATGCAGCCAAATAAATAAAATATTTGTTTTTAATTTAAAAAAATAATAAATCATCTAATTTATAGTCCTGAAGGAACATTGCGTTTGGGGGGGTCATTCAGTGACTCATAAAGAGACTGAAGTGGTAGAACACGAAGCTGAGCTTGCGGTTAACAAGCCTTAAGCCTTGTGTTAACAGCCTTAACTCTGTTTCTATGGAAATATATGAGGGTAATTTTCATAATCTGCAACCATACATGGAAGAAACATTCTTCCTCTTCTTTTTCCCTTTTTCCAATAGAAATGTGAACCACTGGTGTAGATGTAAAAGTCTATCCCTGCTAATATGAACAGCTGACCGAGCCCATCACAGCTTTTGTCTCTGAAACCATGAACATGCACAGTTCACTCTGCCTTCTTTGGAGAGTAGGCATTTCTGAGCCTGAAAGGGATTCAGCTCCCCTGAAGGGAAAGCCACTGTTGTTCATCATTTTCTTCATCTCTATCACCACCATCATCACTGTCATCATCATTATCATCATCATCGTCGTCGTCATCATCATGCCTCTGCTAGTCCCTTATCTTTTTTTGATCACAGCCCACATTTGAATGTGACTGGTAAAGCGGACAGGGCAGGCCTTATTATCCACATATTGCAAATGAGAAAACTGAAGGGCAGAGAGAATGAGGGGGATACTCCCCCTTCCAGCTCCTGCTTCTGAGCTACTTCCAGCGATCCTGGGCGCAAAGAATGTCAGCAGAGGGCTTGTCACGTGCTCGAGGCTAGGCTAAGCATCTTGGCCCCATCGTCCCACTTGGCCTTCACAGAGATCCCAGGAAATAGGTGCTGTCTTCCTCCATTTTGTTGGCCAGGAAACAGAGGTTCAGAGACATCAGATAACCTTTTCCAAGGTTATACTGTTCATAGATGACAAAACCAGGGTTTGCACCTGGACATTGTGTCTTCAAGTGAGTACAGCACCGTGGAATGCTACCTCTGATGCCACCGCCTTGACCTTACACCTCCCCCAATCAGCCAGCATCCAGCAGAGCACTGTGTCCTCAGCACACACCCTCTCTGGAAGGGAAATCCCTCATGTGGCCGTGAATTATCAGGAAGAGTGGCCCTTTTCTAGATCTTTCCCTGGGAAGATTCTTCTTCCTTAATCCCTAGGGAACATGTCCACAAGGCAGATCCAGGCTCCACCCCAAGCCCTAGGGGGGTTTTTTAACACACCCTCGGTGCTTCTGGCACTGGTGGCCCCAGATCTACACTCGGGGACACAGCATCAAAAGCACCGTTTCTCAGTTTTTTGACCATGTGCCACAGAAATACATTAGACATGTCAATCCAGTACACAGATGTACACACCGGTGCAGTATGACTGAAATATTTCCCAAAACTACTTTCCCTCATCACCTAGAATGCACCCTGACATTCTTTTTTGCTTCACTACAAACACACACACACAGTTTCATGACCCACCTATGGATCGTGTCTTGCAGTTTAGCAAATGGCAAAACTTTTCTTTGCTTTCTCTCCTGGAAGAAAAATCTGCTATAGCTTGATGAAGCCTGGGCCCTAGGCAGCTGCCAGCCTACCCTGGCCCTACCAGGCTCCCCATTCCAAGACTTGGACTTGACTCCTGGCCCAAGCACAGCCCACTTGCCCCTCACGGCAGATCATCTGCCCCAGTCAGTGGCACCTCCTGGCTGTAGTCAGGGCTTCTTGGCAGGAAGCGCACTGAAGGGCAGAGAGTGAATTTTATACAATCAGCTTCTCCCTGGCTTGAAAGGGACATAGAGCCATCTAGGTTAAGACCCCCATTTGCTATCTTGAGTCACCTTGCCTGCAGCATTCCTGCAGGGCAGAGGTCCACCAGGCCCTGCTTGCACACCTCCAGTCCTGAGGAGCTCATGGGATAGTCCAATCCCTCTTCAGTAGTTCTGACTGTTGGAAAACGTGAGCTGGACTCTCTTGCAAGGACCATTTGTTCTCTGATGGCAGCTACGAGGTGTTGGGGAGCTTCAGGGACAGGCAGTCTGCCATGAGGGGCAAGTGCTGGAGTGCTGGCTGCTGAGCCACAGGTCAAGTTCAGGCCTCGGAATGGGGAGGGCCAGAACAGGAACCCTCCCAGAAGGAAGTTAATCTCTTTCCATAGCAATGCTGAGCATGACAGACACCTGTGCTCAACACCTTCAAGCATTACTGTATCCAGTACTCCTGCAACCAGACCCTCTTCTCCCCGTTTCACAGAGGAGAATGCTGAGGCTGAGATGTCATTCATGTAGCTGGCCCAGGGCCCTCTCATGGACGGCAGGATGGCCTGGGAGCCCTGGTCCATCTTGCTTAAAGCTTGTGCACTTTCTTCCTCACGGATTCTCAAACTCGAGTGTTCAGAGAAATCACCCAGGAAACATGTTAGAAATGTGAATAAGTTGCAGAGCAGGGTCATGCATGTAGCTGCTCTCCCATCCGGCCTCCTTAATGGGCATCTCTTGGCTCCTTCAGACCGCATTGCTCGGAACCGCAAGACCATTGTGTGCCCAATGATCGATGTGATTGACCACGACGACTTCCGGTATGAGACGCAGGCGGGGGATGCCATGCGGGGCGCCTTTGACTGGGAGATGTACTACAAGCGGATCCCGATCCCTCCAGAACTGCAGAAAGCTGACCCCAGCGACCCATTTGAGTAAGTACAAGCGACCCAGGCCAGTCCCAGTGGCTGACCCCAGGGAGCCCTCCCCAACACACACAACTCAGGATTGCTACCTCCCCCAAAAGTCCAGTGCAGGGGAGCCAGGGCAGACGTCCCCAACAGAAAAGCACAGTCCCTCCCAGCTCATTACAGAGCCTTGGCTCATGGACCACCAAGCTGATCACCTCTTCCTTGCCCACCCCGAGGACTGCCAGCCCGGGGTGGCAAGCCTAGCACCCAGTTGTAATCATCATCATCATCATTGTCGTTGTCATTGTCACCACCATTTATTGCATACTTTCTAAGTGCCAGGCGCAGTTCCGAGCACACTACACGGTGATCTTATTTAACCTCCAACAGCATATGTAGTAAAAATTATGGTCCATGTTTTCCAAATGGGGACACCAGGGCTCCAAGAGGTTAAGCAGCCTGTCCAGGTCACACAGCTGTGAAGCGGCAAAGGCTCAGTGCCTCGCAGGCCTGTCTGCCTCTGGAGCCGACTTTCCCATCCATCAGTTACACCCTCTTGGAAGTATCAGGGAAATAGCTTGTCCCACGGTGGAAGTGTGGGGTGCGGGTGTGTGGACCGGACCTGTAGCATCCTGGAATGGAAGAGCTAGCGGGAGCCTACAGGTAACGGACTCCAACCCCTTGCAGATAAGGAGACTCGGGCTCCAGGACAGGGAGGGGCTTCCCTGGGGACACAGTGGGCTAGTGGCTAAGCCAGAAACAGAGCCCAGTTTCCCTCTGGTACCCCAAGCTCCAGAAGGGTCTTTCCTCCCACAGTGGGCTCGCCATCCCTGCAGCTGTCACGTGAGCCACTCCAGCTCTCCTGCCAGAGGTGTGGAAAGACCTCTGGGTACAAAGCCAAAGTCCAGCCTCTCCAGCTGTATTGGTTTCCTGATTAGTTTCCTAATTGTCGCTGCAGTAATAAATTACCACAAGCTTACTGGCTTATTAAAACAACACAGGGGGGCTTCCCTGGTGGCGCAGTGGTTGAGAGTCTGCCTGCCGATGCAGGGGACACGGGTTCGTGCCGCGGAGCGGCTGGGCCGCTGAGCCTGCGCGTCCGGAGCCTGTGCTCCGCAACGGGAGAGGCCACCGGGAGAGGCCACAACAGTGAGAGGCTCGTGTACCGCAAAAAACAAAAAAAAACAAAACAACACAGGGACTTCCCTGGTGGTCCAGGGGTTGGAGCTGCGCGCTTCCACTACAGGGGGCGCGGCCTCAATCCCTGGGCGGGGAACTAAGATGCCACGTGGCGCAGCCAATAAATAAAATAAGACGACACAGCTTTATTCTCTTAAAGTTCTGGAGGTCAGAAGTCTGAAAGGGTCTGACTGATTTAGTGTTGGCAGTGCTGCGTTTCCTCCCGGTGCCCCAAAAAGGGATCCATTTCCTTGCCTTATCCAGCTTCTAGAGGCCGCTCACATTCTTTGCCTCATGGCTCCCTCCATCTTCAAAGCCAGCAACATAACATCTTCCAGTCTTCCCCTCCTCCCTCTCCTTGTCTCCCCCTGCACCTCCCTCCCCCTTCCCTCTCCCAGTCTCTTGCTTCCATCATCATGTCTCCTTCTCTGACTCTGACCCCCCTGCCTCTTTCTTCACTTATAAGGACCCTTGTGATTACATTGGACCTATCCAGGTAACCCAGGATAATCTCCCCATCTCAAGATCCTTCACTTAGTTACCCTTGCAAAGGCCCTTTGCTGTGTAAGGCAGCAGAGTCACAGATCCCGGGAATTAGGACACTGGCTTCTTTGGGAGGCCATTATTCTGTCTACCACCCCTGCCTAACCACGGCTTAGCCCCAGTGAAGTCCAGCCGCTCTGCCTCACCCTCCCCGTCTGAGAAAGAGGGGTTGTTGGCGGCTCAGCCATCTTCATGGGCGCAGTTCACCCAGGGTTTCTGGGGGGCCCCTAATGCTGTGAGCCCCAGGGAAGGCTCAGAGGTAGGAAGAGGTGGACTTGCTTGAGGAAATGGAAGGTGACCGGGTCAAGAGAGTAGCATGAGCTGAGAGTGGAGGGTGTGAGTGGATCCCCCGTGCTTCCTCAGCAGGCCAGACGTTTGTGCTGTGGTCCTGACCTCCTGTATCCTAAACATGGTCAAACACTACTATCAGAGCCCTTCTTAGGCCACAGATATGGTCTAGCCAACAACGCATCGTGCAGCCAGGTCCTACCCCAGTATGGCCCAGAGTCAGCCCCCAGTTGTCCTGAATTCTCGGGAGAAGAATGCTAATAACAGGAGTCACTAACACTTGGCCTGACATGGCAAAGCAGTTCCGGCTGACATGGCTGTGCTCGATTTTCACAACATGCCCTTGAGCGTTGGTGGGACTCTCTCCACTTGACTGCTGGGGATCCTGTGGTTCAGAGAAGAAACGACACTTGCCCAAGGGTGACACGTAGTAGAGGCTGGGGTTAGGCAGGCTGCTCCAGAAAATGGAATTTCTAGGGTAACCAGAACCCCCTTTTATGGTTTGAATCTTTGCCATAAGGCAACTCATAGGCCCTAGATTTGAAACGTATGTCATGGTGGGTCCTGGCCCATTCAGTCTCCTCGTTGCAGGATGAGGGAGGGGTGGGTGCAGGTCGTGCAGCTGGTTAGAAGCAGAGGCCCAGCTAGTTTTGTCTGCAGTCTCAGTCTCCTCATCTGGATATTAAAGGGGTTGGCCCAGCCCTAGAGCAGGGACTCTCAACCGTGGCTGCATGTTGCCATCACCTGGGGAGTTTATTTAAAACAAAGAATAAGAAGAAGTATAACGGATTCACTTTGCTGTACACCTGAAACTAACACAACATTGTAAATCAACTGTACCCCAATAAAAGTTTTTAAAAAAGAAGAAGAACCACCCACGCTGCCCCTGAGTCCAGTTACACCGGAGTCTCAGGGTGGGGAATTCAGGCATCAGTTCCCAGATGATGCTGACATATGGCCAAGTTTGAGAGCCACTGGCCCAGATGCTTCCCGAGGGACTCTCCATCCTTTGTACCCTCCAGTTCCTTCCAGAAGTCTCTCTTCTGTGTTGCACTCAGACAAAACCCCAGGAACAGGCCACTGAGAAATCCTGGTCATTGTCTGCACACCTCCCCGTGGTGCTCAGCAAGTGGGCACGCTGCAGGCACAGAGCCGTGTCGTGATATTGGAAAGACACAGGCTTTGGTGGCAGCTCATCCACTTACTAACTACATGCCCTGGAGCAGAGCACATTTTTGAATTTTAGATTTCTCCATGTGAAAAGAGGGCTAGTAATAGGGCTTTGTGAGAACTGGTGATGGTGAGGTGAGTGGCACACATTAGATGCTCAGAATTGTTGTTATGATTACTGTTGAACACAGCAGAAAACAGACCAGCCTAGAGGAGAGGCTTCCCTCTGGAGGTGAAGCCTCAAGCATCCAAAATGCCTTACACCTAATATCCTACCTATCCTACCACGTCCCCTGCCGCTGGCTTCCACCCAGGCTGATGCTTTTGTGCAGAGTCTTAGGTTTGATTTACCTTGAAGCACCGAGCCAGAAGCACTCTCTGGCCCTCCAAGCATCACGGCTCCAGCCAGAAAAACCGGAAACCCTACAGCCTTCGTAAGACAGAAGAAAGTTGATACTACTAACACCTTACTTTCCTATAGTACTGGTTACTTTCAAAACTGTACTAGCAGTGTGAGCTAGCAGGTGTAGCTCTACGTCCCTGTGTAGATGGGGAAACCAGCTCAAAGAGGTTAAATCAGCACTGTCCTATAGAAGTATCGTGCGACTCACGTATGTACTTCTGAATGTCCTCATAGCCACGTTAAAAAAAGGTAAAGGGAAGCAGATAAAATTCATTTTAGTAGTGTATTTCATTTAACCCAGTATATCTAGAATATTCTCATTTTAACATGTGACCAACGCTTTCAAATTATGAATGAGATCTTTTCTGTTCTTCTCTTCACGTTAAGTCTGGGAAATCCAGTGTGTATCTCACACTGCCAGCACCTCTCAGTTCAGACCAGCCACAATGCAAGTGTCAGTAAGCTGCATGTGGCCAGTGGCTCCCATACTCAGCAGCACAGGGCTCCGGGGCTAAAATCTTCACCCCAGACCCCACCACAGGTTTGGGGAGAGCTGAGGTTGCAGTGAGGATTTCCCCGTTTCTGATCCGGGCTCATGAGGTCAGTGTGAGGAGTAAATTCATTTTGGTAGTAATTTAGCTCAGTACAGCGCCTGGCAGACTCAAGGCCTCGGTCAGTGATCAAGGGAGTCCTTTCTAAAGGGGTCCCCTCCTGTGCTATCAGGGCCCATCTACTGCAGGAAGCCTCGCAAGGCATGTGGGTTAACTCACCTCTTTCCAAGTCAGTCCACTTCCCCTGAGCGTGCAGTTCCCCAAGCCAGGAGGGGCCGTGGAGGTTGCTGCTAGAATGGTTTTCCTTGGAGGGTTTGGAGTTTTCCAGGGGAGTCAGACAAGGCCACAGCCACTCAGAGAGCTTTTCGCACAAAAAACACTGGTGGCCCCTCCCAGGTGCTGGCCCCACGGGAGGCGCCGTGGGGAACTTGGGCAAGCCACACCCACCGCTTGATCATCTCTGCCCCCGAGCTCGTGCTTTCTCCTGGGTGCCTTCCCCTCCCCCAAGCTCCCACTTTGTTCCTAGCCACCTCAAATGCCACCCTCTGAGCATCCTTCCTTGACTCTTGCCCCAGCTTCCCTCCTCACCCCGAAAACCTGGAGGCAGACGCTCCCTCCTTTCCCGTAGCGTTGCCTGCGCCTCCCAGAGGCCCTTGTTACACCCCACCTGTCTTCTGGGTCCTCCTCTCCTGAGGTGGCTGACCTGCCATGCTGGCATCCCCTAAAGATTCTGTCTGACCCTGATTTACCTCCAAATTCTTCCAGCATCTGCTTCTCAGCTGGTACTCGATGAAGAAACGAATGAGAGAATGAATGAGCGGAGTTAATCTTATCCCAGTTTAACTGAAAGAACAGTGACTGTGGCTTCTTCCATAAACTCTCAGCAGAAAAAAAAATATCTATGCTGGGATTACAGAGTGAGAATCATCAAACAATCTTACCCAAAAACACAGACTCCTAAGCTCCATTCCCCCAGAGACTGTTTTGTAGGTCTGGGGTTGGGCCCAGGAAGCTGTATGTGTTTTCATCTCTCTAAGACATTCTACAGCCTAGACAGGCTTGAAAAGACCTGATTCAGATCATTTAATCAATGGGAAGACTAGAGATTAGATATAGATGTGCATATATATATGGTACAGCTACAAGGCCCACAGGGAAAAAGCACTATGATTTCATTTCACAAGTATTCTTAGGTGTTAACCACGTAAAGGATTTTTGGGTCCTTTGGTTAAAATGTAGCATTTATGAAGAAGTATAGGCAAGAAGGAAGAAAGCCAGCGGCCTCACTCAGAAGGGCTTTGGATTCCCTGCTGGACAAGTGGGCTGTGTTCACAGAGTAGCGGGGAGCATCACCCCTGGGAGAACAGCAGTGCCCTAGAGCAGGATACCCAAGGAGCACACGGCCAAGACGTCCGCGTCTTCACACCAGGTTCTTCTTCCCGCAGGTCTCCTGTGATGGCCGGCGGACTGTTCGCCGTGGATCGGAAGTGGTTCTGGGAGCTGGGCGGGTACGACCCAGGCTTGGAGATATGGGGAGGGGAGCAGTATGAAATCTCATTCAAGGTGAGCTCTTGGGAAGCCCCTTTGTCCTTGGCAGGGTGCCCGTGGCGCCTGTCCTGGCAGGCTGCCTGCTTAGCGTCTGTCTGAGCCTGGTGAACAAATCGGGAGCCGCCAGCCACTGCTTGCTGTGTGTGTGTCGGTAGGGGGTGCGGAGCGGAGGCGGCAGCGTGGAGATCCTCAGGTTGACAAAGGCTGGCCTCAGCCACAGCTCTGGCTGGTGTTTGCCTTGCATTGTCCCTTCTCAGATGACAGTGTTGGAATAAAACAGGCCTCACTTCCCCAGAGATGGTGTGTCTCCCATTGAGATGACCAGCCGACCAGCAGAGGGGAAGAGAGAGCACAACGGCCGAACAAGACACGTGGGCCGGCAGGAAGCTCTGCTCTGAGAATGGTCCCCTGGCCTCACAGAAACCAACTTGTCTTTAGTGGTTCCTGGCCACCCCTCTCGAGTCTTCCCTTTGTATCTGTCTCTGCTGGAGTTTGATGTACAGAGACCAGGGGCTAAGAGCTTGAGTTGTGGGGTCAGAGAAGCCTGGGTTCCAATCCCAACTCCATCACTCAGTTGCTGTGTGACTTTGGGCAAGTTAGATTACCTCTCTGAGCTTTCTGCCCTCATCTAAGAGAATAATCATACTACCTACTTTACAGAGCTTTTGTGAAGATTAAATGAGATAATAGCTAGAAAGTGGTTAGCACCCAACCTGGGGACACAACCAATTAATAACTGGTAGAAATTATTAAAGAGTCAGTGAAAATATATTTACTGTAACCTAATAGACCGGCCCATGTGCTGTAGAAGCTTCTGACAATGGTGATAAAGGAGGTGATGGTTACTAGTTAACTATGCAAACTTCTGAGGCCCCATTCCTCCCCTTTTTGTGGGATTTTTGTATTGATCTCAAGTGAAGAACAGAGGCTTCGTCCCTCTGAGGGGAAGGTTAGCTTGTCCTGTGGCCCTGTGGTCAGCCAGGGCCTGCTTCCAACACCCCTAGAACCCCTGGTAAGGCATATCCCCAACCCATGAGGGATGGCCAGCAGCATAACTGGGCTGGGCCCTGTGAATACGCCTGCCAAGGAACCCGGATGCCTGCCAAGTCGGGCATCAACTTCTTATGCAAAGGACCATTGTCACACACGGCAATTAAGGTTTCGGCGCTGGGGTTAGATTGCCTAGGTCAGGTCGTAGCTCTGCTACTTCGTGCCAGCTGTGTGATCTTGGACAAAGAATCCTTAGCCTCCCTGAGCCTCAGTTTCTGCTTCCATAAAATGGGTTTAATGATACTTTAATTCTCACAGGGTTGTTGAGAGCATTAAATAAGCCCATTCTTGTTAGGATGACTTAATAAATATCCTAAAAATTATTTTCATTATTGTCATTGTCCTTGTGTATGCCACTGGGTGAGCAGTTCAGAACTGGGGGACATAAATTCTTGATTAGCAGGAAAACAACCTGTAATTCTACTGAAACATTATTTTGGTTTGAAAGGCAGTCTATGTCCATTTCACCTTCAGACTTCTGAAGTTGTCTCCCATAAGGGGGCCAGCCCCCTAAATAAAACTAATATTAAAATCCAGGGGTGATATTAAAAATATTTAACAACAATGATGACACAAGCACCAATCAGTCAGAGCGGATGCCAGCTGTCAACCACTGTGCATCCACCCTGGTGTGCGGCAACTCAAGTGCAGCCATGATCAGAGCTGGCAGTACCCTGTGTGGAGCCCTTCACAAGTGTTGGCTTATTTAATCCTCAAAGCAACCCTAGGAGGGTGGTATCATTATTATAAACATTTCACAGGGGGGCAGGTGGAACTCAGACCCAGGTCCCACACAGTTGACACTAACAGGACCAGGACCTGAACCCAGGTCTGCCCAACTGCAAAGCCCATGCTCTCACCCGCCATGTTGTATAGGCCTCTGCAGGGACGTGAGAGCACTTGAGAGGAAAACTAGCCTAAGAGGTTGGCTGTAATCTCTTACTCTTTCTTCTCAGTTTTTGCCTCCTCCTGGGGTTAACTTACTAGGATATCCTGCAGCCTCTCAATGAAGTGAACTAGTAACAGTCTAAGTCGGAAATAGGTTTGCTCTCCCAGCCAACTCTGATCCATCAGTAGGAGCTGCCCCAGTTCTGTGTTAATATGTATTGCAAGGCTGTGTTTGAGCTTATCAGAAAAGGAGTGGTGATTGATTAGTGATGTCTGCCCTGGGTGCAGGTTTGGCGAGCGATGGCACATATGTCATTTATTTAGTATCCCTAGCCCATGCAATCTAATTTTCCAAATGTCACATCCTTACAGTGGAATCACATACAAGGAATCAAAAGAGTTTTAACTTCACAGTTCCTCAATCTGTCAATTAAACAAACTTAATTTATGACGTTTTCTACTAAGTTTTTTCCCAGAAATGGGCACATCAGTGTTCTGAGTTCTCACCAGAATGTAAACTCCAGTAGGGTAACCATCTTTGTCTGTTGTATCCCAAGAACCAACAGGGTTGCCTGACCGGGAGAAGGCACTTAATAAATAAGTGAATACTCTGAATACTCAGAGCAGGTGTAATACTGGCCAGAACCAGCCTCCTTGGTCAAGAAGTTCCCCTCCGTGGGAGGGGAGTGATTGGAGAAAAACGAGCACAAAGGAGTTTCTAAAGCCAAAATAATTTCAGTCTGTGCGTTTCAAAGACCCATTTGATGATGCTCATCAGGCAATTATGGCAGAACAATTGGCATTTTCCCACCACAGTTTATTTATAAAAGACACGGCTATTGGAAGTCTCTCATCCGGGAGGGGGAGGGAGGCTGGCTCCTGTTGCCATTTGATCCAATTATCTCCTTCATTCTGGAGAGGAGATGAGACAGTGTAATGAGGAGTCCCCCAGGTCTGAAAGGGAGACATTTCTCCCTGGGCTTTCTCTCTCTGGGCTTTGAGAGCGCGAGTTCCTGGAGCCGGCGGCAGCCCCTCTGCCAGTGCACTGTCTCCCGGGCCCCCGCGGAAGGCCTGCCCACAGCGCTGAGGGCACAGGAGAGCCCGTTCGTCTGCCGGCAACACCTCCCTGGAATGCCGGGTGTTCTGTTTCAGCCAGAGCAGGGCATTTACGAAGGGCCAAGTTCCCTCTGATTAATCTCTACTGAGATCCCTTTTCTTCTTGGTGACAGAGAAGAGAGACTGGTCTGAAAGGCATGAGTGTATTTTCAGAAATTAAGATAAATTGATACGTTAAAAAAAAAGACAAATTGATACGTGCCATCAGGGCTGATGGATTAATAATTCGGCTCCAATCTCAGACCAGGCCATCTATCCTGATGGGAAAACCCCAGAAGAGATGTTCCGAAGGCTCTGAAATTTCTAGGAGAGTCATCGACTCTTTTTTTTCCCCCCTCTCTCTCGCAGCCAATAGAGCTTCTGTTTCCAAAAGGCACGGTCACATATGAGAGTTCTCCTGCTTGGCAGTTAGACTCTTCTCAGTTCTAGTGGGCGGATAAATCTTTAACCCTGTAGCCTGGCCTATACCCACCTCCGTGAGCTGCTTACCACCCCTTACCTTCTCTCCACTCTCCTCCGCATTGCGTTAGTCTGGACTCTTGGTAACAGGTCACCGAAATCCCGGTCAATCTGACCCCAGTCTGACTTAAGCAAAAAAATCAGAATTGATTGGCCCACCCAACTGAAATTCCAGGGTAGATCTCCAGACCCGGCTGGATCCCAGGACTAACCCATCTCATCTAGACTCCATCTCGCTTAGTCCCTCAGCTCTGCTTTCATCTGGGTTGGCTTTCCTCTCAGGCAAGTTTTCACTTGTGGAAATACCCAGCAGCCCAGTGGGAAAAGAGTTTCTATTTCCCATGATTCCTGTAGTAAGTCCCCAAGTCGAGTCTCATTGCCCCTTCCTGAACAATGTTCTGATCTGTCAACTGCAGCCTGAGTCTGATTGGTCACATGCCCATCCTGGAGCTGGGAAAGTGGGATGAGCTGGCTCCCTAAAGGAAAGCCCAGGCATTGTGTGCAGAAGGGGGAATGGAGGCGGGGCGGGGCAAACCACCGATGTCCACCTGACCCAGCCATACAGAACGGCTTACAAGCCCCAGGCTCATATGCCTGGCTATCTTTGAAGGCATGCACTGTTCACTTTTCCTGAAATGCCCTTCCTTGGTCTGGCCAACCCACAGTCATCCTTCTGGGTTCAGCTCATCTATACGGTGTCCTCTCAGCCTTACCTGAGCTCCCTTTGATGCTTAGGGACCACCCGAATGTCACTCCCAGCATGGCACCCAGTACCTCCTGTTGACAGGACCCAAGGGTTGGCCTGTCTCCCCCACTGCACTCTGAGCTTCCTCGAGGCAGGGAGTGGGTTTTGTCCATCTCTATACCCCAGTTTCTGGCCCAGAATAGGTGTTTTAGATAACTGTTAGTGGCATCAGTTCCTATCTTATATAACTTCCTTCATCCTGCCCTTCCCAGGCTTACATCTGCATCTTTGGGTGATGGCGATGTGGCAGGAGAGGTACTCAATGAGAAGGCAGGGCACTGGCTTCTCATCTCTGCTCTCTGTCCACCTGGAGACCCTGGACCAATTGCTTGATCTCTCTGGCCCTCACATCCCAGATGGTGCTGATAGAGTTTTCCTTCCTACCCAAGAGAGGCTCGAATAAGATGCTGTGGAGAAAGCCCTTGGTCTTACGTGGATGCGAGGGTGGTTGGATTAGAGGTGGTGGCAGCAGGACCAGCAGAAAAGGGACCTGCACAGTGTCCCCAGGAGGCTGAGGTTAGGATGTCTTCAACTTTGAGGGCCAGGAGAGGAGAAGTGTCCACGGGACAACGTCGCTGAGCTGGCGTGAGAAAGATGTGGGCCTTGACGCAATGTAAGTGGGTATATCTTCTGTTAGCAATTCGGCAGAATCCGTTACATTTCAAAGCAAGCACATTCTTTTACCCAAAATTTCACGCCCAGGAGTTTAGCCAAGAGAGATAGAGCAAAGATTGAGGTAGGAGCTATCTGTTGAAGCATTACTTACGAAAGGGGAAGACTGAAAATGACCTAAGTGTACATCCTTAGGGGATAAATAAGTTAGAGCACATCCCAACAGTGAAATATTATGTAAAAGAAGTTAGATGCCTCCAAAATTAAGTTTTAAAAAAAGATGTGAAAATTTTGTTTTTATGTATGTATATATAGTCGCGTGTTTAATCTTAAAAAATATGACAAATGCAAACAAACAAACAAAAAACTGAGAAGAATCTCCTTCTAGTTTACTGAGCACCCACATGCAGTAACGTGGGGCCCCGTGCCCCCCCACTTTATAGATGAGGAAACTGAGTCTTGGGTTAAATCCTTCCACAATGTCACGTGGTTGGAACAAGGATTTCAGCCCTGCTGTCTGACTTCAGACTGATCCTTTGCCAAGGCCACGGTGCCGCGGAAGCTTCCCATCCCTTGGGGCATCGGGGGTGGGAGGGCTACAGTGTGGCTGTCCCTTTCTGCTTCATTGTTTCTGTAACGTTGAATGCGTTCATCATCAGTACATATCACTTCTGTAATCAGGAGAAAAATTAATATTTTTTTTAACCGAGAAGAAGGGAAGACTGTTGTTTCTTCAGCCTCCCGGCCCACCTCTCCTCCGCCCCATAGACATCCCAGTGCTTCGTTTGGGCCATTTGCAAGTTCAGGGATGAGATTCTCCCCCAGGTGAGGTCTACAGAGAAGGGAGTCACGGTGAGGAGACCCCCAGGGAAGGATGGAGACCCCAAGCGCACCTCTGCAGGGTCTGTTCCAGGAGACAGGGGCAGCAGCCTGCTGCCCTTGGAGAGGAAGATGGAGACGTTCAGAAGGTCCCTTGGGGCAGGCTCGCTTGAGCAAGGGAGTGACAGAAAGCCACACGAGGGAACGAGGGAGAGCCTTGTTCCGAGAGGGAAACCCACCACATCTGAGCAGAGGCAGGAGGCCTCAGTGGTGGGTGGGTCTGCATAGTCCAACACTGATACAGTTACCAAAGGCCAACCCAGCCCCAGACTGCTGTGGGCAGATTTAAAAAAAGGAAGCTCTCAGATTTTCCTTCCTTGGAACTCACGTGTCATCAGGGGGGTTGAGTGAAATAGGGTGTATGTAAAGAAAGTAGTAGGCCCACCAGAAACGGGTGAGGAGTGATGTTGTGACCTGATGCCCCAGGTTCTTAGGGGACAGGGCCAGGGTCCCTCAGCTGGAAGGTGGCAGAGCCAGGGCTAAATCCCAGATGTTCTGACTCTAAGCCCAGTGCTCATTTCATTCCACCTGGTGGGAGGGGGCAGCCTAGAAAGAGACCACTGCTACAGGGAGGCCCCAGAAGTCAGGACCAGCCCTGAGGGGGTTAAGTTGCCACCCAGGAGGGCCTTCGGGGCCCCCACACAAGTGCCAGCGTGCCATCGCCTCTCCCCATCCCTTCCACCACCCGCTGCCAGCCCCCTCTGATTCAGACCAGCTGCAGTGTCGCTGCCGGGAACCCAGCGCTAGCTCCTTCCTTCGCTGGGTTATCCGAGGATGCTGGGAACTTGCTCTGCCGCATGTAGCATTTTCCTCCCAGCCACATGTACCCAGACTTTCTAAGAGCTGTCTGCCAAGAACAGGGAAGGCATTCTGCTCCTGACTTTGAGCAGCCATTTGAAATTCCATGGGTGTCTCTGTCTGTGGGCACCTGCCCCTCCCACCATTCCTCCAGGAAGATGGCTCGGAAGCCCGAGGGTCACCTGTGGTACATGGCTCCCTAACCAGCCACGTGCCCATCTCTTCATGCCTCGGTCTTTTATTGCTAAAAATGGAGATAACAACTTCTTCACAGGTTTGTTATAAAAACTAAATGGTAGGGACTTCCCCGGCAGTCCAGTGGTTAAGACTCCGTGTTCTCAATGCAGGGGCACAGGTTCCATCCCTGGTCAGGGATCCCACATGCCACAAGGTGAGGGCAAAAATAAAAATTAAAAATTAAATGGTATAAAACGTTTGTTTAGCCTGGAGACAGACAAAAAGAAGGCAGTCAGTGAGTGGTAGCTGTTTGGATCAGAACCTTCGTGTTAAAAAAGGAGGCAGGGGGCTTCCCTGGTGGCGCAGTAGTTGAGAGTCCGCCTGCCGATGCAGGGGACACGGGTTTGTGCCCTGGTCCGGGAAGATGCCACATGCCGCGGAGCGGCTAGGCCCGTGAGCCATGGCCGCTGAGCCTGCACTGCATGTCCAGAGCCTGTGCTCCGCAACGGGAGAGGCCACAACAGTGAGAGGCCTGCGTACCGCAAAAAAAAGAAAAAATAAAAGAAAAAGAGGAAAAAAGGAGGCAGAACGGCACGAGATAGTACATTGACTTTGGAATCAAACCATCTGGGTTCAGGTGAAAGCTCCATGAGCTAGTGGCTGTGTGACCTTGGGAAAGTGACTTAACCTCTCTGGACTTCTTCATCTGTAAAGTGGCAATAGAATGATCCTTATTGCATAGTGTCGGTGTGAGCGTACTATTAATCAAAATGTGTTAAAAGCTTAGCTCAGCGCCTGGCATATTGTAAATTATCAATTATGATAGCTGTTAACGTCGGCATTGTGGTCGATGTGTATGGGCTGCAGTTGCAGGAAGACAGGCGTGGAAAGAGCTTTGAGGCCGGCAAGACAGAGGCCAAAGACCTTGGCTCCAGGCCCAGCTCTGGAATGAGCTCTGAGTGAGACCTGGGACAGTTCACCTGCCCTTTCTGCTGAACCTTTACTTCCTCATTGAAACCCCAAACTCACAGGGCTGTCTAGAGACACAGTGTGAACTGGCAGGCACCACTGTCCTGAGAGGGGCTGTCACTAATCCAGGAGGCACTAGTTCTCAAAGTGTGGTCCCCAGCCCAGCAGCACCAGCATCACCTGGGAACTTGTTAGAAATGTAAATTCTCAGATCCCACGGAGACCTGCTGAGTCAGACATCCTGGGGGTGGGACCCAGCATTCTGTGTTTTAGCAAGCTCTCCAGGTGACTCTGATGCTCACTCGAGACTGAAAATCGTGGCTGTAACCAGTAGGTAAGGTCTGGTACAGAGTGGATGCTCAGGCTGGGGTGTGGAAAGATACAGTAATGGGTAGGTTGGTTGGCAGGGTTGGCCCACAGGTACCAACACCTTCACCCCACTTTCAAGGCTCTATGTCACTGGTCCACCCTTGGCTGCCAGTTTCTGTTCCATCTCTTCTTTTTTTTTTTAATTAATTAATTTATTTTTTTGGCTGTGTTGGGTCTTCGTTTCTGTGTGAGGGCTTTCTCCAGTTGCGGCGAGCGGGGGCCACTCCTCATTGCAGTGTGCGGGCCTCTCACTGTCACGGCCTCTCCCGTTGCAGAGCACAGGCTCCAGATGCGCAGGCTCAGTAGTTGTGGCTCACGGGCCTAGTTGCTCCGCGACATGTGAGATCTTCCCAGACCAGGGCTCGAACCCGTGTCCCCTGCATTGGCAGGCAGATTCTTAACCACTGTGCCACCAGGGAAGCCCCCATCTCTTCCAACAGGGTTTTAGAGCAAGGCTGACCAGTGACCAGGCTATGTGTGAATGAATGAACGAACGAATGAATGTTTGTACTGGGCTGCATTGTTCATGGAAAGAAAAGCACATGTGCCCAAGAGAGTAGAAATGTGGGTGCACTGCAGCTGGCTCTCAGCAGCATGCACGTGTGGTGTCCAGGGGGTGTGGAGGGGATCAGAGGTGACCGGAGCAGGGGGCAGAGGCCTTGACTGCAAGCCCAGGGTGACCCCTTTGTCCTGCAGATAATACAAGTGCCAAGAGGGGTCTTTGTGGGAGACCATGATAGGGTCAGGACCAGGCTTTAGAAAGATCGAAGGTGCAGTCTCAGATCTGCCTAGTTCTGGGGGCCCCCACCCTGGAATCCACTCTGGGCTCTGCCACTTATGAGCCGAGGAGCCCTGGGGAAGGCACTGGACCTCGCTAGGCCTCGCTTTCCTCATGTGTAAGAGGCATGCCAGTACCTCCCCCACTGGGTGGTTGGGAGATTGTGCTATTTCAAATATGAACCAAAACCTAACAGATCCTGAAACTTAAGTGAATTCATTTATTAAAGAAAAAAAAAAGCCCTAATGTAAGGCAACCACCCCCCATTTTTTGGCCAAGTTGACTATAAACACCTCAGGAGGGCTTCCCTGGTGGCGCAGTGGTTGATAGTCCGCCTGCCGATGCAGGGGACACGGGTTCATGCCCCGGTCCAGGAAGATCCCACATGCCATGAAACGGCTGGGCCCATGAGCCATGGCCGCTGAGCCTGCGTGTCCAGAGCCTGTACTCTGCAACAGGAGAGGCCACAACAGTGAGAGGCCCGTGTACCGCACACACAAAAAAAAATAAAATAAAATATTGTTTTTCTTTATTTAATTAATTAATTTATTTATTTTTGGCTGCATTGCGTCTTCGTTGCTGCACATGAGCTTTCTCTAGTTGCGGCGATCAGGGACTACTCTTCATTGGTGGTGCACAGGCTGCTCATTGCGGTGGCTTCTCTTGTTGCCGAGCACGGCCTCTAGGTGCACGGGCTTCAGTAGTTACAGGACGTGGGCTCAGTAGTTGTGGCTCACAGACTCCAGAGCGCAGGTCAGTAGCTGTGGTACACGGGCTTAGTTGCTCTGCGGCATGTAGGATCCTCCCAGACCAGAGCTCGAACCCGTGTCCCCTGCATTGGCAGGCGGCTTCTTAACTACTGTGCCACCAGGGAAGCCCCAGGATATTGTTGAAACAGTCAGATATTCAATGTATTAATTTAGATACACATATGCTTAAAACTATATTGTATAAAATCATATATTAATCTAGAAGTAAATTTAAATGGATTTTTAAAAGAAAAATAAAATTGGGTTTTTTCCTGCTCTTTTACCAACTGTACCCTGTAACCAGTATAAGCATCTAAAATGAACATGAGTGAGATTCTTTCATACTGGTGAGACTTCCTGAAACAGTATCTTGTTGTTCGAAACAAGCTAATATGTTCAAAATCATATGAACTTACAGAAAACATGGATCCAACGCCATTCCTTCTTTTCTGAAGGGAAACTGCGTGGCATATTTGTGGCGCCCACCACCAGTAGCGCCAGCCACCATGTGCCCAGGTAGCACCATTAGGATTGCTCAGAGTCCTCTATGCTTCAGAATTACCTCATTCCAGCCTCATCACAACCCTAGGAGGGAGGCACAGTAATACATCCCATACTGCAGGTGAGGAAACTGAGGCTTTCAGATTCATGAAACTTGCTTAAGAGCCAGAACCAAGCTCATCACGGCTACCCTGTGTTCTTCCTAAGCTCAGAGATAATGCAGGATAATTGGTGACGATTATTCTTTTAATTGCATATTAATGGTGCAGCTCCCAAGCGCAACTGAACAGGGTTTGGACTTCATTGGGGTCCTCAGCTGCTGCCAGCAGCAAAAGCCATGGCTGACTGGTGTCTTCTCCCCTCCCTGGGCAGGTAGGGTGCCCATCCATTACTGACTGGTTTCCAGGCAGCCGTTTCCTTGAGAGAGAGGTTTCGCCCCACCCCTGCTCACTCGCGGTCCCCTCAGCAGGACGGCCCCTTTGCCACGCACTCACCGGAGCCCACTGTGTCTTCCTGAAGCTCATCACCACTCGTTTCTTTCCTCCTCAGTTTAGGAGGTAAGAGCGACTAATTGTCTTTTATAGACACTGTAATGAAGCCTGTCATCACACAAAAGAAGTTTGCTAATAAAGTAAATCAAAGCAGCAATGAAAATGAATGGGGAGCAAGCTTTTACAATTAGATTTGTACTTGTCTAGTGGCATGGTGCTTCCAGGGAGAAGACTGTTCCACAGGAGAAAACAGCACCAAGGAACGAGATGGCAGGGTGTGTCTGGAAACTCCTTATGGTGGAACAAGGCTCCCGGAGCAGACAGCTGCACCCCCCGCGGGGATGGAGACTAGGAAGGGCATGGAGGGGAGGGAGGGAAGAAAGCTGACAGCAGAGAGGGGCTGCAAGATGTCATCTCAGTGGCCTGTCTTTGTCCCCATCCATATATGACGGGGTCCCGGCCAAACACGGTTGCAGCTGCTGCCAGCTCTGCAGCTCCCCTTCTCTCTGCCACCAGCTGGGCTCTTCTGCCGGTGTATTACTTGGGGGAGAGGCAAAGACCCTCGGGCAACCAAGCCCCGTGACTATACCCCACCCGCCTGGCACTGTCATTCTCCTGGTCAGTTGCAGGTTCTGCCGCAAAGTCTGTTTGAAAAACTCCATCATGTCTCTGAGCTTCACTTTATCCATTTGGGAAATCAGGCCATAGGATACAAAAATACCATGGTGTTGAGCAGAAGGGCAAATACTGTATCTTTTCAAGGTGGTGGTATTTCTCGTTCTTTCGCAAATAGAAATGACTAACATTAATCAGGTTTGCTACGGCCAGGCATCAGGCTGAGCGCTCTTCACAGCTTGCCTCAGTCCATCTCAGCAGCCTTGCAAGGTAGCAGTGACCATCATCCCCAGGTCACACGGCTGCACTGGTGGTGTTGGGATAGGAAAACGGTGCTGTGGTTTCTGTGGGTCTTGGGTGGCTGCTGCCTCAGCTGTGAAGGGAGGGAGGTGGGCCTGAAGGTACATAGGTAGGTGACATGGGCCATGAGCTGAACCTGGAGTCCAGGACCAGATCTGCCCAGCTCCCCAGCCCACGGCAAGTCATGCTGTAATTGCCTGCCTCCAGCTTTTATCATGTCCCGGGGTGGAGAGTCCCCTCCAGTCTGGGGATCCTGCCAGATAAGCAGCGAACACCACGGGGGTGGTGCCTGCTGTGTATGATGTGTTCTGGGGGGCCAGAGGGCCTTCTGAAGGGTTGAGTGTACCCTGAGCTGGGCCCCTCTCAGACGGCTCAGGTGCTTCCAGAGGACTCGGGGCTTGGCAGCAGCTTTTGCTGAACAGGTGTGCGTCTCTCTAAAGGCAGTTCGAGTTCTGACTCAGCCGTCAGAGAGTCATGTCCAGGGCAGGGAAGCCGTGGAGTAAACCCATCGTCCAAAGCCAGCACTCCTCCTGGGCCGCAGACATCCCAGGAATCTGAGGGCATTTTGGATGCCTCAAACCTCTGAGTAGATCAAGGTCACCCTGGTCCCTCAGGAACCTTCCGGCTGATGGCCAGCATGGTCAGGGCCAAAGAAACCCGAGGTCACAGCACAGGGAAGGATTTGGAAATTGATGATCCGTCTGCATAAAGGAAGGTTCCCTGCCAAGCAGAGCCAGAGACACAGCCTCGTTAGCTAATGTGAGTTTAATATGGAGTCGAGAGAGCTGGACACCGGCCTAGTCAGCTGCCCAGGAGACACTCACAAATAGAGCAGGGTGAGGTGTCCTCCACCTGCTCAGTGTTGCTCTGCCTTCCAACAGGCAAGGGCAGCCCAGCGGCGACCTGGGCAATATCCACCAGACAAAAACATTGCTTCCACCTCAGTCACTTTGTATAAAGGGAGAGTTATTGTTACAGGATGCTGGCGCCTGATCTCCTGCTTTGAAAATAAACTTCTTGGCTTGGCCTTGACATTAATCTACCATCAGGAGCCCATTATCTCAAGACCAATGTTCTGTTCTATTGACTGGCTCGATGGTTTTTTTCTCCCCCAAGATCAGAATATAATCGCATTTCTCCAGGCAGCATTTCCACTAATTGCAGCCTCACGCATGCCTATCCCCTGTGGGAAGCCCAGGACAGAGTACATCTGGGGTGGGGAGGAGACAGTTGCTGGCGGGAAGTGATGGGGGACTGAGGCCCCTCAAGTGTGCAAGGAGCCCTTCTGGAGCCCCTGAATTAATCAAGATACGGAGCCGAGTCCCCAGAATCCTGTCAAGCAGTTCAAAGTGGAAAAGGCTCTTTTGCACGGAATCGGGGTTGTAGATATTCCCACTCCTGCTCTTCACTCCACAAATGAGGGAATACAGTAATGAAATTAATAATAAATGTCCCAAATCCAGCCGTGTCCCACCATCGCCACAGTTCCACAGACCCTAAGCCATGACTGCTTTGTATCTACAAAAGTCCCCTAGACCTTCCCTCCCCCAATCCTGTACCCTACAGGCCATCCTGCACTTCACAGAGTCATCTTTGGAAAAGAGAGGTGGATTGTGTTGTCTCCCTCACTGAAGACTTGCAGTGAAGACTCCTAGTTCTGCTGCAAGAGACCCTTATGATTGTCCCACTCACCTCTATGACCTCCCCTCCCCTCACTCCTGCCTTTGCAACCTCTGCTCCAGGCCTCTGGCTCCCTACCCCAGGGCCTTTGCACTCGCTCTTCTCTCCACCTGCTCTCTCACCCTTCAGATCTTTATTTTATTTTACCTTCTCATCATTTAAGTCTCGCCTCAAATACTCCCTTCTAGGTGAGGCTTTCCCTGACAGGTGGGGGTAGCACAGCATCCCATCCATCCATCCAGTGAGTCCATCCAGTTACCTTGCTTTGGCTTCCATAGATCACACATCACCATCTGAAAGTCCCTGTATTAGTTATCTACTGCCACAGGAAAACATAATCTTAAAGCCGTAATAGACAGTTATTATCTCAAAGTTTGTGCAGGTCAGGGATTTGTGCGTGGCTTAGTGAGATAGTTCTGCCTGGGTCTTTCATGAGGTTATAGTCAGGGTATCAGCCAGGGCTGTGGTCATCTGAAGGCTTGACTGGGGCTGGAGGAGCCTTTTAAAAATATTTATTTATTTATTTATTTGGCTCACCGGGTCTTAGATGCAGCACATGGGATCTTTAGTTGCGGCATGCAAACTCTTAATTGCAGCATGCATGCGGGATCTAGTTCCCCGACCAGGGATGGAACCCGGGCCCCCTGCATTGGGAGCACAGAGTCTTAGCCACTGGACCAGCAGGGAAGTCCCTGGAGGAGCCACTTCTAAGATGGCTCGTTCACGTGGTGGGAAGGTTAGCACTATTAGCAGGAGGCTTCAGCTCCTCACCACCTGTACCTCTCCATGGGGCTGCTTGAGTGTCCTCAAAACATGGCAGCTGGCTGCCCCAAAGCAAGTGATCCCAGGGAGCAAGGTGGGAGCCACAGTGTCCTCCGTCATTTCTGTAGTATCCTGTTGGTTACACAGGTCAGTCCTCATGTGCTTCATTTGGGAGGATGCAAACACCAGGAGGCAGGGATCACTGGGGGCTTCTCGGAGTCTGGCCACCACACTCCGCCTCCATGAGAGCAGGGGCCTTGGCCAACTTATTCACTGTGGTATGTGCCCAGCAGCATGTGTGGCCTGTAGCAGGCACTCCATAAATATCAGTCAAATGTATGAACCCATCATTTGCAGTATCTCACACTGCTGTGACTGGGTGCCAGGTCCTGTGCTAATCAGCACCTTACCTGCAATACCGCGTCCCCTGAGCCTGCCTCATTTCATCCTTTACAAGTGAGGAAACTGAGACTCAGAGAAGTTAGGTGCCTTGATCCAAGTCACAAAGCTGTATAGTGGCTGAGTCAGGATTTGAACCCAGGACTGCCAGAGGGGGTCTGTTTAGGCTGGGCCCCTCAGTGGGTTGATTGTACTTGTTAAGAATTCCCACACTGTTGTCAGACCAGGGTTCCAACTCAGGAGATCTCTGTGATACCGGTTGTGGAGGGAGACACAAGAAGCACAGGCAGCCTTGCCCATGAGCCATCCTGCAGGAGAGTCAGGGCAGGGAGGCAGGGGACTGCTCAGGGTGACCCAGCAAGATCTAGAAGGAAACAACAGCATTTAATGCCAGAGTCGGCAAAGGCACAGCCTGGGTGCCACCTTGTCCCCTGTCATACCTGCGGACAGCATCACGAAGTGATCACCACAGTCTTTCCCACAGAGCCCCCGCTATTCCCTCACAATTCTCACACTTGTCCAGAGCTCAGACTCTAGAGTCAGCCCAAGCTGGCTCTGAATCCTGGCCCCACCATGTACCAACCCTGTGACCTTAGAGAAGTTTCTTAGCTTCTCTGAGCCTCGGTTTCTTCATCTGTAAAATGGAGCTCCGTTACTACCTACTTTATGGGTTTTCTGACGAGGCTTCTGTGCAGCTGTGCGTGCGAAGCCCATATCGTATAGCATTTGGCCATGAGTAAGCACTCGATGCCGTGAGCTGTTTTTACTGCTGTTGTCACTGCTGTGTTTTCCTACATCCCTAGTTCTGTGAATGGGGGCTTTAGTACACAGTCCACGCTGATGCTTCCGATGAATGCACGAAGGAACGCTCACCTTTGAGGAGGCCGTGAATTGGAGGCAGAAATATCATCTTCTCTCACTTCTCACCCTGCAGGTGTGGATGTGTGGAGGCCGCATGGAGGACATTCCCTGCTCCAGGGTGGGCCATATCTACAGGAAGTACGTGCCCTACAAGGTCCCCGCCGGAGTCAGCCTGGCCCGGGTAAGGTGGTGGCTTCCCTAGGGGGTGAGATGTTGGCCTACGACCATCGGCAGAGCAGAGACACCCCGTGCCCTAGGCCTAATGGTCCCTAGGAGTGAGGATGTGCCCCTCCCCCCACCCTCCAGGTGAAATCCAGTTTAAAAGAACTTACTTATGGGAATTCCCTGGCGGTCCAGTGGTTGGGACTCCGCACTTTCAAGGCTGAGGGTATGGGTTCAAGCCCTGGCTGGGGAACTAAGATCCCACAAGCCTCGCAGTGTGGCAAACATAAATAAACATAGAAGAACTTACTTAAAGCCCTGCTTAATCACTTATTAGCACTGTGACCTTGGAAGTGTTGCTCTAAGGCTCTGTTTACTCCTTTGCTTCAAGGAAGCTCATTTTTTTCCAAGTCTTAGCATGGCCGGGAGAATTAAGGAGATAATGCAGTTTCCCAAAGTGTGACCAATAAGGTGATTTTAGGTGGTCAACATTTTTATTTCCATGTGTTGAAATTAATGTGGATTAGTGTAGCAAATTCATGATTTCACTGACATTATTACTTAGGATAAAGCTAAAGTAGGTACAAAGTTAGACTAGGGATGATTTAAAGAAACATGTTGGGTAAAATTTAATACAGGTGGAGTGGTGTGTTTGGGAAAGACTGAGATGGCACTTAAAAGCTCCTGGCACAGCGATGGTTAATAAATGTTAGCGTCTTTCTCTTCTCACCGCCTCTCCACTTTCATGCCAAAAATTCTGTGTCAAACTGTTTTAGTGCCTTAAAATGGTTTATATCAGTCATTGGTCGAATTAAAGTGGCACTATCTACAAACGGAAATGTAAGCCAGAAGTTTTTGTTTTGTGTTATTAATATTTCACTAAACCTTAATAACAAAATTTTAAAATCGTAAGGGTCTTGAAAAAAATCAGAGTGACCCCAAAAGAACAACGAAGAGGTGGGAGGGTCCCCAGAGGGTAAAGAGAGCCGCAGGGAGGTTTGGTGGGATCTGGAAAGGTCACCACACAGATTTGCCTGTTGGAGACCCCCCACCTCAACCCGAGAAGACCCCTCCCGACAGCGCCCACCCCCCCACACACACACACCCACCGCGCGAGCCTGTTTGGCTTCAGTCCACACAGCCTCCTTCTGCCCAGTCCACTGCCTCCCCTTCCCCCATCACCTGACAATCAACGACGTGCAGAATTGTAGCCTCTGGGTCTTGGAAGGGCCCTTGTCCTGCGACTTACAAGAAAGACCAAGAGGTTCAGAGAGGCAGCTGTCTCCCCGGGCTCCATCCAAGGGTGGGATGCTGGGGTCTGGAGGCAGCTGGGGCTGCTATGGGGACCGGCGTTGCTATGGGGACCGGCGTTGAGGAAAAAGAGAGCCAGCAACGCCCTCTAGTGGTCGAAGATTCCAACGACAGCCGTACCAGCCATCCGCGCTTGGGACAGCCCTCTCACGTGGGGTGCGAGGTCTAGTTCAGCAGGAGAGGCAGGAATCACGTTTCATCTGAAATACCGCTGACAACCCCAGAGGAAGGAGCCACGCGGGAAAACCGCAGAGTCGCTCAGTAAGCCCAAGACAGCGACTCTTCCAACTACTAGGGACTGTGGAACCATTAGGACAGTCCTCTGACCCCTGAGCAGGACCACTCCCAAAAGCATCCTTTCCCTATCCAGAGCTGTCACGTATTGATAGAAGACTCGCCCGGTAAAGACACACCACCACCTCCTGTACATAGATCCACAGATGAACTGTAGTAACACATTAAAAACTTCCTAAGCCAGGCATTGTGCAAAGCATCTTACATACTTATCTCCCTTAGTTCTCCCTTGTTTTTAATCCCCATTTTAGAGATGAGGACAGTGAAATGTAGAGACACAAAGAAACTAGAGCCATAATTCAAACCCACTTAGGTCTGACCAGTGCCTGGCACAGAGGGGTCGTCCTTTAAATAGCGACTGCTATTGTCATTAGCAGTGTTAGTGTCAGCATCAATATTAGCAAGACTGGAAAGGTGATTTCAATGTCTTATCTGAATTCTGTGTTTTCACATTTTAACTCCTTCTTTCACCTGATTTTTCACCTGATTCAGACTGAATCAGTCTCCTGTTGACTTTAAACCAGTTCAGTCTGAGCAGTGCCCATGTAGGTTGGTAGGACCAAAGGTGCCTGAATCAAGCTCTCCTCACTTTTTGTTACAATATCTAACTACCCTGTCTTAGTTGCAGATCATATTTTACATGTTTGTTCAGTGTTTTAACAACCAGATCCTTCTAGAGTGTTGTCTCCTAGATCATCATACTGATAGATTTGAGGAGAGGTATCCTGAAAGCCCCAAGAGAGCCAGATAAAGAGGGAAACCAAAGTCTTACTAAAGGTGTACAGATTCCAGAAGGACAAAAAGCCAGGGAGCAGTGGAGCAGCAATTCAGGAAGGATGAACTGGCCACCAGCTTGCCTGCCTCAAGAAGAAGTAGCCAGTCTTAATTTATTTACTAAATTTGCTAAGATCCTTCTCGTCTGTGCTTCTGGGCAAGGGGTCTTTGGGAAGGCAGTAACAGAAACCCACTCAAACTTGGCAAAACAAAAGTTGATTTTTGTTTGGAGACTTATTCCAAGATTCTGGACAATTCTCTGTGATCCAAACTCAAGAAAAGCAGGGGGGCCTCAGACAGGACTGGGACCCAGAACTAGGAAGGTGTTAGGAGTAGGGATAAGAGGAGCACACCGCCTGCTAAAATCCCAGAGTCCTTTTCATGACTCTAGCAAGGGGAGAGGTAATAGAAATAAACGTAAAGTCCCTTACTTTGGCCCAGTAACTGTACAAAAGTTCAAGATCTGGGAGAAATGACTTACTAAGCCATGTCTGGAAAATGCAATATTCATTAAAATAGTAATTTAAGTATCATTTAAAATTAGAATATTATTTGATTTGATCCTTTAAAAAGAATCCTGGTGAATTTCAACACCTTTCCTTGGTCAGATTGGCCATCCTTGCCTGTGGTTAGAGAAGAAACCACGGTGGTCTCTCATCGTCCTTGTGGCTTGAGCAACTCAGACAGTGAGCCAGAGGACCTGGGTGGCAAGGCAGGAAAAGGAGACTCTTCAGATGTGCCGGCCCCCCTTAGGCCTTCAGCTTCCTCTGGGCACAGTTTTAAATTAAACCCAGCCTCTGCTCTGCAGGGGCCTGAGGGGGATAACAATGTTCCTGAACTGATTTCTGACCCACTGTTGACCTCTTCAGCACTCAGAAAAAACGAGACAGTGGCAAGGAAATTTTGTGGTTTCCCAGTCCCAAACTCAGAGCCAGCAAAAGTGAGGAGTTGGTGGATTTGGGCTTCGATACCAGGGCCTTCCTCCTGTGAGCTTCCTTCCTCCTTACTCAGGAGTTGGCAAACTATTTTTGTGTGACCCGTAAGCTAAGAATGGTTTTTACATTTTTAAATAGCTGAGGGGGGAAAAAATCAAAAGAATAATAATATTTTGTGACATATGAAAAAATCAAATTTCAGTGTCCATAAATTTTGACAGCCACACCCATTCACTTACGTAGTGTCTAGGGCTGCTTTATAGCTATATCAGAGTTGAGACCACATGGTCTGCAAAGCCTAAAATATTTACTGTCTCACCCTGTACAGAAAACATTTGCCAGCCTCAGCCTTACCTTCTGCTTCTAGGGCAGTCATTTACACTAAGGTGTGAGTGATTGATAACAGCCTAAAGTGCTAACTTGCTTTTACCCTTCAGAAGGAAATCTGGATTGCAGTAGGGGGAAAATGATATGATAAAGCCTAGAGAATTAAAGCAGGGGAGGTATCCTGGCAACAGCCTGGGGTTGGAGGAAGATGTTGGGAGCAGGGAATTTCCCCTGAACCGTGATGCTTTGCTCTTCCAAGAAAAGTAAGAGGTTCTCCGCAGATGGGATCTACACGGCAGGTGGAGTGAGGGATTTTCATCACAGTTACACAGAAGAATTCACTTTTCCTCTCCTCCAAGTCTACTCACAAACAGGATGTTTCCTCACCTGCTGCTGCCTCTACTTGCCAGTAATATGGTTGTCATTTTTTATTGATTATCTTTGTGTTTTGTAATCAAAGTAGCAACCTTAACACCTCAAAGGATTGTTAAAAATTCCAGCTGCTGAGGGAATTTTACCTTCTGGTTGCAAATTATAATTCGTTTTTACAAGGCAACTTGGGCAGCACTCTTAGTTAAATGTGACAAAACCCAACTCAAATTGGGTTAAGCAGAAAGGGAATTTACTGACTCATGTCAATGGAAAGCTCTGAGGTAGTTCTGGCTTCAGACATGGCTGGATTCAGGAACCAAAAGAAGCAATGTGTTCCTGGTTCTAACCCTCAGCTCTGCCTCATTCTGGGTTGACTTCAACCTTGGACAGGCTTTCCAAATGGCCCAGCAGCTCTCGGCATCTTACCCACCAGATCTTACCCAGCAATTCTTCCCCATAGTTACCAAAAAAAAAAAAAAAAATCCAGGACTGATGCCTCTCGATTCTGATTGGCTTGGCCCAGGTCACATGCCCACTGCTGGCCAATCCCTATGTCTGGGCTATCTATATTCCCATTGGCCAGGCTGGGTCACATGCCTTTCCTTCAGCCACAGGAGGTAATAGTGAGGCAGAGGTGGGTCCCCAAAGGAAAATCAGTGGGAGGCGATCTGTAGAAAAAGAGGGGATGCAAGATGGGCAAGAAAACCAGCAGCAGTGTATTATTCAACCGTGAGTTGCAGAGTCCTTAAAACATGCATAAATAATAAATATAGAAGACTTAAAAACACGGTCCTTGATGCAGCATAAAATAAGAAAGGTTGACCTTCACCTCCAGGACCCTTTGTACCCACTTTTCTCCTCGGCCCTTCGGAGAGCCTGACCCTTGCACCTGCCTCTCCCCTCCAGAACCTGAAGCGAGTGGCGGAGGTGTGGATGGACGAGTACGCGGAGCACATCTACCAGCGCCGGCCCGAGTACCGCCACCTCTCCGCTGGAGATGTAACTGCACAGAAAAAGCTCCGCAGCTCCCTTAACTGCAAGAGTTTCAAGTGGTTTATGACCAAGATCGCCTGGGACCTGCCCAAATTCTACCCACCTGTGGAGCCCCCGGCCGCAGCGTGGGGTGAGGTGAGTCTGAAGGGCCAGGCAAGCCACATAATTAGGGCCCGGCGCAAAATGCACGTGCAGACCCCAGGTCCACAGGTGAGAGAAAAAAGTGCCGGTAACACAGCATTGTAAATCAACTATATTTCAGTAAAAAAATTTTTTTAAAAAACAAAAACTTATCGTCATCTAAAAACTGCCAGTAGAGGTATAAAATATAAAACTTTTTACTTTCTTTCGGTGGTCTCTTAGCCTTGCGGTGGTGTTTTTGTTTGTTTGCTTTTGAATGTTATAAGTAGAGAAAAATTAAAACTTTAAATGATTAGTGTGAATTTTACCATTCATCTTTATATTCTGCAGTGCCAGTCTTAAAGGCAATGAGAGCATTTAACTCGTGCACAGTTGGTGAAATTTCACAGTCTGTATTTCAGACCTTGTCCATGCATTTGTATTTTTTACCAGAGCAGTGGAAACACTGCACAAAACTAACTCAGCTGTTTTTATTTCACTTCTTGATAATGTACACGTCCTATCAACTGTCTCTACCTTGGGCTTACTGATGAATGAGAAAGAACTGAAGGGAAAGGAACTGTGGGTTGCCCCCTCCTTCCCTTTGCTTCTGTGCTGTTATCTGCTGCTGAAGTAGTTGGCTCATCCAGAGAAGCATCACAGAAAGGACACGATAGGGCTCCCCAGTCCCTCCTGTGTCTTTGACCAGCATTCCTCTTTGTGCAGCTGAAGCCAGTTCTGATTGGAAAGGAGGGCGTGGCCTCTGGGACATGCCAGCGCCCCCACTGAGTCACAGCCACGACACACTCACCCTGTTCTCCCTTTGAGTCCTGCTGAACTCCGCTGCATGTGGGACCCCAGGATTCTGTGCTTGCAGGGACTCACAGCTGCTATCTGTGAACTTGGCAGAAAGGACCGGCAGATGCTCATAGAGCATGTGTCACCTCTGCTCACGTGCGTGCTCTATTGCCCCATCAGATTTCACTTGCAGGTTTCAAAGATAAAATTACTAGAAAGTTTAAGACAGTGACAGCAGAGCTTTAAACCAAACACAGGACTTCCCTGGTGGTGCAGTGGTTGAGAGTACGCCTGCCAATGCAGGGGACACGGGTTCGAGCCCTGGTCCGGGAAGATCCCACATGCCACGGAGCAGCTAAGCCCATGCACCACAACTACTGAGCCTGTGCTCTAGAGCCCGCGAGCCACAACTCCTGAGCCCGCGTGCCGCAACTACTGGAGCCCGTGCTCCACAACAAAGAGAAGCCCCTGCAATGAGAAGCCTGCGCAACGCAACTAGAGAAAGCCCGCGAGCAGCAACAAAGACCCAGCGCAGCCATAAATAAATGTATTAAAAAACAAACACAGACTCTGAGTGAGGGACCCTGTGCCGTTGCCCTTGTCACACACCCATGGAGCTGGTCCTGCTGGAGGAGGCAGACAGTCCGTCACCACATCCTGGGCGTGGCTCCTGGCTCCGGTTGAGAGCACCCACTCGCTTAGAGATGGATATATGGGGGCTTGTGGAGGGGAAGCATAAGCATTGGCGCTCCTGTTTTAAGTGACAGAAGTCCATTTTAAAGTGAAAAGGGGGGATTTATTGATTCTCACAGGAACCTTGGATAGCTGTGGCTTCAGCTGTGAACACCTGGATCCAGGGAGCTCAAATGATGTCAGTCTCTTTTTCTCCTGCTTAACTGTGCTTCCTTTTGTGTTGGCCTCACGCCGTGAGTAGCAAGATTGGCTCCCAGAAGCTTCAGGCTGAGAAATCCCAAGCTTGGCCCAACCCAGCAGAAAGTAAAGACCTCTTTCCCAGTGGAGCCAGCAAAGGTCCAGGATTGAAATCTTATACTTGGATCCTGCACCAATCACTGTGGCCATTGGAAGAAGGGGGAAGCAAGGGTAGGATGGGTGCTCTGGCCACGGGATGGGCCAGGAGCCGTGGCCCTGTGGAAAATCAGGGCATTTTTACCAGAGGTGGAGAGACACGCGTTGGGCAGAAACATCAGATGTTACTTGTTCAGATTCACACAGCAACTTAGAGGGGCCGTTCCCAACTAAGCCATCTGCCTAGCCCCGCCCAACACCAACACGAGTTTTCTAGACAAGGTGTCATCTTGATTTCCCTCATGAAGCTCTTCATTTCTTTGCCACTCTATTGGCTTTCTCCCCCGTGTTTGTTCAGGTCCTCCGAGAAGCAGACACCAAGATGGGACTAGACGTGCAAGAGACTCACTGGGGCAACACTTGAGGAAAGAATTGAGCAGGGAGGCGGGGAGAGCCGTCAGAACGTGATGCTGCGGAAGAAGGGTCCCAGCCTGCAGTGAGGCTCTACTGAAGTCTGGCCGTGTTAACAGGCAGTCTTCTGGCCAAATCACCTGCCCGAGGAGCGCGCATCTCCTGGGGGTGGGCCTGCCTCCCTCAAACGCTGGCTGGGGGCAGCGCCGGGGAGCGTGGCCTCCTCTCGGACACGGTGGTGGACGCAGAACACGGCAGCTTGGTGGTCAGACCCCTGCAGCCGGACATTGGAGTTGACCTTTTCTGAGCCCCGACACCCCCTCCCCCTCAGTCGAACGAGGAGCCACGTCTGTGAAGTAGGAGCTGCACGATGTGATGCCGGCACCTGGCACGGTGGCTTGCCTGCTGTCCGTGCTGGCTGGCCACGCGATTGCCGGGGCCTCCACACCCCCACGGTGCTCTTCCCCGCACGCCCCCACCCATCTTAGTGAGACCACTGTTGCTCTTTGGATCTTCCCATTCACCCGTCCTAAAAGGCAGAGTCTCCAAGGTCCCACAGCAAAGACCCTACACCTTTTCTAGAGTGGTTTTCAAGGCATAGTCTCTAGATCACCTGTAATGAGGGAAAAATGTGATCCCTGGACCTGTTGGGTCAAATTCTCTGGGAGAGGAGCCGGGGAATCCTCCTTTCAACAGCCCCTCCCCTCCAGGCACCCGCCACCCCCCCAGGACTCTGCGTGCTCTAAGACAAAGCAGGGTTTAGCAGAGCGGCTCTCTGTGTTCCTTTATCGAGAGGCTCAGGGCCCACCCACCAACCCGGGGCAAGCTTTATTAGGGTAATTCAGCACTCAGCCCATGTGATGCCTCTGCCTCGTTTCCCTCCCCCCACCCCAGCAGGGGCCCAGGCAGGTATCTCGAGGTGGCTAACTGGTCCACTCTTTGCTTCTTTCTTGTCCAGATCCGCAATGTGGGCACAGGGCTGTGTGCAGACACGAAACATGGGGCCCTGGGCTCCCCACTGAGGCTGGAGAGCTGCGTCCGGGGCCGAGGGGAGGCCGCCTGGAACAACATGCAGGTAAGGGCCGCTCCTCAGGACCAGTAGTCGGGCTCTCTGTGCCATCGCGGCCTGCACTGCTCACATGGTCAGGACTGGGAGGGAGAGGCCACGGGTCAACGATGAGTCTCGGGACTTCCCTGGTGGCTCAGTGGTTGAGAATCCACCTGCCAATGCAGGGGACACGGGTTCGAGCCCTGCTCCAGGAAGATCCCACATGCTGCGGAGCGACTAAGCCCGTGCACCACAGCTACCGAGCCTGTGCTCTAGAGCCCGCGAGCCACAACTACTCAGCCCGCACGCCACAACTACTGAGCCCGCGTGCCACAGCTACTGAAGCCCATGCACCCTAGAGCCCGTGCTCCGCAACAAGAGAAGCCACCACAGTGAGAAGCCCACACACCGCAACGAAGAGTAGCCCCCGCTCGCCGCAACCAAAGAAAGCCCACACGCAGCAAAGAAGACCCAACGCAGCCAAAAATTTTTTTTAAAGACTCCATGCTTCCAATTCAGGGGGCGTGGGTTCGATCCTGGTTGGGGAGCTAAGATCTCACATAGCACGGCCAAAAAGATGAATCACAGGTCAGCCCAGGGTACGCATTATAAGAGCCTCCTGAGCACCTTGGAAAGAGGAACCCTGCACATCAGTCTGGACTGTTGGTTACAAATGACAGACACCCAGCCCAAGTGGCCATCAACAGAAAGAGGGAGTTACCGGCTGGTGTCACTGAAAAGTCTAGATGATGTCATCAGGATCTCTCTAGGGTCTCAGCTCTGCTTCCCTCTCCGTTGGCTCCATTCTTAACCTGGCTGTCTTCCCACGTGGTGGCAGATGTGACCACCAGCAGCATAGGCTGCCAGCCCCTCAGTGAAAAGGCATGTCCTTCCCAAGAGTTCTGGAGAAGTCCTGGAGCTCTCACATGTTGGGTTTCCTGAGCCAGTGATGATGGGGGTGTGATACAGTGCTCTTACTGACCTGAGCCAGGAATAATGCCTGTTCTCACCAGCCCGAGTGGAAAACACCCTGGTTCTATCAAAGAAATTGACATTGTAGTTGAAAATATTCCCACAAAGAAAATTACAGGCTCAGATAGAGTTACTGGTGAATTCTCTCAAATGCTTAAAGAAGATAAGTTACTGATTCTACAGAAACTCTTCCGGAAAAGGAGGGAATACGTCCCACCTCATTTTATGAGGCCAGCATTACCTTAATAGCAAAACCAGACTAAAACATTATAAGAAAACCACAGAGCAATATCCCTCATGAACATAATGCAAAAGTTCTAAACAAAAGTTTAGAAAATTATATCCAACAATATATGAAAAGAGTAATACATCATGGCTAAGTGTAATTTATCCCAGGAATGAATGGTTGGTTTAACATTAGAAGATTAATCAATATGATTCACCATTAACAAAATGAAAAAGAAAACCATATGATCACCTCAGCACACCTAGAAAAACCATTTGACAAAATCTAACATCCATTTCTAATAAAAACTCTCAGCAGACCAGGACTAGAAAGGAACTTCCTCAACTTGATAAAGGGCATCTGTAAAAATTCTACAGCTAACATCATATTTCATGGTAAAAGTCTGAATGCTTTCCCACTAAGATCAGGAACAAGACAGGGATCCCAATCTTATCATTTCTATTTGACAGTGTTCTGGAGGTTCTAACCTGTGGCAAGAAAAAAATAATTTCATCCAGGTGGGAAGTAAAGAACAAAAACTGTCTTTATTTGCAGAGTATGTGATCATCTATGTAGAAGATTCAATAAAATCTACAGAGAAGCTACTAGAACTAATAGCTGAGTTTAGCATAGTTGCATGATACAAAAGTCAGTTGTTTCTCTACATACTAATAATGAAGAATCAGAAGTTAAAATTAAAAACAAGCATTTACAATGACAAAAAAAATGAAATACTCAGGTGTGAAACTGACAAAAGATGTGAAAAACCTGTGTACCGAAAACTACAAAATATTGCTGATAGAAACTAAAGAAGTTCTAAATAAATGAAGATACATACCGTGTTCATAGGTTGGTAGACCCAATAATTGATATCAATTCTATCCAAAGAAATATATAAATTCAACAGAATCCTAACATTGTAGTAGGCTTTTTTGTAAAAATTGAAAAACTGATTCTAAAATTCATATGGAAAATGGACAGGACCTAGAATAGCCAAAACAAAATTTCAAAAGAAGTACAAAGTTAAAGACTAACACTGATTTCAAGATGTATCGTAAAATGTCAGTAATTAAAGGTGTCATATTGACATAAAGAAAGATAAATAGGGCTTACCTGGTGGCGCAGTGGTTGAGAGTCCGCCTGCCAATGCAGGGGACATGGGTTCGTGCCCCGGTCCGGGAAGATCCCACATGCTGCGGAGCGGCTAGGCCCGTGAGCCATGGCCGCTGAGCCTGCGCGTCTGGAGCCTGTGCTCCGCAACGGGAGAGGCTGCAACAGTGAGAGGCCCACGTACCGCAAAAAAAAAAAAGTATCAAACTGTACACTTAAATGTGGGCAATTATCGCATGCCAAATATTGTTCAGTAAAGCTGCTGAAAAGAAAGTTTATCGACCAAATACCATATGTGAACCTGGTTTGGATCCTGATTCAAACAGACTGACTGTGAAAAGAGAGGTATAAGGCAGTCTGAGAACACTTGAACTCAAGATATTTGATGACATGGAAGATTCTGTGATAACTTTTCATTGTTATCATGGCATGACACCTGGTGTGGTAGGATGTCCAGGATTTGCTTCAGAATAACGTTGTGGGTGGGATATGGTGAGGGAAAGCTGTAACAAGATTTGCTGTGAGTTGGTAATCCTCGAAGCTGGGTCACTGGGACAGGTGTGGTCAATAAACTTTTTTCTGGACTCCTGTGTTTAAAATTCCCCATGATTACAAAAAAAGAGAGTCCCCTAGCTTTGCTGTCCACCTCACGATGTGCCTGTGTGTACAGGTGTTCACCTTCACCTGGAGAGAGGACATCCGGCCTGGAGACCCCCAGCACACCAAGAAGTTCTGCTTCGACGCCATCTCCCACACCAGCCCCGTCACCCTCTACGACTGCCACAGCATGAAGGGCAACCAGCTGTGGAAGTACCGCAAAGTAAGACAGGGTGTGGGGGGAACAGGGAAGCCTGCTCGATTTAAAAAAAAAAAAAAATGTAATGCCTCATTCCTGCCCCCCAGAGCCCCTCCCTCACGTGTTTGTTCCACAGACCTACCATGCCCGACTCTCCAGTCATCAAGAGAAAGCAGAAATTCAACTGTTTATTTGAAGTCTCTGGAATCTTAAATGTTGGCAGCTGAGCCCATTTCTTAAAAAAAACTACCTTGAAAGCCAATGAAATTTGACTGGAGATGGGCAGTGATTAGGGCCCCGTCCCAGAAGTAGCAGGCATCACTTCTGCCCGCATCCCAGTGGGCACAGCTTAGGCATGTGACAAGGCCAGCTGCAAGGGAGGCGGGCAGTGCCCACTGTGTGCTCGAGAGGAGAGCCAGACAGGTCTGCGAGCCTCCCTGCCTCCTTGCTGTTACTGCTGCTGCTGTTTGTTCACCTCCCCAGCGTGGCCCGGCTGATAACCTGCCTGTTTTGCAGGACCAGACCCTGTATCACCCCGTCAGCGGCAGTTGCATGGACTGCAGTGAACGTGACCACAGGATCTTCATGAACACCTGCAACCCCTCCTCTCCCACTCAGCAGTGGCTGTTTGAACACACCAACTCAACAGTCTTGGAAAAATTCAATAGCAACTGAGCCTTCATGTTCCCGTGGCAGGCCTGGCAGGGTCCTCTCCGGCATTCACTGCAGCCTCCCTCTCCCAAGAGAGGCAGGGCTTCTGCGGACTCCGTCACATAAAAGCTGCTGGCCAGCCGGGCCAGGGCAGAGGGGGCGCTTGAAGCTGGGCCAGGTGTCTGCCTGGCCCTGCAGGCCCAGAGTGGTGGAGCCGGGATAGAGAGCAGACCCCACAAGAGGCCCCGCTCAAGAGCAGAGCCTGCTGCACCCCTGGCGGCATCATGGAAATACAGGAGAGCCTTTTCAACTTTGTCACCACGTTCCCTTGAGCATTATGCAGGAGGACTGCCAGGGCAGCCCTAGACCACCCTAAACTGAGTCCTCTGAGGCTGCCTAGCCTTCAGGTGGCTCATACATGACAGTCCTGCAGAGAGAGAGGCAAATTCTGTCTGTAGGGGGGGCAGCTTTTAGCACCAGTGCCACCCATCTGCAGCAGAAGGGAAAAAGTCTTTCTCGGGGCCACTGGTTTCAGCCTTTGAATTTTTGCCTGCCCAGCGTCTGTTCTCTGTCACAGCCCCAGGAGATGCAGTCAGTCGAAAGCCGTGCCTCGGGCCCTCCGAGTGTACAATACTGACCCCTGGCCAGCTGCCAGGCCTGGGGGCAGCAGCGCGACCCGCAGATATTCCTTTGCAGCCGTGGACAGACGGGATGTCTCCCCTTGCTCTCAGGGTACTCGAAATGCCCATTTTAGCGCTCTCCGGGCACAAGGACAGCCCAGCCACCAGCTTTTCAGGACTGTGTTTCAGATGGCCTTGGGCCTGTGGCACGGGCCCAGTAGAAAACCTCCAAACTAGAAATTCTGGCTGAATTTCCCTCATCAGTGCTTCCATATCTCTCCCCCCACCCACCCCGCCTCTCTCTCTCTCTCTCTCTCTCTCTCTCTCTCTCTCTCTCTCTCTCGGCCAATTGCCTGCCTCAGGAGAGGAACAGAGGTGTGAGGTCCGGAGGCCTCCAGGGTGGACCATGGGCAGATGCCTCGCCTCTGACTCATTGTGGTTCTGGTTCTCATATGGAATTCTAGAATTTTTAAAGAACTCTGTACTGTGATCACAAACTAAAATGACACGTAGGATTCTGGTATTCTAGCATCCAATATGGATTTCTAGGATGCTGTGATTAGCCAGCCAAGTGTAAAACATTCGAGGCAGCCCCCAGCCTAGAGACAATCTGTGAAGTCCAACGTTGGTGGTGCTGGGGGAGGGGGCAGGAGACCTGTGTCCGTCAGCTCATACCGGAGGCCTTGGTGTGACACGGTCCTCAGCCCAGACCTAAAGCCCTGCCAACCTGCCACCATGGTCACACCTGCAGTGGAGAACAGATCCCAGTGTCCCATGAACAGACGTGTACCTAGCTCCATGCCGGTCCTTTGTGTTTACCTTTTGCTTTGTTGATTATGTGTCAGCCTCCCAGAGGGCTCCCAAACTAATAGGAAGTGTTTCTGTAACCAGCCTGCCACCCACTGACTCAGACATGGAAATCGCAGTCTACAGCCCACGGCTTCTGCCAGCTAGCCCAGGAAGTCCTTGAATCAGTATTCCAATTAGAGTCGAGCCTCTCGACTGTGTTATTTACCAATGAAATAACTGAGACATAAATCTGGGAGCAGAGCCACGAATCTGCCTTTGAGATGCTGGCTGATCTCAAGGCTGTCAATTATCTGGGGAGGGAAGTAAACATTCCCGGCCACCACCACCCCGATTAAGCGTGCAGCAGGCAAAGTGTCACTTCCACTTCTGCCTCAGCACAAGCCCTGCTCTGGCCACGGGCCCGCAGGAGAGGCAGCCCCGTGCTTACAAAGCCTGCTTGTCGATCCCTGGTGTCTTTTCCAAGGGAGTGCGATATCTTTAGAAGTGGCCCTCTGTAGGAAGGAGTCGAAGATGAGACCCCTTTCAGAATCTAGGATAACAAGAGTGTCGCAATATGGGAGAACTGAGTTAGGATTCATCATCAGAGAGTAATTCAGCATCATTAAAATACAAACTGTGCCTTTTAAAAAGAAAAAATGCAAATGTACAGCCAATCCCTAAACTTGAATCATTTCCTAGTGCCTTGCTAGACATAAAGCGGCGGGGTTGGGGGGAGGGGAAACATTTTTGGTGGTGTGTGCAGTTCCTGTTGGATGAGTGTGTGTTTCTTAATGTCTAATTTCAAGCAGGAGGCGTTGGGCCTAGAGCAGGATCTGAGACAGCAATGCCTCCCAAGGGCCAGAGGCCAGAAGTTATTCCATTTTATGCAAATAACACCCCAAATTTAAAGGGTAACTGCATGGCTCATTTAATCTGTGGCCAAGAAGGGCCTCAGCAGCCCCTGGGAGAGGGCCCTGTTTGGAAGCCACGCCTGCAGCCCCCAATCCCACGCCCAGGTGGAGGGCGGAGCAATGGCTAGGTTTCCGAATGGTCCCACTCCAAGTGGGTGACAGGACGCATGTGGGAAGCAGGAGCAGCAGCAAGCGGTCCTCAGTCGTCCTCTTTTCCATCCTTTGGTTCTCCTTTTGAGTCTGGCTTTGCACCCTCAACAAGGGATGGGCAGGTCCTCTGAGCACTCTGGCATTTGTAATTGCTGAGCCCACATCTGTAGGTGCTGAGACTTGACATAGCCTGTAATCAAGGAAGGAAGGAGAGAAGTCCATTTGTTAACTGGCCAACTGATCGCACATACTAGCCACCCATTGTTTTGTCTTCATTTTGGAAAACCACCAAGCTCAAGGATCCAGGTCCCTGCTCCACCCTGGCTGATGCTCAAACAGCCAGGAGCCTGTGGAGGTGCCGTCATCCAGGTAATGTGTGAGAACCTGGACCCTTTTTCCTTTAGAGCCTTTCTTCTGAGCATGGGGTCGCAAAACAGGGTGTGGCTAGAGAGTACCATGCCTGTGTGGCCCACCAGCAGCCTTTCCAAAGGGGGACTCCAGAAACATTTTGGAATGCAAAGAGCATCTTCACTGTCAGTACAAGGCCTTGGAGGAGGCGGCTAAGTGTGCAGGCACACGTGGGAAAAGCCATCCCACCTTGTGCTTCCAGTTGGAGCTTTCAACTTTTAAAACAGTCCAGGAGCTATCAGTTCCCTATTTTTGGAAGAAATAGCTCAGAGGCAGAAGGGAGTACATCCACAAAAGGGATCTAATGGGAGATACGACCTTAGGACCTGGGGAGAAAGAGCAGTTCTTGTTGAAGATGTAGTTCTTGTTGGATTCCCAAAGTCCACATTATATTCGCCACCTGCTGAATTTCTTTTTCTCCTTAAGGAATAGGTGATGTCCTTGAAGATGACGCCATATTTCTTTCTGTGCATCTCTCTACTTTTCGTCTCTGAAGTTTCAGAAGAGTGGCGAAGCACTTTACAGTAGTAACTGAGAAATCTGGACTCCTTGCTTCAGGGATCCCTCGTTTGCACAGATTGGGTGATCCTTTGTAATTCTTAGAAGGCAATGCATTTTTAATTAAGTTTTCTGAAGATTTCTAAGTGTGGGAGAAGGGCAAGGTGCGAGTTCTGTCCTGGAATTCTTTTTTGCTTTCAACTGATGCATTTTTGTGAAAATCCAAGTAATATGTTTGTTCAAACTTGATCTTGAGCCAAGGCCCACTGTCACCTTTGGGGTGGGAGTTGGACCTACATTCCAAGCGACAAGGTCCTCTTAACATCCACTCCCAAAATGGCTTTGATTCAGCCATGCCAGCCAACAAGGTCAGGGTCCTGCTCTGTTACAGGCCTGAAGGTGGATCCCAAAGGGATTACAAGCAAGGAATACTTGAGAAGTCAGACCTGGGATTCCATAGAGAAAGCTCGAGACCGCCAACCTCTCATCTCCTGCCTGGAAAAGTGAGCCTTTGTGAAGACCTGACTTACCATGTACAACTGTGATTGTGACTGTTGTTGAGTAAACCTCCAGACTTTTCTCTAATGTGGTCTCTGGCTAATTCCTTGTCCTGCGCCATTCTCCAGTCCATCGTTCCCTGTGTATTCGTCGAGCACCCGCTCAGTGCCCAGGGCCTCTGCTAGGTCCAGAATAAATTCCCAACAGCCATCGTTCTAGAGAGGAAGGCAGACCTCAAAACAACTCACCACGATGATGTCAGGTGTGAATAGGGCTATGAAGGATATAAACAAGGTATTTTAGAGACTGGGGTAGGGATCAACGTGAGGTAGGATAGTCAGGGAATGCCTCTGTGAGAGCTAGATGATATGAGGAGGGTGTACGAGCCAAGAGGCAGCTTGGTGGAGGAGCATTCCGGGCAAAGGGAACAGGCAGTGCAAAGGCCCTGAGGGAGGAAGGAGTTCCCGTGTTGGAGGCACAGAAGGAGTTCACAGACTTAGGCGAGGTAGCCCACAAGGGGTCTTACACCCAAAGACCACACCCACGAGTGGAGGATTTCAGTGAAAATATGAAACAAGCTTAGCTCATGTCTTATGTTCACCCATGAGCCACAAGTCCCTGCTTAGCAAAGCGTTGCGATGCTTCTGAGTATTCGATTATGTAATACCATGTAGTGGAAAGAACGCTGGTTGGCCCAGCTCTGCAACAGACTCGGTGAGATCTTGGGCAAATCCTGCCCACTAACTAGGTCCCAGTTTTACACAGTGAAGTGAGTTTTTTGATGATGCTTCCAGCGCCACCTGTGCTCCTGTGGCTGAGTCTTGGGGTGGGGCTGCAGGAGGCCATGAACAGAAGCTATCCTGGTGCTGTCGTTCTGGGCCCACTAGAGGGCGCTGTGGACCGCGGCTTGGAGAAGGCTGATTAACAGAAAGGGGGCTCTGATCGCTGGCCACTGCGGCAGGTTTGAGCCCTGGAACACGAAGGTAGATACTGTCTTTTGTAACTCGTGTTGTTCGTTGTTGTTGTTGTTTGAAAAATCTTTTACCACCCATGAATTCTAAACAGTTTAATGGTTTCTTTAAAAAGATTTTACTAGGAAATAAAGGGAGGGAAGAACATTCCAGGTGTAGGGGCAGCCTGGGCAAAGACCCTGTGGGGGGAGCATGACAGGTATGAAGGTCAGTGAGCTGGAGCAGAGTGGGAGAGACAGAGGAGACGAGAAGGAGGGGCAAACCGAGCCAGGCCCTGCGGGGCCTTGCGGGCCGTGTTACCGAGTCTCTGATCTTTATTTATATATATATATATATATATATATATATATATATATTTTTTTTTTTTTTTTCGGTACGCGGGGCTCTCACTGTTGTGGCCTCTCCCGTGGCGGAGCACAGGCTCCGGACGCGCAGGCTCAGCGACCATGGCTCACAGGCCCAGCCGCTCCACGGCATGTGGGATCTTCCTGGACCGGGGCACGAACCCATGTCCCCTGCATCAGCAGGCGGACTCTCAACCACTGCGCCACCAGGGAAGCCCCACTGATCTTTATTTTAAAAGCAGCAGGAACCATTAAAGGGTTTGGGCAGAGTGAGAGCATCAGTTGTGACTTTGACGGACGTCTAGAGCCAGGAATGAGTTGCTCAAGGTCCTAGGCACGTACTAGGCACCTGGAGCCCGCAGAGTGAGAAACAAATCCAGCGCAACTGGCCGTCAGGTGCTCTTCAAAGTCACTGACAGCTGAGGCGGGCGACGGGAGAAGATCACGTTTCTCATCCATTTTAGTTCCTCATCCTCCCAAGTCTGCGAGCGAGAGGAGAATCCAAGGTAAAAAAGCACTTAGCCGCACACACAGTGGGAGCTCTTTTGTGTTGTTGGCATACTTATTGGGAAACAGATTCAGAGAATTTGCCAGTGTGCTCAAAGGTTTGCATTTTTCTTTTCTCGCGGTGGGGTTGGGACTTCGGGGCTCCTGGCACTTAGGACTCAGTAAGTATTTGATGAATGGACAAATGGATGAATAATCTAGTTTCAGATTACACTTCAGGCTTTTTTTTCCTCCACTCTCAGCCCACAGATCCTACAGTGAGTTCGACCATGTTTGCTATATGCTGTGTGCCCTTGAGAAAGTCCCTTCCCCTCCCTGGGCCTCAGATTCTCCTTGCCACCATGAGAAGAAGGGGAGCAAATTAGATAACGGTCAACCCGGAATCTTCTAGTTCCACAAATCTTGCATCCAGTATTTTGCAATGGCCCAGATTGTGTTAAGGATTTATTTTCCAAGTTCAGCTACAGGATGAGATCCCCTCCTGGTTCTATTATTGGTGTCTCCCACCCGCGAGCTTCTGGTCTTCTGGTGAAGTGGGTCCAGGACTCAGCATCCAAAGCTTCCTTCCTGCAGCTGCTCACAGCTCTGCCAGTCTCCGGCCTCAGGCAGCTGTCTCCTCTTTTGTTCACCCTCAATGCCTGCGCTGCCCAGCTTGGCAATAGCTGGCGTCCCGAATGGTGCTCAGGGCAGCCTGCGGCTCTTGCCTTCAAGTCTGACTTGATTCGGGTTGGCAGGCTGACAGCCCTGGGCACACTTCACACCCACTCTCACACACACAACGCCATAGAAACAAAAGAACACACGGTGAGCCCTCAGAAAAAGCAGGTTTCTTAGCAACTTTACAGCCTTCGTTCATGAGCTACTTGAAATTGAAGCAGCGTCTGATCTCCTGCCAGCTCCTGCCTGGGGATGGGGAGAAGGGGATGGCGGGTCTGTCTTTGCTGGAGCTGAGAGCTCAGCTTCCCCACCGCTGGCCTATCAGTCAGCCTGGGAGGCAGAGGCCTAAATTCCAGATTTGTCCAGGTTCTAGGAGAGTCCTCGCTATGGTTGCTTCACAGCTGCAGCGGCAGAATTCAATCAACAAACCATACTGAAACATGTACTGTGGGCTCGTGGTGGTCCATGCTCTGTGCCCAGAGTGGTTGATCCCAGCTCTGTCCTCGGCCCTGGAAAAAGACAGGTAAATAAGGGACCACCTGCAACCTCTAGAGCCTAGTGATGAGAACAAACAAGGACACAGACAGGTGAGAATAGAATAACTTGATTTCCGCTGCACTGCCTACGGGTTGCAGTTTGCACTATTTTACACCTTGCAGCTTTACCCCAGGCCTTTAGAATAAAACCCAAACTTTTTAGCCAGGCCCAAAAGGTCCTTTGGAGCTGGCCCCTGCCTGCTTCTCCATCACATCCTAACAGAGCTTAGGTGCCCACACAGGCCAAGGCTTTCCCACCTCCAGACCCCGCTGGACTCTGTTTGGAATGTTCTCCACCTGCTCTGCAGCTTCTTTTCATCCTTTGGGTCTCAGCCCAACTGTCACCTCACCCAAGAGGCTTCTCTATCAAGAACAGACCCACACACATCATTCACTCATTCTCAGCACCTCTGTAGCCCCCCTCCTCACACTTATCCTGATAACACAGTCTGTTCTTGTGATTCACAGCAGTTTTGTTCTATAAAGTCACCATGGACACTAAATGAGCGAATACAGACCCATCGCTCCTAGGGGAAGCACAGGATTAAGTTCCTGCCAGCCTCTGGTCACCACATTTTCATCAAGCCATCAATACATAACCTTGTTTTATGTGCATTTCTGTTTAAAGACACTTCATTTCATATAGATCATTAATCCATTCACATTGAACTCACAGCCAACAACACTATAACTCATGCCTCAATGAAACTTATCTAACATATATCTTTTCTCCGTCAGGCACATCCCAGCCTTCTGTGCTTAAGAACGCTAGGCAGTACCTCAGCACTATGCTTACAGGGCATTTTAAACCAAAGCCATCAACGAAAGCACAAAAATGTAAACAGTGCAACACAGAATAAGATGGCAAGAAGGACTTTTGTTTACAGTGCGAGAGCTGAATTGACCTCAGCTGGGAACATGCATGGTGGGTGACTCCAGTTTTTCTCCACTCTACACATGCACACGTCCAGAAGTGACCTCAAAAATGCAGCAAGTATCGGTTTTGAGGTTACAAGTACATTTTAGTGAGTAGGCAAATTTGCAAACCAAAATTAGCAAATGAGGATTATTTTAATTATTAGTTAGTTATTTTATTCCTTCATTTAGGTGTTTGATGTCTTTCTCCTCACTGGACTTCATGAGGGTAATGCTCTTTCTGTACTGCTCACCATTTTATCCCCAGCTCTTAGCAGAACTGATTCGGACTTTGAAAATTGTCGAGCTATTGTTGAACCAAATACCTATCTCTGGAATTTTTGTTTTGTGAGATTTATTAATACTTATGTTTTATGTCACTGTTAGTTGCATATTTAGTGAGGGCCAAAATAAAACAGCTACCCAGGGCTTTTTCCTGATCACACTCACAGAAGATTGATAGATAAATCAAAACTTGATTTTTTTCATGGGCATTAGAATTTTCCAGTGAGGCAAATAATTACATGCAGTTTCCTAGTCTCAGCTGAATTATTCCTTAGAAACTTGCTTGGTAACCTAGCGTTAAAGAAAGAAGTGGAGAGGGCTAAGGGAGTTTTTGCCTTCCCCATGACAGAGTATACACAGGCCCCTATATCCATACATAAATTCATTTCTGAAAATGTGACTAATCTCAAAAGTCAAACAACAAATGCATTCTGTCAACAGAGCACATCTGTTCCTAGGTGATAAAATATGGTATAACTCTTGCAATTACACTTGCATTTCTGGACACAATCTTTGATGATATATATCCAGTCTTGACTAATACAACTTCAATTTGATTGTTTTCCTTCACAAATCAAAAAGCAGGCTTAAGAACATCCAGTGGAGGCTAAAGATTCATTCCTTTCAATAAATCTAGTTATTTCTCTTTTTTTCCAGTTTTAAGTCAGTAAAATGTTATCTTTTAAAAATTTTTATTGGAGTCGAGTTGATTTACAATGTTGTTAGCTTCTGCTGTACAGCAAAGTGAATCAATTATACATATATACAAAAATCACATATATACATATATAATTACACATATATCCACTCTTTTTTAGATTCTTTTTCCCACAGAGGTCATTACAGAGTATTGAGTAGAGTTCCCTGCGCTATACAGTAGGTTCTTATTAGTTATCTATTTTATACACAGTAGTGTGTATATGTCAATCCCAATCTCCCAATTCATCCCTCCCCCCACTTCCCTCCTAGTAACCGTCCAAGTTTGTTTTATATGTCTGTGACTCTGTTTCGTAAACAAGTTCATTTGTACCATTTTTTGATTCCACATGAAATCTAATTATTTCTATCTCTATATCAATTATAAAGAGTTAATGATACACATACTTCCTTTTTTAAACAGCCTTATTGAGCTGTAATTCACCCATTTAAAGTGTATAATACAATGTTCTTAGTATGTTCACAAGGCTGTGCAGCCATCACCACTTCCTAATTCCAGAACACTTCTGTCCCCCTAGAAAGAAGCCCTGTACCCATTAGCGCTCACTCCCCACCCCGGCCCCCTGAGCCCAAGACCCTCAGCCGTTGGCAACTGCTAATCTTACTGTCTCTATGGATTTACCTTTTCTGGACATTTCACATAAATAGAATCATGAAATATATGACCTTTTGTGTTTGGCTTTCACTTAGCATAATGTTTTCAAGGTTTATCCATACTGCAGCATGTATCAGTACTTGATTTCTTTTTGTAGATGAATAATATTCCATATTCTCGATAGAATTTTGTTTATCCATTTAACAGTTGATAGATAGTTGGGTTCTTTCCATGTTTTTGGCTATTGTGAATAATGCTATGAACATTCATGTACAGGTTTTTGTGTAGATGTACCCTTTCATTTCTCTTGGGTAGATACCTAAAAGTGGACTTGCTAGGTCATCTGGTAATTCTATGTTTAACATTTTGAGTAGCTGCTAAACTGTTTTTCCAAAGTGGTGTCACCATTTTGCATCCCTCCTAGCAATAGATGCAGGTTTCAATTTCTTCAGACCTTCACCAACACTTGCTGTTGTCTGTCTTATTGACTGTAGCCATCCTAGTTTGTGTAAAGTAATATCTCATTGTGGTTTTCATTTACATTTCCCTAATGATTAGTGATGTTGAGCATCTTTTCATGTGCTTATTGACCATTTGTATACGCTCTTTGGAGAAATACCTATTCAAACCCTTTGTCCACTTTTTAATTGGCTTGTCTTTTTATTATTGACTTGTAAGAGTTCTTTATATATTCTGTATACAAGTCCCTTATCAGATATATGATTTGCAGACATTTTCTCCCATTCTCACTTGCTTTATATGCACGTGTCACATCGCTACTGTTGGCACTGTCACTTTGCCATTCACACAATTTTATGAGATTAAGATGCAATAAAATAATCAAGTACTTTCCCAATCATTGCTAGGCAGATGGATGTGGAGACCACCCATGCAGAAACTGAACAGTTGGCAGATAAGCAGTGCCACCTTGCCGTCTTGTCCTTTGATGTCTCTCCCTCACATGCAGAAACCTGAACTCAATGGGAAGCTTAGAGGTGTCATCATGTGACATATGAAATAATAACTACCGCTTATTGAGCACTTACTATATGCAAGACATTGTGCTAAGTGCTTTACATTTATCACATTTGATTTTCACAGAAGCCCTATAAGAGAAGTACTATTATCTCATTTTATAGATGAAGAAAACTCAGGCTCTTATAGTTTAAGTTGTCAATGGTTCTACAGCAAATAAATTGGCAGAGGTGGGATTCAAACCAAGTGCTTCAGAGTAAGGAGCCCTTGCTCTTATCCATGATGCCAAGAGCCGCGATACCTGTCAAGTGCCAGGCTGCAGACAAGGGCCAGAGCCAGAGGAATCTTTCACAGGTTCTCAGTGGAATAAGGAAAATAAGGCTAAATTTAGTCCATTTAGATGACTGTCCTTTATTTTGAGATTCTTCCTACTTTTTTGGTATTCTGTATCGCCTACTAACAATACCAAAAGACAGTATTTTTCTTACCGTTATTATAAAAGAAATATAGTCACATGGTAAAATATTCAAATAGGAAAATGCATTATTAGCTTCAAATTCTTTCTGCCTTTCCTTCCTTGACCTGCAGTCTCCACCATAGAGGCAACCACAATTACTAGTTTGTGTATCCTTCATATACATATGTGCATGAATGGGTGTATAAAATTTTCTTGAAATACAAATGGAACTTATACTCTACATACTGCTCTGTATCTTTTCTTTTTTCACTTAATATCTTGGTATCGTTGAATATATTTAATTTATTGAAAAAACGTTGACTGAGTCCCTACTCTGGTAGCCGCCAGAATTGGAGAATTAGTGTTGTATGCACTCGAGCTACAGCAGCAAATAATACAGACATGGTCCCTGCCTTCATGGAGCTTATATTGTAATGGGACAGACAGTCACACAACAAAAAGAATAATAATAAAGGAGATTAATTGCATATTGTGATGAATGCGAATAAGAAAAGACACTGAACAGAGAACAGATGGGCTCGGGAAACCAACTGCTCTTAATCTCTCTGGGGAGATGACATTTAAATTAAGACTTGAGGGATGGAGCCAGCCATAAAGGAGCAGGTGGAACAGCATTCCAGTCAGAGGGAACTGCCAGTGCAGAGACCTTGAGGTAGGAAGGAGCTTGGCCTTTTTGAGGAACTTACAGAAGAATAATTAGAGTTGAGGCACGGGGAGCAGGGCAAAGAGATGGCAGGGGGCAGTGTTAGAATGCACTGGGAAGCTGGTGAGGGGCCTTAAGGAGGGTGTGGCATGGTCTGGTTTGTGTAGATGCTCCCTAGAGAACAAGTGACTTAGTGACCTGCTCAGAGGCCAGTGAAACACTTCAGGCAAAAGATGATGGTGGGCTGGGCTAGGCGGCTGGCTGCAGAAAATGAAGCAAAGAGGACAGATTCTAAATATCTATTGGAAGTAGAAGAAAGTGCCTTGCTGATGGGTTGGCTTGGAGTGGGGTGAGAGGGAGGGAGAGTCACAGGTGATGCAGGTTGCAATTTATGAATTTGGGTGTCAGAGAAGGTTAACTTGAACATCGTGGTCTGTGATGCCTCTGGAGCATTCCAAGCAAAGAGCTGAATGTTGTTATCTGGAGTTCAGAGGAGAGGTCTCAGCTAGAATTATAAAGCTGGGGGTTATCAACCTGCAATTTTAAATATCTGGGGGTAGGTTTGGGTATGGAAAAGAATGTTATAGTTACTGACTCAAGTTGCCCATTTAAAAACGTAGCTTCTCCTAAAGGCTTTAAATTCAACTTACAAATCTTGTTATTCCATTATAAGTCTAGTAATTTTTTGTATGAAGATAAGGACAATCACTTTCACTTGTTCTGATTACTATTAAATTAATTCTTAAATTTAGTAGCTTCAGTCCTCAAACATTTAACAGACTTACAGCCTTAATTAATCAAATTTCCTTAGACATTTCAGACTACAGTTACAAAATTAATATGCCTGATTTTCTCAAACACTTTAAATGTCCAATAAGGGCAGACTTACAAATCTAAAAAGCCAGATCTTTCTAAGCACTTAACCATATGTTGTAGATTCATTACCTAAAGTTACAAATGTAACAAGTCAGATTCTCTGGGCCATTTCAAGAATCTTAAATCCTACACAAAGCAGAACAAGATCACAGAAACTTCTCTCCTGTATTCATTCCTTCAATATCTGAATATTTATTTATATCTCCCCTCTGGAGTTACAGATTTACTCCCCCAGCAAGGGGATCAGAATTTTTTCCAAATATTACTATTTGGAACTAACCTATATAACAACATGGGGAAAGCTTATGAGAAAGCTTTCCTTGAAGAAAGACTACGAAATTGTATGTAAAGGATGGTTAAAAGCATGTGCCCCGCCCCCAAGAAAATACATAGAGGCTGGGGGTAATTAGGAGAGAAACCGCACAGTAATTTGAACAGGGAAAGGTTAATATAAAGATTTATTAATTGTAACAGGGGACTGTAGTAATGAGGCATTGCCCAGTAAGAAGTAAAGAGAACTCTGAAGAATACAGGAAGAGCAGATGGAAGGAGCAGACAATACTCCTGGGGCTGAGAGAGAGGACCCAGGAGAAAGGACCCCCTGCCCCTCCCCCACCAGAAGGGTAGTGCCAGGGGAAGCTGGTGCTGAAGAAACTGTGTGTACTGCAGTAGCCTGGTGCTGGATGCAAATGCTATTTTGAAACAAATATATGTGGGAAATGTAGGAGCTCTTATCCATACTAATCAAGTTTGAAAGCAACATCACACACTGCCTTGTACAGGTACCCAGCTGTTTTCTGTGTTGATGTCTGAGCTCCCCTGCTAGAAGATATCCTCTTTTAAAGCAAGGATTATATTTCATCTTCCTCGTATGGCCAAGCCTGAAGTGAGTATACATTATATGCTCAATAATTTATTTTTGAATATATGAACTCTGAGGGAAGAATCCTACTCAGCTTGCCTTTTTTCCATTAATTTTTTATTCTCTGTTTTCCTACTGTAAAGGCAAGAAACATTTACTGGGGAAAATGCAAAGGTAGAATAAAGGGAGGAAAATATCCATCATAATTACTGTTGGTTCTTTGGTGTATTTCTTAGGCACAAATAGTTGTTTTTCTTTTTTTAAAAACATAGATGTACACACATCATATCCCATATGCAATGTTATATCCTGTATCTTAAACTTAACGTAAATAAAGCACTTCTCCAACTCATCAACTCTTTGTTGAAGAGTCAGTGGTGAATTATTTTATATGGAAAACGTTTACATTGATGTTATGAATGCAAATGACTGCAAAATATCTCATTCTGAAGATGTTAGGTTGTTGATCTAACCATGTTAGATCAACCATGTTAACATCTAACCATGTTAGATGTTAGGTTGTTGATCTTCCCTTGTGAAACTTTTGGTTCTTTTAAAATTTTTCCTATTATAAATAATCGCATAATGAACACTGTTGCGTATAAAATATTCTCTGGTAGGCCGATTTCCTGAAATGGCTGCCCCACATGTGAAATTACTAGGCTAGTGGGTACAAATACGTCTAAGGCCACTGAGGAAAACTGAAGATCATAGGACATCTGCTTCTAAACATGAACACTGGTAGCTTCCCGTTTTCAACAAGAAACAAACCAGAAGCCTCTTCAATGCCACCTAGTAGTACCAAAATAGGTACACGTGCTTAGCTAACGCTCCCAGTCCCCTCCACGCCCCTCCCCCTGAGAAAATGCTGCCCAGCCCTAAAAGACTGCATAACCCTGGGCTAGTCCCTTCGGGCCTTTGGCCCTCATTTGTCCCCAGGCTACCCAGTGGAGAGGTGGCCTGACTAGGCGTGCCGAATTAGAGGATTTCCCTACAGCACTGAGTGTGTGTTTGACGTCCTGGGCGCCGAACCCCAAGCTCTGGGCCTCCGCAGGGCGCGGTCACCTCGCGGGTAAATCCGGAGGCTTAAATCATTAGAAGCTACAGTTTACAGAGCTCCAGGGAGGGCCCAAAGTACGACAAGCCCTTCTCCACGCCGAGATTGGCCCAGCCTTTTCTACATCTCCTGCGCAGCGCCTCCTCTTCCCTGCGGTTCACCTAGTCCACCCTCCAGACCTAATCCCGACTTCCGATTCTTCCCAGCGGAAGGGTCACCCAAGCCCCTTGGGTCCCCTTTCCTCTCTCCTTTTCTTTCCGCGCCGACCAAGCCAGTCCCAGTCTCCACAGTGGGGGGTCTCCGCCACCCTAAGCTCCTGACCACCTTGCAAGACCTGCCATCAGACCCCCATCACCTCTTCTGCACGTCTTGCCACGTTATCTGTCCCGATCGTCCCTCTGTCTTTCCCGCCACGACTGTCTTTCTATCCGATTTCTAACCCGCAGGTCTGCGGGTCCTCTGGCCGTGGTCCTTCCGTTTCACCCTGTCTGAACCTCTCATGACAGTTTCTCTATCCCCTTTAGGTCCCCCCTCACATGCCCCTCCGCGTATCTCTCCCTCTGCGTCCCCGCCCACGTCTGCACTTCTGTCCCCCGAAAGTGATCCTCCGTACCCGGAGTCGGGCCCTCCGTCCAGCCGGGACCCTGCTAACCATCCATTCCCGGGCCCGGAGAGTCTGCGGCCCGGTTCTCCTCCCTCACCCGGGGAACTCTTCCCTCTTCCACTTTCTCTACTTTGAACCCATCCCAGCAGAGTCCAGGAAGTAGCCAGGCGCCGGGGACTGGCGGCGATGGCGCCCAATGGGACGCGCCAGCGGCGGCGGCGGCCCCGCCCAGAGTGCGAACGCGGCCAATGGACGTGCGGAGGCGGGACTTCCGCTGTCCCGCGGAGGGCGGGGGAGCGAACTGTTGTGGTGCGGAGCGTTGGGCGGGCGGCGGCCGGGCGGCCCAGGGGCTGCCGCGGGACTCGGGGCGCAGCCGAGCGGCTGCAGGGGTGGGGCGGGCCGGACGCGCCCCGGGGCCCGGACGCCACGGGTTCGAGGCCGGGCCCCGCGCGGGGAGGCCGCGCCACCCCGGGGGAGCTGCCCGGCGGCGAGTTTGCCCGGCAGCCGAAATAAGGCGGGAGCCTGCGGGGGCCCTCGGAACCCCCTGCCAACCCGGGCCTGGAGTCCTCGGGGAGCGGCTGCTTCCTGGGACGCCCTCTCGGACGTCCCCGCCGAAGGGTAACGGTTAAGGGCCCCCGGCAGAAGGCGCCTCCGGGTGACTCCCGGCGGGGCCCTGCGAGCCGCAGGAGCCGACCCCGGGGCCGCGAGCGGGGAGGAAGGGGCTTGGCGGAGACGCGGGGCCGGAGACCGAAGGAGCGGGAGCGCGGCGGAGCGGAGCCGGGCCTCCCGGTCGCGGGGCAGGGCAGCGCCTCGGCTGCAGACGGACTCTGGGACCCTCGAGTGCGGGGGCCTCGGCAACCTGCCCCGCGGGGAGCGCGGCCGCGGAGTGGCCTACGGGGGACCCTCCCCCAGAGGGGCCGGCCCGGGGCGGGGAGATGAACGGCTTTAGCACAGAGGAGGACAGCCGGGAAGGGCCCCCCGCCGCCCCCGCCGCCGCCCCGGGCTACGGCCAGAGCTGCTGCCTCATCGAGGACGGCGAGCGCTGCGTCCGGCCCGCGGGCAACGCCTCCTTCAGCAAGAGGGTGCAGAAGAGCATCTCGCAGAAGAAACTCAAGCTGGACATCGACAAGAGCGTGAGTCCGCCCCCGCCCCCGTTTGGGCCCCCGCACCGGGCAGCTCTCGGGCCGCTGCCCCGGGCTGCGGGCGGGACTCGGGGGCCCTCCCCGCCCTGGGCCTCGCCGCCCTTTATCTGCAAACTGAGGAGTTGGGCTTGCAAAGGCCGCTCGGCGCTGGTGGGCTCTAACTAGGACTCTGCCCAAATCCGGGAGGTTAGCGGCGGGGGCTCCGAGGACCCTTTCTGCCTGGGAAGATTTGATACCAGTTTTTAGCTCATTTTATTGGTGCAGACATGGGAGCAGGAAGAGGTGGGTTCATTTGGTTCGCCCACGGAGGAGCAGGTATTAGGGAGGAGGTGATGAAGGGACCCAGCTCTTCTCCAACTTCTCCCTCCTTCTCGGATCCGTGTTATTCCTTCAGAAAAAGAAAGGTGGCAGTTACGTCCCTGTCTGGGGCGGCCTCAGCTTCTGCAGAGGGTCACCGAGCTCGCTGCTCAGCAGGCAGCTGTGGGGACCTGGGATTTTCAAGGATGTGGCAGAAATAAGACCAAGATCTGGTCTCGGGAGGTGGCTCTGGCAGTCGAAGTGACGGAAAGGAAGAAAATCCATTTTTATAGGGTTAATTTCTTTACAAATACCCAGGAGGTTGGAGGTGGGTAATTTAAATTTGAATAGAAAACTTTTCCTGTGTGATTTCACCACTTCTAGTTAACTATTCTAAAGATGGGCGTATTGTCAACCAGTTAAGAACTGTTTGTTTTGACATCTGTTGCTGCAAGCCTTAAGTGGCTGCCTGGTGATTAGGAATTGGAAGTTAGAGGGGTATTTAATATTCAGGTAGACCAGCTAGGAGATTAGGTGGTTAACATCCATTCTCTTTTAGGACCAAAATTTCTCCACTTTGAGGGGAAATCAGAGATTGCTTGTTAAACTGAAAGGGCACCCACTTCTCCATTTCTGATTTTACAACTGAAAATGAGGCCCAGAGATAGGAAGCGACAGTGCCAAAATCACACAGCACCTAAGAGGCTGGTTAATTTCTTGAATCCGTTGTCTGATTTACTTCCAAGCCCCATGCATAAGCCTTGATTAAGTGTTTAATAAGTAAAAAAAATTCTTCCCTGCCCTTCCTTCTACGCTCTTCACTCTCACCCCCATTTTTTTTAAGTTAACAATTATATTTGCAACTCTTGAATGGAAAGATGCTACTTTGAAGTGGTTGAGGGTGAGTTGATGGCTTTCTTAGTACACATCTCTATCAATGAATGAATAAATGAATAAAAGGAATTATCTAAGCAAACACTGTTGGCTAGACACTGTCGTGGCCTGGATTAGGACATGTATGGAAATGAAATGTTTAATTCTAAGACAGTAATGAATTCATCCTCATGGAAACACTGCCCACCTTCTGTTTAGGTTGTTGGGAGCCTTTACTTGAGCAGCTTATAATAATATTTTATAGTACTAAAAAAAAAAGAAATTCCCAGTTCTTTTAAACCCACCATCTGAACAATTGTGCTGCTGCAACTGAGGCTCCATTTTCCCAGTGACCCCACTGGAAAACCTGTGTTGGGCTATGTTGACCATTTGACACACGCTGTCTAGAAGAGAGGCAGCCTGAGCCTGGTACTAGAGTTCCCAAAAGGTAATGCTTCTGAAGGAGTAGGATTTCAAGGCAGAATCACTCACAATTTGTTTGAAGGTGGTGTTGTGGAGTCATTTCTTCTGAAAGGGATTCTATTTCATTCTCACAGGCTTGGGCAGGAATTCAGTTTTAAGTAACTGCTGTGTTACAAGAATTTTTAGCTGTTGCAGAAAGTGAAAAAGGAAAAAAAACACTAGAGCCTTTTCTACCACCCTCCTTTCTCCACCCCCAGTTCCCTAAAGGCCACTGGGCTCTGAAATTTCTGAAAACCAATATGTACTTGAAAACAGTTAAGGAGGAATAATGACTATTTATCTTGTAAAGGGGTCTAGCAGAGAACCTTTTTAAATAATAGCACCTTAAATCCTACTCATGCAGTTTAACTCCTTTCATGTAAACATTGGCAGTGTTCTGTGATTTATTAAGATATAACATGCTTTCAAACATCCCTCCAATTGACATATCTCTGCTTTTTTCTGGAGAAAAGTAGAAGTGGAGAATAGAGTAAGGAAAACATTGCAGGAGGAAAGGACATGTGCCAGGGGTTAGAAGGTCTGGATGACCTTGGCCGGGTCATTTCTCCACTCTAGGTGGCTTCAGGTTATCCCAATAGAAAATGAGATGGGAGCCAGGGGGCTTACACTGGTGACTGCTGAGTTGTCTTCCATCTAGGATTCCATTATTCTAGTGTCCTGACTTGAAATCTCCCAGCCACAGCTTTAGGAATCACGTCTGGGCCTGTTCTTTTTCCAAGTCTGTCGCTCTGTGAATTTGAGGAACAGCTTAGTCTCTCAGACCTTACATGTGAGACTAGCTAACATGAGGGCCAGCTTCCTGTGAGGTATGTAGGGTATGCTGTGAGTGTGCTTGCTTTCCTCATAAAAGCACATCCGGTAGTCTATACATCAGCTAGGTGAGCTTCTTTGGGACAGTGACACGTGCTGTGTCCGCAGGTCCTGTGACAGAGTTGAATCTGGCAAAGCTATTCCAATCTGTTGCCATATGTAAATGTGGCTTTTACTGGCCTAAGCTGCTTTTAGATGCGAGGGGGTGGCTGTGTTGATGCAGCAGCATTTATTGATTACCTGCTGTCTGCAAGACACCCTCACAATGTAAACTTAAAACTACTCATGACTCACTAATCCAACCACATGAAAGTGCTAATTCATCTGAATAAAAAACAGTTTTCATTGTTTTCTCCGTGAAAAGGCCTGAATTAATTACGCTGGTTTCCTATCAGCTTACTTTTATCTTTAAGCATTTGAGGAATAAACTCATTCAGAAGTCTCTCAAGAACATTTGCGCAACATCTGGTTCAGTGTCACCAACCCCAAGTCATTTACAGTCATCCTCCATTCAACCCTGCTAGTTATATTCTTAATAAGAACACATTCTTCACATCTTAGCTGCTGTTGCCGCCTTCACTTACTATTATAATAAGCCTCCAGCCTGCATTAGAAAAGCAGCAGTTGTATCCAGCTTCTTTTTGTTTAAAGTTTCTTATTTATGTATTTATATATTTTGGGCTGCGTTGGGTCTTCGTTGCTGCGCGCGGGCTTTCTCTAGTTGCGGTGAGCAGGGACTACTCTGTTGCCGTGCATGGACTTCTCATTATGGTGGCTTCTCTTGTTGCGGAGCACAGGCTTTAGGTGCACGGGCTTCAGTTGTTGCAGCACGCAGGCTCAGTAGTTGCGGCACGGGGGCCCTAGAGCGTGTGGGCTCAGTAGTTGCGGCACATAGGCTCAGTAATTGCGGCACATAGGCTCAGTAGTTGTGGCTCGTGGACTGTAGAGCGCAGGCTCAGTAGTTGTGGCACACGGGCTTAGTTGCTCCGTGGCATGTGGGATCTTCCCAGACCAGGGATCAAACCCGTGTCTCCTGTATTGGCAGGCGGATTCTTAACCACTGCGCCACCAGGGAAGTCCCCCAGCTTCTTTTATGTGGTTCCACCTTGTGAGAATTTCTGCACCTCTTTCCACTTCTCTTTGTGGATTAGATGTGTGGTGATGCAAGAATTATAAATAGATACACAGAAATAGTTTTTCAGAGGGTTGTCATCGTACAATAGTAACTGTTGTCAATGTAAAAATAGGCTGTCCCATCTACCATTACCACAGTGCCTTCTTTCCTGCTTTCCTGCTCCCGGGGCAGTGCATTCCAGCAAGGTATAAGTTCCTAACTCCTACAGGTCTGAAAATGTCACGTCTCTCCCTGCTTCAAAAACCTTGGGCGACCCTGTCTTGTTTGAAGGAAAGTCTAAGCTGTTCTCATGCCCCTGACCCCCAGATTTCTCCTGATGCTCCTGCACAGGCAGCCGCCTGCATCTAAGTGACATGGTCTCCTCAGGGCCTCTTCACTCACGCCTTCCATCGGCCTCATTTGAAACTTAAGTCGTGGCCTTTCCCATCTGGAATGCTTCCTGACTACCTGCAAATCCTCCCTTCTGGTCAGGGACCTCCACTCTAGCTCGCTCAGCCGCAGGGCCTTGCCCTTTGCTGTATCCATACCATTTGTTGTATTTATCATTCAGGGGGGACTTGGTTTATAACGCACTGCCCGGTGCGATATTAGCGTTCTCTTTGAGGGGTTCTCATTGTGCAATTCAGTAGGAAACTGGTGGAAATGATGGCTTGCATCTTGTTCTTCCTTGGTGTCTCCAATGCCTCGCAAGGGAGAAAAACCCCATAATTTGACAGATACCTGTTGCTGTTTCCATGGAATTGGCAACTCTGACTTTAATTTGCTTCCCAACAGGTAAGACACCTGTATATTTGCGATTTCCACAAAAATTTCATCCAGAGTGTACGAAATAAAAGGAAGAGGAAGACAAGTGACGATGGTGGAGATTCTCCTGAGCATGACACTGACATTCCTGAGGTAAAGGTCCAAAACTTTACCTTAAGAAAGCTGGGAGAATGGATTCTAACCTGATCCTTACCTCTGGCCTGGCCTAAGAAGTAATTTTAGTCTCCTCTTTGTTGCTGTGGTGTATTTGAAAAGTGACTAATAGAATCATAGTAATATGGAATCTGAGAGCTGAAAGCTTAGAAATCAACTGGTCTGACTGCCCCACAATTTTACAGACACTCAGAGTCACACACACAGTTTGGGAGCCCCAGTCCAGTGCCCTTTCCAGTAGGCTGTGCTGACTTTCTTCAAAAAAACCCTGCGAAATACCTAAATACAAGCACAATGTCAAGTTTTTAAAAACTTTGTTTTTGGCCTTAAAGTTAGAGACTGAGTGTATATGGATTGGGGGAAGTCATTTCCCCTCTGTTTTCTGGTCTACAAAATGAAGGTGTAAGTTGTCAGGTCACGCCAGCTCTGATTTTCTGTCACTCTCTGATTCCTGGTCCAGGCTTGTTCCCAAAGATCTATTCCAAGGTCAGTTACACTGGCCCAGGGTTTCTCAACCTGGCACTGTTGACATTTGGGGCAGATACTTCTTTGTGGTGGGGCTGTCCTGTGCGTCGTAGCATGTTCAGCAGCATCCCTGGCTTCTACCCACTAGGTGCCATGCACACCTAGTGTCTCCAGACATTGCAGGTGTCCTCTGGGGGGCAGGATCATCCCCTGCTGAGAACCGTCGCACTAGATGATGAGCCCTAGGCTTCTCAAACCAGAAGCCTGCCTTTCCTTCAAGGTGCCAGTGTCTATTAAGCAAGGCTACAGGGAGGAATATCGAATTTTCTTTCTATCTAAATTGTTTTCACTTAAGACTCAGCAAAAGAAGAACCGTTTATAATGTACACTGGATATTTGATGCATGAATATTTCATAAGGCAACCGCCTGTTAGCACTCAGAGTGAAAATGACTGTGTAGGAATAGAAAGAGTAGGCAGGCCTTTGTCTGCAGATGTGGAGGAAACCTTTGAAAATATGGCCCTTTCCCTCTGCCCCTTCCTGTGTCCCCTTTTCTAGCATTGGTTTACAGTATCTTTCTAATGCTTTTAGCATTTTTATTATTATTTTATGAAAATATGGATGTATTTACTTTCTAAATGCTTTTCACAAAAAAAAAAAAAAAGGTTTGAGGAATGTTTGAAAAGAAAGAAGGACTTTGGTCCCTCATATTGATCATTCATTTTGTTTTTAAGTGCTCTCCACCTGCCTGAAGCAAGAACATCTCTTTTAGAGGCAGGTAAAGGCAGCCCAACTTTCTGGGCCTTCAATATTTCATGACTGTGCAGCTTTCCTCTCTTCCTTTGTTAGAAAAAAAAGGGAGGGTCCTTTCCCCTCTGTTACCCAGTCATCTGCAGAGACCCTGACCCTAACCTGCTGATTTGTACATTTGCTACAGTAGCTTTGAGCTTTCTCTGGAAGGCTGTTAAGGATCCTAATACCCGAAGGCTGAGCCTAGGGGAGAACTATTTGAGAATACCAGTACTTCCCACTATCCTCCGTCATGCCCCTCTATCTACTCTGTGCCGAGCTCTGGCCTGTCTTCCTCCAGGATGTCTGTCTGCTTTTACCTTTGCTCTCCATGCCTGCTATGCCCTCTAGCATCAGCACCCCTGCAGAGCTCAACTTCACCATCTCATTTCTGGACCATTGCTGCAGCATCTCCCTCTGCTGTCCCTCCACCCCCAGTCAGGCTTCCCACAAACCACCACGGATCCATCTTCCTAGAACAGCGCCCTCCCATCTAGGTTCTCTCCTTCTGCTTGTCAAGACACGCTACCACCCAGTCTCACCTTTTAAACCCATCACGAGAGCCTCTGACCCCTAGCCCGTATGTCCTCTCATGGCTTTCCGAGCCCATGGCCTTCTCTCTCATTCCCTACTCTAGTTCTTTTCCTCACTGTCTCTCTAAACCCTGCCTCTCCTTAGCAGAAGCTTCACAACCTCCATCAGCCTTCTGGGACCACCCCTCCCCCGCCAGAACTCTGCTTCCACTGTTGTTTCTGTCCTTCCAGCCAGTTATTAGTCCTTGGTGGACCATTTCTAAGACTTCTTTGTAGTCTCTCCATCCCCACCCCTATCTAACGTAGTGCTAGGCACACAGTGGGCTCTCAGTGAGTCGTGGCTGGTCAGGTGATGGATAATGTGTTTCTCCTCTTCTCTCTAGGTTGATCTGTTCCAGCTGCAGGTGAACACTCTCCGACGTTATAAACGGCACTACAAATTGCAGACCAGACCAGGCTTCAATAAGGCCCAGTTAGCAGAAGTAGGTAGACAAAATTGCGCTCTAAAGAGGGAGAGCCAGCGTTGTGCTTCTGATGATGACCTTGATTCTCCATGTGTGTCTATACGTAATCCCTTCCATACCTCTGGAAGCAACTTCCTCTTTCCTCTTTTGCACAATTTAGAATCCCCCAGCTTTAGACCTAGAAAGGCCTGATTTCCATAAAAGAAACCAGGGCACAGAGAAAGGAAAGGACTTGCTTAAAACCATACAGCAAGTTGGTAGCTTGGAATCTCAAGAGTCCTGATTCTAAGTTCTGAGTGTTCTTTTGTTTGTTCATTTGTTTGAATCTTGTTTTGCAAGATTCTTTCTAGATATGTTCCATTCTGCACATGAGGTGTGTCTGATTAATCATCCCCAAACCTTTACTCATGTTCTGTAGGAGCTATTTTTCTTTCTTTGGTTGTTTTCCTTGAATTCTTCTACTCTGATGTTGGTAATGGAAGTATTTATTACAATGAACGGAGCCTAAGAACGTTTTCTCCTGCCCTGAGTCCCTAACACAGTTCCGGGCGTGGGATGGGGATGCGGGTGCTCCACTGGCCATTATTTTAATATACTGACAGCCCTGCCTTGATACTTCCGTCCTGTTGGCATTTGTGTGGGTACCCTCTCATCCTTCTTTTCTAAATGTGTTTTTCTGTCTATTGTAGAAAACTTGGGAAATGATGAAAAATGCCATCCTACTATTCAGAGACAACCACCCTGTAGTTTTCGTTCTCTGACTCCCTTTTTATCTGAACCAGTGCCCTCGGTCCATCCAGAGATTTCCTTATGGGGTCACATCCCTGTTGGTTTTTGGTCTTCCCTTTAGAGCTTTCTTGCCGATCCATCATTTTTCCTTAAACCTCTCCTTCACCAGCGTCCAGATAAACCACAGAAGCACACAAGCCTTTCCTACTTCAAGATAACATTACCCTAGCCAGTGTCCACCCCTGGTGGGAGGGGTGGGATGAGATGGGGCAAGAGGAGACCTGCATTCTCAGGGCTTGGAAATAAAGTATCAGGAATACATAGTAAATGATGAATTTTTCTTCAAATCTCGTGTCTTTCAAGAGACAGTTATGTACTATTTAGATGGTTTTTTGGGTGAGACACTTACATCTGTTCAATTGGGTATTTATTTGACACAATTTTAAAAGGACACTTTTCTGCCCAGTTCCTGGGCCTGAGAGCTTATGGTAGCAGCTGGTCAACCCTTGCAGTCCCAGTCTCTTGCTCCATGAGGATGACCTTGAGACTACGCCATGATGGACAGTTGGCTGCCACTGAAACAGAACTGCACCTTAGGAGTGTTGTGGAATAAAGTGTTGCTTTTGGAAGCCTGGAAACCAAATCACCTAAACCTGGGAAGAAAGGGCATTCTGCATCCTGCAGCGCTGCAGGAAGTTCTGCAGTAATCATAACCCCTTCCATAGCTCTGGGAGCAACTTGCTGTTCCCTCTTTCGCACAGCTTAGAATTTGTGGCCCTCGTGGTTCACGTGGTTTAATGGACTCTGGTTTTCCTCCCCATGTAGACTGTCAGCCGACACTTCAGGAACATACCCGTGAATGAAAAGGAGACGCTCGCTTACTTCATCTACATGGTGAAGAGTAACAAGAGTAGACTGGACCAGAAATCAGAGGGCGGCAAGCAGCTTGAGTGATGATGAAGCACATCTTCAAGAAATGAAGTATAGTGCTTAATGCACAGGTGATATCTGCTACATTTAAGCCCGTAAAGACTGTTAAATTTTATTGTAAATAAAAAAGTTTGAATGATGAATACTGTAAATCTTTTCGGTCAGGAGGATTATATTCTCATGATTCAGCATGTTTATACACAGACTTTAAGGCAACTACTGGACTAAAAAAAGAAAAAACAAGATCGGAAAAAGAATGAAAGAAAAACAATGTATTGCCACATTCAGCAAAGCATTAAGTCCGTTCTACTGGAAATGTGGGATGACAGATATTTTGGTAGTCATCTTGTAATTCCATGCTGCCACATGTGAGGTGTAGCCCTGGACCAGCAGCGAGGTATGGCTTGGCGGGGAGGTACATGAGCAGACCCGTCTGCTGGGGACATAGGCGCCCCTCTTTGTTGCAGGCTTTGTCGCTTATCAGCAAATCCATTTGACACTGGTCCCTCGCCAGCTTTGTGCTTTGCACACAGTAGGCACTCAGTCAGGATTTGCTGGTTAATCCAGCTGTCACTAACAGTGCCAGCCTTGTGCTTCCCACCTCCAGGTATTGAGGCCTCTGCCGTTTCTGTTGCTCACCACTTAACTTCCGGAGTGTGAGGAAATCCTGACGCACCAACAGGATATTTCAGGTCAGACGAGAACTTCAGGGCAATCTCATGTGCCAGGCTGTATCTGTGGAGGTTCCAAAAACACTGAGGCAGAGCCCCTCCCGGGAGCCACGGCTCTTTGTTCACCCCTTCATGCTTCATGGTCAAGTTATGTATTGTGACTTCAGCCATTCTCCTGTGCCAGAAATGCTTTGACAAATGAAGATATTTAGTGGCGTGGGGCTCATGTTCTCAGAAGTACTAATCCTTAATTCACAACCACAAGAAAGCTGCCACGGACCATGTGGTTCCTGCTCCAAAGTCCAGCTCTGGGATAGAAAGTCTGACCAGCTTTGACCTCCTTGGAGGTCAGCAGCAAATCATGGGTTTGAGCAACACAGGTCAGTGCCATCCGATGTTCATTTTTGTGAGCAATTTGCCTCTCCTTTAGGGGGGACGATTGCTAAAGTTTTTTAAGTATTAACAATTACCTGATTTTTTTTATGTTCAAAAACTCAGATTCCTCTATCTAATTATATCAGAGCCAAAGTATCCTTTGAAAACAAAGCTTTATATCCAAAAGTATGCTTTTGCAAAATTTTCTAGTCAGTGTGTTGGGGGGCAGAGGGTGTGGACAGGGAGTGGGAAGGAAAGAGAAGAAAGGACTTGAATTCTAATTTCTGACCATCTTGACATATATTGTGGTCAAAGGTATCACTTTCTTACTCAGTTTTCATTCTGAGTTCTTTCTTAAGCCTTAAAAAATAAAAGCAGGGCTTCCCTGGTGGCGCAGTGGTTGAGAGTCCGCCTGCCGATGCAGGGGACGCGGGTTCGTGCCCCGGTCCGGGAAGATCCCACATGCCGCGGAGCGCCTGGGCCCGTGAGCCATGGCCGCTGAGCCTGCGCGTCCGGAGCGGGTGCTCCGCAACGGGAGAGGCCACAACAGTGAGAGGCCCGCGTACGGCAAAAAATAAATAAATAAAATAAAATAAAATAAAAGCAGCAGTGGACAGCCTGGCCTGGCGGAGCATTTTAGTGACTCACTGACGGCTTAATCTGAGCATCCACGCAGAGAAGTCAGAACAACCCCACCCCCTGGCCCCCAAGCATGGTGGTGGAGTGGCCAAAGGTCTCAGTTCCGTGGAGCATGCATTCCGTGGACGGGGACAGGGCCACCACTCTCACTAAATAAAACGATGTGTGTTCGCTGTAGCCAAGGTTTCACCAGTGTTCACGATGCATGTCTAGCAGATTGCAGCCTTTTGAAATATGTATAAATGAATGTACATAGAGCATACTCTAGACTATGAAGGGATCTTATTTTCATACACCTGGGCACGTGAGGGTGCTCTCTGCGTGTTTTTAGTTGTGCAGGTTCAATAGGTATTTAGAGTGTCTCGCTACTCACAGCTGAAGGCTGTTGATGTGTGAGCATCAGGAAGGCTCTAAAGTATGTGGCTTATGTCGGTGTTTTTCCTGAGAAGCTGAGTTAGAAAGGCTTTGAAGGTGTCAAACACCAAACCCCCTTTGTCAAGGGGAGTGTTTTCTCATCAGGCTGGAGTTTGGGGACAGGTGGGGTTAAGGCGTTGGTAACCTGCTCTCTGGAAATGTCCACATCTTATTGAGAAAAAAAGTGTGTCTTTCTGATGTTTGAACCAGAATTGTGGATGTGTAGGTCTTGTCACTGTTTCTTCAATAGCAGATCTGTGTTCCCAGTTGAGAGACAGCAGTACGCTTCTATACAAGAAGCTGTGGTGTTAGGCTCCGTCTGTTCAAGTGTGTCTGTAAGAGTGCTTTCATTCCCACGTGAAGCCTGGGGAAACTTTCCCCTCTCAGCCAGATGCTGTGCATACTCGAGTCCCAAGCCGTCTTTCCTCTAAGGAGAGGTCCTTTGGAAAGTGGAGGTTATGGGTGTCTTAACTGTTGAAAGCATGTCAGGTGAGAGAGAAGACAGAGCTCTCTGAACTTATATTTTCCTTGTGTGCAGAAATCTATTCTTTCATCAGACCACTAAGCCACTTGCCTTAGCCTCTTCTGCAGTCTCCCAAGGCTTGATCTGGGGCAGGAGACTTCTGCCTGTCAGAGGTGGCCGACCCTCCAAAGCAACCGGATCTGGCTTTGGGGAGCAGTGGGGCTTGGGGAAAGCAGCCCTCATCGTGGCTGCCTGTTTTTTATACCACCTGTCAAGGACTCGTGTGTCTCTCCACCTGTAATGTTGCAACATTGCCTTCTCTCCTCTTGGTGCTCCTGGGCAAAACTGGAATGTGCAATCCAGAACTGGCACTGTCTTAAACAGCACAGCTCCTGCCTCAGTTTCCAGCCTGCTGTGATTCTTTCATAGGCCCTGAAGGGTGTCACATGGAATTGTCAACATCTTGCCATTTGTGTTGCTTCATTTTAAGGATTTTAAAAAACAAACGGACAAACTTCTTATTTCAACGAACAAACCCTTAGGTTGGCAACATCATGTGAAAACAATCATAGCTGAATCCCTTGAAAGATTGCAACCAAAGGATTCAAGACCGCTGGTGTAAAAGGAAGAGGAATTTCATTTATGTGATACAGCCGCCAAGTTGTTAGACGTTCCTGTCATAGCTAAATAGTCACATCTAGTCTTCCAGAGAGCAGATATTAATAATTGTTTGCAGCTGGAATGTTGCATCTAACCTTGGCATTTCAGCTGTTTATTTTGTGGGGACTTTTTTGTTAATATCCTGGAGGGCACCTGCCTGGTAGAAAGGAGAAAGTAGGAGAGGGAAGTTACTCAGAGGCCCGACCATGGATCCCAGAGTTGTTGCTGCACAGAAATCATCCGAAGGCTCCCAGTCATTACCATGACAAGATCCAGAAGTTGGGAAAGGACCTTTAAGTCATCCAGTCCAGCCTCCCCATAGGTGCTGGCATTCTGCCTACAACCGTCCCACCAAGGTTTGAGCAGTCTGGGCTTAAACACCTCTGAGGACAGAGAACTCACTACCTCCTGGGGAAGGCTGTTCTATCTTTGTAAACCTCTGGCTTTTCTATGTTCTCTGGAATTTCCATCTTAGTCTCTGCCTAATGGGGGCCAAGTTAGTTGGCCAAGGACCTAATTGCTGCACTGTCCCAGGGCATAGTGTTTGTCTCTGGGGAAGGAGCAGCTAGCATATAGACACTCTGGTGTCCTGGCTGTCCTTCCCCCCTAGTATTAGTTCCTTATTGGAGATGTTGAGGTAACCCCAATGTCATCCTGCTGGGACGAAGTATAACATCATTTTACTCCCTTGATCTTGCTAAAGCTGATGGAGGAGGTCAGGGTAGGAGGGAGTGCTATCAGGCTGCTAAAAAAAATACCTTAAGACAGAGGAGGCCTTAGTTTTGTGCTTGCCTCACAAAAACTGATGCTCATATCACTTAGGAAAAGTTGTAGCTAGAAGATTTTAAAATATGATCATTGCTCTGTCTGAAGTTGAAAGGTTATAGGGCCCCTGAGGGCTTGTACCTTAAGATT